>NC_136920.1:97170696-97770696 GCF_949752795.1 Hyperoodon ampullatus | reverse complement strand
TTTGTTTCTTCGGAGTTTCTTCTTCACATTGTTTCGTGCATCTCAGTGGTTCCTTTCTCCCAGTCTGATTTCATTTGGAGATTTGGCCTGGAGCCTAGAGGGAAAAATGGTCTTTCTTCCTAAGAATGCGTTTCTTTCAAATCCGCAGCAGCCCCTCTTGGGGGTGGGGGGAGATGGGGTGAGGGCAGACCTGCTCCCCTGGTTCACAGATGCTTGTGTGTTGCTGTTGCTCACGGGCAGATACACGTGTACATACGTGTGTGTGCTTGAGGAAGCATGAGGGTTAGTGAAGGGGTACACGCGTGAGTCTGCATGCAGGCAGGGATGCACAGGCAAGGGTGTATGTGTGCCAGTGCACGTGGGGCCCAGAGCTCCATCCAGGTGGGAGGAACCTGTGGGGATAGGTTTTTCTCTTTCACTTGACTCTGAGGTGGCAGTGACTGGCTCCCTCACCTTTCGCCAGGCTTGGCAAGGCGCAGATGTTTGAACGAGGGAAAATGTCAGCCCCCAGGAGGAGCCCAGCTCTAACTTAGAGTGAGCCCCTAGGAAGCGTGGCAGTGCATTCTAGATGTTGTGCTTTGGATCCATTTGCATTTGCTCTTTCCAGAAACTAAGAACGGGTGGGTGGTGTGAAGGAAGTAGGGACTCTGCCTCAGTGCCCACTGCCCACCTCCCACCCCCAGCTTCGCCAGGCTCCTGGTGAGGCTGTGACACCGACAGAGAAGCAAGAGCAAATGCCCTAACAAGCCCTGGCTTCTCTTCCACTCCCATGGCAACCTGGAAGGATTCTTCTGGCCTGAAGAGCTGACTCCTGAGTTTCGGGGGGGGGACCTCAGCGCAGAGGCTGGGGGCTCTGGCGTGTGTCCTGCCCTTGGGCAGGTGCATCTGGAAACAGCCACTGGTGTTTAGACTGTATGCTTGGGGTGGAGGTGGGGCCTCTGAGCTTTGCTGGAGCCAAAAAAGTGAAGGATACAAGTGTCCTTCCCTCCTTCATCACCAGCAGGAGCTTTCACAAAGCCCCAGAGGTAGGGGCTCTGCATGATGCCACCCCTGCCTCAGGGAGAGTCCAATGGGCTGAGCAGAAGGCACAGCACTCCCAGGGCCCCATCACCCCTGGGGCCATGGCTCATTCGGGCCACCCCACCATTTAGGGAGATGAGGGGACTTGGCCTCAAAGAGGCTAAGGTACTTATGCAGGGGACACAGCCAGGAAGCTGAAGAGCTGAGTTCCCTCTTGTCACACAGGCACCTGGCATGTGGGCTCACTCCTGGATCCGCACTGGGAGGAGGCAGGGCCCAGAGTGAAAAGAAGAAATGCTTTAAGCTTCAGTGCCACCAGGTCACAAGCAGACCGAGGCCCCGCCCCGGGTAAGCCCAGCGCCCTGTGAAATGGGACCTTCGTGGGACTGTGGGCTCACTGGTGTCTAGGCCTCTGGAGGGCCCACAGAGCTGCTTTCCAGGTTAATACAGGATTATTATTGTCCATCTATACCCGCTGAGAACTAAGAGAGGCAGTGGGGTGCAGTGAGAAGATTCCGTGCGACCACATCCAAGTCACTTAAACTCTCAGCATCTCAGAAATGATGATGAGGATGGATGCCTGACTCACAGCGCTGGTGTGAAGTCTGAATAGACCAACAGGTATGGAAAGACCTCCTGCATTGCCTGGCACGTGGCGGTGTTCAGATTGGGTCCACTTCCTTCCGCTTCAATGGGCCGGAGTCACTTGAAAACCTTCCCCAGGTGCCCACAGGAGGGCTCAGCTCAGTCACCCCTCTGCTGAGCCCTTGTAAACACTGCCCCCTCCACCGTGGGAAGCTGGGGTGTGGCACCCGTGGAGGTGATCCCCTAACCTAAGGAGGGTCCCTGTTCCCCACCTTCCTGTGCAGAGTCTGTTAGGCTACAGGGTGGGATAACTTCCACCCACCCGCCTCCTCCTTGCTCAGGGTCAGGAGCAACTGACTGGCTATAGCAGGAAGGTTCTGGTTTGCCCTAGAGAAGACCTTGGAGAGAGGACAGCCTAGGAACCCCAGCTTTTCCTTTGCACCCTGGGCCTCCAATTCACTGAATGTGAGTTTCCCCTTTGGCAGAAATCCCCAACATTTGTGGATAATAATAACTGACATTTTTAAGCCCTTTGCAGTTGGAAAGCATCTTTGCAGCATAGCAGGATGGTAAGAAGTGTGGGCTTGGGAGACAGAGGACCTGGGCTAGTACTTGCTGCTAGGTTCTGTGTAAAGTAGAAGCAAGGATACCAACCCAGAGGGATGCTGGGGGAGGAAATGATGAACAGATGAGTTCAAGTGACGCAGTAGCCTAATTAGCCTAAACTGAACCTAACAGCTCTAGCTGTGTGACCTTGTGCAAATTGCTTAAACCCTATGTGTCTCAGTTTCCTTATCTGCAAAATGAGGCTAATAACAGGATCCACCTCGTAGGGTTAAATGAGTATTAAGTGAGGATTAATGCAGGATTAAGTGAGTTAATAACATACTTAGAATAGTACCTGCCACATGATGAGTGCTCTATGAATTATAATTATAATCCTTACAACGATTATTTTGCCATCACGATTGCCCTTGGAAGTCAGGAGTAGTGTTAGTCCATTTCATAGATGAGAAAACTGAGGGCAGAAGGGCAAGATCACTGGCCCAAGACTTGAACTTCAGGCTTTCTGGTGCCGAGTGAGACTTCCTTGCATTCCTCTGCCCCCAGCGGCTTCGGTGGCTTTTCAGCTATGGGGAGACTGTCCAGGAAGACTCTGGTGCCCCGCAGTGTCCCTCTCAGCCAGCCAAGACAGCCTCTCCCTCCTGCATCCTGATGGAGACGCCACCCTTCAGAAGTTGGGTGGCTGGCTCAGGCTTTCCCTCGGGGAGACGGGACATCTGCTTTCTCCCCAAAGGAACAGCCTCAGGAGAAAGAGGCCATCAGCCTGGCATGGGATGGCTCCTGCCCTGGGTTTTCCAAAAACTCTGCTATCAGCAGACCTCCTCCTTTGGTCTCTGTGGCTCTCTGTGGCTCTATGTCAGAGACTGTGGAGTCACAGCTGTCACCATGTGTGTGTGTGTGTGTGTGTGCGTGTGTGTGGGTGTGTGGGTGTGTGTGTTGGGTGGGGAGGTGGGAAGCGGGGGCGGGAGGGCTCTCTCCCCAAGCCACCCCCAGACACTCTGCTGTAACCGGAGCTTCGTGGAGGGTCTAAATGGCACGGTGCCCTTCAGAGGCGCCGCCTGACCAGCCTGGGTCCCCTTCCCGAGCCCCCGCACAGGCCCCCCGCAACACACATGCGTGCGTGAGCACACAGCCCTACACAGAGGAGAGGATCAAGTGCAGAGAATCTTCTTGTGCTGCTTTATATGGCAAATAATTGAGCCGTACCCTTGTGGTCTCGGTGTGGAGCTTCATCCATATTCATGCCTCGCGTTTCCTGTGGAAACGAACACGCGACATTCCAGCACGACGACGGTGGGAGCAAGAAATCTGAAGCACTAATTCAGTCTCTCCACTCCCCAGCCCGGCTCCAGCGCCGGGGAGAGCAGATTTAGCTGGTGTCTAACCAGCCAGGAGGCAGCGTGCTCGTCGAGGAAGACTTGTCCCTCCGCGTCCATCCAGCTCTCCCTTTCTCTGGCTTCATCTCCTTCTTCCTTTCTTTCCTCTCTTCTCCCACCTTCTTGTCTTCTTTCCTGCGTCTCCTCTCCTTCCCCATCACCTTCTCTCCCCCCGCACCCCCCCCCCAGCCTTTCCCCTCCTCCTGGCTCCATCCACCTGTCCCTGCCTTCAAAGCCTCCTGCCCCCTCGCTGCCAAAGTTACCTTCTGTGCGTGGAGTTTCACTTTCCTTATCTAGTTCTGATGGGAGGCTGGGGGTCCGCGGTGCTGGGAAGCAGGTTGGGAGCATGTCTATGAATACCAAGCATGTTAATAGGTTAAAGTAAATCTAAAGTAACATTTGAAAGCAGAGAGATGAAAGCAGATCACAGGCCAAAGATCAAACAATCTAGAGCCACTTCTAAGCCTTTTACAGCTGGAGATTATTAGCATTTGAAAGAGAGGAGCATTAGAGGGAGAGAAGGGAAAAAAAAAGTTGGAAGGAATTTTTGTTGTGGAGATAAAAACTGAAATAAATGACAGTGGAAAGGGAGAACTAGAGAGAGGCTGACTTATTTTAAAAACCACATTAAGACAGTGCGGGAGGAGGGACACCTCTGGCTGTATATTTAGCTCATCAGCCAGCATCTGGGCTCTGATGCTGATGTATGCCACCCTCCCTGGTCTTCCTCTCCCCTCCTTCCTCCCTCCCTGGCCTTCTAGGGGAGGAAAGAGGTTTCAAGTCCTCCTTGGCACTCCCTTCCCTCCAGCTATGAGACAGCACCTCTGTTCTGGGAGGGGAGGATGGTAAGGGGAGAGTGGGACAGGTAGTGGGACTGGAGCCAGGCACCCCAGGACGCCCAGCCACCACTCCAAGGGGTATCCAGCCAGTCCTTACAATGCTAGAACATCTGAGTCTGTGGAACCAAGAGATTATCCACCTTTGATTCTTTTTTCCTCCATCCCAACCACAATTGATAATCCCGTAATCCAATCCAGCCTCTCTGTTTTCCAGAGAAGACTGAGGATCCCCACATCCAGGGCACTGAACCTTGTTACATAAGAGAAGATATAAAACCTTCCATCCTTCATACTTTTAATTCAGTCAGTATCTGTTTTCTAGGAACCAAATTAGTTATGAACCTCATTATGAGTTAGGCACTCTGCTAGGAAAAGTATTGTATAAAACAGGCATAATGCATATCTATAGTGTCTTACGATGGGGGAGGATTTATTAATTAAACGGACTTCAGGCTAAAGATGGTGGATTGATAACAATCATTTATCACTGTTCTCTCCCCAAATCACCCTAAAGTGAGACTCAAGTCACTAAAAATCCTGCAGGAAAAAGGAAGTGGAAGAGGTGACAACAGCACACGAGAAATGGTATCAAATTTGAGGGAGAGAGAAAGTAAATGGAAGAGTGACAACTTACTTAACAGAATGGAGGAGTGTTAAGTGGCCCAGACCGTGGAGGGAGATGTCATGAGAAAGGAATCATGGCCCCTGGGTACCTCAGGAAAGCCTGAGGAATCAGCGCATCAACATGGCAGAAGGTAGGATGGGGCAGGGGGCTAACACAGGGGCACCAGTTAGACCTTCATGGCCCCTCACCTGGCCTGTGCAGCCAAGCAAGCGTCCTTATCCCAAACTAGGGGAGGGAGAGGGCGGGTGAGGGGGAAGCCAGCTCCTGAAGAAATTGAACCAGAGAGCACAGGGACACCACACACACTGACAGGTGGGGGCAAAAAAGTAGTACAAGACAGGAAGATTAAGTTAAATTCTGCATATTGAACAGGGACAACCTCAGCCTCCTTCCCAACTGAGATTTCATAATGGTAACAGCCAAGATATCACCCAACTCCCATCCCTCACCCCCACCCCAGACTGGAGGCAGGAGAATTTTCCTCTGGAAAAACTGAATGGCCCAAGTTTGTAGGGAGCCAACAGAATTTTGTGGGTCTTCCAAAAAAAAAAAAAAAAACCCCAGCTCCTTGTCTATTTACCCTACAGTGAAACCCACCAACCAACAGGGACCCATCTATACTCAAACAACTGCCAATCAGGTTTTTTTTTAATGATTCACACTCTTAAGTATGGGCAGCTAAGGAGTACCAGACATTCTAGGAAAGCCTCCACCATTAAGACTAGATAAGCAAATAGGAAGAAAATAAGGAACTCAAAAGAAACATAGACAAGGCTGTGAATTTAAAAACAAAGTTCAAAAATATATCTGATTAATATTCTTGGAGAGATGAAAGTAGATATTTTACCTGAAACAAGAGCAGAAGAAAGAAAGAAGGAAGGAAGGAAGGAAAGAAAGAAAGAAAGAAAGAAAGAAAGAAAGAAAGAAAGAAGGAAAGAAAGAAAGGAAGGAAAGAAAGAAAGAAAGAAAGAGAAAGAAAGAAAGAGAAAGGAAGGAAGGAAGGAAGAAGGGAAGGAAGGAAGAAGGGAAGGAGGGAGGGAAGGAAGGAAGAGGGAAGAGGGAGGGAGGAAGCGTGATGTAGACTGCCATATATAAAATCAAAGCACAAGGAAGAGCTCTTGGCTATTAAAAGTGATAGCAAAAATTCAATAAAAGTTCTGAAGGATAAAATAGAAGAAATTACCCCAAAAGTGGAACAGAAGGAGAGAGAGTAAGAGAAATACAGATAATGGGAGAGAAGGATGAGCTCAGGAGGTCCAGCATTTGACCACTGGGAATTCTAGACAGGTTCCAAGAAAATGGAGGGGAAAATTATCAAAGAAATAATAGAAGAAAATTTCCCAGAACTGAGTGATGTTGATTTTCAGATTGAGGTTTCATTAAAGGCCCAAAGTATAATATAATGTCATTATGTTTCAGACACCAGAAATGAGAGGCTCCAAAATGCTTCCAGAAAGGGAGCAGCAGGGGAATGGATTAGAGGACAGTCTCCTGGGGAAAAAATTAAGTTATAGATTATAGATACACTTGCTCATGTGACAAATAATACTGATAGATGGTCTCCCATTCTGTTGAATCATAAAAAAAAAATTATGAGAAGACCATAGAAAAGAAAGCAAACCAAAAATGAGGAAAAGCATAAAGTTGCCCAAGAAAGGAAACAGAACCATCGTAGAGTCCTGTCTCAGGAGTGGACATGTTTTACTTCTTGTTGTGGAAGAAGAGAATATAGATTTAATTTTCAAAATGTGATATAAGTATATATCATGGGTAGGCAAAGCTATGAGCTAAGACTCATGCCATAATAGGAAGTCAGTAGACAAGATCAAAAAATTGTTTTGTCAAAAAATAGAGTTAAAAAAAGAAAAAGCAGTAGTTGCCTGCCTTATGTGGGCAGCCGTCGTCGGTATTTACTGCGAGGGTGCCAGAGGGAATTCCCCAAGGGGACGGTAAAGTTCTGATTTTAGGTGGCAGTTTGGTTACATAGTCACATGCATAGCTCTGACCTCATGGATCTGTGTGCTGAAGATCTGCACATTTCACTGCCTGTAAAATTTATCTCAAAAGGAAGGAGAAAAGAACCACAGGCAAATATTGAATTCTAATGATATGTATGGTGAAGTGTTTAGGGATGACTAAAGTGTACTCCTATCTGCAACTGACTTGGAAATGTACCAAAAGATAAGAGGGAGTGACAGATGGATAGAAGGATGGAAAATTACAAAGTTATGTGATAGAGCAATGATCACAAAATATTAATTGTAGAATTAGATGGTGGATTTATGGATATCCGCTGTAAATCCAACTTTTTTATATGTTTGAACATTTTTGTAATAAGATGTTAAGGAAAAGGTGGAAGTGTGAATATGTTGCTTAGATGAAGAGATCTAAACACCAGGAGAAACAGCCCAGAGTTGAAAGTGGTTGACTCTGGAGGGTGGAAAGGGCCTGGTGCCTTTCCTGCAAAACCTCTTGATGTTATTTGATTTTTAAATTTTGTGTGTCTATCACTTTGGTTAAAAAGTAATTTACAAAGGAAAGGAAGGACTTATTAACTGATAAGTATTTTTAAGATAAGTATTTACCCAAAAGTATATAATTTCATAATTTGGGAGGGGCCATGAAAGACAAGAACAGGGTGCGTTGGCAGTGAGAGGGGAGGGTGCTGGGGAGGTGGACAGTCACAAAGGCCCAGGGCAGGAACCAAGAGAAGACCAGTGGGCCTCAGTGTAAGGAAGGCGAGGCGGAGAGGGAAGCGGGGGAGAGAAGGGGGGAGGAGGGGGAGGAAGGAGAGGAAGAGGAGAAGGGGGAAGAAGAAAAGGAGAAGGAGAAAGAGAGCAAAGGGGAGAAGGAGTGGCAGAATGGGCTGCTCCCACATTTGTATGGCCCAGGTCGAGAGCCCCGGGGTGACCAGTGACCAGCTGGACCCAGGGCAGAAGAGGGCTCAGAAGCTGTTTGTTTATTGTAGTTGCTATTCTTGTGTCTTCCACTAGTTTTACTCTGTTTTAATAAAGTCCGTGCTTTGGAAACCCAGGGAAGGTTTTCAGGCCTTATCTGTGTATCCAAGTTACAAAGGTTGGAGAGGAGGCAACAAGACCTTGGTCATGGTGCCTGGGGGAGGGGGATCCCAGAGGAAGGTCCCTTTATCTGGTCCCAGCCTCCTGTCTGCACCACAGCCCTGAGGTCTCCTCTGCCTTTCACCTTGGAGGGCCTGCCATTTATTGTCAACAAGGGCGACTGCTGTCCCGCGCATCTCTGCCCACATAGTAAAGACTTATTATCCAGGGCGTTACGCAGAGAACCCAGGAAAGGGTGTCCCCCTGCTCTTGAGCAAGACCGAGGTCCTCATCCCCAAGAGCACTTCACAGATTCCCTCTCTCACCCCAGATGAGAAAATGAGGGTGGGCACAGGGCATCCTAGTCAGAGAGAAAAAAAAATTAGGAAAGAGCAGTGTGAGGGACATGGGAGGAATTAAGCTGAGTCACGCTGGAAGAGCAGCATTTTCCCATCAGGACACTGGAGGAGCCTGGGGCATTTGGGGCCCTCCTCGGGACAAGGAAAAGCTGGCACAAAGGCAGGGAGGCTCTTTGCCCCCTTGGGAAAGGGCTCAGAGGTGCCTGGGTGGGCTACTGGCTTGCTGAGAGGGCTGCTGCCGGAGACCAGAGAGCAGGAGGTGCTCAGGGTCTGGGACCCGGGCCTGAGATACAGCCATGCACCTCTGGCTGGCAGGTGCCTGCCCCTGGTGACAGTGAATGGCACCTGGCAGGGATGCCCAAGGCTCTGGCACAGAGCCTGCAGCTGCCACTGTGAGGTTTTTTATTCTAATGCCACTTGTCAAGCTGGCAGCCCTCAGGGCAGCTGGACTTGACAGGGAAGCAGCTGGGTCCCCTGGGTTTTGTTTCCCCAGAGCCTCTCCAGGTGCTCAGAGATGTCCAGCAAGAGCTCTGCACTGACTCCAGAAAGGGGAGGGCTGGAGGGGGAGGGCTGGTGGCTGCAGAGGGGAGAGAGACCCCAGGGCTCCACAAGAGGAAGTGCCATCTTCCTCTAAATCCCACGCACTCTAAAGTGGGACCCCAACAGCTAGAATGGATGGCACAACTGGATTTTCCCAGCGGGAAGGGATCAGAGGATTCAATCTGGATCAATATTAGTTCAGCCCTGGGGAACCTGAGAGGGGACAATTGTTGTAGAGGGCAGAGCACAGGGCACCGGAGATAAAGGCTTGGTCCTCATCCGGGTCCTGTCACTGTCACTGTGCGACCTGGACCAAGTAACGGTACCTCTGTGCACGTCAACTTCCTCCTCTGTGAATGGATGGTAAAGGGGATGGCTTAGGTGCACTCATTAGTTTAGCATATATCCACTGAATATTTCTTAGGTACCAGGCGCCATCTTATATGATGCAAAGATGAATAAATACATCCCTGACTTCAGATATGGATAGATGGGTGTTCTTGTAGGGAGGGTGGGACATTCCTCAGATCTCATGATCTAGGGCTTGAATGACAGGTATCTAGGGGATACCCAGGTCAGGACATCCCTCATGGAACATGAGCCCAGAGTGGCCGCTATGATCTCCACCCCAGTGGACACCAGGGGCCTAACCTGGACCTGAGGTCTGCAAGATTCCTGAAAATTACTTTCAAAACTAGTAAAGACTCATCATCGGGGGTGATAGGCACAGAATCCTAACCGGCAGGGTATGTGGGGGAAATCTGCTTTCTGCCTTTTTCCACAGGAGGCTGGGAGACTTGACAGCCTGAAAAAGCACTGGCCTTGGAGTCAGGAGCCCCATTTCTGGTTCCCAGGAGCAGTGTGACTGCAGGCAAGCAGGGCTCTTCCTGTCTCTGAGTGTCCATCCTTCCATTGGTAAAACGAGCCCCCTTCATCTTAAGAATTCATTGCTCTCTAAATGCAGAGCACACCTCCTTACCCTTTCTGGGAAGTAACCCTGCCCCCGAGTCTGCCTGGCTCCTAAGGATGGAGTCAGGCAGCAAGTCACCAGCAGGTGGGACCCTCAGGAATGCCTGATGGGTACAAATGTATGCTTACTCATCACCCACCCAGCCATCTACAGCATCCCTGAGACGCGTGGGGAAGTTTCCTGTAATTGTGTTACGGATGGTTCTCTCAGCATTGTGTCTGGCCATAAAATATACTCACTTAATAGTCTCCAAGGAACTGCCAGGCCTTCCGGGCTATAACTCTGAGCCCCCAGCCCCTCCTGCCTGGCCTGACACCTTGTTTGGTGAATCTGATTTGACTTTGATCTTAAATCTACTCTAACTGCCTCAGAGCAGTAGCCACAGGGAAGGGGTGGGTATGGGGGAGAGGAGGATGGTTGCTGAGAATTATGACTCAGACCCATTAGGAAGGGATGACCGCTCAGCACAGCCCCTTCTAAATCACGCCTGAGAAGACTGTCACTGAATCCAGAGCAGTGCTGCAGTTGGCAGGCAGGGAAAGTGGTTGGGAGGCTGGAAGGGTGAGGACTCGCTCAGCCTGGCCTGGCTCCCCTCCGCACTCAGGGCCCCCCACATTCTTCTTAGGCCTTCCAGTGACTGCCGTGTCTAGACACTCTCTTTCTCTGCCTTGTCCAAGAATTTTTTCCTCCCTTTGTAGGATTCCAAGAAGTTGGTACCAAAGGTTGTATGTTGTAGGGGATGGGAGCCCTGATGGGTGTGAAAAAGACAAGGTCTGCAGTCCCTCTGTGAAAGGGTAAGAGTCACTGGATGCTCCTCTGTGATCTCACCTCCTTTTCTCTGAGGAAAGTCACCAAAGAAGGATGGTGTGATGGAGACACTGCCGGCTCCTCTCCTCGACTGGGCCCCCCCAGCTGTTGGCTGGAGCTGGGGCCCTGGTTACCGCCCTACTCCAGGAGCTCTTATTCATCCTCTGCAATCCTCCTATAGCAGCCTCTCCTCTAGGAGACCCTTCCCAGTCCTCCTGGGGAAAATTGGTCCCGCCCTCCTCTCTTTTCTTTAACACTTTGGTCCAAAGACCCTTTGGTGCAGTGGCCAAGTGAACTCTGAAGTCATCCTGCCTAGATGTGAATCTAGATTCCACCACTTCCTGCGTGACCTTGGACGGTGACCTCACTTCCCTGTGCCTTTGTATCCTTCACTCGAAAGAGCAGGATAATGAGAGTGCGTGTCTCATAGGATCGTTGTGAGAATTATCCACATACAGCTCTCGGAGCAGAGCCTGGTACACAGTAGGAGCTTAATAAATGTTAGCTGCTGCTCTTGTTGTTTGTTAGTATTCCCTGGGGTGGGTGGGTGGGTGTGTGGGAGCGGAGGGACCCAGGAAGGATGCTGAATGATTACTTTCCACTAGACTGTGTCTTTCCGTGTGTTGTTCAAGGCGTGGGAAGGAAGGAAGGAAGGAAGGAAGGAAGGAAGGAAGGAAGGGAGGGAGGGAGGGAGGGAGGAAAGGGAGGGGAGGGGAGGAGGGAGGGGAGGGGAGGGGAGGAGGGAGGGAAGGGGGAGGGAGGGAGATCATTGAGCATGGGACTACAGGGGATGCAAAGACCCCAAAGCATGGTTGTTGCTGCATAGTGCTTCCATTCTGGTTGGGCTGTCAGGGCAGCCATCACAGGGAGAATGTCCCATGGCCCAGCCAAGCAGCAGAAACTTAGAGACTGGATCCCAGGCCCACCAGCACCAGGAGTTCTAAGAGGGAGTAACAGGAGATTAGGGAGGGCCTAAACACCCCCAGACATCACTGTAGGGGGCACTTATGGTCCAAAGGGCTGTTATGCAAAGGAATATATAGCTCCACAATTCGCTGAATTTACCCTAAATTAAACCTCCTAAGCTTTGACTCATACTTAAGATTCCTGGGTGGCTTTGGTCCCTGAGTATTAACTAATTTTTAGTGTTAGCGCCTAGAGATTTGAAAGTCACAAAGTCATGATTTTTTTTTTTTTCTTAGAACTGGAAGGACCTTAGGAACCAACTAATTTACACCATTATCTTATAGAAGGGAAAACTGAAGTTTGGAGAGTTGAAATGGCTTCCCTAAGTCCACTGAGCTTCTCTGCAAATGTGTCTCTGTATTTCTTGGCATTGAATCCCTATCCCCACATTGGTAGGGGGGTTGTGGAAATCATTCTTCCAGTTCTGGGAAATTGAAAGGAAGCATTGAGACCCAGATTGGTGAAGTGGCTTACCCCAAACCACACCAGAGGTCAGCAACAAAACTAGCCAAAACAGAGGTTCTGACCCCCAGACTAGACCTTTCCCTGCCACCCAACCCCAACTGACACCACTGTCAAAAAAATACCCTGATTATGCGCAGCTGAGGCCTCCCAGAATGGAGGTGGGTGCAGTGCAGGCCAAGATGCTCCTACTCTCGGGATGGAGAGGGATCTGAGGCCTCCCTCCCTGCCCCACCACCAGGCACCTGGCAGGGAACCTGGCCTTCCAAACCGCCCTGTGTCCACTACTCCTCTAAGCAGAGCACACCACAGCCCGAGAAAGAGACTTGAGCCTTGAGTGCCAGGGAGGCTCCAAGCCTGTATCATGAGGATTTTCATAAACACAACTGTCTGTGTCTGGGCAGCCATGTGGAAACTTGCAATATAACCCACTGATGTCATGTGGCACGGGAAACAAGATTTCCAGAGGCAGCCATGCTGTTCTTCCCAACCTCAGTGTGGAACAGAATCCCAGACAGGCTTCTGAAAGAAAGGGAAGGAAAAAAACCCCTGCAACAAATTGCAAAACAAAACACCGATTCCAAGGTCTCCAAGGGAGGGTAGGGAAGGGGCTTGGGGAGGGCCTGGAGTTGCTGGGAAGGAACAGCTGGGATGGGGCTTCGGGGGTGGTGCAGGGTCACCCGCCAGGGCTCCTGAGGGCTTCCTGAGGATGGCCTGGGCAGCCTGGACAGGAGCTGGGCGGGGCCATTTGGTGTGAGCTGAGCTCTCCCTACTGTGTATCACCTCAAATCTCTGGACTTCAGAAATCACTGGTCATTCTTTTTACCTCAGGCAGGACAGACTCCTCACCTTGGATAGTCGCTGGGTCCCCTGGTCCTTAAGATCCCCAGATTTCTGCAATCCTTTCTACCACTGATTCCGGGATCACATATGAAGTTGAACTCAAATTCACCCTGCTGCACTTTAAGCACCGTCCTGGTTCTCTATCCACCAGGCAGGACTCCCACAGAAGAGGGAGTGAGGGTGGGAGTAGGGTGTTCTTACCTTCTCTGTTGGCATTTCATAGAATGTTACCTCACTCCTCTCCTGTCTCCACTGGCTGGCAGACCTTGGCCCGGTCATTTAACTTCTCTGGGCTGCAGTTATCTCTTTTCTAAAATGGGGAAGCAGAGAGCATATGATATTTAAGTTTTCTTGTAGCTCAAGAAGCCTATCATTTTATGACCATCTGCACAGAAGGAGCAGTAGGATAGTACAGATTACCTAAAAGATACTTTCCGGCTTTATTAACACCTACTGGGATTTTTTTCCAATTATAAAAGTAATCATTCCAATTGCAAGAAAACTTGAAAACCAAGAGTAAGCATTTTTTTTAAAAAAAAAACCTGTTTCCCAAGCTTTTTGGAATGTGTTATTTTCATCTTTAGTCTTTGCATCTTCTTATATTTTTTAATAAAAATATTATACTGTAAAAATGCTCTACAGTTTGCACTTTAATCACTTTGGAATGTATTCTAAACATTTCCTTATATCGATATTCTTCTACAACATGGCATTTTCTTATATTTGTAGTTTTTCTTATGATTTTTAATATTCAGGCAAATTGCAAACAAAGAAATACTAAGGGCCGATAATCACATGAAAATAATTTCGCCTCAACAATAGTCAAAGAAAAGGAACGAGATGGTATTTTTACACATCAGATTAGCATAGGTTTAAAAAAAAAAAAACCTGTCAAAATCTACTTTGTTAACTGGAGGAAGAAATGGACAATATTTTACATGGCTGGAAGGGTGAGAATCTATCTGGAAGACAGTTTTATGTACCAAAATATAAAATATGTGTGATTATTTACTTAGTAATCCTACTTCTAGGAATTTACCCTATGAGAGCAGTCACCTAAGTGTGAAAAGATATAAGCAAAACAATGTTTGTTCAATCAATAGGGGAATGGTTCAGATGAGTGTGAAACATACAAAACAGCAAAATAGTATGCAGTCATTAAAAATGATAATGCAGCTTTATATTTATTGACTTGGAAAGATGTCTGACATTTTGTGAAGTGAGAAGAAATCACAGAACAGCATGCAAAGTCTGAGCCCATTTATGTAAAGTTATATGCAAAAATCCATATGTGTGTCTTAGATAACTAAACGCCTAAAGCATTGTTGGCTTCAGATAGAAGGGGCTTAAAGGTTGCAATCTGGTTGGAACAGAGGGGCGGGGAGAGGATCGGGGCCCATGTGAAGCTGCATTTGCTAACCAACCATCAAGTTTTTGTGGTGTTTTGTTTTGTTTTGTTTTTCTTAGAATATATGTTCATTGGGGATGGCAGGGAGGGCGGTGGCCATCTGCTGACAGATGTTGACCAAAATATTAATAGTTATTATCTCTTGGAGGTGGGATTTGGAATGTTTTAATTTCTTCTTTGAACTTTTACTACTATTCAAACATTTTACAAAAAATGATTTGTAGCATGTTCTGTTAGGGATGGCTCACAAATACTGGTTTATTTCTTTATTTTACAATATCCCAATGGCCTGGATTTCCATGTCCTGCCTATCAAAGTCTGCAATCTGATTAACTTTCTTCATCTTCCTCAGAGAACTTCAGTCGTCTCTTGCCAAGTTTGGGGTATCTCGGTAGGTGCAAGCCCCTGGGAACTCCATAACTCAGATTCTACCCCATCACACCCCAAGCCCGCTGCCCCACCACCATCAGAAGGATGCTGTTCAAACCTCTTCTGTCCGGGCTGACCAGGGCCCTCTCACCTTCCTCTACCACCCTTTCTTCAGATTTGCACCTTGGCTTCTGATTCCACTACTGAGCTCTCATCAGACATGGAAATCCCTGCCATCAGCTCTTCTCCTCACCTCAGCTCTGTGCTGCTAATACCCAGACTGGTATCTGACCTTGCTCTGTCTTTCATCTTTGACTTTGCTGCTTCCTGGCAGGTTCAAGGCACCCTATCATGCTAGGTGTGACAATGCCCCATCCTACCTGATTCACAGTTCCAAAAACACCCACTGTGTGTTCATTACGTGCTCAGCCCCTGGCTGAGTCTTGTGAACACAGAAACCATGAGCGTAGGTCCCTACTCTTGAGGGGAGCTCAGTGTATTGGAGGTGACTGAGGGACAACTACAATGATGGTAGCTGACACTGAAGGTTTATTACCGCCTGGCACTGCCCTACATGCTTTGTGTGTATCATCTCATTTAACCCTCACAATAACCCTATGAAGTAAGCACTATTACTGTACCCATTTTAAAGAGGAGGAAACTGAGACATAGAGGTAGCTTCCTCAAGGTCACAGAGAGCTGAGCAGTACATCAGGGATTTGAACCCAGTAATCCAGCTCCAGAGACATCAGCCTTAAACATCATGTTCTATGGAAAAAAAAAAAAGGAAGCCAGCTGCTGAGTCTTGTGATAGACATTTATAAAAAGGGTTGCAGCACTATGGAAAACAGTATGAAGTTTCCTCAGTAAACTAAAAATAGAATTGCCATATGATCCAGCAATCCCACTCCTGGGCATCTACATGGACAAAACTATAACTCAAAAAGACACATGCACCCCTATGTTCATAGCAACACTATTCACAATAGCCAAAACATGGAAACAACCTAAATGTCCATGGACAGACAAATGGCTAAAGAAAATGTGGTACATATATACAATGGAATACTACTCAGCCATAAAAAAAGAATGAAATAATGCCATTTTCAGCAACTTGGATGCAGCTAGAGATTATCACACTAAGTGAAGTAAGTCAGAAAGAGAAAGGCAAATACCATATGATATCACTTATATGTGGAATCTAAAATATGGCACAAATGAACCTATCTACGAAAGAGAAACAGACTCAGACATAGAGATTTGTGGTTACCAAGGGGGAGGGAGGGAGGGAGAGGGATCAAATGGGAATTTGGGGTTGGGAGATGCAAGCTATTACATTTAGAATGGATAAACAACAAGGTCCTACTGTAGCACAGGGAACAATATCTCATCTCCTGGGATAAACCATAATGGAAAAGACTATTTTAAAAAGAACATCTCTATGTGTATAACTGAGTCACTTGGCTGTACAGCAGAGATGGGTACAACATTGCACATCAACTATACTTCAATTAAAAAAAATAAAGTATATGGGAGACCTAAAAAAAATAAAAAATAAAAAGGACCGCGGGAGTTCAGTGAAAACAAGTCATGGATTCTTCTGCTCTCAGACTCTTGGCTGGCATGAGACCCAGACATGTAACCAGCTTCCTCTTAGCTGCTCACCTAACCAAGCTTCTGCTTTTATCTCCGCCCTGGTGTGACACCTCGTCTGTTACTTACTCTCAGTATCCATTCTGAGTGAGCAATATCTGCTGGGCTGGCCTCCAGCTCTGTGTCCACCTGAACTGGGCTGGTTGGCCCAGACCCTGCTCCACGTCATCTCAGACCCAGTGGGCCAAGTGTCCCGTCCCCACCCCAGTGCACAGAGACACAGCTGGCCCCGGAGCTCTCCCACCTAGGTCTCAGCTTCTTCCCAATGCTCCACGAGCCCTCCAGTTGGAGAGGAGTTGATGAATATTCTTCCGTGACCGTTCCGCTTCTGTAAGTAGACCACATTTCCTGTAAGGAAAGTCTTCCAGAAAAGTTTTGTTTAAACTAAATATTTGTAGATTGAAATATTTCCATTTAGAATATAGTGGAATAATCAGCCACAAAGGCAAAAATCAGACATGACAGCACTAACTAGCATGGAGTCTATACAACGTGCCAGGTACTTTGCTTGTAATGTCCATGTAATTCTTAGAACACCCCAGCAAGGCAGGCACCATTTTCATTATACCCATATAAAGAAACCAGGCCCCGAGAAGTTAGCTGACTTGCCCAAGGTCACACAGCTAATAAGTGGCAGAACTGACTCTTGGTCTCCACTCAGTCTAAACCATCACTCTGAGAATTCTTAGGCAAACAGTGTCTTGGGGATGCAAGTTTTCTAAGTTTCAATTCATGTTTTGTCAAAAGAGGACAGACCTTACTTTCTTTTGCACAGGCTCCGGACACGCAGGCTCAGCGGCCATGGTTCACGGGCCCAGCCACTCCGCGGCATGTGGGATCTTCCCGGACCGCGGCACGAACCCGTGTCCCCTGCATCGGCAGGCGGACTCTCAACCACTGCGCCACCAGGGAAGCCCAGACCTTACTTTCTTGATTCAATCTTCAGCCACCAGGCTGGGGTGAAAGGAAACCTGAGTCTTGCTGGACAGTTCTGGGGCAGGCATAATAGTAGTTTCTCCCCAGCATCCCCCAGAAGGGGAAGCTCTGGAGCTACCCCATCTCCAACCCATCATGTGTGGGCACACACACACACACACACATGCACACACGTAAATACACACGGGTGCACCTTCCCAGTCCAGCCTATGACTGTGCCCTTTGACCAGGCAGATGCCTGGGCACACAGGACGGAGCCAATAGGAGCCAGGGCAATCAAGAGCAAGAGAGCCGAATAAAAGCAGCTAATACGATATCTATGATATGCAGCTCTGGTTGTAATAAACACTGCAGCTGGATATTCCCATGGGGATTTCCTAATGGAGGAGATACGTACACTCCAGAGCAACCCCAGGGGTTTTACACGCAGCTCTGACTAAACTCCCTATAAAATCAATCCCGCCTTTTCACCAGTTGTGACAGGGTGTTCTAATATTAGTCCACTCTCCTTGTCTGTCAGCTCCCCCAGCAAAGGCTTTAATGATCTTTAACCAGGCATAATCAACACTACACACTCAAGCAGAGAGTGCCCGGACCCAAGTGACCCCTGCCCCTCGCAACAATCCGCTGGAAGTTTCGAGGGGGACAAAGGCGAACCCCTCAGCCCCCTTGAGCTACCTCCTGTCTCCCTGCAGGATGGGCTGTGCAGGAGGGCAGCCTCCCATGAGGGCAGGGGCGGTGGGTCAGCGGGCTCAGGCTGGCTCGGTGGGTGGGGTGCAGGGCCCGCCCCTAGGGGCCTCCTCCGCAGGCTGGCTGTGGTCTGGACAGTGGCCTCCGGGATGCTGACCGTTGTGGGCGGCGCTGCTTCTGCAGCTGTGCCTCTTACGCTGTCGTCAAGGGCATCCCCTCTGCGCTTCTGACAGCTGCTTTCTCTCTAGAGAAAAGCCAGGCCTGGGTGGAGGATCCTAGTGGCCCCAGGGAAGGGCAGAGGAGCCTGCAGTCTGGCCTCTGTGCCTGGTCCTCCCAGCGCCCCCAGATCCAACCTGCTCAGACCTTGCACTCTCCCCTTCCTCTCCCCACTCCTCTTTATCTCCCTCCTTCCTTGTCTTCTCCCGGGGATCCTCCATGAGCCTCGAGGTCCCGGAGAAGGTGGGCCTGGGACCAGAGAGAGTGGCAGAGAATAAAGGCAGGTGGTGGAGGAGATGGGCAGACACGGGCCCTGGTGTGAGGAAGTACAAGGGTGGACCAGGAGGGTCTACCCCACGAAAGCCTTAGTCCTTCTACTTCTAAATCTGTCTCTGGGCCTTCAAGGCTGTGCAGTGTTTATCGGAGCTAAGCAGGGGTCCTGCACTGGCTCTGGGGCAGCTCTGAGTACTTCTGGCTCATACAGGAGCCTGTTTGGGAAGCAGCTCTGTAAGCTGCCTGGCAGCCTCGCCCGAACCTCCCAGCAAATTCCCTCGGGCGACAGCGAACCAGAGCCTGGATTTTGGCCTCTGACTTCAGAAAACAAACTGGCCTGAGCTGTTTAACGCAGCCTCCCTGCTGCTCTGGACCACAAGGGGCAGTTCCGCAGGGCCCAGAGGCCTGCCGGGTGGTGTCCGGCTTTCCCGCAGCCTTGAGGGCCCTCCAGAGCTGCGCGGAAGTTTTGGGGAACAGAGAGGTGCCTTCACTGTTTCAATAGAACTTAGTTTAATTTTTTCACATTACCAACAAATATTTTGTACTTAACTTGAGACAAATAGGAACCATATTAAAAAGTAGAAGGGGAGGCCATGACCTACAGCAAGCACTGTTAACATCTGAATGCATTACCTTCCAACATTTTTCTTTTCTTAAAAGTGTTGAATTCGAGTTTGCCCTTGGACTTGTACCAGAGACCTGCAAGGGTTCTTTTGCCTGAGAAAGATGCCCCCTGTGTCGGGGAGGGAGGGATTTTAGCTCATGATTTATTGGGAGACCAGGGCCCTTTCCTTAACTCTGTGCCTCCATGTTCTCAATTATTATAAAAGGAGATAATAATAGTACTGCCCTCAAAAGGTGGTCATAAGGATTAAATGTTTTGGTATATGCAAAGTACTTAGACTAGTGTCTGGCATAAACATGAAATGCGTGTGGGGCGGCATGACCAATAGTTTTATTATTATCATGATGATGATGATGATGATGATGATGATGGTGACTATTTGTACTATCTTCCCTGTGAGGAGTGGGGAGTAGGGACCAGCCCCCCTTTTTTCCCCAGCAGCTGTGGCTTCCAAGGGGGAAGTCTAAGCCCTCAGCTGAGTAACAGGTAGGCAGGTAGCCCGAGAGAGAGGAAGTCACTCTAGGAGGAGAGAAAACAAAATATCTCCTGTCCACTAATCTGCCTTTGCTGGGGTGAAAGGGTAGGGGCATGGCTACCACCCCTCCTGTGAGCTCTTCTCTCCTATGTAGCTTCGTGCTGGCACCTAAGAGGCAAGTGGCTGCTCCTTCCCTACCCTTGCCCCCGTGCAGGTCATTAATCCAGCATCTCACTCCTCTCCACTGAACCCAGCCCAGGATATGGACTATTTCTAACACCACAGTCCAGTGGGCTTCTCTCATACACCAGGGCTGGCTTTCCAAAGGATGCCTACTTGCCGACTTCCTATAGCCCTGAAAGCTTTCTGACTTAGGCCATGAGAATATCAGAACATCCCTGGAAAGAACCCTAGAGATCCTCAAATAATAGCTCATGACAATAACAGCTCGTATTTGTTCAGCACTTACTATGTGTCAAGCCCTTTGCTAATTTACACACGTATTATCTCATTTAATCCTCACAAGACACGAGACAGGAACCATCCCTATCTCCATTTTACAGTTGAAAACTTAGCTTGGAGAGCTTGAGTCGTCTGCCCAGGATTGATGCCTGGCTACACAGGCCACCAAGGGGACTTGAATTTACCTATGGAAAGGCTGTCCTTCGTTCTGGGGGAACATTACTGTGGACCTTTCAGTTTCCTACAGCTACTCTAAGGGGGAGCCTGATGCCATTGTTAACTTGAATGCTGATGAAGGAAGTGTTGGTTTTGATCATGTAAGCTGGGTGTATCTCTTATCTGTGACGTTAGAAAAAAAACCCCAGAAAGGGTAAATCACTTTCCATGGCCACATGGCTAGAAAGTCAGAGCCTGAATCAGAGCCGGACTCCCCAGTCTCATGTTCTTTCTAGCCTAGCCTGCTCATCTTCTGTCCATTCCAGAGGGCCCTTGGCCCAGGCCAGACACCGAGTCTCACACTCTTCTAGTATTCCCTGCACGGTACTCAGCACAGCCAGTGCACACCGCAGGTACTCACTCAACCCCCGAGAGCAAATGGATGCGAATTTTCTGCAGGAGAGTCAGAACACATGCTGAAATGTACACCCAGCCTTCTCTCGATAACTTGCCGTGGGTCATTCATTCACGAATGGAAACAAGCTTGTGCAGAAGCTGTTGATACTGCGGGCCGGAGCCCAGCCTGGCACCCTAACTCTGAAGAGCTGAGCCTCCCCGGACCCTGTTCTTTCTCTACCTTCTCCGCCAAGCCCACCCACTCCTTTTCCCCCTTCCCTTCTCCCTCCTGCCCCTAAGAACACAGCACGTTCCCAGCCCAAGTTAGTGTCCCTGGAGAAGCTAATATTGTCCAAAAGAATCCGAGAGAGGAGAGCTGATTGGATTTTATTACAGTGCTGAGGCCTGATTTCCTCTGGGAGCTGCCTAATTTCTCTCATTCACAGGTTGGTGACTTCTTGCCTGCTGCCTGACAGTGGCTGTGTCTGCGACCACGGACTGGAGGCAGGCAGCCTGGGCAGGCCTCCACCAGCAAAGCACTTCTGGCTGGTGGTAACTATGCATTTTTTATTGAGTAAGCGAGTTAATGGGCATGTAAAACATACACAACTTGTCAGCCCGTTAGCTGCTGCCATTGCCGCGGCTGCTCTGCTGCCTCCGGCTCAACTAAATTGCTCGTTGCCTTGCTCTCTTCCTCCCTCTCCCTCTCCTTGTTTTTTTTTTTTTTTTTTTTTTTTTCCACAAAGTCTCTCTCTCCCCAACCTGTACCTCCCTCCCTCCCCAAACAGCTAAAGGGTCCCAGTTTTGTTTATTTATTTATTTATTTATTTATTTATTTATTTGCGGTACGCGGGCCTCTCACTGTTGTAGCCTCTCCCGCTGCGGAGCGCAGGCTCCGGATGCGCAGGCTCAGCAGCCATGGCTCACGGGCCCAGCCGCTCAGTGACACGTGCGATCTTCCCGGACCGGGGCACGAACCCGCGTCCCCTGCATCGGCAGGCGGACTCTCAACCACTGCGCCACCAGGGAAGCCCTGTTTATTTATTTTAAATCATAAATAAATAAGTTTGAGAGAAGGCAGCCAGTTTGAGAGAAGACTTAGCCTTGAAGTCTCGCCTGCCTCTGCCCCGTTAATGCTTTGTCCTCGGTTCCTGCCCCAGGAAGCAGGGTTCAAGGACAGAGGCAGCCCAGAGTGAGCTTTCGCCAAAGGAAGAGGCACCTAGTTTAGAGCACTTGCCAGATGCGGGGCACGGGTGCCTGCGTGGACATGCCTCCAGTTGAGCACATGTGGTCAGCTGCCTGCATCGGCAGGCCCCCCACCACCCCTCACACCCCCAAAACCCCACTCTGCATGCACACACTCAGCCATCCACATTGGCATGTACAGACCCTAACAGCCTCAAAACATCCACATCCCAAACGGGTACCCTTGAGTATTTACACTTGAAAGAGCCCACAGCTGAGTGCACATCCTACAGTGTAGCCCCTCTCTGCACCCCTTCCCGAGGGGCTTTCTCAAGCCTGGCTGCACACTTCTCTCACACGCACACACCCACACACCCACACTCAACGACACAGGTCTTTAGGCACACCCCCAAGTCCACATGTGCATTCACTGCCTTCAGACACCCCATCAAAAGGCCATATTCAAGTATATCCCCATGTAGATGCACCTTCAGAACTGATGTGAACAACCACACTCCTATAAGGACCTCACAACTGTTTCTGCACGCACCCCCCCATTTATGTACACAACCAATTGCTGAAGCCTGTCTACACACTTCCAACCTGTGTGCACCTCTAATAGTCTGCATGTACACACACCAGATACACTCAGCCTCAACAGCCCATACCTGCAGTGTACACTCCTGCATATACACAGGTTGTAGTCAGGTCCTGTCTGCATGTGCACCCCATTCCCTACCCCTGGATATGTCCCCAAACCCTCATGTCTGTGGCATATGCATATAAACCAACACTCCCACCAGCCTATCTGCAAGTTGGCCTTTAATGTATATTTCAGGTATATTTGTACACACCTCATGTGCACACACACACTCTACCCCATTCTACATGCTTACAACCCATGCACATAAACTCTTAACCCCTATTTGTATGTATGTTTCAAGTAAACATCCCACAATGTTTTATTGTCTGTATGTTCACATCATATGAACTCATAGAAGACTCCTGTTCTGCCCATATTCATACTCCAACTTCCTGTCTGCATGCACATCTCAAATGTACACCCCCAAATGCTCTATTCTACCTATGCGTGTGGGTAAGCCCTGCAATGATTCCATATCTGCTTACAGAGACCTCAGTGCGTGGACATACACCCAAACCCACCATCTCCACATGAAAAGGCAGCATGCACAATCCCCTCTAACACACCATGGTTCTATCAAAGGCTCACCATCAATTCAATTTAATTAAAACTAAACTAAATGATTGAGCCCATCTCAGACTCGGTGCTGAGTGCTGGAAATATGCAGATGGAAAAGAACAGCGGCGCTTACCCTCAGGAGCTTCCTGTCCAGGAAGAGAAATGAATAAGAAAGCAGCCAGTTAGTTCAATCACAGAAGTACGTACACACACGAGCACACACGCTCAGCAGCTCGAAATTTACAAGAACAGTCTACCTGCACATCTCAGATGTACAAATGGGCACAGCTTAATTCACATTCCCATATATCCCCATTCTGTGCCTACATCCCCAGCTTTCGCCATGTGTGATCATTCATTTCCTTTAGTCATAGTGGCTTCACAGATCACCATCAATCTCCTCCTGGATGGTGACGCTGCTACTAGGCGAGAATGTTCTCCCCTGAGCGCTGCATTGCTGGGACTGGGCCTCCTTTCTTGGGTTGCTCCCTGAAGACCTAGTCCAGCAGCAACAGGGCCGTGGGTACAGAGAAAATCTCCTCAGCAGCCATCCTGCTTCACTCTCTGCTTCAAGGCCTCAGATGAGTCCCCGGCCTTGCAGTTAACTTCCTTCTCTTTGCCCTCTACAGAGGTTGCTGTCCCCACAAGGGGCCCAAGGGCACTTTCCTGCCTACTCTTCCTTGCTTGGGTGGCTGCCACTAGTAGTTCTCTGATACGATTATTTTTAAAAGCTAATCCAATTCCAGTCCGAATTCTTAGAATTTCAGTGAACTGAATTCCTAGAACTCGGCCTTGCAAGCCAAATCCAGCCCACCATCTGTTTTTGTAAATAAAGTGTTATTGGAATGATCACACCATTTGTTTAAGTATTGTCTATGGCTGCTTTGGGGCTGTAATGACAAGAGTTCAGTAGTTACAACTAAGACCATCACTAGTGAAATATGTAGTATCTGGCCCTTTATAGAAAAAGTTTGCCAACCTGATGTCAAGCATGGGGGTGGTAATCCTACTCTGGTCTTCCCTGGTCAAAACAGCACAATACATTCTAAGAGGTAAATAGAGAGACCGCGGAGTGCAGAGGCAGAAGATGGTAAAGGAAAGGAATTCAAACCACATCTTCAATTCACCCTGCAGATATTGATTGGTCCCTGCTATCTGCTGACACTCTGCTGGGTATGGGGTTACAGCAGGGAATGGAACGTGGCTCCTGTCCTCCTGAAGTAACCAGTCTACTGGGAGACATTAAACTACAGCTTACACACAGACTCCATAGTGGAATTGTGATAAATATTGACAAGGGAAAAATGGGAATCGTTGAAGCCAGGAAAAGGAACTTAGAAGTACTTTGACAGGTCAACTCAAATATGTGAGGGATTGACAAGGTAGAGGGATTGAACAAGCTCTCTGGATACCCCAAGGTGGGACCTGGGATGAGGACAGCACAGTGAAAACAGGAAGACCTGTCTCAGTGGGACAAGGAGACTTTAACCCTCAGCACTGCTCTATAATGGGCTCTGCACACAGAAGGTTGCATGCTACATGAATATTAGGGATGGATAGAGGGGATTAATACTCGGGTTGGCCTACATGACCTCTGAGCCCAAGTGTGAGACTCACCATGGCTTCTCAATATGGCGCCAAGCTAAGCCTTGCCAATGTTCCCTCTCTCCTTGTCAGCATCCTTTGCTCTCCTGTGGCAGGTGTAAGGGACAACCTCTCCTGACCTGGCCCTTGGATGGGCCATGAACATTTCCATTCACAGGGGGCTGTGAGGGTGTCCATCACTCCTCTGGTCATTATCAGTTCATACATTAAACCTTATAGGCCCTGAAAGTAGGTTTCCATACCAAATGGCTTCTAGGAAGACCCTCAGAACCTCCTCCTCCCCTTCTCACATTGGACGCCAACCTTCTTTCAGTTGCTGTCTCCTCCCATGTTCCAGACTTTTCCATCCCTCTTTTGAGGCTTCCAGCCCCTCTCCTCACCAGCCCCTCAGGTGGGGTCCACAGCCTCATGCCTGATCCCATCTTGCAGAGGGTTCAAAGGAGGACATCAAAGTTCAGCCTCACCCTTAATCCAGGATTTTTTGTGCTTCTTGCTCTGGACACCAAGGACACAGATGAGGGCAAGAGAGAAGCGAAACTGGCAGCAAGAAGGAAGCCGGGATCAGGAGGAAAAAGGAAGGAAACAAAATGCGAGAGAAAACACACAGGCGAACGGGGAGAGCCTTAGGAACCTTGTGTTTAAGTGGTCTGATAATTAAATGAAAAGTGTTTGGTGGAGAAGCCCACCTTTCAAAATCCCTGCTGGTGGTGAAGCATATAAAAACCTGAATAGCAAATATTTACTCAGAATTAACATGGAGCAGATCCCATCAAGCAACCTTGGGGCTGTTTCTGGAGTCTTACCTTAATGTCTTGTGTGGCATGGGGGCCCAGGCATGCACTAGACCTGGCGTAATATGCTCAACAAATCTAATGGTGTGCCTTATTTCCCCCCTCAGCAGAACTCTTAATTATGTATCTTGCAAGTGCACAGAGAAAATGGTTTAACCACAGCAGCTGTTTCCTGCTGGAGCGGCACCCTCCCCAGAAGCCTTTGCAAGGAGGTGGTGGGCTGGCCCGACAGGCCGCACCAGGGAGCTGGCAGGAGTCTGGGAAGTGCACAGGTGAGAGGCTGATGAGGATCTGAATCTTCAGCCTGGGAAGTGTCTGCCCCTTGACACCCCAATGGGAGAGGTGGGACGTGAGTTGAAGGGTGAGTGGTAGGGGTGCCAGCCCAGTCTGTGGCCGTATGGGCTGAGGCAGGCTCTTGGAAAGGCTTCTCTGAGAAGACCATCTTTTCTGGCCCACCCACCCAGAGCCATGTGCTAAACGCCAACTGGTTGTTTAGTAAGGTGACTCACTACTTCCCCCTTAGTTTCTCTTAACAAATTGAAGGAACCCAGGTATCAGTTTCGTTGGCACTTATCAGGGTCAATGGAAAAAACTGGGACCCAGAAGGGGTTCAATGGAGGAAGAGAAGTCAGGAAAGTTCCGAATGTGTGGCTTTAACTAGGGAAGGCAAACTAATGGAGAAAAACAGAAGGTAATATCAGGATGCTAGGTATAAAGGCAGAAACCCACTTTGAAGTAACGGTCTGGGGACTGTGTGGAAGAGAAACATTCTACAGATGGGCAGAACACCGACATGAGCCGGACACTGGTCAGGGACAGAGGACCACTGAGACCACCTGTCCAGTGAACCCAGAGAGGTCCAGAGATGCTGGTTTGCATGTGCGTGTGTCTTGAGGATTCTGCCTGGGACATAAAGGTCTTTCTCTGTGATGCCTTTGGCACTCTTGTCTTGAGCAGCAGGATATCAAACAAGCTAACTGCATGGGGGTTTAGTCCTGAGTTTGAGTCCCATTCTAACACTCACTAGCAACTCTTGTGTGTAACATTTCTGGGCATAGTTTCTCCATCTGGTTTATGTGAAAAACTGGCATGAAGGCTTGAACTCATCGATAATATTATCTGAATCTGAATGTGTTGAGTGGCCATGTTACCTATAATGGATTTCTCCTAAAGTTGAAGGAGGAGTATTGGTTGAAATTTGTGAAACAGCTTTATGACCTGGAAAGGGCAATAACCATATGTATTGAGCATGTACTATGTACCAAGCACCGTTCACTCAGTCCTCACAGTAATCCTATGAGACAGGTCCTATTAGTATCCTGATTATTCAGATGAGGACATTAAGGCACAGAGAGACTACCATACATAAATTCCCAAAGTTCACACAACTAATAAGTGGGTGGAGCCAGGATTCAAACCTTGGCATTTTAATTCTATCTGCTCTACAAGTGTTATCAGTGATTGTTGTGATATAAGACAGTTCTCCAGAACTGGCTGGGCTCAGCGGAAAACAGGAGGAAGCAGGTCTATGCACTTCCTGGCATCATAGGAAATTGAACACTAAGGCAAAGCTTTGGGCTCCTGTCATGTAAACAGTGAGACTAAGGGCGTAGGCTAAATTCGAAAGACAGAATGAGACTACAGTGTAGGGCCAGGGCAGGAGTATGGCCTGAAGAGGAGCGATACGGCAAGAACAAGCCTTGGAAACAAAGCAATGCTACTCCACACACTCCCCGGATGGCACTATGCAGTACCTCCCCAAACATCTATTCCATTCCATTTGATGAGACACATGGGGGATAAGATGACTGAAAGGCATGATCCCTGCCCTGTGTAGCATAGACTCTACCAAGGAAGGTTGATCTTACTCAAGTAATTGCAAGCATGATGAGTTTAAAGAAGAAAGAGGTTTGGATGTATATTAGCTCGGGTAATGCTAACTGCTAAAACAAATAGACCCCCAAACGTGCCTCACTCACGTGGCAGGACAAAATGAATGTTCCTGATTGGTGAAAGCAGCTCTTCTTTCAGAGACAGGCTACCAGCACCTCTGCCATCTCAACATACATCCTCCTAGGCATTCCTGGGGTCACCATTGCAGCTGGCCAAAGGGAAAAGGGCTAGAAGGAGTGTACAGGAAGGTTTTCATGGGCCAGGCAGAGAGGAGCACACGTCACTCCCACTCATATTTTAGTGATGGCACCTCAGCCCCACGTCACACATAATGTCCAGGGCAGAGCATGGTGCCCAGGAGGCTGTGGGCTTAGTGAAGAGCTGTCAGACTGCCACAGTGGACCACACAGGATCTTTGCCCACCCCCTGCCCTCTGCTTGGAATGCCTCCCCCAGGCCCAACTTCCCTTCTTTCTACTCAGCAAACTCTGTGGCTTTGTGAACAATGGCATATAATATTCAACTGTAATATTTTCTTCTCTTCTGGTACCTATAATCCCCCTCTGTTCCCAAAAGCCCTATAAAAATTGTCACTCATAACACAATGTGCACTAGTGGTGTCTTGGGAAGGAAAGAGGCCTTTGATCACGTGTGGGCAAATCTGGGCAGGCAGCAGAAAACAGCAGAAAGCAAGATATCAAGAGGGGACTCCAGAATTGAGTCAAGGACAGGAATTCAGAACCACCGGTAACCAGCAGAGCCCAGGGCCAACCCAAGAATCTTCAAACTACTGGGGAGAGTGACTTTCCAGAGGGGTGTGGGATGGAGACTCAGATCATTTTATTTAGAAACCAAGAAAAAGGTGGGGGAGATATTCATAAAAATCTAGAGGAAACCTGGGGAAACTAATGAACGTAACACAAAGTGCTTCACAAATGTTCTTAGATCAAAGACCAACAGACACTGGTTATTCCTGTGTACAAGGAACTCTGCTTCACAACAGCCAAGTTAGGTAGGGATTGTGCCCAACTGACAGAGGAGAAAATCTAAGAGAAAGTCTCACCACTTAAATAGGAGAGCTGGATTCAGACTTAGATATGTTCTTTTTTTTTAATTTTATTGAAGTACAGTTGATTTACAATGTTGTGTTAATTTCTGCTGTACAGCAAAATGATTCCATTATACATATACATACATTCTTTTTCATATTCTTTTCCATTATGGTTTATCACAAGATGCTGAATATAGTTCCCTGTGCTATACAGTAGAAACTTGTTGTTTATCCACCCTATATATTATGTTTGCATCTGCTAATCCCAAACTCCCAATCCTTCCCTCCCCCGGCCCCTCCCCCATGGCAACCACAAATCTGTTCTCTATGTCAGACATGTTCTCAAGTGATATACTCTACTGCCTCCTGCCTGAAGGGAAGAATAGAAGAAGAGCAAGAGGACAGATGTTAGTAGGAGCTTGGGGCAGAAGTGGGCAAGCAGGAGATGCCGTTGTAAAGAGGGAGCAAAGCTTCCAAAGGCTGGACTCCCTGGAGAGATAGGGGCAGGCCAAAGAGGGTGAGAGGACCCCAGGCACCTGGGGGAGGGAAGCTGGTGATTCCTGCCAGCCTCCCCAAAGGAAGGAGGGAAAAGTCTGCTCACCCGGTGTCTGCTCCTCTCTGCTGGGGCAGAAGGAAGGGAGCTCTTGGCAATGCTTGACTTGCTAAGCCTCAGGGGAGAAAAAACAGGGAGCTGGTGAGAGCAGCTCCCTGAGGTGCCTCGGGTGGGATGCAGTGCTTTCCAGCAGGGAGTAAAATCAGGAGGAAGCGAATCAAGGCCAGATGGAGTTAGTGTTCCAGCAAGTGCATGTGGTTTTAGAAATGAAGGAGAAACATGGATTGAGGCCAAATCCAGTCCTCAGGCTTCCACCAACCTGCAGCCTTTGGGAAATCACACAGACATAGGATGTCGGGGCTGGAGGGTATCATAGAGATCATCCTGTCCAGCTGCTCCTTCTACGATGGGGGGAAACTGAGACCCGGAGAGAGGAGGTGAGTGAAGGGGCTAGGGCATATGTCAGCTCTCCCTCCATCGTCACCGATGCCACCGAGAAGTCATGTAGGCGGCAGGCACCGAAAGGGCCACCCTCCCACACCCTCCCTCTGCACTAACTCTGTGCAGCACCACTAGCTAGAAGGTGCTAAAGCCTTGGGGGGCTGCTGAGGTGCGAGTGTTTTGTGCAAACTTCCCTCCATCCCGCCCCTTGCCTACTGGCTCGGTAGACGGTCCCCGTTCCAGGGCCTCCGAGTGCTTCAGTAACCATGTGACCTTGGCAAGATACTTCGCCTCTCTCTCTAACTCAATTTCTTCACCACTAACATGACACGGTAGGACAAGAAAATCTTTAAACCCCAGTGCTTTTCTTGCTAAGGTTTTCAACCATTTGCCAAACCATCTCCCTGTGCCTTCAAGGGCTACGATGTCAGTATAAAGGCTGAGATTGGAAGAAGTCAACCAAGATTGTCACAGGGGCTGAGCAGAACCTCTCCTAACCTTGGGGGAGCCCATGGCAATGGAGGCCAACAAAACTTAGGTCTAAATATTTAAAAGGTACAAATTAAGATAACAAACTGTATGGTAAAATATGCTTGCCCACTTCCCTTGACAAGTACACCTTCATGATGACAAAGTCAAAAATATCAGTGGAAAACCATGGATTTCTTTTCATCTGTTTGAAAGTTGGCAAATATCAAAGATAGATGAATTTAATTATTATTGCACGTTTGAGTGCTGACAGTGTATGAGTAACAAAACAAAGAAAAAATAATTCAAAAACTACTGAATATTTACTCCAAAACTAATTTTTTTGCCTTTATTTAAACAGAATTCCTAATTATGTTGTTATAATCAAGATGTTTACATAATTTGTGTTCTATTGAGATCAGTGCCAACTTAGGCATCTCTTGAGTCATTGTCATTCTTAGATCGTTTTTTTTTTTTATTAACTTCAATTTGGAGAAACTTCTCTGCTGAGGCAGGAGAAGTTGGAAATGGCAATAGAATTCTTAAAGCCACACTTCCATGTATTCAGAAATGAGCACTGAATTTTACTTATTTTTCAAACATGATAATGTGGCCACATATGACAAATTATCACTTCAGAAGACATAAAATAGTTCATTTTCATCACTGTTCTTATAGCAATATCTAGATCTACACAGTAATGTAGAGAATCTGTATCACACTGCATGCATGTTATATCTAGACCTACATATACACAAATTTAAGAGAAATGTGAGTTGTTTAATATTGCAAAATGTTTCTGAGTTTCTACGTGCAGCTACTGCAAATACCACACTAATTAGTAAATACCTCCACGAATTTGAATTTGAACACAAAGAAAACAAGAAAATGGATGCTCAGCATTCTGGATACTTGATGATGAAAGAATCTATCGCACCGTGCTATCTGAGAGGAAGGATTTGACAAGTTAATTAATTGGTCTTATATTTAAGCACTTTCACTGCTTAAATGCATGTTTCCCCCACCACCCACCCCAAAACACTGTCTCCCGATGTGGGCAACAGTACAACCCACCAAGCTTCGGGTCATTCTAACCCAGCTGCTTTCTGTTTCAAGAACAGAGGGCAAGAGACAGGGAGAAGCATTTCCCTGGGGGCTGCACAGTGATAGTCATGAGAGTGGATGCTCAGACTTACAGCCAGGACTGAGCCTTGGAACACACTAACAGAGGCACCCACGTGTTCTTTAATAAATGTACTAGTGTGGGGACTGGAGGGTGAGTAATTGGGACCTTTAAAGTGCAGAGCCCAGGTAACGTTCTCGCCTTGCCCAGAGGAGTGTTGTTTCTGGAAACTGTGAGCTGGAAGGGTTGAGGCTAGCTGGCCACCTGATACTGCCCAGGGGCCAGAACCTCTCAAATCATTTTCAGGTTCTTTCTGAGAGCGCATGATAGCCTCCCGCGCTCCACCCTCCCCTGTCCCATCACTTACCCAGTCATCTCACCAGACCCCTCAGGCTCCCCCTGCCATGTGCTCACACCCCTCTGTGATTTTGTTCTCGTGGTTACCTCTGCCTGGGATGTCTTTCCCCATTTTTTTTTGTTTCACTGGTTTATTAAAGAGCTTATACTCAGTGGAGCATAAATACAACCTTTTTTTTTTTCTAGCCATAACTTTCATCAGTTCTCTGGAGTCTCTCATTAATAGATACTCTAACTTTCTGTTCATTTCCCTGGATCTGGGTCCTTTGGTGCTAGGGACAGGGAGGGGATTAGGAGAGAGGGCTGGAGCCATAGTGCCTGACTGGCAGCCTGACCCTGTAGGGAGGGCCCTGGTCTCTAACAACTCAGCCTGGTTCAATCTCCAGCTGGTGGCTCCACCCATATGTAGGCACCATGGCTGTCTTAGATTCGTGTTGGCTTCACTGGCCAGCTAGGTGCGAGGATCCTGTCAGGAAGAGGGAGCCATGGTTTCCTTAGGCCCCCACCAGTGGCCTATCCCCCAAGGTCCCTCTCTGGGAGGGCTATCTCTTCATACAGCAGACAGCCCCAGAGTACCTGCCTCTCCTCTAGACCTGGCTCTTTCACATCCATGAGATCTGGGTTTTCTTTGGTACCCTCCTAGAGATAGAGAGAATTAGGATGGAGGGGAGACCCATCCATTTTCTTCCCAGGCTCCCTATGCCACAGTTCCTTCTGGCCTTCACCCAAGCTGTTTCAACAAACCATCCTGTTCCTCACTTCCCATCTCCCCTACCCCGACTTCAGACATCTCCAGGAAAGAGGCAAGAGGAGAACACAAGTCAAGCTGTCCCAAGAATGCCCTCCATCCTCAACTCCATCCAAAGCGCTAGGATGTCTCCTTCAGCCAGGGAGTGAGATCTCCATCCCTCTTCTTACTGGCCCTCCCAGCCTCCATGAACAATGCCCTGAGAGCTTCCCTCACATGGCTTGGGGGAGGGAGAGATGATGTCACAACAGCTTCCACTAAACCGGTGGTTTCCCCTCTCTCTTTTTCCATAGACTGGGATACTGGACACTGTGGTGTGGTGAGGGGGTATGACAGTACCAGATGTGCCTCTTCACAAGCCTTGAAGAAGCCCAGGTGTTGGTGTCCCTCTTTAGTGTGGTTTTCTTATCATTTCTTTGTACCCAGCTGTTGATCCCATTGCCAAGTCGACCTCCTAATACACTTGCCTGATGGAAGAACTTGAGGGTCAGATAGGTTTCACCCATCCGTGGAGTTGGCCTTAGCCCCGCCCCACCACCAAGCAGCCAACCTCTCCTCAGGCTCCCACAGTGCTTTGGATTAATTTTTGTCCCACTGTGGCGTCCTTAGCTGTTTGCAACCATGCTCCTTGGCCTAACTGTGCAGGCAAGGAATGGGCTTTGCATCTCTGTACCCCCAAGACCTACCACTAGGTCGGGCACCTCACAGGCCATGCTCAAAGCTTGTTGGAGGAAGGAATGAACTGAATGGACTTAAAAAATAATGAATAAGTCAGTTATTGAGTAAAGGAGGACAATCAGAAGTGAGTGAATGGCTGAAGGAGTGAATGAACAAACCCAGCGCTTTGCTTCCCCGCTTCTGCTCTCCAGCCTCCTGGGGGCTCCCAGGAAGCCCATGTGTAGAAGGCCCTTAGCTCATCAGATTCCAGGGGAGCAGGCAGCCCAGCCCACAGTAATGGAACTGTTAGCTCAGGAGGCAACAGCCTCACCGTGTAAAATCACTGTCTATTCTAGTCAAATTAACTAGGTAATACTCTGCATTAGTGTAAAATTCTCCATCAAACCATGAAGACTGGCATTTAAAACATCCAAGCCCTGAGAAGGGGAGGAGAGGACAGAGAAAGCAAGAGAGAATCAGTGCTTTTTCCTGGTGAGTAACGTTTGAAACGTTTCCTAGCTTATCCAAGCCAGGAGGAGCCCCACCTGGGATTGCTCAAAGCCCATGCCCGATGCTCCTGGCTGGGCCTCTTCTTCCAGAACTTCCAATCTCTTCACAGGGTCTCTTTTCTTGGGGTCACTGCCCCTATATTGGGCCCTTCCTCAGGGGTTCAGTTGGACAATGCTGAGGTTTTCAGAGGGAGGGACAAGACGGAAGCTCCCCATACAAGCATGCCATGTCATTTCTTGACGACCCCTACTCTACGAGGAAGCCACCCCTGCACCAATTCTGGAGCATCCTTTGCCCTTGGAACCCAAAGGTCCAGCCACCATACTTATGAGTGGTGCCTAGGGGTCCCCCTAGCGGACTCATAATTGAACTGAGCAAAGACCACTCCTGAGTCTGGCTGGATATTACGGAGAGCATCTGTTTCTGATAATAACATTTATTGGGCATCTCCCACAGCCAGATACTAGGTAGTGGAGGGGAAAGCTTTTGCAAGGGTCACAGGTCTAGTTGACAGGTCGTCTGTGAACCTAGGAGATGGGACTGCCTTTCTGACACCCTCAATGGCACGCAGTCAGTGCCTGGCAAATGCTACAACAGATACTGGCATTCAGAAATGAAAAGTGAAGTAACAGAGCCAGTGATACAAGGTACCTCTACAAACACCCATCAAACTGGCAGCCACTCAACCCAGCTCCTTAGGGCTCAGTCCTGGGGCCCCCCACAGGAGGGGGAGAAAAAGAAGCAGCTTCCCAGGGGATTGTTCCACGCTGAGGTAGCATACTGGCTGCTGTGCCCTGGGGAACCAGCTCCCTGCATAAATGCACAGATAGACAGATAGATCTTATTAAGCATACAACATTCAGGGGCCTCATTTGGAAAAGACGTTGATTCTAAACGGCTGTTTGCCATTGACAAGCCACAGCACCGAGGCAGACAGCTCTGGGTTATTCAGCTCACATCCCCCCACACCTCCATCCCCTGCGTGGGCACATGCATGCACCCCAGGGCCCCTCTGTTCTAGCCCTGTGCCCAAGCTGATACTGCATTCTGGGCGGCGGACTCGCTTGGCAGAGACCAGATGCCAGCACATCCCTCCCTGTCCCCTGGGGATCTCAGGCCCAGCTGCAGCAGCCAGGCAGCCTTGGGACCCTGCAGTCCCCACCATCCCCCACCCCCAGAGCTCATCAGCACGACTCCCCATCTCTCTGTCCCCTTTCCCACCCCATCCTGCCTCCTTACTGCTTATGCCTTTGTAGGCAGGAGGCAGAGCCATGCGAATACATTAACATTTCCTTAATTCTATCTGCGCCTCCAAAACTCTGAGTCACAACTGGGTGGGTTTTTGTGCCTGGTGAACTGTCAGCCTCATTCAGAAATGCCACTTTCTACTTTGCTCCTGGATCAGCAAGGGAACAAGGGGTGGGGCTGACATGGAGGGTGGCACACTGAACCCTGACTGGTCCTTGACTGATGACAAGATCAGGGCAGGGCAGTTTCTAAAAGGAGAAGCCATAGAGGGTTCTATGAAGAACCCGAAGAGCCATGCCCTGCCTTTTATTGAAATTTTTACATTTTACAATGTGCATTCACCTTTTTGCTTTTGTCATTAGCACACCCATTCTGCATATGTGAAAACTGAGGCACAACGATTTGAAATGCCTGCCCTGGATATCATACAGCTAATCATGGTAGAGTCAAGACTAATACTCATCTTTTGACTCCAAGTCCACGCTGTGCCACCCGGCCTTGCAGCTGCTGGCAAAACTCCAGCAAAGTCACTGTTTCCCCAGAGATGGAGAGTTAAGGTTTGACCTTGAAGCAGCAGTCACACATGGGAGGTCTCAGACATGCTTTTTCTGCCAGAAGTGTTTTTGAAAGAAGTGGATCTAGATGTCTTAGGCAGAGCACACGTACACCCCGGTTACCCACATCATTCTCATCCCCGCCTGTGTTACACTGACAAGTTCATACATGTATGCCCCCTGCCTGGCTCTAGAATTTGCCCCTCACATAAGGTTTCTGCCACCTAAGGACAGTTCTGCATTTACACAGAGAAGGGGGCACCGATGGTGTGGGATCTCTAGGATGTTAGCCAGCCCCCTCTGCTCGGAAATAGCTCGCTCACTTTTAACACGTGTTAAACTCTGTGGGCAAGGCAGTCTGTCGGGCTCTGCGTGGATACCAAGATGAATAAGTGTGGTCCTTTCCCTCCAGCCATGTAATCTGTCGTAGGAAACTGACACGAGAATTACATCATAAGCCAGTGGTGTGGGTACAAAGATGCCATAGAACCATGGCAGCCTAGGGGCGTGGTAGGAGAGGGGAAAGGACCGTCAAGGGGTGAGCGGTGCTGAAACGGAAGGTGAGAGGAAACCAAAACAAAATACGACTTTCTCCCCTGCATCCCTGCTCCCAGCCACCCAGGGCTTCCAACTGGCCCAGCACCCTGCTCCAGTCGCTCCCCACCTAGAGATGCCTTGAGCTTCTGATATCAAGATGCCAGCACTAAATGGTACAAATGAACTTACGTACAAAACAGAAATAGAGTCACAGATGTAGAAAAGAAAACCTATGTTTACCAGGGGGAAAGGCGGGGGAGGGATAAATTAGGAGTCTGGGATTGACATATATACACTACTATACATAAAACAGATAACTGATAAGGACCTACTGTATAGCACAGGGAACTCTACTCAACACTCTGTAATGACCTAAATGGGGAAAAAAAATCTAAAAAAAAAGGTGGATATATGTATGTGTATAACTGATTCACTTTGTTGTGCACCTGAAACTAACACAACCTTGTAAGTCAACTATATTCCAAGTTAAAAAAAAAAAAAAAGATGCCAGCTCAAGCATTTGACCATAGTGGTTGTGCTCAGTTGAGTGCCTGTCCTCTCTTCCTTAGCATCAGGGAAACTCAGATAGAAGTACCAGATTCTGCCATGAGTCAGTCCTGCTTGAGTGCAAAGAATGCTGGGACTTCAGCAGCAAAGTCTGGTGGGAAAGGGAGACCAGCTTGAGCCTAGGCGTGGCCAAGACAAGAGAAACACATGGGTTGGTTGGGTTCCCAGAAACTCAGGAGAGCAGGGAAAAGTCAGACCTATCCTCGACCCCAACCCTGTACGTGGAATTGCCTACAATGGGATATTTCTAAAGGAGAACGTCTCACCCCACAGATCTCTATCAGTTGAGAGAGATTTCAGAAGTAATGTATTCCAAATAATTTAAAAATTGAAGGGCTTCCCTGGTGGCACAGTGGTTGAGAATCTGCCTGCTAATGTAGGGGACACGGGTTCGAGCCCTGGTCTGGGACGATCCCACATGCCGCGGAGCAACTAGGCCTGTGAGCCACAACTACTGAGCCTGCACGTCTGGAGCCTGTGCTCCGCAACAAGAGAGGCCCGCACGCCACGATGAAGAGTCGCCCCCGCTTGCCACAACTAGAGAAAGCCCTCGCACAGAAACGAAGACCCAACACAGCAAAAATAAATTAATTAATTAATAAACTCCTACCCCCAACATCTTCTTAAAAAAAAAAATTGAATTTTGCAAATAAATTGATTAAATCAGGGTGGATTCAAGCTTATCCATGAAATCATATTCATTCATTTATTCACTCATTTATTTCACAAATACTAGCCTTGATTATATAAGATAAGCCCTGCACCTCTCATTCTTAATTGTTGCACTAAGTGTATTCTCGAATGGCAAAGGGAAAGGTAGAGACCACCCCGGGGATTCCGCACAGCTCAGGCCTGCTGCAACTCAGGCATGCCCCAGAAGTGTCTTGTATGCAACCATCATCTGCATGTATGGTAATGAAACAAAGTTGAGAAACCAGTTCTAAAGGCTAGCTGGGCACTTCCTGCACCAGCTCACATTGACCTGTGGCCATGGGCCTCTGGGGCCTGTGACTGGGCCTGCAGCCCACAGGCTGGGTGCGCTCCCTTGATGAGGCTCCAGGGCCAGAAAATGTTGCATAACTAATGTCAACAAACTCATGCTTATTCAAAGCACACTCCCTCCACTGACGTCCAGGCGTTCAGAACTTCATCTTCGAAAACCACGGGCTTCCCTGGTGGCGCAGTGGTTGAGTCCGCCTGCCGATGCAGGGGACGCGGGTTCGTGCCCCGCTCTGGGAAGATCCCACATGCTGTGGAGCGGCTGGGCCCGTGAGCCATGGCCGCTGAGCCTGCGCGTCCAGAGCCTGTGCAACGGGAGAGGCCACAACAGTGAGAGGCCCGCATACCGCCAAAAAAAAAAAAAAACCTCACGTGCACACACAACACCTCTTCACCACATCCCGTTCCAGAGTCCCAACACGGTTCCCAGTTCCTGTTCTTTGTCCGAAGGCAGACAATGCTCTCTTTCCTCCTTACACGTACTATACCCTCTTCTCATCTTGAGAGGAGCTGATAAACTAATTTCCCCTGGTGTGCTACTGCCCAGCGAGAGTGCCTTACCTGAAGTCCCTTCTGGGGAAAGGTCAGGCTGTCAGATACAGCACCATGGTATCTGGGAGCTTTCTAAACCTGGAAAAAATTTAGGGATCCTTTAATCCCAACTGGTTTTACAGACTTAGGAGGCTGAAGTTCAGACAAGAAAATGATTTTTCCCAAGAACACACAAGCGGATAATGATCACACCCAGTATTGCTGCTCAACAAATCAGCCCCAAACTTAAGGGCCTAGAAGCCACAACCACTTATTTAGCTCACAATTCTGTGGACTAGAAATTTAGGTGGGCTCAGTCGGGATGCCTCATGTAATCTGGGACCACTTGCAGGTCAGCGAGGCGTCTCTCTTTGTGGGTTTTGACTGTCAGCTGGATAATGGAGGCAACTGGGCCACGTGTCTCTCACCATCTCAACCAACTGGTGTGGGTGGCAGCAGGGTTCCAAGAGAGTGAACAGAGGCAGGCAAGCCTTCTAAGGACTAAGCTTGGGGCTGGCACGTGATCACTTCCACCACATCCTATTGGCCCAAGCAAGTCACAGGACAGCCCAGGTTCAGGGACCATGGAAATAGACTCCACCCTTTGATGAGGAGAGCTGCAATGTCACACTGCAGGAGTTGGGGACACAGGGAGGAGTGAAGGGTGGTGAGCACTTCTTGCAATCTTTAGCCAGGACTGGAACCCAAGTCTGCTGACTCCATGCTGAAGGTACAGCACCCTTTTCTGATCCCATCTGTCCAACTCTTCCCTACTGTCCATGCCAGTGTCCTCCTCTGCAATCCAGAAACATCCTCTGCGCTAGAAGAAAAAAAATATCCAGCATTGGACAGAAGGTCAAGTTCTTCTGTGTTGCTGGGGAGAAACAGTAGGAGCACAGTTTCTGTATAACTATACCAACATCCTCCCAACGCGTCCGTCATTCCCAACTCCCGCCTCCTCCAGGACAGTGGCCAGAGTCCCCCTCCTTCTACCCTCAGCAAAGCCAGAGGGATCCCAGATCCCATTTTTTTACAACTCTCCCACATCACTCTAAGCTCTTCACCGCTCCATCGTCCTGGAGGGGGAGATGGCAGCCAATGTTCCAACATTGAACAAGCTAGCCCCTGGAGTCACTTTTGAAACACCACCAATATGTTGTGCCAGCTTCTTTTCTGGGGGAGAACAAAAGCTATTTTTCTCTCTTTTCTTCCCCTGATGGAGAGAACCAAGACCCCTTTTGAATTCAACTTTCTCTTCTCTGGTATTAAAAAAAAAAAAATTTAAAAACAAATCTGTCAAAATTCCCACCCTGCTTTCCTAGTTACATTTTTTAATTCAGCTGGCTCCTTGTGGGGGAGTCTTCTATTAATAGGTATACCAGGAGGCTTAGCAACTCAGGCAAAAGAGTACCTAGGAGAAGCCTGGAGAGGGCTGACGCCGGAACAGTGAGCAGGAATCAAACCGGGCTTAATTAGGAAAACATGACTTCCCTATTAACGCCCCTGTCCGTGTGATGCTGCCACTAGAAAAAAAAAATGCCAGGAAGCTTATTTGTTTTGCAATTACGGTTGAAATAAAAAATTACTTGGTCTAATTGGACCTCTTTTACTAAAAGAAGCGTGTAAAATAACCTCAGTTTCATTAGCAACTCAAAATGCACTATTCAGTGTGCTACATATGTTTAAGTGAAATGTGGAGGGTCAATTTGCTATGTAAATTTCCACAAATTTGGCTAAACTAAAATGATTAACCTAATGTGTATGCAAATTAACTTAATTGATAACGACTTTTCTCCAGGAACTTTAAAAGGGGGGAAATATATTCCAATTCTAACAATCCTCCCAAGTGTTCTGTCACCCAATAGCAAAATGATATCTTGACAAATTAAAGAGAATATAATGAAATCAGATTAATTAATGCCAAGACCAATTAGCACATGCAAAGAAACAAATCTCACTAATAGACAAATCCAGCAATCATTTGAATGAGATTTTGAAAGCTTTCACTATTTGTCAATTTGTGTGTGTGTGTGTGTGTGTATGTGTGTGTGTGTGTCATTCCATCTCTGAAATGTTCCCTTTTGTTTAGGATATAGAATGTAAGCTGGAAGGGACCACACACTCTGAAACCTCCACTTGGATTAAGAAACTGAGCCTCAAAGAGGTGAATTTATATGTGCAAGGTGGCACAACTAGACCCCCTATCTTTCTTCTGTAGCACCCCATCTGCCGGCAACACACTCAGACATAGGAAAACATTACATTGCCCCTGCCTGGGAAGGCCCTGCTCTGCAGAAAAGCATTCGCACCCTCCTTTTTCCCAGGAGACAGTTGGTTTCCCAGGCTAGGAGGCAAGCAAAGCATTCTAGAAGGCCCCTTCAGCTCTGGGACTACCTGATCCTATAGTCTACATTGGAATGTTTACCATATTAGAATGCAGTCTACATTAGAATATACCTATATATTTAAGAATTGAGGGGATTTTCATCTTGAGTCTCTTTTCCTTGACTCAGGCCACCTTTTTCACACCAAAAGCAATCATCGTAATAAGCTGCAAAGGCTAACCCCTGTCCCCGCTGGGCTTAACTTGAACCCGTGTGCAGTTAACAGTGAATTCTCCAGGCTGATCATTTGTCCGTGAAAGTTTCAGCCCATCTATCCCCTTCCCCACTTCCCCATAGCGAAGGACTCTAGGCTAACAGGCAGAGCTCTGGCTTGGATTTATTACTTTTATTTATTTTTTCTCGTTATTCCAGATGGTTGTTGCTGGAAGATTGAAGTATGAATTACTTCCAGTGGGATGCTCAGACAATGGCAGAGTGGAAGGAAAGGCAGCTCATGATGTTGCTGGGGCACCAGGGAGCAGTCAAGCCTCTATCAAGCAGCCAGAGGCGGCAGGAACACTGCAAATGGAGCCCACCAGGCTCATTCCGTGGACTCGGGCCTGAGGCTGCCTCCTTCGGTCAGCTCCCAACCTTCTTTTTTTTTTTTTTTTTTTTAATTTATTTATTTAATTAATTTATTTTTGGCTGTGTTAGGTCTTCGTTGCTGCGCGCAGGCTTTCTCTAGTTGCGGCGAGTGGGGGCTACTCTTTGTTGCAGTGCGCGGGTTCTCATTGCGGTGGCTTCTCTTGTTGTGGAGCACGGGCTTTAGGCGCACGGGCTTCAGTAGTTGTGGCATGTGGGCTCAGTAGTTGCGGCGCACGGGCTTTGTTGCTCCGCGGCATGTGGGATCTTCCCGAACCAGGGCTTGTGTGTCCCCTGCACTGGCAGGCGGATTCTTAACCACTGTGCCACCAGGGAAGCCCCAGCTCCCAACCTTTGGGTTCAGCTCTTGCCTGGACTGAGGCAGGGCTATGGCATAGCAAGCCAAAAGAATAAGAGCAGGAGAACAGACACTGGCTGGGGAGTCAGTAGACCCATCACCAGGCCACTGAACTTGGCCAAGTCATTTCCCCTCTCTGGCTGTCAGTTCCTCCTCTGAAAAACAAGGGAATGGGGATATGGTTTAATAGTCTCCTCTGGCTCTGACTCTAAGTCTCAGCCTTTGGGGTACAGTATTAGGCTCAAGAATGACATCAGGGCTTCCCTGGTGGCGCAGTGGTTGAGAGTCCACCTGCCGATGCGGGGGACATGGGTTCATGCCCTGGTCCGGGAAGATCCCACATGCCATGGAGCGGCTGGGCCCACGAGCCATGGCCACTGAGCCTGCGCATCCGGAGCCTGTGCTCCGCAACGGGAGAGGCCACAACAGTGAGAGGCCCGCGTACCGCAAAAAAAAAAAAGAATGACATCAACCCCATAAAGTTGTTAAGAGGATTCATGACTATATTATACATGAAGTGCTTAGAACAGTGCATGGCACATAGTAAGTGATCAGTGAATGTTAACTTGTATTATTTTTAACCTGCCAAGTGGTCCTTTCCCACCACTCGAACACTAGCGGAAAGGATCGCTACCACTGTGGTGAGCTGATAAACGTTTAACAATCAGCAGAGGCTGGGGGTGGGGTTCAACTTTGTCAGGTTTGCCAATTGCCTCAGTGTAAATAATTCCACTGTGATTGATTGCAAGCTATCAATATAGTGTAAAACAGCTCAGAGAATTCCTGAAAATTTAACAGTTCGTTTTTGCATGCCATTATGAGACAGCACCAGAGCACCATTGAGATGCAATACCTCCCATTCTCATTCTGTTTAAACAATGATCCGACTGTTGCCCATCTTGCATATGGAGAGACTGGATGACAATTAAACATAATGTCCTTGTGGCTATTCCCCCACTTAACAGTCTTGGGGGCCACCGCAAATTTCCTCCCCATCCACCCACTCCCACATCCTCCCCTCAACCCTCCAAGCAGAGCAGTCTGTGTGTACTTTGGAAACATAAACGCACATTATCATTAATCGAAGTCAAGCATCATTGAGAAAGTACATCTGCTGAAAAGAAACATTTGTTCATTTTTAAATTTTGAGGATGTATGTATTAATCACTGTGGAGGATTATCCACTCCACACCCTCTTGGGTGAGTCACCTTGTCCCCATTCCCTCTGTCCCCTTTGACCTCAGCCTCAATTCTCATGGTCATGGCCTCTCTTGTTGGGATGGTTTCACCTAGATCCCGAACTTAACATTCCTCCTGCTCCCAGGAAGTGGGTTATTTACCGACTGAAAATGGAGAATTAAAAGAAGGCAAATAAAACACCTTTCCCTGCGGAGGCCATAAAAGGCTCATGAAGTCATAAAGACAATTACTGGCAGGCCTATATGGAATACCCTCTGTGAGTCATCTGTCTTCTGCTGGCAATAAAGACACACAGCAAATTAATCGTGAGGGAGGCCCGCTCACTTACCCTGTAATTAGACGGAGCTGCAAGATGCTTCCTTTCAAACTTCACGTGGGAGGGTCTGTTCCGACTCCAGGTGGCCCTGCCTCCCAGCCCAGCCAGGCCTGGGCTCCTTTGGCTACTGCGCACACGACCTGGGCCTGGAGTGATAGGGACAGGGACGAGGCAGCGGCCTCCCATCCAGGGTGCCTCTCCTCGAGGTCCTGAGAGTCTATTTAGAGAGGTGGACAGAGTGTAAAGATTCAGAGATGTGACCATAAGCTTCTCAAAGGGGCAGAAATACCTTTCTTTCTCACATCTTTCACCACTTGCTCTCATGCATTGTACATTTCAGCCACATTAAAGAGGTTTTTTTCGCAAGTTCATCATCTGCCCTCTGGCCTCCATACTGACACACGTTCTGTTCCCTCTCCTGGAATGTCCCTATCCCTACAAGGTCTCGGCTCACAGAGACCTAATGCAAATCACATGCTCTCCACAAAGCCTTCCCTGACCCATCTCTGGGTAGATTAACGAGCTCTCCTCTCCCTACACACCTTTGTGCAAAACTTTTACTTTGTACTCATCCCATCAATTATAAAAACTTGTTTTGAAATCGTTTTCCTCACCCCAGATTGTGACTTTGAAGCAAGGCAAAGGCTGACTAATGTCTTGGAATCCCACTTGTCACCCCACCGCCAGTCCCCCAGCTCCCAGCACCATGCTCTCACCCAAGCACGTGCCCAATAAGTTAAGAGCGGGTGTAGCTCCTCCACCAAGTCGAGATCACATCGCAGGGAGGATGGTTGGAGTTGCAGGCCTGGCCCCTGCATTTGGTGGAAGCAGCCCGCATCTCCCACCCCATACTTTTTTTTTTTTTTTGAAGTCCTTTCTCTCCCCTCCGGACACCGCTTTTTTGCAGTCAGCACCTCAATTCTGGCTCTGCATTGGGAAGAGGAAAATGAGAAAAAGTCAGGGAGCATTCTTGCATCTCAGGACAATCACCTAAGATGTTCAGCTCCCCAGAGCAAAATCAGGCATGCAAATGAGTGCTAGCCCACGGGCCCTACGCTGAAAATAAATCTGCTGGAAGCAAGATGAATTATGGGTTAAAAATAAAATTTAAGGCGGTGCTGATGCTGTGTTTTCCTAAGCCCAGTGCATGGGCAGCCAGAACCTTCTTCCTCAGGACACTGGTGAGTGAGCAAAGGGCAAAGACTCATGGGGAAGAGGAGAGAATCTGCAGGCCGGCGTTTGGAGTCTGAATCTGTGGGCTCTTTGGGGCAGGAGGAGAGGAGAGAAGGGCTGCGGAAGATGCCAGATGCCCAGCTGAGCATATCTACCATGACAGGTACTGCCCTTTTAAAAGTGCTTTGCCAAATCTTGCCCCAAACTTCCTGTAGGACCAGCAAATCAGAAGGCCTTCCAGTCGTGTAACGAATATTTATTTATCAAGTGCCCACCATGTGCCAGGTATTGCCCCAAAGGCTACAGATACCAAGGTAAACAATATCGTCCCAGCCCTCATGGAGCTTAGAGTCCAGGCATGGGGTGTAGGAGGGGTGTGGCATGGCGGTACCCAGTAATTGCCTAAAATGACTATTTGTCACAAGAGTGTATGATGGGGTCTTGTTCCAATCGAGAGGTCAGGGAAGGCCACCTTGAGGAAATAACATTTACACCAAGGCCAGTAGGGGTGAGTGGCAGCCAGTACAAAAGGCTCCGGGCCAGCAAGGACACCCAAAGGAACTAGTGTGGCTACACAGTGGGTGGGAAGGGAAAATGGTGATGGCTAAAACCCAGTGACTGTAGACCATGCTGAGGATTTGGACTTTCCAAGGGGACTAGTGGGGACTGAAGTCCCACCCACTCTCCACTCACCAAGCCTGCATCCTAACACAGGGTTGCATTCCCCAGGGGAAGGCATCTTTGCCACAGTTTCACACAGGCGTCATCTGGGGCCAAGTCCGCAGCACTGAGCCGACCCAGAGGAGTGCTGTTTCAAACCCACACGCAGGCGCCTCTGGGCCATGGTGAGTGTGTTAGACTAAACATCTCTGAGGCCCCTCCCATGCCAGCCTTCTAAGTCCTTAAAAGAAGGGGGCAATTGTGTTACAGGGGAGGGGTGAGGAAATGGACTCAAAGCCAAAAGAGCCTTCCTTATCTTTCGTGTTCTGTCTGGACCACCAAGCAAACCTCCAATAGTTTCCTCACCGTCCAGAGCCCAGCGGAGGGGAGGGAGCGGATGGGGGCCCCCTGATCTGAGCAGGACGGCCGGGGCTGCTGCAGGGAGGGCCACCCTGGATGAACAGCCTCTGAGGGTCGGGACTTGCAGGCTCTGTGCTCTCATTTTGGAGGACAGCCCAGGGAGCAGGGTCCTCAGGGAGGAGGTATTGTTTGCACAAAGCGTCTGTCGTTGCCTGAGGCCTGCAGCTCCCCTGGACAGAGTCCCCAGCTGGCTGGCACTCAGATGCCCTGTGCTGGGAGGACCTAGGGCGCTCTGTCAGATCCCATCCATCAGGGCACCGTGGGGGGCACCACAGGCACCAGTGGCCAAGGGCTCTGTCTCTAGCCCCCGTGCCTAGAGAGGAGAGGCGGCTTCTTCCCGTCCCGTGCTCCGTGGTCCTGCAGTGGCCACCCCCAGCCTCCTTCCCCATCCATGTCACACCCCTAGCAATGCATACCCGAGCTCAAACTTCCGACCCGTCCTTGGCAGGCTAAGCATATCAAAACTGCACCCCCCCCCCCAGATTTGGTTGCTGGCACTGCAGTAATAATCACTGTGTCCATCTATGGACTCTACCAACTGCAGACCTTGTCCCAGGGGGACAAACAAAGCAGGGGAGGCATCCACGAACAAACAGACACGGCCTCGCCTGTCCCACTGTTTAAAAACAATGCAACATCCTACTGTATAGTACAGGGAACCATATTCAATATCCTGTGATAAACCATATGGAAAAGAATATGAAAAGAATGTATATATATGTATAATGGAATCATTTTACTATACAGCAGAAATTAACACAACATTGTAAATCAACCAGACTTCAATAAAATAAATTTTTTAAAAAACGATGTGACATTTGGTAATGATGTAACGTGTTGAGCCTCAGTTTCCTCATCTGTAAAAAGTGCAAGGGACTGTGGGGAGGAATAAATGAGACTAGCATGGAAATAACATCTTATGGTGCCTGGTGCAAAGTAAATCCTCAATAAATGTTAACTATTACCATTAGCTACTATTTATTGGGCATCCCCAGCTCTGTGCTACAGGATTTACAAGATTTACAAACATGTCATTCGTCCTGCCCTGCAGCTGGAGCAGGTGTGTAGCATTATCCCATTTCACACAGGTGGAGACAAAAGCACAGTGAGTAGGATTTAATCACAGGTCTATGTGACTCCAAACCACTGAGTTGCACTACCCATTATGTCTGGGGCCCCAGGTGCTCCATCTGCTGTCTGGGGCAGCTCCTTTTCATTCAAGTTCCCCCAGCAGCTCCTGAGAGAGAGCCCCCAGGAGGGGAGAAAGAGAGACCGAGGCACCTCGGACTTCCCAGTCAATACCAAGGCAAGAGCTGTGACTTCAAAATGTTTTAGGTCAACCTGGGATTCTCACCTTGACTGCATCTAAACCAAGGGGGAGGCGAGGAGGGAGAATCTGAAGTGGAAAGAAACTGGGATTCAGAGCACAAAGCCTTGGCCCACCACTTATTAACCATGTGACCTTGAGCCACATATGAAATGTCTCCGATACTCACTTCCCCATCTGTAAAATGGGCTAACATAATAACCACCTTCTCAGAGATGCTCTGAGGATGAAATCACCTGTGAAAATGATCTTTCTCTACTATAGAGTGATATTCAATTATAAAGAATTGTCACTGAGGCACACTTGCTTAGAAGAAATAAGTTAAACTGTAACAGGACTTTGGTTTGATTTAACACATGAGTACTGAGCTATATCAAAGGCACATATTCAAATTCAAAGATGAGACTGAGGAAAGGCATACAATGTCTTATAGGGTTCTATGGGGCTCACAGACCAAGTTCAGAGTAGAGGCAGAATTTCCTGGAGGGATGTTTGCTCACTGAGCTTTCGAGAGGAGAATGAGAAGGACATTGATGCTGAAGGAGGCTGTTCCAGCAGAACACAGATTGGTCGAAGGCAGGGATGGAGAAACCAGAAGCAGGCAGAGTCCAGGGTGGCTGGACCACTGTGTACCCACAGGAGGGCATAGGAGAGAGGCTATGAAGCTGACACAATTATTATCCCCATTTGACAGATGGAGAAACCGAGGCACAGAGCAGTTACAGAAGTCACACAGCAAGTGAATGTGGTTGCAGTCAGCCAGGGGTCGGCTCCATGTTCTTAACTGTAATCTCAGCCTGAGGCTGTGGGAAGAAAGTGAACGAGGGGCCCTGCAGATGTCTAGACACTTTGTGGGATGAGAAGATGAAGGAAAAGGAGTCGGGAGGGTGGAGTTGTGGGAAACTCAGGTGAGTGAGCCCCCTAATAAGAACCGGCAATCGCAAGTCCGGCCAAATGTTTCTGAGGCCTTTTCTAGCCTGTGTCTCAAAAGCCCCTCCCAGTGCTTGCTGGGCAAGGGTCAGGAGGGCAGATGATATTGTGACTTTGATGGCCTGGTTAGCACACCAGCCCCCAGATGCCACAGCACCCCTGGGAGGTTCCCATGACCCTGGGCCACAATGTTGGGTGTCCAGATGCTCCCCTCATTCTTGACCCTTTAAGATGGTAGCCTTCATGGAATTCCTGGTCTGTCTTTGCTGTGCAGATTGGAACGGGTGTAGCCCCGCAGCATCTCTGTGCACCTGGCCCACCATGAGCCAGATTCCTTCTCCTAAGAGGACACAGGAACCTGGCCTTCTCATTTACTGGGGGTGGGGAGTTGCACAAACAGCAGGGCATAATGGGGAGAACTTGGACTTTGGAGGCAGACCAACACAGACTCGATTCCTGGCTGTGCCACTCACGAGCTGTGTAACCTGGAGAAAAATCCCTTAATCTCTGTGGGCCCAGTTTCCTAGTCTATAAAATGGGAGCAAATAATATCTACCACACAGACCAGAGAAGTGCAAGGGTCCACACAAGGTTGATTAATGCCTATCCCAAAGGGCCCTCTGTAAATGCCAGACCTCTTTGCTAACCACTCTTCCAGAACAGTGTTTAGAGAACCCACACAGTGGCATTTACTCTTTGCCCAGAGCACCAGCCCAGATAAAGACAGGTAGCTCCAGGCCCTGCCCCCAAAGGCACAGACAAATGGAGAGGCCTCCTGGCTACCTCAGAAGATAACTCCATCACCAGCTCCTACAGAAGTCCTTTGATATGGATACGACCCGGGCCTGTGGGTCTCACTGCTTATGAAGATGGTGCTGAAAGATTTATAGAGGAGATCTGTGGGGGACATAGCAAGAGGAGGGCAAGCTGGAAAGCAAGAAAGTGCACGTGCCTAGGGACAGAGCATCTGAGAGACGTGATTACAGACCCGTCCATGTTGATTGGGCTGCGGGCCGGCAGGCTGCTCCCAGAAAGGGAACAAAACAAACTGGAGATTTGCAAGGCCCTGTCCATATGTTGGCTCATTTGATCCTCACGGTAGTTCCCTGTAGGCAGGTGAGGAAACTGAGGCCAGAGAGGTTAAATACCTTGCCTGGTGCCACACAGCACCACAGATGTCCAAAAAGAAGTGGCATTTGAGTTGGGCCTTGAAAGATGGGTAGGGTTTCTACAAGCAGGAAGCTGTCCTGGGAGGGGCCTGCCTTCTGAGCAGGGCCATCACATGGGTGGAGGGCATAAAGGAAAACAGCGAGGGTGACAACAAAGCAGGTGTTGCTCAGGACAGGGGGCTTGCGGGAGCACATGTCTGGTGGGGAACCTACACATACTAGGCATTCTTGGAATCTAAGAAACTTGCTCAATGTCATACAGCTGGTGCATGTTACAGAGAGAAGTTGAAATCTATGTCTTTTGACTTTCTTACTAAGACAAGATTTGACTTACTCTATCTGCAGAAACAAGATATCAATCCAATGGAAAAGGCATAAAAGAACTAGAAGTACCCAGTTCAGAGAAGAGAATACCGAGTGAGGCATGAGATGGTAAGAATTGTCACCAAACCTGGTGACCAAAGGCTCCAGTACTTCCTCCCCAGAGACAGGAAGTGGGGAGATGGTAGAAGTGGTCCTGTCCTTCCCCTCACTGCCCACTGGGTCAGGCCCAAACTCTGCAGCCTGGCTTTCAGCATCTCCACACTCACCTGGCTCCACACTCACCCCACAGCCTAGTCTCCCCTGTTCCCCACCATGCTCTTGCTCCAGACAGGGTTCTCACAGTCCCCCCAATCTCTAAGCCCTTCCTCCAGCCACTTTCCTTCCCCAGCTAACCCATCCTCCTATTTCTTCATTCACAAAATGCAACCAATACAAACTACATCACAAGCTTGTCTCAGGATTCCATGAAATGACTCATTCTCAGAGTCCATGGATATTATTTGAGAATATCGCGCACCTGCTACGTGCCAAGCACTGAGCTAAGCACTGGGAACCGTAGGGAACGAGGCCGAGTCCTTGCCCTGGGGGAGCTGGCTGTCTGGTGGGGAACAGACCGGTACATCGTCCACTTGAGATCACTGACACTTCCAAAATGCAGTGGTGGGATTATGGGAGGTTTCCTGGAGAAAGTGACAGCAAAGCTGAGACTTGAAGGACCAAAAAAACTTGGCAAAGGGGAAGGGTGTTTAAAGCAGAAGGAGTAGCATTTGCAAAGGTTTTCAGGCCACTAAGAGCATGACATTTGGAGAAAGTATCTGTGGTTCAGTGTGGATGAAGTATGGAGTCACTGGGGCCAGGGGCTCGGGGGTGGCCAGAGATGAAGCCAAATGGTGAATCAGGGGCTACATCCAAGAGGCTTGAAGACAGGCATCCTTAACCTTTTCAGGCACCATGGACCCCTTGGAAAGACTGGTGAAGCTTTTGGACCTCTTCCCAGAATAATGTCTTCAAATGCATAAAATAAAATATATAGGATTACATAGGAAATAAATTATATTGAAGTGCAGTTAAAGAAATATTTTTTAAAAACTAATTTGTGATATAGTAATATATGAGTTTTTTATTAATGCAATAAACAATCAGTTCTGGTGGCAGGTCTAATTACATAATTTTGAAATAGTGCTGGGAGAAAACAATATTTCAAGATTAAGTGTAATAACTATAATATGATATAAAAATATCTGTGATTTCCATTGATGACAAAGTCACGAGTACTGCCAAAATTGCTGTGGATTAGATGCTAAGGATGGTGCCTACATTTGTAATTAAAGGAAATGCTAACTTCACTGAGAGTTTAGTGAAATTAAAGACTTTTTTTTCTCATCCATGTTTATTATCCCTGGCTTTGAAGACTTGTTAAGGAGTGTTTTCTTGATCCCCAACTCTTGAAAAGCCCTTGCCATGGCCACAGCCTCCTCTCCAGTCCTCATCTCCTACCACCTGATGACTAGATCCCTCATTTTCAGCTAATCAGCCTCTTTGCCATCCCCTGAACACCCTAAGCGTACAGCTGCCTCAGGTCCTTTGCACATGCTTGTCCTCTGCTTGGATTGCTGCTCCCAGAAATATGTACATGAATCCCTCTCTCCTTTCTTTTAGGACTCCACTCAAATGTCACCTTATCAGAGAGGTCTTCCCTTGCCACGCTATGAAAATAGCAACACCCACCTGCCCCCAGTACCCATCTCCCCTATTCCCCACTTTATCTTTCTCAATCACACTTATACTACCTGACATTTGTAAGACTTTGCTTCTTGTCTTCTTCACCCCACTAGAATGGATGCTGCGTAATAGCACAGACTTTGTCTATTTTGCTCGCTGCTGTCTCCCCAGCACTTGGAGCAGTTCACACGAGGAACCTATTACCCCCGACCCACTTCTACTCATCTAAATCCTTCAAGGCCCACTAGCAGCATGAAGTCCCCACCACTACTCCAGCTTTCTCTGGATACCCACACTCAGGAAGACGAGGCTACTGTGGATGGAAACCATGCCTTGCATTTCTACATCTCCCCACCCTGCTTGGGTGTGGAGCAGGCTTTTTAAAACACATGAACCAGCCGGCCTACGCGGCTATGTGAATGAATGGAGCTGGCCAGAGGAGACTGTGGAATTCCATCTGTAGTAGGCTGAATGGTGGCCCCCCAAAAGATATATGTCCATGTCATAATCCCCAGAATCTATGCATGTTACTTTATTTGGAAAAAAGGTCTTTGCAGATGTAATAAGGTTAAGGATCCTGAGATACAGAGACCATCTTGAATTATCAGTGTGGGCCCTAAATGTCATCACAAGTATCCTTCTAATCAAGAGGTAAAGGGAGGTGACACAGACACACAGAAGAGGAGGTGATGTGAGGAGGGAGGGAGAGATTAGAGTGATGCAGTCACAAGCCTAGGAAAGTCAGGGCAGCCCCCAGAAGCTGGAAGAGACAAAGGGTGCATTTTCCCCTCCAGCCCCTGGAGGAAGTGCAGCTTCACTGGATTTTGGAGTTTTGGACTCCAGAACTGTGAGGGAATAAATGTCTGTTGTTTTAAGCCATTCAGTTAGTGGCCATTTGTTAGAGCAGTCACAGGAAACTAATGCACCATCTATAGGCCTGCCATGGGGAACCACAGACTGAAACTAGATCTTCCCTTTTTTTCCCCCAAAAGACCCTGGAAATTTAACCTTTAATATGAAAGCTCCTGGGGACTTCCCTGGTGGTCCAGTGGGTAGGACTCCACTCTCCCAATGCAGGGGGCCTGGGTTCGATCCCTGGTCAGGGAACTAGATCCTGCATGCATGCCACAACTAAGAGTCCTCATGCCACAACTAAGGAGTCCGTATGCCACAACTAAGAAGTCCACATGCCACAACTAAGAAGCCCACATGCCACAACTAAGAGCCCACGCACCGCAGCTAAAAGATTTCCCACATGCCACAACTAAAGATCCCGCATGCCACAGTGAAGATTCCGCGTGCTGCTACTAAGACCCGGCGCAGCCAAAATAAATAAATATTAAAAAATATATATATGAAAATTCCCGATTTCTAAGTACGGCAGTCTGGGTTTTTGTTGCAGAAGCCAACTCTGGCTAACATGAGCTAATATGAATGCTTTATTAAAAGGAGCTAGATGAGCTCACAGAATTGAGAAGATGAAATAAAACATGGAAAAGGGGCAGGATCCAAGGGAGACCTGCCATTTCCAGACCACAGGGGCATCTGCTCGGAACATTGATGCTACTGGCCAGTCATGACCACACCACTGGCTGCCACCACACTCCAATCCCGAGATTACAAGGAAAACACATGGGGAGTGGGCTTCAAACCCAGGCAGTCGGGCCCCAGAGCCTGCTCCCTTCCCCAACACGAGGAGCATGTCAAGGGAGGCTCTGTAATAAGACAAATGTCTGAGTGACGGACACTCCCAAAAGGAGCAGTGGCTTTTAGGCTTGTTGCTTGGGGCCCACAAGGAGAAATGCATTTTAGATCACAGACCAGCATAGAAACACACCACATATAAACTTGAAATAATGTTTACATTGCTGTGTACAGTCTCTGCTGACAGCCTTCCTTCCTCTTCCTTCACTTCTCTTCTTTTATTTCCTCTCTCTTCTGTCTACTCTCTCCTAGCCCGTCCCGTCATATCCTACTTATTGCATTCCATTTTCATTCCCAGTCAGGGTGATGTTCATTTCTGAAAGTAAGAGAAAATATTCCCTATGCCCTGAAAGACTCAGAAAACATAACCACTTAAGAATTTACTTAGAGATAAATTTTTCCCCAAATCAAAATTTAAGAATGAGTAACTTGAGATCCCTCTAAACTGATTTCAAGACCCACTAAGGGATCATAAACCACAGTTTTAAAAAACACCACACCAGAGCAACTAATTCTACTAAAAAGAAAAATCAAAATACAGATAAACAAAAACAACAAGTAACCAACAGTATCAGGACAAGAAAAAACGGTTTTGAGCTGGACACAGTCGTGGGCTGGCAGTTTCTGTCCCCTTCATTAAAATCTTGACGTATTTATTGATTGATGGATTGACGGATCCAACTGTAGTAAGAGAGAATTTAGGGAGAGCCCTCTTTGGCTTAGATTTTGTAATGACAGCTTTAACTCTAAGCATCTAGCACAGGGCCTGGCGTACAATAGGTGCTCAATAAATATCTAAGTGCTATAAGGGAAAAGAATCTGAAAAATATATATATATACATATATGTTATCAGATGTACATATAAACTGATTCACTTTTCTGGACACCTGAAACTAACATAACATTGTAAATCAACTATACTTAAATTTTTTTTTTAAAGGAAGGAAAACAAATAAAATTAATAAATATTTAAGTGCAACTGAAAACAGATGGTTTTCCTCAGTTCCCTTGTCCTGTGGCAGGCCCATCTGGAAATTGGGTGTGGCCATGTATAGAAAGGGACCCACGTCCACAGGTGGTCCAGAGCCCAGAAGCACCTCCACTCTGGGTCCCTACTGGCCTCTCCTTCCTAGGCTCCACTTGTCACCATCCTCATAAACACCCAGCCAGGGAGTGCTTTGCTTCACATCAACCAGCATCACCCTCCCCTCCCCACCGCCTTCTTGCATCTCTCTTTTGGCAGTGCTATTTGTTAAACCGCAAAAACACACCAAATACGGCTCTGTATTTACAGGGCGGGAGGAGAGAAGGGGATGGGACAGGCGGAGAGGAGAGAGGTGCAACTTTGCCTCTAATGTCTTCGTTAGTTGAACTCATAAGCGAAAATCATTTACAGAAATTTTTTTTTAAAAAAAGGAGAGAGAGAGAGAGAGAAAGAACTGATCATATGCAGGAGAAATAACTCAGATGTGAAAATCCTTCAGACTGGGAGATTGCACTATTTATTCACCCAAGTGTCCTGCTGTGTCTCTGAAATGCAGTGATTTAATGAGGTGCTGCAAGGGTATTTGTTATTAAGAAATTCTGTCTCTGCTTATTCTCCTCCGTGTGATTAGGACAGAGCCAGCCAGCAGCAGCTCCTCACTGGCATGCTATTAAAGATTTAGGAGGCTGTTGCTCTTCCCCTGTTCCCCTCTTACAAGCGCCTTTTGAAATAGTTCCAAAATTAAATATTGTACAAGCCGATCAGCCTTGTTTAACGCAGATGCTGAGTGAGATTTAAAAAGAAATTAGAAAAGCATTTGTGTTAACAGATGTTCTTCCTTTTCTCTCTTGGAGCTGAGATGATTGGGGCTGGATCCCTCCTGAGCCACGCAAGAGCCAACAGGGATAAGCCCCAAATTGCACAGGGGCAGAGAGGGGACACATGGGTCCTCAATCCCTCTGTTGGTCAGGACCTGGGGGCCCTGCAGGAAGGAGAAAAGCAAGCTGCTACCTGGCAGGCTCTTCTCCAAATCTCCTGGAGTCTCCTGGAGCCTCTCCCAAGGCCAGGGCATTCAGCAGGTCTTGCTGGAAATCTGCAGCCCCGCAAACACCATGATCCAGAGCTTCAGGAAATCAGCAAAGGAGCAGAAGTCTCTGTCCCCACACTCATCCAGCTATTGAACTTGATGATAGACAAAGTCTTCATAGCGCCTCTAATCCAGACCCTTCATCCAGGCAATACGAGCTCTGACCAGCCCCCCAAGTAAGTTAGGCACCCTACTTCCTTGGAATCACACTGCTTCCCTCCTTGACGTCCAGTTAACACCGTCTATCTGTGCTAACTTGGTAAGTTCTGGCTGATGTCTTAAATCTCTCTTCAACAGACTTTGCATTCTGTTCTTACTTAAAACTAATGGGGGCCATCCCTTGAATAAATAAAGCCATCCAAGTGACTGGCATGTTGAGGCTTCTCAAAGTGCCTACCCCTGCCCTGCAGCTTGGTCCCCACGGCCTCCCTCGAGGCATGAGGAGGAGGTTCAGTGATATGGGTAGTAGTAAGTGGCAGATCTGGAACTAGTCCAGGCCCCCCAAACTCAGTCAACTGTCCCATCTGATAAGCCGCAGAGATTGAGAAACAGATTGTCGATGCTCTTTGCAGATTTACATTTGTTTGTCATTGTTGTTGGGAAAACACAAGGCACAGAGAGACAGCGACTGGCTCATGAGCTCACAGAGTATCAGTAACAGAATCAGGCAAGAATCTGCCTCCTAAAGGTCTAAATGAGTTTTTCCCTGTCCGTCAGCCTATTGCACCATTTACCAATGTTTATTAAGTGCCTGCTGTTTGCCAAGCTCTGTGCAAGGCACTGAAGGCATGGGTGGGGGGCGGCGCAAACCAGAGCCTCAAGAGGAAGCAGACATTAAACAAATCATTGCAGATACGGACAAAAGTATTCACAAGAAGGAGTATGGGGGCTCATGGGAGTGTGTAAGTAGGGAAATAGAACCAGTCATGACTCGACCGCCCCCAAGGTAAGACAAGGAACAAACTACAGCCAGGAAACCAACTGCAGATCAGAGGTAGCTGCTAACTCTTCCTTTAACCCCGGGGCATCCTTTGCCACACTCAACTAGCTCCCAGTGATGGGATCCTGCTCAGTCCCTCCTGCCAACCCCTGCCCCATTAGGTGTGGAGCACTACCCTGTTTTGTCCCCATCCCCTCCCCCGCCATCACCACCATTACTCGCCACTTCCTCTCTGAAGTCCCAGCCCTGCACACATGCCCCAGTAACAAGAAGAAAGACAAGCAAAAATGAGAACCAGGCAACTTCCTAATGAACACTCTCGGAAACAGCCGGACCTCCCCCTGCACGCAAATGAAGATCCCCTTTAAAGGCTTTGGAGGGGACTGAGCCACGGCAGAGGGAGGGGTGTGGGAATGAAGGTGGCTCTGGACAGGGCAGAGGCCGAGGGGTGACGGGCAAGGGACAGACCATGGTAGTGCTGTGACAAGCTGCAGGGCTGGCCTGAATAAAACTCCCTGCTGCTCTGGGTCCCTGTCTCCCCATCTGCACACAGGGGACTGAGCCCAGTGCGACCCGGGATCTGGTGACTCACTTCTCCTACCTGGCCTCCTCTTCTTGGAGGTTCTCCTGTGGAGCTCAGCCTTTAACACACCACACCTCTTCTCATCACCCAGGTCAGGGCTTCACTCACCTCCTTCCTTAGCTCTGAAATGTCCCATTTTACATGAGAATCACCCAGGGAGCTTTAAATAGACAGGTGCCTGAAAGCCACCCCTAGAGATCCTTGGTAAAGACCCAGGCACCAGCTGGGTTTATTTCAGACACTTGAATGGTCATACAGGACCAAGAACACTGCCCAACAAGTTAGTGGGACTAGAGCTCCTCCCTGGAGGCAGAGGAGACCCTTCTAGGCTTTCCTTCCTTGGGACCTCATATTGAGCCCTCCACGTTCCAGTGACAGCACCCAGGGCAGGGAGGTTTCAGCTAGTGCTATGACTTTCAGGCTCTGTCTGTGCCCTTCATTTAATCTAGGTTACCTCTCCCCTCTTCAATGACCCCCCATGGGGACGTCCTCAGTACCCCACCCCAGCCAATCAATCCACCCTCCATAGCATCACCACTTAGTGTCTGTACAACACTTAGAGCCCAATGTCTTGCCTTACAGTTAGTTGCCAATGCATCTGTAGTCGTCTCTAGATGGCAAATTCTTTGAGACGAACTGTGTTTTATTCATCTTTTTATCCTCCTCACACCAAGCCTTGCCTAGTGCTTTGAACCTAATAAGGGTTCAGAGTCTTTAGTTGGGGATATAATAGTATCACACATGAAATGGCTAGAGAATCATATAAAATATGTATATATATTTCAGAGAGGCAAAATAGCCTTAGTCTAGAAGTCAGAAAGGTGGGATCCTGGTCCCAGCTCTGTAACTTTGGAGCAAACCTACAACCTCTCTGGGCCTTGGGATTTTTGCCTGTAAAAGCAGGTGGTTGGACTCAACCATCTCTAGGCTGCTTCACACTCTGTTTCTCTCATTCAGAGCCCCTAACTGCCTCTAGGTATTCAAAGAAGCAGCCCTGACTCCACGTTACTTGAAGAACCAGCGCAGGAGCAAAATCAGCATTTCATGCTTTGTCAGCCTGGGACATGACTGAGAAAGTACCAGCACACATGGCAGTGGAGGTTTCCATTCCCTCTAAAAATATATGTTTCCATACATGGACACACTCGTATACATCCCATCTTCCTTTATCCTAAACCTCTACCCTCATGTTTTACAAAATCCAGGAAGGCACAAAGCAGACTAAAGTTTTTAGTCTTTGAAGCAGACTAAAATAGATGAGTACCAAAACCACTAGGCAAGGTGGCATTATATTTAAAAGTCCCATGATGCAAACTCTTCCAGAGCTAAGTGCCCTGCCATTATCTGGAAGAGGAAGGGGAAAAAAAAGACTTGTTTTTCTGCCAGTCAAGGTCTGCTGGTTCAGCTTTCCTCTCAGCTGGGAATTCCTAGAGCTGCAGACCTGGAAATACAGTGATGGCAGCCAGTTTAGAAACTAAGAAGCTGTGGTAAAGGCTGATAGTTGGTTCCCAATAGCCACTCCTTCCTGTTTTCTTAGGAATACAGACAGTCTTTCTGACTTTTTACTAGGCACCCAGCTAAAAGGTGACATTTTCCAGCCTCCCATTTAACTAGCGTGGCCATCAACTAAATACTGGCCAGTGAGACAGAAGTACTGTGTGACACTTCCAGAAAGTCTCCTGAAAAGGAAGGGCCTCCTCCTTCCAGCTGCTGGATGTAATGGCTGGAGCTCCAGAAGCCATTTAGGACCATGAGGTAAACTTGGGAAAGAAGCCACAAAGTGGCAAAGTGACAAGATAGAGAAAGTCTTGGTTCCTAACCCTGTGATCTGCCATAACTCCTTCTGATTTGTTTTACATCTGATTTGAGATTACATCTGATTTGAGAGTGAGAGGACAGGTTCTTGTCCTGGGTCTGCCATTACAGTTGGCTGTAAATTAGGGCCAGTCCCTAAATTCTGTAGGCCTAAGCTTCATGATCTGTAAAATGTGTCCAGATGAGAGAAGAAATGAATTACATAGTTTCAAAGAGCCATTCAATTTCCAAACCAGATACTTCTGTTAAAATTTCAAGATATCCCAGTAACTTAGGATCGACCAGTTAGAGAACCCAGTTCAAGAGTCCCCAGTGTACCACTGATGACATCTTTCATCAGCAGGGGTGCCATGAATACTACTAGAGTGAGACACCATTAGGGCACTCAAAAAAACCAATATCACAGAGTGAACTTGAATGGACATGGTGCCAACCTTCAAAAAAACCAATATCACAGACTTCAGAATTTGATAAACTTGACTTCAAATCCCAATGCCACAACTTTCTAACTCTGAGACCTTGGACAAGTCACCTATCCTCATCCTTAAAATGGGCAAACAATATCCAGCATTGCAGGGATGTTGGATGGATTCATGGGAATGTAAACATCAAGCTTATCCAGAACACCAAAGTGGCACAGTTAATCTCTAGATTGTGCCAAAATAAATTGGATGCCCGGAGAAGAGGCCAGACACCCTGGGCAAACACCCTCTGTCCTCATGGGTCACCAGGATGGGGACCCCGATCCCCACTAGGCCCACACTAAGCCATGTGAATGGGAAAAGACAGCCCAGGTTTCATTCTTCTCCCTAATGGAAAGGGGGTCAGGATCACAAGAAGAGAAAGAAAGACAAAACTGAGGAGTTGAGATTTGGGTGTATGAGTACTTCAGCAAGAAAACATATATCTTTATTGGCTCTGGACAGTCTGCCAATCAGCCACGAAATTACCAGCTTCTCTCTCCTCCCAGAAGGGCCTCTGCGGCTGTACACAAAAGCTGCCAAAGGAACTTCGGGACCTGGAGGATAAAAGCCCCTCTCTGCCTGGTGCGGGCTGATTTGCAATGCATTGCTTCAGCATAACGTCCCAACTCTGCAGCCACAAAAAGGCATTTCTGTCCCTATCTGTGAGTTTAATAATTTCTATTTCCTACACCTTGCATTCATAATGCATCCACCCAACATGGGCTTGGGCTGGGCACTGACCTCAGGCCTCGGCCATGTCAGTTGCCTTCTCCAGGGGCCCGGGCTGGAAAACCATTTATTAGACAATTTAGCATGTTCTGAGGATGCAGCAACCGAAGGCAGGCTGCCTGACCTCCTTGAAATATAGCTCAAACCTGGCCCTTCTTGGCCCTTTACCCCACTTCATTAATTTATTTATTCCACGCAGCACCTACTAATGGTAGACATTGTCCCAGCCACGCTAAGAAGTGGTTTCATATCACTGATAGCCAGCACTGAGGAGGTGCTATATATATGGGGGAGGGGGGTGGTTTGATACGAGAAGTGCACTTGACCATAACTCTGTGAAGGTTGGCACCATGTCCATTCAAGTTCACTCTTGATATCTTTAGCACTTCACAAAATCTGCACATAATAAGTACTCAATTATATTTGATGAATATTGAGTGAAAACATAAATGATGATCAAGACCTATAAGTAAAATGAAAACAGATTTTGTTTGTTAGGTTTTGCTTTGTTTGGCATGACTGTGGGGTGGGGGGAGGGCACGTGTCACAGGAGACCTAAAAGCCAAGGTAGCTGTGGAGCTGGCCCTGGAGGAGAGCAGAAGTTCAATTTCACGGAGAAAGGCACGGATGAAAGAAGCAGCTCCCTGCCTGGGGAAAGAGCCTGCAGAGGCAAGAGAAACATTAAGAGCTTGGGGTTGAGGGGTAGCCAAGTGGGCTGAAGGAGTAGGTTGGCCCCGGTGATCCAAGGCCTCCTTCCTTGGCCAGAATTGGGAATGACGTCAGACAGACCTAAGCTTGGGTCCCAGCTTCAGCGTTTATCAGCAGTGTGACTTCCATCAAGACCTCTCACCTTGCTGAGGCTCCGTTTTCTCTTCTGTAAAATAGGGTCACTGAAAATTCCTCCCTTCCGGCATCGCCATGAGGCTCACAAGCAGTGGTCCTGCACGTGAGGCAGGGAGCATGGCTGGTTCATGAGGTCTTGGGTGGAAGCCACATCTGCTTTTCACAGGGATCCTGGCACTTCTGATTCAGGCAGCCCTGAGAAAGGGCAGAATCCAGTCCTGTCGTGGACTGCCGTGCACCCCTCTCCTCTCTGTTTGGGAAACACCAGCAAGATCACTGTGCCTCCACCCCTGCAGGGAGAGCTAATCTCACCAAGTAGAGTGAGAGGCACAGAGGGCACAAAGGTCTGGGAGCAAACCGTGTGCAGCTGACTCGGGTCAGAGAAGTGTTAGGTGAGTGGCTGACGGCGACCGCGTGTCCCCCAGACACTTCCCTGAGCAGGTGGTACACACTGTCTGCTCCTTCCTACAGACAGTGAAGACGGGGACCCCTCTTCCTCCTCTTCCTCTGCCCTCTACCAGCCACATCACAGATACCTTTCTCTCTGACTCCAATCAGCTCTTCCTATCTTTCTCTGCACCTCCCCACCCGCAGGCTACCTAACCGAGCACTGAGTTAAGAGTAATACTGGAAAGGTTAGATCTGGAATGGACAATTATCCCCACCCATGTTTCACAGATGAGAAGACTGAGGCCCAGAAAGGGAATGAGACCTGCCCGAAGCCACACACTGAGTCAGTGGTGGAGGCAGTGGCAACTCAGTACACACATGCAGTACACACATGGTTGATTGTTTCTGCCTATACAAGTTAGGAAGCTTCTAGCTACAAGTAATAAAATGTTCAACCTCAAAGAGCTTAACAATGAAAATATGTATTATCTGATATAACAAGAGGCACTGTTAATTCTGTCGATCAATATCAAGAGCCATTTCTTTCCCTCTCTCTGCTCTGCCATGCTCAGCCTGTTGACAGTTGTCCTCAGGCTCACCTCCTCATGGTCATAAAGTGGCTGCAGCAGCTCTCAGCATCATGCCCTCACATGACAATACCACTCAAAAAATAAAATGCCCCTCTTTTGTGCTCATTTTAGGGTGAGAAATCCAAGAATCCCTGCAGACTCTATTGTGTCCCACTTGTTAGAATTGCAAGGCAATTAGATGGAGTATGATTGCCTGGCTGCCTACATGATTCACCCTCTGGTCCTGGGAGAAGCCAACTTTCCCTGAGGTGCATGGGTACAGGAGATCTAGACAGAGTAAATGTTCTGCCAGCAAAGAACAATGTGGAGGCTGAACGGCATGCAGGCAACCAATAGCTGGCCATGCTACCTATGTGTGATGTTGACATTCAGCTTCTCAGGGACAATGAAAAGACAGTTTTCACTGGAATGCAAAGGTCCATCAGCATTTGTTACATCCTAAGTCTCTGCTTTGCTCCTCTTTGAACTTGGGCACAGAGCTAAACAGCCAGGATCGAATCCTTACTAGCCCTGTGAGATGGAACCACCAGCTTGTCCTGGAAGCCTCAATTCACTCATCCACTTGAGAACAGGACCTGTACTGTTCAACTCTGCACCCCAAAACTTAGCCTCGTGTCCCTACACATAGTAGATGCTCACAAAATGTTGCTAAGCCAATGAATAAAATCTGTAAGCCTAGGATAATTCCCTCTCTCTTACAGGGCTATAATTGGAATCCAGTGTAATAATGTAGAAAAAAGCATTTTGTTAAAAGTGCAAGGAGGTGTTACTATTTTCATTATTCCCCTCTCTTCTCTTTCCTCTCCACCTCAAAAAAATCTGACTCTATACAAAAAGTTCCCCACTGGAAAACTTGGGAATGGGTGGAGAAGAGAACATGAGAAAACAAGTCCTAGTTCAAGGTCTGTGTTAGTCAGTTCAGGCTGCCATAACAAAGTACCACATACTGGGGGTCTAAAGCAACTGAAATCTACTTCTTACAGTTCTGGAGGCTGGAAGTCCAAGATCAAAATGCCATCAGGGTAGGGTTCTGTTGAGGGCTCTCTTCCTGGCTGGCAGGTGGCCACCTTCTCGCTGTGACCTCACATGGCTTCTTCTCTGTGTGCATGTGGACAGAGAGAGAGCCCTGGTGTCTCTTCCTCTTCTTATAAAGACACCTGTTTTATTGGATTAGGGTCCCACCCATATGATCTCATTTAACATTAATTACCTACCTCTAAATACAGTCATATTAGAGGTTAGGACTTCAACATATGAGTTTTGGGGAAGGGGACATAATTCAGTCCATAAATTCTGAGGAGTGCTCTGGAATTGTTCCTCTCGTTTTGGGAACCAAACTTAAACATAGCCTGCCCTCTGTGGTCTGTGTCATAGCAGAATGTCAGAGTAACAGTGGCATCTGTTCCAGGTACATTCTCAGATCTCATCAGCTGATCTGCCATTCTTGGTATCACTCCTGGACTCAGCCAGCCCCAGTTTTATGTATCAGTATTTGTTGTTGCCTCTTTCTCTGCCCAGACCACATGCACAAAATTCTAATGACCCATTCAGACTCCATTTTCTGGTTTGCTAACCCTGGCCTTCCACTGAAACTAAAGGATCTGCACACCCCTTCACTTCTGGCATCATTCATCAGGACCGATGAGATTGTGCTGCAGTTCCCAACAATTCCAAAACCACAATCACTTAACAGATTTATTTCTCACTCATCTACATGCCCGATGCTGTAGGGCATGGGGTTCTGCTCCACACAGTCATTCAGGGACCTAGGCAGATGTAGGTTCCTCCAGATTGTGACACAGCAGGAATTTCTAAAGAGAGAGAGAAAAAAAATGGAGAAAAATGCACACCAACTCTTAAATGCTCACAGAAATGTCATTTCTGGTTACACTTCGCGGGCTAGAACTGGCCATACAATACAGATGAACTTGTTCATGTGACAGGAAAGAGAAAAGATTTAGAAATATTGGTGAGCATGAGTAATGTCTATCAAACTCACTCTCTCTAATAACCATGACTTCCCCCTACCAGGAAAGCCCCCACATTCCCTTCTTCACCTCAAGGGTATAGAATATGTATGTATTAATAATTATACATTCTCAACGTATACACCCAACAATAGGCAAAAAGCCACCCATTATTTCTGAGTCAATAATTTCAACATTTTTCTACTAAGGTCCCCAGAAATGAAAATGGGTGACTCTCTAACTCTCGTCTTCCCAGAAACTCGAAGTACCTCTGCCTGTTTACACAGACAGACTGCCCTGCCCTCTCCTATAGCAAGGTCTTCAGGAGTGACATCATCATTAGCCCACCACTGCTCCCAACCCCCTTGATGGACTATGCTGGGGAGCACTTACAAGAACCCAGTGTTTCCCCTCCACCCAGGGCCCCAGTCCCACCCAAAGATACATAATTCAAGCCAAGACATTCAACAGTGCTGCTACCATGCCAGGGATTTAGTGCACTCATTGCTCATGCTCCTCTTGCCGCCACAAGAAATATGACAAATTGATCCACAGGACCCGACTCCCTTCTCATACTTCTCCTGGGCTGCCACTGATGCTTCTCTCTAGAAGTAAAGGCTGAGCTTGTGACAGCAGGATTTAAGTCTGGTGTGGGGGGTGGGGTAGGTGTTGGGGGTGGTCAGCTGAGAAGCTGAGAAGGGTGGACTGCGGGAGGAGAGGCCAAAGAGCTGGGCCTCGACGACGATGTAAAATGTTAGGTGTCTCCACCAAGAGTCCCTGTGGGGAAATAAGGCAAACCCTTTGCAGCTCAGTAAGCAGGACCTTTGTCTTGTCTCCTTTAGAGTAAGGACCAAAAATACTAACATGAGCCACCAGTCCTTGAGCTATTATTATGTGCTAAGCACTTTTCTGAATGCTTTATATGTAAATATATTCATTTGGATTAATTAGAATTAGGCTCAGCTGGGAGTGACAGTAAACTCAAAATAACAGTAGTTTAAGTAGGATGTTTATTTTAGCTCTTGAGGTGAGCTGTCCAGGGCTAGTATTCACATCACAGTATCCGAAACCCAGGTTCCTTCTGTCTTGTTGCTCTGCCTGTATGGCCTCCACTTCCAAAGTCACTTCATGCCCCAGCACAACTGTTCCAGTTCCAGCCACTGTGCCTGAATTCCTGCCAGCAGGATGGAGTAACGGGAGGATAAGAGCATGACCCCTCTCTTTAAGGGCACTTCTAGAAGCCACACTTAACTGCTTCAACTTGCATTCCTTTGGCCCAACCTTAGTCACGTGGCCACAGCAGTAAAGGAGGCTGGGAAACGTAGTCTTGATTCCAGTCAGCCACGTGCTCCAGGCAGCTAACATTTGAGAGTTCTACTGGTGTAGAAGAAGAAGAGAAAAGTGACTGAGGGACCACTAGCAGCATCACTCATGTCATTCATCTCACAACAACTTTTTGAGGTAATACTATTTTTAAATGCCTTTTACAGATAAGGTAACTGGCATACAAAATTTTTGCATGAAATTCCCTGATCAAAATCATTATTATCCTTCAAGTTACTTACTAAATGTCAATGACCTTCCACCTTGCATTAATAGTCTTTATCTCTCAGGTTACACAAGGCGGGCTGCACAGTGCCCTTGAAGGCAGGGCGATACATTTAATTCCTTTCTTTCTCCCTGGTGCCTGATACCATGCCTGGTATAAAGGGGACATTCAGCAAATAAACATTTGTGATATTAGATCAAATATAATTCTTTCCTTTGCTCTGTCATGATCACCCTTATTATCAAAAACCAATTAATTAGCTGTTACACGCACTTGGCACTCTTAACTCAAGATCAACAGACGTGGCATCCACTGCCCAAGAATTGATCATCTAAATTTGGGAGAATTTGAAATGGAAATAGTAACATCCACCTCTTCCCCTACCCTCTTATTTGGAGATGAGAGACCCTGCTCTCCTGTTGGAAGAACTCTCATGGGCTTTCTAGCCGAGAGGAAAGAAACTCCTGCCTCCCCAGGGGAGAGAAGCAGGGCTGCTCCCAAGAATATGGAACCGCTGATCAGCATCCTTTGCAGATGCCCCCCCACTGCCTCCCCCAATGCTGACGAGGCTGAGCAGTTCAGGCAGAGTTCATCTTAAGCGACTCCATCATCACCCCAGTCTCAGCCCACTCTTCGCAGAATTTGCAATTTCTCTGCTCCGGGGGTCATGTCTCCAATGTGCCCTCCCTGAGTAATTGTGAAATTATTATGGTTGGTGATTTTAATTTAAATTGGATGGAGAAATGTCATACTGCAGTCGACTCATTTGCTATGGATTTTCACTTAACCAAATTGATTAGTCAACCAACTAGACTTAACTTGAGAGTTGTAATCATTCATTATTAGATCTCATTTTTCCCAATGCACCCAGATGATGTCAAGAAATTTAAAACTGCAGCAAAAACTCCAGAAATGTCTTCTCATCAAGGCAGTGGGATCTGACTGAAGCGTTCCAGAGATGAAATAGGCTGTGGAAATCTGTGGGGAGCCACCAGGGCCAAACTCCTTGGTGCTGCCCCAGAAGAATGGCCAAAAGAAAAGAACTGGGAATTCACGGGGAGGAAACCAGGCTATCAATCCCTTCCTCCCTCTCCCATGTGTCAAACTTCTACTCATTCTTCAAGAGCCATCTCAAATACTACCACTTCTTTGAAGGCTTCCATAACTTCCCAGGCAGAGTAATTTGCCATCTTTCCCACTCCTGTATACATCTCTATTATAGGAACCAGTAGGTTTTTGTGTAATTATTTAAATATCTTTTCTCCTCTAAATTAAAGCTCTTTAAGTCCAGGGTCAGGTTTTAGTCAATAACATATCCTATCTGAAAAAGAAAAAAAAAAATATATATATATATATATAGAGAGAGAGAGAGAGAGATGTTTATCTGAATCACTTTGCTGTACACATGAAACATTGTAAATCAACTACACTTCAATTTTGAAAAAAGAATGTAATGTATAAAAAAAAAAAAGTATCCTGACTCCTATCACTGTGCTTAGCACATAGTGGGCCCTCAGTAAATATTTCACTATAGATTGAATGAGTGAATAAATACACTGCCTAAAGGACAATGCACTGGGATGTATTCTGTGGGCAGAGCAAAATTCACCACTGTGGATTTCTGCAACTGCCCAAGAGTGGAAGGGAGATGGCTCAGCTGCTACAGGTATGAATCATATCTAGAGATTAACGTGGACATTATGCTGAGCGTGACACACCTGTATGCTCTGACTGCTGGTAAAAGCTAATACGATTGTCAGTTGCTTCAACAACACTAAAGAATATATCCAAAAAAAAAAATGACAGTCATTGTGCTTTTGCCCTGGACAGTCTAGTCCCAGAACATCACTTAGAAGGACACTGCAGACTGAAATCTGGGAAAAGAGGTCCCATAGGGTGAGGGCTGGCTTCATGGGCATACAACCCTGAGCTTGATTTAACCCTGCCTGCTGTCACCATCTTGAAATTCTTCGTAACTCTTGAACAAAGGTCCCCACATTTTTTCAAGACCCATGCAAATTATGTAGCTGGTCCTGCATATGGGGGAGGAAACCATGTCACATGAAAAATAGCTAAAGGACCTAGGGTGATTTGCCTGGAGAGGGGAAGCCTCAGTGGGGACATCTTAACTGTCTCCAAATACCTAAAGACAGTCAAGGGGGAGAAGAGTGAGACTCTTTCTGTGCTACCCCAGGGGACAGAACCAGGACCATGGGGTTGAGGCTCATTTAGATTTGGGGTTGATGTTGGCAGGCAAGGGCACTCTGCAGTGACTAGAACTATCTATTTGCAAAAGACTCTTGGGAGATGAAGTACAGTCCATGGCCGGAGGTATTCAAGCTGAGACTATATTTGACATGGAATATTGTTGAGGCGGAGGAGGAAGCAGCAGACGGGGGTGGGGGGGTGGGGGGTGGACTGAAGGATTCATAAAATCCCTCCCAGTGCTTTGATCCTATGCTTCCAAGGCTAGGCAATCCCCTTTCTAATGCAGAGTAGGGGCAAGTGGAAGGGAGTGGAGAGAAGCAGAGGGGAGTGAAGCGGGAGAGAATCACTGTCTGGGGTAAGTAGAGGCAGACCGTGACCCTTGACTCATAACAGCTGCAGCCAGAGGTGAAAGGAGGAGGCTTCACAATGGACCCTCCTCTAAGTCTTTCCCAGCAGCCTTCCTTCCTGTCACTCGTGGAAGAGGTTTAGCTGCCGGGGGCAGTGTTACCTGGGCAACTGGTCAGCATCTTCTCTCACCCACAGCCAACAAACACCCCCCAAGTGGATTGAATCACCCACCCAGGGTGTGTGTGCGGGCTGAGGAGAAGGTAGCAGTGGCTAATGAGGAGTTAAGTCCATGGTCAACCCTCAAAGTTGTCCTAAGTGGCTTTGATCCAGAAAGATCCAGGGAGTCTTAACACAAAAAATAAGTTCCAGACCAATTGCCTCCTTCCTGGCTCCTGGAATCATTTTTCCAGCCGTGCTGTCTGCATACCCCATGGGAGCTATTCATTAATGAGGGTGAGAAATGCCTAAATTATGCCTCTGGTTCACGTCCAACTCATTCAGAAGGTAAGAAAGTGAGATAACTCACTCCCGCACCGTTTCAACCATTATCATCGAATCATTTCCCTTCAGCACAGAGAGGCCATTGACCAAGAGACCCAAACTGCACACACTCCCCCTCATTTCTGCCTCTCACACCGGACCCCGGGCTCCCCCTTTTCCTTGCTATTTTCTTTATCAATGGAACCTTTGTTTCCCTTTCCCTCCGCCCCTACCTGGGCACCTGATCTTATCTCTCTCTGTCTGGTTTGGAGATCAACCACATTGAACCCTTGCAACATTCTCCTCCCTGGAGAGGAGGACCAGTTTCATGCTCCCACTTGCTGCAAGGGATAGGCAGTGGGACAGGTCCCCTCCTCCTCTCCCCACCCCACCTACCCGCCCGCACCTCCAGCTTCACATGGGCTCTGCAAACTGCCACCATTTGGGGGAGAGCAGAAGGCAGAGAGGAAGGGGATCCGAACAAAGGCTTTATTCAAACCCCTGCGCGCTAACATCTCCAAAAAGCTTTTAACAGAGACCATCATTTCCCTCCAAGAATCAATGCATTTTAATTCATACGAAGATATTTGTCTGCTGCCGTTCCTTCGAGGCGTAGAAACACGTTTAACACAACAAGTCAGCCTCGCGTGGAGAAAAACGCGCCAGCTTCTCCCTGAAATTACTGGAAGTTCATTTTCAAAAGCTGTCCTGTTTTCTGGGAATCAATGCATATCAACTAAAATCAATAGCTTCTCCGTGCGGATGGGCTGAGACACCAAGCTGATCTAGCGTTCCAGTGCATTTGTATCCAAATCTAGACGTTCTCAACAAGTCAATGAATTTAAGCATCTGCCAGTGTCTTTTCACTTAAAACTAATCTGTTTGCTGATCGGACTGCACATTTCCAGAGCGCGTAGTAATATACTCTGTGTGTTTACCAGATCCAATTGTACATTAACTCGAATAAAAATATTTCCACTTAACTTAAAATCGAGTTTGTCCCAACTTTAGCAATGCTCATGGGAATGAACTTTAGCCAGTGTGCTAGCCCAGCTCTCCCAGAGAACAAGGCCTGGTCCCCTCCATCTGGCACCAAGGCTGTGGTCTCTCTGACTGATATATTCTGGAACAAAGTCCTTCCTGCTTCTGTGGACCATCAACTCCAGGATTAGACGGAGCATCAAAGGATGTGTTTGGTCGCCCTGCCTCCCAAACTGGAGATTTCCCCTAAGCCACTCTGCAGAAGGGGGTCCCTCTTCCCTTCCTAGAAATCACCTAGGAACATAGCTCTGCAGTCAGTCATCCTGTATGTGCAACCAAGGACCATAGCTCTGCAGTCACTCATCCTGTATGTGCAACCAAGGACCATTCCCATATAGGTTATGACAGAATATTGACTTTGCTGTACACCTGAAACTAACACAACATTGTCAGTCAACTATACTCTGACGTAAAATAAATAATTAAAGAAGAGGACCGTTCTCTAATGAGCCACTTATAGGGCACCTACTATGTGCAAGGCTGCGTGGACATTCAAAGAAGTAAAGGAGTGGCTAGAGCCTAGAAACCAATGGCCTCGGATGGAGGGGCTCTGATCCGTGTTTCAGATGGTCAGTCAGCCAATGTTTCTCAAGCCCCACAGTGTCCAGATTCTGTGCTAAGCACAGGGAAACAGTGATGGACATATCAGACAAAGCCCACTGCTTGCAAGCTCCCCAAGAGAAAAATCAAATGAATCAGTACAAGAAACCAACGATTAATTATATGTGTGGGCAAAGCACTGCTAGGGAAAAATACAGGCTGCCGGGGAGCAAAGAGCAGCATCTAAACTAGTGGTGGGAGGGAGGCAGAGGGGAGGGGCTGTGCCTGCTACTCTCTATACCAGCACTTTATTTCATCTTCACAAGTTTGTAAGGAGTTACGAGCATCCCCAATTTGCTGGTGAAGAAACTGAGGCTTACAGTTGCTTACCAGCTCCGTGAGACCACTAGGAAGTGACACTCGTCCGAAAAGAACCAATTATCAAGTGGCAGAGTCAGGATTCAAGCCCAGGCCTGTCAGAGGCTGGACCCGTGCCTTCCTCACTGCACCACCTGCCTTTCACGTGCAAAGTGACTAACAACACAAGCCATTATGTGTTCCTAGGAGCAAGCCAGACCCAGAGGGGCAGTGATGTCTGGATTTAGAAGATGGGGAGAGCCCCAGAGGCTGAGGTCTGTATCAGGGAAGGCTTCCCAGAGGAGGTGGCTCTGGAACCAAGTCAGAGAAATGCTGAGGAAGGGAAAGGTCCCAGACAATCGGCACAGCTGGGGCAAATGCTCAGAGTGGGGAATAAATATTGTTTTAGGGGGGCAGTGAGGAGACCAGGCCAGCCTCATGTACCAGTTCTGTATAGCGGAGTCATAGGGGACGCACCTGCCTAGGGAGCATGAAACTAGATTCTAGAAGACCTTGAATGTCACATTCCAAGTGCATTCTTTGATTGAATCCCAGGTTCCAAAGCTGCCGCTGGTCTTAAAGAAGCCCAGGGTCAAGAATCCACTTCCCTGTGCCCAGGACAACCCCATCCAGACCTCCTTTGATCCCACAGGGTCCCTCTCCCCACCTGTCTCTGACTAGCAGCTCTCAGGGAATGCTACTGAAGGAGCCTGGTCCCTAGCTCCAAGAAGCCTCAAGGCATCACCATGGAGACGATACAGGCTGCAGCCACACAAAAGGAGCTGTGAGCTCCCCAGCTCACCTGGGACTCCGAGCTAACAAGGAGGTGGCAAAAGTGTTTCATTTTCTCTCTTCTTCTTGAACTCTCTAAAAGAGAAGAGGCAATTCACACAGGCAAACAAACCCCACCCTGCCCTGGAAGGAAGCTGCTAGGCCCACCCTTCCGTGGTAGCTGGCCTCCTTCTGAGAGAGGGAGGGAGAACGCTGTATCTGAAGGTCTACAACAGGAGGTTCCTAGGAAAGAAAGATGATGGAAGGACGAACGGGAAACCTAGGGCTGTGCACCTTTTCTCCTACCCAAATGGAGGCGCAGCTCAGCCATGTGTGTCAATGTAAGTTGATATCTTTTGCTTCATTCACTTTGGGGTTCTGAAATGCAGACAACCTCTATACTTGCTGCAAGCCCAGGATCCTTCATATTAGGGTAAGTCATGCAAATTGGGTTCACTGGGATGACTTCCACACCATTCCCACTCAAGAACTGCATCCTGGATTAAGCATCCCGAGGCAACCTGTCCCCATTTAGCATCCCAGGGAATCCTGACTATGCACAGAAGGGCAGGAGTGTCTGAGTGGTGCAGGAGGAAAAGAGGAGAGAAGGGATGGAGGTACTGGGATACCCAGAAACAGGGCTGGGGTGGAATGCAGAAAGGAAGGCTGTTGCTTCTGAGTTGGGAAGGGAGGAGACAGGGAGCCTCTCCAGCCAGCAAGCAATCTTCACACATGCATTGTCGTTTTCTTCTGCAAAGGGGTGAGAAGAGGGGAGAGGGAGAGGTGGCAGCAAGAGAGGGAGCAGGCGGGAGAGGTGAGAAATCCAGCATCTTCAGACCTGCCCACACTGCTGGCTTCTCTACTGTGAGCAATACCTCATCTCACAGTCATTAGAGAGCCCACAGGAAGGATGCAACCCGAAGGATGGGAAAATAAAGAGAAGGGATGCGCATACATGGATGTGCGCCTGGACTTCTTGGGAGAGATGGGCCCCAGCCTGAAGCTGTCCCAGCCCCCAATTTCCCAGAATCCTTGGAGTGGCAAGTGGACCAGCTCTCTTGTCACTCCAAAAGCCCCAGGAGCACCCAGCGGGCAGAGTCCCCATGTCTGCTCCGAACTCTGTTCCTCTTTCCTTGCCTTCTCCTGGAGCAAATAGGGTCTCAGCTTTCCTTCCAGTCTGGCCGAGCCCCTTCCAGCTCACGAGCAAAGACCAATAAACTGGGAGGCTAGGGAGGGGAGCAGTCCCCAGAATAGCCCTGGCAAGATGAGCCCTTGCTTCGGAGAGTACAGGTCAGCCCCTGACAGCCCTCTACTCAGAGCTTGCCACAGCTCCCAACTCGCTCAGGGTAAAAGCTAAAGTTCCTACATAAAGGCCCTGTGAAATCTGCTTACACACCCCTCTGACCCATGACCTTTCTGAACTCCCCTGGTGCATTGCCTCTCACCTGCTCTGACCAGGTCACAGCATCTCCTTCTTACTCTCCAAGTACGTAAGATGCCCTCTGGGCCTCAGGGCCTTTGCACTTGTTTCCCCTGAGGAGAACATTTTCTTTAGATGTTTTCACATCTCTCTCTCTCAGGGCTGAATTTCAACATTACTTTCCCAGTGAGACTTCTTATTTCCTCCATCTAAAATCCCAGCCACCCCTAAGCCTCTTCCCAGTTCTACTTTGTCTCAGCTTTTATCACCATTTTTAATTACTTATTCATCTAGTTCGTTGTCAGGATCCTTCACTGGAGTGCACGTTCTGTGAAGGCAGGGAGTTGTTTGTTTCTGTTTGTTTGTTTTTGCAGTACGCGGGCCTCCCACTGTTGTGGCCTCTCCCTTTGCGGAGCACAGGCTCTGGATGCGCAGGCTCAGCGGCCATGGCTCACGGGCCCAGCCACTCCGCAGCACGTGGGATCTTCCCGGACCGGGGCACGAACCCGTGTCCCCTGCATCGGCAGGCGGACGCTCAACCACTGCGCCACCAGGGAAGCCCAGGCAGGGAGTTTTGACTGTTTTGTTTTCTGTTGTTTCTTCAGCACCTAGAAGCATCTTGGCAGATGGTAGGTCCTCAATAACTATTCATGTAATGAAAGAAACATCCCTACGCCGGCTCCTCCCACTTCGCCGGAAGTGCCTACGGCAATGCTTCTTCCAAATACCTCTGAAGACACCCACCCTCCTGGAAAATCACTTATGCTTTGGACTCAGACTGAGACCGTCGGGAGAAAGATGGCAGGGATAACAGAATGGGAATTTTCTCCTTCCAGGTCCAGAGCGGGCAGGATATGGGTGAAACCGGATGCTTCAGAGTGGGAATCCCACTGATCACAGTGGGCACAGAGCAAAGGTATCGTGATCACTAGCCTCTCCTTTGGTGAGGATACACACACACATACACACACACACACACACACACACACACACACACACACCGGTTTCCTCCTCTGGAGCTCTGGAAAAGAGCTCCAGAGATGGGGGATGGATTCCAGTCCCTCCTGTCAGCATCCGACTCTGCAGACCTTAGCGCCGGCAGTCATCTCACCAAGCTGCTGAGACCTGGTTTCCCTCGCTGTTAAATGGGGCCAGAAATGCCCCCTCATCCTACCTGCAATGTAAGAGTGGGGTGAGGGTCTCAGCTGGTCTCAGGTGTGGCCACCTTTGTAAATACCATCCTACTGAAAATCCTTAGTGCCCACACAACTTTTGCTGATTTCTACCTACAGTCGGTGAGGGTGGGACTGCAGGGCTAAAGAAACAAAAGCAAAAGGAAGGAAATTCACACCCCCATAGCAGGCCATTAGGCAAAGCACCAAACCGTTCCAGCTGAGCTGGCTTCCCTCTGGAGCAAAGGCCTTTTGCAAGTTGGATTAACAGTGAGAACCACAAAGGCAAGCCAGTGGCTCCCAGGCACGGGTGCCATCCCCGTGTCCCCCCATCTGAGCAGGTGGGACCCAGGGCAAAGCACACACTTTTCAAGCATATGAGTCAGGTGCCTATGACACTATAAAGGTGCCTCGGGGCTGGAAGATGCTGAACGAGGCACCCTGGCCCCAGCTGGGCTAGCCCACCATCATTTGTAATTGAGCTTATCGCGGGCCATTCTCACTGTCACTGTCACTTAAAGCCATTTGACGTCATTGAGCCTCCGGAAAAAGGAGAAGGGAGGGAGGGAAGAGGCAAAGGCAGGAGAAACAAAAGGAGTTTCTAGCAGGACTTCAAAAAATCCAAGTGTTTGAAAAGATCTTTGCTAAGGTTCTAACCTACTTTGCATGCGGATAAGCCATCTCCTTCGCTTTAAAAGAAAAAAAAAATTCCCACACAAAGTGGTCACAGCTCTGTTCAGCAGAGCCAGGGCTTCGCTGCAGAAAGGGGCTTTAGCACCATAATCAGACCTCATTTAGGAGCCATGATTTGGGTAGTTACATAAGATTTCAGCCTCTCTTCTTTCAGGGCCGCGCATAGCCCTGGAAGATGGGGCTGCCAGAGTGAGGCGACCAGGGCTGAGAGAGGAGGTGCCTAGCAAGCACAGCCGCAGGGAGCAAACTTCTTCACTCCAGAACACCCGGTCACACCCTAACCCAGGTGCAGACCTGGGCTCTGACCTCTCCCAGCTGGGTAACCTTGTGTTTTCTTCTCGTGCTTATACCTCAGATGGTGAGTCAGGTAACAGCCACAAGTGAACCCTCCTGGTCCACTACCTGGCACATAGCAGGTGCTCAATAATGGTGACTCTCGTCCCTGTTTTCTAGAATGAGTTGACAAGAGTCATCCCATCCTGCTCACAGATTCCTCGGACCCATGAATGCCAACTGGGGTCTCCAGCACCCAGTGATTAGAACATAAGCAGAGTCAGGGTCCACAGAGTGAGGGGCCGGCTCAACTGCTGGAGATGCCCAGCCTGCAGAGGGCCCCAGGCAGTCTGAAATCAGAGCAAATGGGACACATGAAGGGGCTGGAAAAGAGGCACAAGGACATGGGAGTGGAGGAACAAGGGACGCTCTGCGGAGAACAGATGGCGAGGGTGGCCATGTTCCCTCACCTACCACCTTGCCCCACGGCCTCACTGCCCCACTGATCCATAGGGTACAAGACCCTGAACTTGGTCCCCAAGAGAGAGGAGAAAGTGTTATGTGGGGGACATTATAGGACAGTTACAATGTTTGAGAGAAATGAGATGAGCTGGGATAGAGATCAGAGGGGAAAGAAGGAGAAACTCTTGTGAAGTTGGGCTCAGTGTTTGTTGTCATTAAAATAATGAATGGTAGTAATAATTTTATTATATTGCCCTCACAACAACCCTTTGAGGTTGGTACTGTTAGGGAACATTACAATTCCCATTTTATAGATGAGGCAACCAAAGTTCAGAGAGAAACTCTAAACTGTTCAGAATTGCACAGCTAGTCTGAGGGTCTATGTCTGAATCAAGAGTCTGGGATCTCAGTTACTCTATACTGCCTCCAAAGCCTTTGTATTCATTCAATAAATATGTAATGAGCACCCACTGTGGGTGTCAGGTTCTGATCCAGGCACTGGAGATACAGCAATAAGCACAACTGAATAAGTCTCCGCCCTCATGGCGCCCACACGGGTCAGCTTTGTGGGTTTTGAAGCCGCAGGCTTCTCCTTCCCCTTCCCCAGCATGATGAGGGATACTCCAGGAGCATACTCCAGGGATGAAAATAAACCCTTTTAATCTCAAATTCAAGCATCTAAGGGTAGGTCAATGTCTTTTGAAAATCTAATCATTTTGTGAATTCCAAACAAAGATGAAATTAATTGTGGATTATCCTTTGGCTTCGGGTTGCCCTCCGAATGCAGTATGTGGCAAACGAGCTACCATTGGCTCCCTGGGCCTTGGTCAGAAGGGCTGTGAGGATTTGAGTGCCCAGTGCCTCCTCCAGGTCCCTGGACGGGGGCATCTTTGACTGGTCTGATGGTGGGCGCGGGCATCCTTTGCCTCTCACCCTGTTGCTCTTCATCTGTGGGTCACCTAATCCAAGGGCAGAACAGAAGGGCCAGAGCTCGGGCAGTCTCTACCCCTCCCAATTCAGGCAGGATTAAACCCCCAGACAAAGAATGGTCAGGGCAAATGTGCAAAGATCTCACAAGCTAAGAAATGCACATGCTTTTTTGTCTAGAGTACCATTCAAGGCATTATCCCGTGTAATCCTTACACCTTCCGCCCAAAGACGTAAGTGTAAGGATGTTTGATTCAGCATTGTTTATGATAATAAAAATGGAGGCTCATAAATATCTGTGAATAAAGGAATCATGAAATAAACCATAGTATAGCCATACTGTGGAATACAACATATCTGGTAAAAAGAATCAAGTGGAGAAATAGACACTGCCATGAAAGATGCAAACACATTCAGTGAAAAAGCAAGCCACAGACAATATGTTTGATATAGTCCTATTTTTTTTAAAAAAACCTGTGTGCCTGTTGAGGGGTACACAATTTCAAATAAGGTAATGCATGTAAAACTTTAGCACAGTGTCCAGCATATAGAAAGTTCTAGATATACTTAGCTATTATTTCCAAATATATTTTTAAAGGTGGGGCATAAGGAAGAATCTACACCAGGCACCCACAGTGCTTGCCTCTGGGGGCAGGAGTGGGATGGGGATGGTTCTGAAACTGAGCGTCCACCATGCGCTATTCTCAGTCTATTGTTTGAATGTTTCACATCAAGCATGCATAATTTTTGCAGCTTTCAAAACACAAAAGGGGGAGGAATACGTTGAGCTTCATTTTCCCAAATACTGTCAGCGGAGCTTTCCTTGATCCTATGTCCTTTGGCCTTTGATAGTTCTTTCTGGTGTGTTCACCGAGCGCCTCCTGAGCAGCTTCAGGATGTGGCTTTGCTTCTATTCCCCCTTCGCAGAGGAACGGAGAATGCCTCACCGCGCCTCAGAGCTTCAGCCACTCAGGGCCCTCCCCCGCTGGGATGCTCAGTATCACCCTGGACGCTGGACCACCAAGGGGCCAAGCGGTGAGAGTACTCTTCCGTTCACCCGGTTCAGGCCATCGGTTTGGTTAAGAAGCCTTTACTTTGTCTCCTGGGTTTCTGCCTCTGTCCTAACCCTTTTATTTTCTCCCTTCCTCGCCCTTCCTTTCAGCTTCGGCTCTCCACTTCTTCCTGACACATCCACCTTCGCTCATAAACGCAGCTCTGCAGAGGAAGGCACGCAGAGCCTCTTGACCGCTGCCGCTTGGTCCAGGGATTGCTCTCCCCAAGGATGGTGGAGAGGGTCAGGCAGCTCTGAGGGAAGGAGATTACCTGGGCTGTAGCGCTTGACCCAACCCTGGTCACTCCAACCCCCTGACCTCTTCACCTGGAGAACATGGAGAGCTGGGGGGGCGGGGCTAAGAGGATGGGAAGGTGGGGCAGTCCCAAGAAACCAGCCCGCTGCAGCCTCCTTCCCACTGGAAAAAGGTCTGTGCCTGAAGGTGACCCTCCCTGCTGCCGCGGAAGGCTCTCCCGACCTTCCAGGCTTGGCCCCATCCGACTCCACGCATCCATGAGAGAACCGGGGTGTTTGGGATGATGTTTGGCCATTGCGCACAGTCCTCAGCAGCTGAGACCCTCCGAAGACCCAGAAATGGTTAAAACAGAGCTCCCGGGCTTCCTTGGTGGCGCAGTGGTTAGGAATCTGCCTGTCAGTTCAGGGGACACAGGTTCGAACCCTGGTCCGGGAAGATCCCACATGCCGCAGAACGGCTAGGCCCATGCGTCGCACTGCTGGGCTTGTCCTCTAGAGCCCGCGAGCCACAACTGCTGAAGCCTGCGCTCCTAGAGCCTGTGCTCCGCAGCAAGAGGGGCCACCGCAGTGAGAAGCCCACGCACCGCAACAGAGTGGCCTCCGCTCTCAGCAATCAGAGAAAACCCGCGTGCAGCGGTGAAGACCCAATGCAGCCAAAAATTAAATAAATGAATAAATAAATAAATTTAAAAAAAAAAAAAAAAGCTCCCAGTTGTGCCCTGGGATCTACCTGGAGAGAGGAGGGGGAGAATCTTGGGAGGCAATGTGTGCACAGTCCCGGCTTCAGCCCTTGACCAGCGGGACCCCTGCTTTGGCAAGAAGACACGGGTCCTGGCTTAAGGACATGGCAGGATCCGCTCCTAGAGTATCTCCCCAGAAAGGGGAAACCTAGGAGTCTGCACCATCCTGTCTCTGCCTGTCCTTCCTTTTCCACCTTGGAGTCAGAACAGCTGGCTTTTACTCATTATGAACGAAACACAGAATTTTCAACATTTCCCAAACCTTGCTTTTATCTTCACTGGCTCTCAAAGTGAGTTAGTTCAGGTAGATACAATGTTCCCATTTTATAGATGAGAAATTGAGGTCACAGTCACGCAAGGGTCAAGGGTAGACCAATGACTGACTCTCCTGGCTCCCAGCCTCTTTCCATCAGACCGAGCTGGGCCTCCGGTGAGTTTGCCTTACCTGACCCCTGAAGCCAGGCCCCCCGCCTGGGTTATCCATACCGTTATCTGAACATACCCACCACCCAAGGGATCAAATGGTAGACATCCTTTAGAAAAGGCTTTCCCAAAGGCTTAGAATCATAGCCTACTAGAGATTTTCTGATCCTTTTATTTTGCATGTGAGGGAGGTGGAATCCAGAGAGGTGAAGTGATTTATCCAAGACTACACAGCAAGGCAGAGCTAGGATTCGCCCTCTAGCTGCATTTGCCCTCTAGCTGGACCCAGGTACTGGATCGTGAGCTCACGCATCTCAGGGTGAGTCCAGCCCTTGCCTGTGTCTCCTGGCAGAGCCTGGACAGGGCCGGGGTGGATGGTGTTTTCTTGCCAGTTGGATTGGAGCCTATGGAGGGATTTCAAGGGCGAGGCAACTTTGCTCTCTTCCCTGTCCCCCTCCACGTGCATCAACAGAGACCGTGAAGGATTTTCAGCCAGAAGATTGTACGTGCCTCACCGTGCTCTGTGACGAACCTCACCCGCCACCCCAGGCAGAGCCTGCCGGGACAACCCCAGGACGTGGTGACCCCGGGGGGGATGTCATAGCTGCTGCCCACAAGCTGGGCACCCCACAGGCAGGGCTGAAATTTGGGGTCCCCACTGCAGCTTCTGTCTCATCAGTTCATACCTACATTAGCCTAAACTGAAAACTCTGAAGCATCCTGGGCTAAGAAAGCCCTGGAATGGGAGTCCAGAGGCCTGGGTCCAGCCTCAGCTCTGAACCAACGCCCAGGATGCCCTGGTCAAGTCTCCTACACATTCTGGGTGTTGTGTCCCCACCCATGACGTGAGGATGTTGGGCCAGATTATCTCTAGGGTCCCTCCGGTTCTGCCAGGCCCAGCTCTGTTGTTTAGGAAGAAGGGAAAAGACGGAGTAAGAAAAGTAGGAGTCGTGAAGAGATGGGGTTGAATAACAGTCTAATGTATCATTCCTTTAATACAGGGCTATGTTCTAGGAAGTCAGCTAGGGGCTTCACACCTGTTCTTTCCTTTGATCCTCGCTATGATCTTACTTTAATCATCTTCATTTTATAAATGATGCAAGTGAGGCTCAGAGAGATTAAGTAATTGTCTGAGGTCATGCAGCTTGTAATCAGTGAGGTCAGAACTGTTTCACCCACTACACACACACACACACACACACACACACACACACACTCACCCCATATCCTGCCTCGAGCCAGGCCCCTCCCTCCGGGTGAGGCTGCTGAGATGCTCAGGGCCTGCATCTCCCGATCAGCCTCGAGAGTCTCCCTCTCCCTCCTCTGGTGTCAGCGCAGCCCTAACTTTCCAGCACTTTCTCAATGTCAAAGACTCTTATTAGACCACAAATCCCAATTTTTGCTCCAGAGAAAATGGCTCCATTCCATCTTTCATTCATTTCCTTCATGCTTTTTCCCCCAGATTTACCCTCCCCTCCTTGAGGTCCCTGCCCATGACTCACCTCCAGCCTCTTTCCCAGGGACCCCACCTTCCCAGAACACTCCACATCCTTGGTTCTCCTTATTCCTATGACTTTAATTCCCCCCCAGCTGCTTGACCTCGGCTTCAGGGCTCTTGGCTTCTCGGGATGCGGGTGTGTCCATCCTGCATCCTTCCTCTGCATCTTCTCAAATATGGCCCCATATCAGGCTCAGCACAGGGGCTGAGGGACAGGTGCCTGGATACTCACAGGTGAGATCACAGCAGGAAACACCCCGATGGGCTCCACCGCAAGGGGCTTGTTATGGCGGCCGGTGCAGAGGGGAGGAGCTAGAGGTCACCGACGCCACTCAGGCTAGAGGACAGTAGGCTGGCCCCCAGGCTGAGGAGTACCCCAGGGAACAGAGGGGAGGGGGATTTGGAAGGAAAAAGCCAGAAGACTTGCTGATTGATTATAACCCAGAAGAGGGAGCAGCAGAGGGTGGCACCAAGGCTTAGGGGAAACCTGGGTGATGGGAGAGGTGTGGTGAGCCTCCTAGAAATCAAGCTGTTAGGAGAAAACTCCGTGTGTGTGTGTGTGTGTGTTTGTGTGTGTCTGTGTGTGTATGGTGGGGCAGGAGAGGGTGGAGGATCTAGTTTCAAACACAGGTTTTGCAATAAGAGGGATTTTCAAGTGGAAATGCCTGTTGGATGATTTACAGAAGGGACCAGAGCAGCAAGGCAGGCGCAGGGTGGGTTATATAATTACTGTACTCCGAACTCTAAGCTGCGCATGGGGGTCCCAGGTCTGCAGACCCCGGCCACACCTGCCCTGCCAGGAGCTTGAGTCCGCCAGCCTCAGGAGAAACTTGATGAGTGAAGGCAGGTGACGACATCCTGAGGGTAACCCTATAAGAACAACCTGCACCCCACGGGTGGCTAGGGTGTGGGGTGTCAACAGTTGCCAACACTGCAGGGAACAGAGGGGATGAGGAAGGCCAGGAGATGCTTGGTGACATTCCAGGGAGCCATGTCAGCATGGCCGTGAGAGAAGGTAGGCCGGCAGAGGACTAGAGGGGGTGCTTGGAGAGTGGCAGTACTGGTTTAAGGGAGAGAGAGAGGGAGACAGGTATGTAATCAAACGTTAGCTAGAAGGCGTGGTCGGAAAGGTCAAGACTGGTCCTCGGAGCAAGAGGGAGGAGATATGGGAACATATGTATGTGTATAACTGATTCACTTTGTTATAAAGCAGAAACTAACACACCATTGTAAAGCAATTATACTCCAATAAAGATGTTAGAAAAAAAAAAAAAAAAAGATGGGTCCTCGGTTCCAGTCAACAGCATTGATGCGGGGCGATGGGACCCGGGCGTGGATCAAGTCCCTGCCCGAGGAGGCTGGGGGTGGGAGGGCTTCCCAGTCTGCGGGGCAGAGAAGCAGTGGGCCCACTGTGACAGCACCCTGAGGCAGGGGCTTGGGCCAAGGCAGGAGCACACTCTTTGTTTAATTTTTATTGGCATGTAGTTGATATACAATGGTGTGTTAGTTTCTGCTGTACAGCAAAGTGAATCAGTTATACATATACATCTCTCCCCTCTTTCTTAGCTTCTTTTCCCATATAGGCCATTACAGAACACCGAGTAGAGTTCCCTGTGCTCTACGGCAGGTCCTTGTTAGTGATTTTATATATAGTAGTGTGTATATGTCCATCCCGATCTCCCCACGTATCCCTCCCTCCCCTTAACCCTTGGTAACCGTAAGTTTTTCTACATCTGTGACTCTATTCCTGTTTTGTAGATACCACAAAACAGGAACACCGTCTTTTGAAAAGGGGGACGTGTGCACTTCTGGGCAGAGAAGGGGACTAAAGATAGTCACACGGGCCCTGGGAGGGAGGGGGTCTGGGTAGTGCCTGGAGACTTAGGTCCCCAGACAGCAGCCTCCTCCTGACAGAATCACAGCTTCTAGAAAATGCGTCGGCTTCCTAAGACCCTCAGGCGTTCGGGAACCCAGGCAGGAGAAGCAAGAGTGTGGCTAACATTCTAGCTGTCTCTTCCAGTTCAGTGAATGCTGTCAGTGTGCCCTCCCCCCTCCAACACACACACACACACACACACACACACACACACACACACGCACCGTCACACAGCAGAGCCACTTCCGCCTTCAGCAAAGGTCATGCAGCAAGTCACCGAGTCGGGGAGGAGCTGCCAGTGTCCCCTCGAGCAGATATTCCCCAGATGGGTAGGGACGAAGGGACCAGTCCCCAAGGGAGCTGCCTTTGCTCAGACCCCCCCAGAGCCTCCATCCTCTCTCCCAAAGGCACCTTCCCTTCCCTGGCCTTTCCCAGAATCAATCCCGACATCTCCTTAAATCGAAGTCAGCCACAATGAAAGGGTGGTGCGGAATTTTGTTTACCAATCCTGGCATCTAATTAAAATTAGCTGATGGTTCTTCGAGTTGGTTTTTTTGTTCTGACTATTTTTAAGCCCGAGCTGCTAGATCAGTGCAGCCACTAGTAAGCTGTCAAATCAAATTTTCAAAAGTAAATTGCTTTTATAATTAATTTAATTATTATTACGGCTCCCAGTTTTGTGTTGCCTTAATGAACACAAGCAGGTTTCACCCTCTGCTTCTCCCACCACACACTTAGCAAGCCCTTGCTTCCCCAGACCCACCTCCCCCCTCTCCAGTCCAAGGTGGGCAAATGGAAAGGAAAGAAGAGAAGCAGACACGTGCCTGGGACCCCCCCGCCGATGCCCCCAGTAACTATCTCTCACTCATGCCCTCACCCTCAGAGTGAGTAATTAAAGTTCTGCTCCCTGTTATGGAATAAATGGTACATGTTTTAATTACCCCTGAGCCTACCCAGGCATCCTCACACCCCCCGCCCAAGTCTGTGTGGAGCGGAGGGGCGGACAGTTCAGAGAAAGAGAGAGAGAGCGCTTCTGTGACAGTGACAGCGGTCTGTCACCCGGGGTCTGGAATTCACTGGGGAACTGTCAGTTACTAAGGAAACTAGGAAGGAGAGAAGAAGGGAGAGAGGCGGTTGGATCCAATTTTGGGGGACAAGTGTGAGGCATAAAGATTTTGGACCCTCTGTGCATCCTAGCCTAAGTGGAGGCGTCTTTGGCGGGGGGGGCAGGTCACCAGAGAGGTGTTACCTGGAGGCCACACCCTTCTCAGGAGCCCAAAGGCGGTCAAGGGGATGGAGACACAAAGGGAGGAGCAGTGATGGGCCGGAACAGTGACCAGAAGCAGTGTGTGTGTGTTTGCGGCCACCCACATGCTCCCATGAGCACACACTGTTCACACCCGTGTTGGTGTATGTCTATGTATGTATCCTTTTCTGTCTTTCGGGTGTTTTTTTTCTTTTTGTTTTCCTCCTTCCTCAGTTTGCAATTAATCTCATTTCCATTTTTCCCCCTTTTCCGGGGGGCATGGTTATTCTGCTCTGTCGCCTTCCTTTCTCTTTCTCTCTTCTCTCTCTTATCTCTGTCTCTCTCTGTCTCCATCTCTGTCTTTCTCTTCCTCTGCTTCTCCATCTTCCACGTTTCCCTGCATCCTCCCAACATCTCTTTTCTCTGTTTGTCTAGTTCACCCCCCTCCTAGCCCCTCCCTCTCTGCCTCTGCTTTCCTCCCTCTGTCTCTCGGGCTCTGGCTCAGACTTGACCATGTGAACTGTAAAGGCGAGAGACCTAGGGATACCTGAGCATCTGTGCTCACCCTGACTCCCCTCCCAGGCCCAGCTGATTCCTCCTGCCCCAAGGAGCCACAATGCCCACAGAGGGCGGGTCCAGGGGAGTGTTGATGTGGAGCGTCAGATAAGATCTCAAAATCTGATGCTACTGGGATAGAGGAACAGAGGGCATGGCCCATACAAGTCCCCGTTGTTTCTAAAACTGACTGAAGCAGAATCAGGAGAGAACGGAAGGACTGGGGTGGGGCCCGGAACCAGCCCAGGCAGGGGGAGGGTGAATGCGGGCAAGGTGAGGGAGACAGGCTTTATTTCTGGGCTTTTGACCCGAATGACAGGCATGAAGCTCACAGGATGAAGGGTGTGAGTCATCTGCTGAGTGGGGCTCGGGCCTGGCTGGTGATAGGGCATTCTGGAAGCCACTCAGGAACCCCAGGAGGATGCCAGGCCCTGGAGAGAACCTGTCCTTCCCGAGAAAAAGAAGTGCCAGGCAAGGCTGGGCCATCCCACTTCCTGGGCCTGGACCCACTCCCTTTCTCCAGGAAGCCAGGCTGGGACTTCAGCTGCCTCACTCCTCCTGCAGGGCCATCTCCTCCTTCACCTCTCACTCTCATCTTTTCTCCTTGGCACTCAACTGACCTGGGCTTGGATCCTTTCCTGTTCCCCTCCTGGTGAAGAGAGGGCCTGGGCTCCGTGTGGCCTGACTTCTGGCTCCCGGGGCCCCTCAGGGAGAGCCCAGTGTGCTGGAGGGACGGAACCACTCCCCAGGCTGGTCAGAGGGGCGGGCAGAGGTGGAGGACCACTCAGGCTGCCCTGCCCAGAGCAGGAATAGTCTAAGTGGTCGGGTCATGAGTTACTTTTTCTCTAGAACCAGGGCCCTGGGATGCCTGGGAAGAGAAGAGGTCCATTTCTCTGCCACCGACACACACACACACACACACACACACACACACACACACAGACACACACACACACACACACACACACGGATCCAAAGGGTGGCAACTCAGCCCTCCCTACTCTAGGGGGCGCTCTCTGGTCAGATACCTGACAGCATCCTGGAAGCACTTCCAGGAGACCAAGGTGCCCCTGGAGCCAGAATCTCAGCAGGAATCCAATGCCAAGTTGAGAGGCTTCAGCCCTGCTTCTGAAGCCACCCACAAAGGCCTCAACAGTCCCCGGGCCGCGGGCTGATTTGGCATACTCCGACACCCCTCGCCACTGCCAGGCAAATGCTCCAGCCAAGGCATCTGTGTAGAGCAAGCCTGCCACCTGGTGGTGAGGCCACCCAACTACAGGCCAGGGCTCTTGAGGGGGTTCAGTTGGCTTTGGGCCCCCAAGGCTGTGGCCCCTCCAGGACTGATCACTGAGGCAGCGCTGCCGTGCGGGGGCTGCGTGGAGCCCTGCCCTGGGCCCTTCTAGAAGAGCTCATGGGGGCAGAAAAGCAGAAAGCAGGGCTGGGGTTGGGTTCAAGGGTTGAGGCAGGGCACCCAACGGCCAGGCCTAAATGGAGCGACTTGTGGAAGAAGACGTTTCATGTGTCTCTGCCCTGGACATCGGTGAGGAATCAAAGCCTGGGGCACTGGGAGGCCTGAAAGCCTGGGTTCCTCTCCTGGGTCCACCAACACTCACCTCTCAGGTAGATGGTGGGTCTTCCCATGGACCTGGAGCTCCTGCTGCAGGAACAGGGCAGGTGGACGGGGCAAGACACAGACCCTGCTCTTGAGGGGCTGATGGGTTAGAAGCAATTCAGACCTGGAGCCAGGAGCTGACAAGGGTTTTGGAAATCTGCTGCCATTAGGACAGGGAGGGCCTTGGGTGTCAGCTAGTCCAACAGAGGCTGCAGCACAGGTTTCCTTATGCCCCTGCCTTCACCCACAAAAATATCCATCCTAAAAATGACATTTTATGACTGCTTTGGTATAAAGACGAAAATATTTAGACTACACCCATAACATTTCTTCAACCTAAAAGTTCATTTTTTTCTTCGGACGTTCAGAGAAATCAAACATTTCCATATGCCTAATGGAAACGTGAACCCTGAGTCCAACCTCCTCATCTTCTTGATGAGACAGAGGCCCAGAAGAGGACGAGGCCTGCCCAGTGTCACACAGCGGGCAGCGGCAGGGCTGGGGCCACAAGCAAGTCCTGCAGCTCCCAGGCTAGGGTTCTCTCCATTCCCCAGTTAACTTCTTTCAGGAGGCAGAAAAATCCCTGTTACCTACACCACAGGCCGAGGCAGAGCTCCCTTGCCCAGCCCCGCCAGGCCCCTTGGATTGGCCACCACGTGGAGACCCTGGCTGGGTTCCACCCGCTCCTACCCGCCCTCACAGCAGAGGCCTTCCCTCCCCCAGTCCTGGCCCTGAAGGCAAGTCGCCACCACCGCCGCACTCTTTGGCCTGCTGTCTTATTAATTCCTAATTTCCAATTTGCAAGAAGAGAGAGCCTTAAACCTCCACCTCACCAGCCCAGCAATCACACAGATAATCCAAGTATCTGTGGACAGCCTTTAATTTATTTCCCAGTGCACGTGGGCACTGCTGAGAGACTTGATGGCACCAGCTTAAACATAATAAATTACTCAAGTACCGGAGATTAGTTAATAAAGCTCCAGGCTCCCTCCCAGCCCCTGCTGACTTGGTCAGCAACACCAAAGATTCTTCTGACGATGCCCAGTGTTGGGGAGGGGGTCTGTGGTAGGTGTCCCCAGGTCTGAGCCAGCTGTCCAGCCCTCCTCAGGACCCTTGATGCCAGGCAGAAGTGGTGACACGGGGAGAGGGAGGGGCCCCAAGAAACTCCAGGGTGGACTCCAGGGTGACATTTTCTGCTCCAGGTCTCAGTATATCAATGGGGTCATTAACTAATGGTGGCAAATCTGACCCTTGCTTGGGCGCAGCTTGGAAGACCAGGGGTCAGAGTGTGCTAAAGTATGAAGGAAGATGTCAAGCCAGGCGAAGGGAATGGAGATGCTTTTCTTGAGGACGTAAAGGGTCAGGGATAGTCTTTAAGCATCTGAAAGTCCATCTCTGCCCCTCCCTCCAGTTACCTGCCAGGTGTGTTGTCACTGGGCCTCACATCCGTACTATATACCATCTTCTCATCCCCAATACCTTAGGCACACAGCGGTCCTCCAACAGTTCTGCCTCACCCACGTGTTCATAGTCCCTCCCGCCCCCCATCAGAACCCAGCTCTTTATAAAACCCAGCTCTAACCCCATCACTCCTCTGATTACAAATTTGTGATGTTCTTCCATTGCCTGCCTCATAAAACTAGCTCCATACCTGGGAATGCATTGTCTTCCCCTGGTGGTCATGAAAACTCTGAGACTGGAAAAGATGCTCGAGGGAGAGGGTGCGGCTCGCCTTCTGGGGAGCCTCAGAACGGGAGATTCTCATCGTCAGACGGCTCTGCAAAATCCTGCAAGAGACAAAGAAATGGGCAAGAAAAACTCAGAATTGTGTCCTAGCCCAAGACACTGGGAAAAGGGTTTCTGGGGAGGGCGGAGGATAGGAAAAGGATATCTATAAAGTGCTAAGCATTGCCTGAACCCTGAGCTATCCTGGGAACCCCCTCCTCCTTAAGAGTCTCTCCCAGTGGCCTCAGCTCAGGCGCCCCAAGCCTTAAATGATCTCAAGAAAGATAAATAACTACATCCTCTTCATTTCTCCTGATACCAAAGCCAGAGCTCCTGGCTCCCAGGCCTCCGACCACTGCAGGCCCCCACTTGGGTCCCCCTTGGTCCCAAAGTCGGACCCGAGAGCAGGGAGCTGGACTTCTTCCCCAGGCCCCTGGCATCGAGGTGTTCCTGCGGCTAAAGAAATTGTGATCCACAGTCACCTTTGTTCCCAGGCACTAGTATTACTCATTGTTATCAGCAGTAAAAACCTCTTCAGTATTTCTAATTCTCTCCTTCCATAAGGCTCAAAATACTGCCTACACATGCTCTTGTTTATGCAGAGAGGGCCTCCCTCACACAATAGATGGTGACTGAATATGGGGTAAATTGAATCACGTTATAAATGCACTAGGGGAATCCTAATATGAATCCTTTTATAAAGAGAATAATTACCCCCTAATTTATCATTAGTGTAAAGCCAGGTGTTCATAGGACAAGTATGTTGGATGTGAGCAGAACGTGCTTTTCTACACACACACACACACACACACACACACACACACACACACCCGGGGAGTGGAACCCACCATGCCCAGTATAGCTCCAGGCACAAAGTAGTCTTAATAAAAGACTGATAGGGCTTCCCTGGTGGCGCAGTGGTTGGGAGTCCGCCTGCCGATGCAGGGGACACGGGTTCGTGCCCCAGTCCGGGAGGATCCCGCATGCCGCGGAGTGGCTGGGCCCGTGAGCCATGGCCGCTGAGCCTGCGCGTCCGGAGCCTGTGCTCCGCAACGAGAGAGGCCACAACAGCGAGAGGCCCGCGTATCGCAAAAAAAAAAAAAAAAAAAAAAAAGACTGATAGGTACACTGACAGTATATTTCTCATAGTGATACTGATGAACAGGAGTACCAAAGATGATACAAGATTATTGCTTCCTCTTAAGAAAAAGGGAAACTGAGGCCCAGAAAGGAGCAATGGCTTTGCTGCTGTCACCCATCTCCATAGAGAAGATCATTTCCAGATCTTTATAAGAACTTCTGGGTCCCAAGGAGATGGTGGGGAAGTGGGGAGAAATGGAGGGGTGGTTGCTGGGGTCCAGGAATTGATCTTGGGAAGTGTTGGTTTCACATCAGTTCCTACAGGCTTGGGAGTGAGTCACGTGATAAAAGAGCAGACGAGATGCCGTGATTTCGAGCTGACCCTAATTTCTGCCTGAAGGTGAGGGCTCAAGGTGGGGACTTCCCTGAGCCCCTGATGACAGGGTCCTGGGGTCCAGGAGCAGGTATGCTGCTGCCTCTGGGTATGGCAGGTATGGTCCAGCCTTCGGCTCACATCTAGTGGCGGCCGGGAGTACCATGGCCCAAAGAACTTGCTTTAGACTTTTCACTGTCTAACTCCACTCCTCGGTATCCTGGAAAGGGCCTCAGTCTCCCCAGACGTGTCTCCTATAACACCTGATCCTGGGAAAACCTGGATTCTGGGCCCAGCGCTGCCACTACTAACAGCCCATTCTGCTTGCATGGGCTTTGAAATTGATAAGGCACCGTCCTGCACCATCTCATTGAATCCTCACCACAACGCCGAGAGGCAGAAAAGTTTTAACTCCATTTTGCCAGTGAGGAAACTGGTGCTCAGAGAGGTCAAGTCACTTCCCCAAATCGCACCAGGTCTTCTAAGTGGAAGCCCACACCTCTTCTCCTCCACCCAAGTGGCAAGGTTTTCTGGTGAGGAATCAGACCAGATAATCTCTAAGGTCCCTTTCAGCATTATTATCCCACCAATCTATGAAGCCACGGCTCAGAAATTTGCAACTAATCCAGAGAGACTGCCTAGAATAGGTGAATTTAGAACGAGGTGTGAAAAAGAGCGACAGGCTTCCTCGGTGGAAGAATCCTCTGTTCTCTGTGTCTCCATCAAAGGAGCGCCCTATACATATCACCTCTCTTTCCCTCCATGTTCTAAGAAAACTAAGGGAAAAAAGACAAATGGTGGCAGATGGGAGCTAGAAATGCCACCTTTGTTGCTAATAAAGGCAAACTTGGTAGATCTAGCTGGCTGAGGGGGCAAACGGGTCTCCTAGACCCCCGAGTCAGGTGGCCATGACCATGCCATCACAGGCAGGGTCAACCAGCAGGCTTTGTACATGGAGGTAATGGTGGAGGGCCTGCCCAAGTACGATGGGTGTCACCGGCGGGGGGCAGAAGGCAAATGGGCTCCCGGCCATCAGCTGATCTTTAACAGAGGAAAGAAACCAGTAAGAGCTAAGCCGGCATGCCCGTGTGTTCTCCCCAAAACACCAGGCGGACAAGTCTGCTCGCCTTCACTGGGGCAGAGAGAGTAAGGGGAGAGAGAGAAGCAAGAGAGACACCTACTGAGCTCCCTCCACGAGAGAGGGGTGACCAGGAAGGAAGCGAGGCTCTGACCACCCCATCTGCCTCCTCCAGAGCCCACCCTCTCCTCCAGCGTTATAGAATCTCAGAGGATGGGGCCACTCCTGCCCGTAGATAAGAACCAGCCCTCCTCTACCTCTGCCTCATCAGACCATCTCCTCATTCACTGACCTGGATTTGGAAGATGCGTGTGCTGCAGAGATGGTCTCATTCAGTGTCTGGGGGGATGGGGGGGAGGGGGGTGGGATGCACGATGGGAATTCTAGAAATCTTCTTCTCTGACTGGTGAATTAGAGCTCGTGACCTGCAAGGAGGTTAAAAAAGACCTAGAGAACCTGGTGGATGGGGTAAAAGGGCATTTTCTAAAGTGACCAAGGACTGTGCCAGCGTTCTGGACACCTCTTGGCTCCAATGACAATGATTAGGCACCTGTGTAAACTAGGCATAGTAATTACATCAGAAAGTTATGAAAATCATACAAGAGAATTCAGAGTTCTTAAATATGATATTACAATACCATGCACCACTCACAGATTTGTGGCAAGCAGCCTCTATGCTATTAGTGGTAAATTAGACACATAAACTAGAGTGAACATCACTTGTATAACTTGTATGTACTTCAGTGTACCCTCTGGGGTAAGACAAGGGTGATAGTATGGTTAGAACCACCAGGACTGCTCATTACCCACAGCCAATCTCATCTATGCCTATAATCTGTGTAAATTGAAAAGTCATCTGTCTTGGAAAGAAAAGGAAAAGAATCATGGAAATAATATATGTAAAATAGCTTTGTAAACTAGAATGTGAGTTTATATGCTAGAAGTAATTTACTGCCATTATCATTATTATGCAACTGGAAAGGAAAAGGTTTTTACTTTCAGTCTGGAGCCTGGATGAAGAGGAAGCCCTCCCAGATCACTCCCACCTACATCTGATTCAGATGATCCCCAAAATCTGTCCTGCACCATCGAGTGTTTGATGATCTGGATCCTCTAGCTATTGGCCACTGTTTTATGTGTAGCCCGGGTGTCAGCTGAGCCCTCCCCACCCCCCAAGTATAGGTAAACTTGACCAAAATCACCAACTCTCCTCCGCCTGTGGGACTCCAGAGCCTCTAATTTCCCAGACTTCCCCACATCTGGTTAATTCCCAGTCCCCATTGTCTTTGGCCTGCATCCATACTGACTATCTCCATCCTGCTCTGTGTCACCCAGGACACAAAGCTTAGGTCCTCCATGGAAGGTCCACCATGAGGTCAGGGACTGGGTCTTGAGATTGACTGTAAGTAGCCCAGAGTTCAGTTTAATAAATGCCATCATTACAGTCAATTCTCGTGATCCACAGTAGTCATGTTCCATAAAGTCAGTTAGAACACTGAATTAGCAAACACTGAACCTTTGTCCCAAAGGGAAGTAACAGGGTTAGGTTTTGTGAGCCTCTGGTCACCATATTTTCATCAACTGATCAATACATCACCTTGTTTTATGCTCATTTCTGTTTAAAGACACCTTATTTAATATCATCGTTGGTTCATTAACATTGAACTCACAGCCAACAGCATTATAACTCATGCCTGATCGGAGCTTATCTAACACGTGTTTCTCCATAAGGCACATCACAGCCTTCTGTGCTCAGGACACCTGACAGCACTGTAGCACCACACGTGGGGGCCATTTTAAACAGCAAAATCACTAACGCAAAGCACAAAAAAATGCAGAAAAAGATGGCACAAAAGGGCCACGAGGAAGAACACTTGTTTACAGGCTGAGAGCTGAAACAAGAAGGCAAAGTGTTGCCTTGTGCAACCTCCACTGAGAATGTGCGCATCAAGCAACTCAAATTTCTCACCACTCAGCACGTGTCTGTGAATAACCAAGAAAGCGCCTTGAGTATCCATTGTGGGGTCACACATTTTAGCAAGTAGGCAAATTTGCAGACATAGAATGCACCCATAATGAGGACTCACTGTCCGTGTGTGCTGGGGAGTACTACACAGCCATAAAAAGGAGCAAACGATGGTGCTTGCAACGGTCCCAAAGACTCTCAGAGGTGTTGTTCCGAGTTGGTCTCAAAGATTCCACATTGTATGGTTCCACTTATATGATATTCTTGAAAAGCCAAAACCATAGTGATGGGGAACATATCAGTTGATGCCAGAGGACAGAGGTGGGGGACGGGTATGGCTTTAATAAAAGGATAACTGGAGGGAATTGGGGGCGGCGGCGATGAAACTGTTCTATATCCTGATGGTGGTGGTCGTAACTTAAATCTCTACAAGTATTAAAATTCATAAAGAGAAAAAAGTTCATGTTATTGTATGATGATTTAACCAATAAAATAAATACGTAAGCAAATATCATAATAATGAGTAACCAGAGAGGCGACACCCTGTCTCCAATCTGAACTGCCTTGCTGCATGGAATAGGGCCCCACGAGAAGGTGAATGTGGCCATCTGAGGCCCTTCTGTAGTCCTAGTGGCATTGTTGGAGGAAAGAAAGCGGCCACCTACATGCTTGGGTTATAGCCTCATGCCCCGTGCAGGGGACTCCTACAGCCAGCTAGTCACCAGAAGAGGGTCACCAGCACAGTCCAGATGCTTCTCAGCCACCTTCCGATCATGGGCTCCTCTGTGAGAAGACCCCCACTCCTCCAGGGTCCCCAGGGCATTGGCTTTATATCCACATGCAGAGATTCCCCCTTAGAAGTTAGTGTTGCCCCTAGCAACCAGCTCTCTCTCCAAACTGCTTTGAATACTGACTGCCTTAGGAAGACTGCTCCTCGGAACCAATTTCTAAAAGACCTCCTATCACTATGTGAACAAAACATTTTTAAACAGAAAATTTAACAAGGTTTTAAAACAAAGATTCATCTTTTTCATCATCTTCTGACTATATGTTTGCTGAGTGGCTTGAGGGCAACTTGCTGCTCTTTCCAAAGGAAGAAAGAGGGAATGATGGTGGCAGATCGTGACATGCTACCTGTTCTGAGAGACATATGAGAGATAAAATAGAGATGATACGATGTCTCTACACCTAGCAATGTCCGCTAGTATAGGTGTTGGCATATAGTAGGTGCTTAATAAGTCCCAGGAAATCAAGACAAATTCCCAAGTATAAAAGAGTTGTACATTATAATTATTAAAACACAGACATGCCTATTGAATATCATCAGTAAACATTGCTGGTACCCAGTAAGACCCATACACAAAGATGAGTTTCAATGAATAAATAAGGTATGGACCACACCTTACGAGGTCTCCAGGTCTAGTGAAGAGAAAGATATGCATAAATAATTGTACTATGAGGCAGAGACACTTGATGCTAGAATAAAATATAAGAACATGCTATGGGGAAATGGGTAGGGAGGAGTGCATTAATCAAGGTTCTTTGGTTGCAAGTGACAGAATCTCAACTCAAATGTACAGAAACAAAACAGCCAATGCATTGGTTCACATAATTTAAAAGGACCTGGGTGTATCCAGAGACTCAAATGGATGTTGATAGAAAATTCTGTTCTTCTGCAATCCTTTGTCCTCTGCCTTCATGAAAGAAGTCTTTAGTTTGAACACGAATCTGGCTTGAATCCCAGCTCTACTGTTTACTAGCCTGAGCTTTTTTGAGCTGCAGCTTCCTGATTTGTAAAATGGGAATAATAATACCTACCTCACAGATGGTAGTTGAGGGTTAAAGGTAAATTATAACTGTAATTGTCATTGTCAGACAAATCCTGTATCCCCTTTTCAGCTCAATGATCTTATCTTCTAATCCCCAAGTACTCATCCATCCATGCATCCATCCATGCATCCATCCATCCATCTATTCAATATGTATTAAACACCTGCTCTGTTCCAGGCAATATGCTATACACTGAGAATACTGATATTAATAAGGTAGGCTCCGCTACTCTCCAGTTACTTACAGGTAAGTGAGTGATAAGACAAACAAATATGAAACACAAAACGTGAGGAAGTGCATAGGAGAAGTACAAATAATCCCTAACACCTGTATAGTGTTTTCATTCTTAAAGAACACGTTTACACCCAGTCACTGCACTAAAGTCTTATAAAAATCTCATGAAATATATTATCACTCTATCCTGCTAATGAGAAAGCTGGGGCAAGTTTTCAGCAATATGACTAAAATGCTCACAGTTGGTGGGAGGTAGGAACAAGTTCTCCTCTCTGTGATGTTACGCTCATGTGGAACATAAAAGATTTACTGGGAGGAGGGGAAAAAAAGATTTGTTTTGACATTATTTTGAAATATAATGACCAATAAAGAAGCTATAACCAAACTGAGGAAAGTAGGAAAGAGTGAACCAAATGACACAAAGTACTGCCGGTGTGAACAAGAGTAAAAGGGCTGGTGCGTAAGCACAAGCAGTTTGCCACCTGGGTGGAAAAGTCTAGATCAGAGCATGAGTAGTGGAATCACACCAAAGCGCTCACATTTTTCTTTTCAGTCTTCAGAGAAATTCTGCAGATTTTTGCAGGACCATAGAACTCTGAGAACTATGACACAATACGGAACCTCATGTCTATTGCATTTCTCATATTTACATATTATCTTTTGGGGACATTAAGATGGTCTTCAGCTTCTGCCCGTTCAGTCGCCAGTGGAGGGGGACCTTTACTGGAGGCAAATACCGTGAGTGATTTTCCCAAGGTAATAAAGTCAGTAGGCAGAAAACCTGGAAGTTGAACCCAGGTCTTGAGATGTCAATTCTGGTGGCTTGTCAGTCACATGAGGCTGCTCTCCATGCCGGATGCCAGAGGCAGGAAAGGACTCCTGAGTTCCTCTGTGTCCCAGCTGGATCTGACCTACCTTGAGGAATTTCCCATCATGATCTGAATCATTTCCCTTTCTCCCACCAGGGTGAAACTGACCCATTTCTCCAGGTCCCTTAGCTCAGAGGAGTGAGGTGATGGGTGCCTCCCCATGGTGTTGGATCAGCAGGGGAGAGATTGGGTGGGGACTTGGATTCAGGGCTCCCAAAAGGCTGCCTGCTCCAGCCGTAGGCAGAGTGATGTCTGCTGGCAGTGCCAGGACACCCTGGCATTGCCAGAATCAGAACACCTTCTGCCACCGTGCAGGGCTGCCACCACCTGGACCAAGGATGGGGCTTGGAGGATTGGAATAGTATAGCACTTTGCAGCTAGTTGCCTGGGTTTGAATCCCAGCTCTGCTACCTCCTAGATGTATGATCTCAGCAAGTCCCTTAACTTTCCTAGACCTCGGTTTTCTTATCCACAATATAGGGATCATGATAGTGATAATAACATTTGTGCTACAGGATTGTTGTAAGGCACAAATGAGTTTATCATGCAAATATATTTTGTCAACCTTATGGGTATGTAAATGCTTACTTTTGTTAGCTTTGTTTTTATTGCTGACAGGTGAGGGTCAGGGAGGAGAGTCTGAGTGTCCTCAGAGAGCCCACTGGGAACTTCCAGAAATTTCCTGGGATAGATAGAGCAGAAAAGCTTTGTACAAAGTAAAATCAGAGTCCCATAACCGGGGGCAACAGAAAATTTTGGTCTTTGGGCTCGCTTTTTTTTAATCCCAGAAAAAACTGTAAAATAGTTGTAGAAGAAAGAGTAGATAAAATGGAGGAATAAATGGGACATTTTCCCAGCTGGGCAGGAGGATGCTGATTGAGTACAATCAATGCCACCAGCCCGCTAACGAGACCCAATCAGGCGGGGCGATTAGAGACATTCTTCAGAGAAAGAAGCCTGACAGCTGCAGGAAAGTTTCTGCTTTCCTAGAAAAGGGGGAGTGGGAGAGACAGGCAGAGTGGTGTGGCAGAAGGGAGAGGGAGGGAAGTGAGGAGATGGAATCAACAAAGCATCAGCACCACCCAGCTCTTTCTTCAAGTCAAAGAAGAGTGAAGAAGGCAAAGAGGAGAGAGAAGGGTAAAGCCTCTAGGGAGAATCTGCTGCTGCCTTCATTTTCTCAGACGTTGATTTTCATAGTCCTTCCCACTAACTTCCCTCCTCCTGCTGGACTAAGGAATCCTGGGCTAAATGACAGTGTGCATTGAGATAGGTGTGTCTTGTGCCCCTAACAAGGATCACAGCTCACATCTGCAAAACCGATTACAGGTCAAAAATCTCCTTCATGTACAAAATCTCACTTTGACCTCATATAAACCTTTGAAGATGGTATTTTTAATAAATTCCCCACTTGAAGGGTGACTTTAGTACAGTTCATTTCACTATGTATTTATTGAGCATCTATTTTACATTCAGCATGTGTGTTAGCATTGAATAAAACAGTGCCTTCTCTCAGGGAGTTCCTAGTCTAGTAAGAGAGACATATATCAGTTCAATATTGTCCAGTAACTATTCCTTTCAGCAGAATGACAACTAATAGATGCAGGAGGAATTAGCTAAAAAATCATCATTTTGCAAATTTCAAAATAATAATTGAAATTTTAGGCAAGAACCATTGGGATGATAAAACCATGGGGTAAAAATTTGGTAAGGACTAGGATATTTACGAAGTATCTCCCCATAGATTACTTATTCATTACAAAGGAAGAAATGATAAACTTCCAGTAGCAAAACCCAGAAGGCAACACTTAACAAAGTGATTAAAGTAAACAAGACCAAGAACAGCACAAAGAGGTACCGTGTGCCTTAGGATATGATGTACTGAAAAGGACACAACATAATTTATGGAGTACACTTGCTAAAAATGTTGAATCTGAAATTAACCAGGAAGAAACAATCACACATATCCTAATAGGGCGACAGTCTACATACCCACTATCCTGCACTCTTCAAAACTGTCAACATCATGAAAGGTCAAGAAAGGCTAAAGAACTATTCCAGATTAAAGAGACTGAGGAGATCTCACAACTGAATGCAATGTATGATACTGGATTAGGTCCCGTATCAGAAAAAGAATTGCTCTAAAGGACATTTTGAGGATAATTTGGTGATGTTTCAATATGCCTGTATAAGAGCAGAAGCCTGTTTGGAGTGGGTAGATAAGTGAGTGGCAGAATTCAACTGCTTACTTGACATCCATACACTGATGTCTAAAAGATTTCACATCATTAGTTCTTGATTCTTCCCACCTCCAAACCTGTAACTATCATATTTTCCATGTGAGTCCTCACCAGCATCTACCCAGTTGCTCAAGCCAAACAGCTAGAAGACATCTTTGTTTCTTCCTGCTACCTCCACAGCCAATCAACCTACCAGCAACTCCTGTTGACTCTACCTTCAAAGGATATCCCACACTGACCCACTTCTTCTCACCTCTACTGCTACAACTCTGGTCCAAGCCACTACCATCTTATGGGAGTACTACAACAATAATCTCTTCATTTTCGCCAAGTCATCTTTAACACAGGGGCTAAAGAAATTTTCTTTACTTGTAAATCAATACAGGCACTACCCTGCCTAAACCTCTCCACAGTTCCTACTGAGCTTAGAATAAAATCCTGAAACCTTCTATCTCCTTCCTGAAAGAAACCTTTATCTCCTGTAGTCTCAGTGTTGAGCTTTCTGAAAATCAAACCCAGACTTGTATCCTGTGAGTGGCTGACTTATTGCACAAATTGTGTTCCCAACCTTGCAGGGTGTCTTCTGGTAAAGTTAGGACATGGATTGAGAAGAAATGGGATCCTGAAAATTGGACTAGAGACACATGAGAGGGTCCCAATGAAACTAAGGACCCCTACATTCTACGAAGTCCTTTTTGTAGAAGCAGCTCTTACATTTCCTGCCTAAGGAGGTTTGCCCTTCTTTGCCTGAGGAACTTGTAATGATCTTTCCTAAGGTGGTCGCCTTTCAAGGCACTGTTGACTCTCCTCAGGACCCCTGCCAATGCTCTTTGCTTCCAAACCCATAACTAGACTCAAATCTCAATAGGTGCCAAAAGGTACAAAAGGTGAACTGTGAGGAGTTTCACTAAACATCAGAAGAACTGCACTATTTTTCTAATTTACACAGATAGAAATCTGTGTGTGGAGATGAATATTAACTGTGGGATCAAGGTAAAAGGAACCTAAAATTGGGTCAGGCCAAATTTATTGATTTGGGCCCACTAAGCAGAGATTCTGGATTCAAGTTTAGCTTGAAAGCTTTGGAAAGGCTCTATCAGTTTGTTTGGTTAGTTGACTGAAACATGGATTCAGACATGGCCTACATTAAGTGAAATTGAAATGCCAAAACTGCCTTGGTACACAGTACAGGAAGGTGTCTAAAGACTTAGGGAGATGGGAATATTAAAGTGAATTTATCATCTAAGACCTATTCACCCAGCCCAGGAGGGTCTAGAGGATACACCTTTACCCACAGCTATGAGAAATAAATTTATGAGAAAAGTCCCAGCATCATTAAAGAGTTCATTAGTCACCCTTCTCTGTAGGTTGGAAATTATAGTGGGAACTGCTACCATTGAACTGGGATCTCTAAATGTATTGGGTATAGTGGAATACTAGGTGGCAGAGTCCAAGCAGTGGCATTAGTTGCCAAAGACCAGGTGGGCATGGTTACTGTAGTGAGCAGCAGAGTCAAAGCAGTAATTAGAATATTTCTGACTCTCATAGACCCATGGCATTGGCTAGCTGATCATGGTGTCCCTAGAAAAGAAATAGATGTGCAGTCTACTAAATTCTTACTTGATCGATATAAACAGAAGAGTTCTAGGTCCAATGAACAGAAGTCTAATATGAAAGACAAAAACATGGTTACAGCCCCTCAGTCAACCCTAGACTTGAGCCAGTTTATAGACTTAGAATATTTTGAATGAAAGGGAGCCTGGATCCACTTTGCTACATTGCCAAAAACCTATACTGTTAGTCTTCTTCCCAGCCTTCTCCAAAGTGATCTACAGACATTTAGCAGGGTAATTTCTCTTTGGAGGAAGAGAAATAATCACATCTTTCAGGGATTATTAGACATTGGCTCTAAATTGACACTAACTCCTGGAGACCCAAAATGTGTGGTCCACCAGTCAGAGCAAGAGCTTATCCATGGAGGTTTAGTTCAGGTCCCTCTCAGAGTGGGGCCAGTGGGTCCTTGAATGCTCAGTGAATCCTTGAACCCATCCTGTGGTTATTGCCCCATCTCTGGAATGTGTAATTGAAATACATGTTCAGCAACTGGTAAAATCCCCACATTGGTTCTTTATCCTGTAGAGAGAGGGCTATTAGAGTAGGAAAAGCCAAGGGAAAGCCACTAGTACTGCCACTACCTATAGAAATAGTACAACAAAAGTAATACAGCATCCCTGGAGGAAATGCAGAGATGAATGTTACCATTAAGGACTTGAAAGATGCAGGTGTAGTGATTCCCATCACATCCCCATTTAACTTACCTAAGCAAAAAACTGATGGATCTTGGAGAATGACAGTGGATTATCATAAACTTACTCAGGTGATGACTTCAATTGCAATCAGATGTGGTTTTGTTGCTTGAGCAAATGAATATATCCCCTGGTACCTAGTACATAGCTATTGAGCTGGCAAAGGCTTTTTTCTCTATACCTGTTAGTAAGAACCACCAGAAGCAGTTTTCCTTCAGCTAGCAAGGCCAGCAATATACCTTTACTGTCCTACCACAGGGGTATAGCAACTCTCCAGGCATATGTCATAAGTTAGTCCACAGGGAATTTGATCACCTTTCCCTTCCATAGGACATTACACTGGCCAATTGTATTGACAATAGTATACTAATTAGACCTGGTGAGGAAGAAGTAGCAACTACCCTAGACATATTGGTAAGACATTTACATGTCAGAAGATGAGAAATAAATCCCACAGAAATTCAGAAGTTTCCTACGGGTAAAATTTCTAGGGGTCCAGTGATGTGGTGTATGTCTACATATCCCTTCTAAAGCAAAGGATCAATTGTTGCATCTGACCCCTGCTACCACTAAAAAAAAAAAAAAATGGCATAATACCTGGGAGGCCTCTTTGGATCTTAGAGCCAATGTATCCTTCATTTGTGTGTGCTACTCTAACCCATTTACCAAGTGACCTAAAATCTACTAGTTTTGAGTAGGACCCAGAGCAAGGGAAGACTCTGCAACAGATCCAGGCTATTATCCAAGCTCTCCTGCAGGTTGAGCCCTATGACCCAGAAGATCCAATGGTGCTTGAAGTGTCAGGAGAAGATAGAGATGCTGTTTGGGACCTTTGGTGGGTGCCTATAGGAGCCTTAGGACTATGGAGCAAAGTCCTGCCATCTTTTAGGAATGACTACTATCCTTTTGCAAAACTACTTTTGGCTTGCTACTGGCCCTCAGTAGAGGTTGAACACCTAACCATGGGCCACCAAGTTACCTTGCATTCCACTTGAGGTGCCTTCATGGACTGGGTGTTATCTGGCTCACCAAGAAATAAAGTTGGGTGTACAAACCATCACTCTATTACAAAATAGAAATGGTATATATGAGATCAGGCTCAAGCAGGTCCTAAAGTCACAAGTAAGTTGCATGAGGAAATAGTCCAAGTGCTCAAGACCCCTACTCCTTCTACGTTCATTTCTTTCTCTAGGCCTGCACCTTGGCCTCATGGGGAGTTCTCTATGGCCAGCTAACTGAGGAAGAGAAAACTCAACCTAGTTTACAGATGGTGCCTGTGTACATGATACACAGGCACCACCTCAAAATGGACAGGTATAGTATTAAAAGCCCCCTTTCTGGAACATCTCAGAAGGACAGTGGTGAGAAATCCTCCCAGTGGGCAGAACTTCAAGCTGTGTACCTGATTGTTCATGTTGCCTGGAAATAGAAATGATCAGAAGTACAAGTCTATACCAATTCTTGGGCTCTAGCCAATGATTTGGCTGGGTGGTCAGGGACCTAGAAGTAACACAATTAGGAAATTAATGACAAGGATATCTTGACAATTGCAGTGTCAGTGGTAGTGGAGGTGAAAGTCTGAACGGAGCGAGTGTAAGACCAAAGGGAGAACTGACACCACGAGTCACAGATAATACCTTCAAGGTTCTGCTGCAAACAGGAGCAGAGAGAAGTGGGGTGGTGGATGGCAGTGGGAGTGGGTAAAGCAGAGGGGAAGTAGGAAATGTTACTAATTATTTTAAGATACAATAAAGACTGATTTATCCAAAAAAAAAGAAGGACGAAAATTAATGACAAGGAGGTTTGGGAAATAGGTATGTGAATAGACCTCTCTGAATGGGCAATAATGTGAAGGTAGCAGTGTCCCATGTGAGTACTCACCAAAAGGTAACCTCAGCAGAGGATATTTTAATAATTTAGTAGATAGGATGACCACTCTGCAGATACAGGCATCTTCTTTCCTCATGGCTAAATGGGCTCATGAACACAGTGGCCATCATGCAGGGATGGAGGTGATGCACGCCCTCAGCAACATGGACTTCCACTCACTAAGGCTGACAAGACTACAGCCACTGCTGAGTGCCCAATCTGCCATCAGCAAAGATCAACACTAGTCCTTGATATGGCACCATTCACCAGGATAATCAGCCAGCTACCAGTGGCAGATTAATTACATTGGGCCACTTTCATTATGGAAGGTGCATCTTTTGTTCTTACTGGAACAGACCCTTACTCTGGACAAGGATTTACCTTCTCTGCCCCCAATGCTTCTGACAAAACTACCATTCATGGGTTTATAAAATTCTTATCTACCATCATGGTATTCTACACAGCATTGCTTCTTATCAAGGAACTCACTTCACAGTAAATTAAGTGCAATAATGGGCCCACACTCATGGAATTCACTGATCTTACCATGTTCTCCGTCATCCTAAAGCATCTGACTTGATAGAACAGTGGAATAGCCTTTTGAAGACTCAGTTATGGTGCCAGATAAGTGGAAATACCATGTGGGGCTGGAGCAAACTTCTCCAGAATGTTGTATGTGCTCTGAATCAGCATCTTCTATATGGTGCTGTTTTTCCCATAGCCAGTCTTCATGGATCTAGGAAGCAAAGAATGGAAATGGGAGTGGCTCTATTAGCTATTACCCTAGTGATCCACTAGATGTTTAGTGGATTCATAGATCTGCTAGTTTGCTTCCTTTCCCTGTGACTTTAGGCTCTGCTTGTCTAGAGATCTTAGTTCCAAAGAGAAGAATGCTTCCACTAGGAAACACAACAATGATTTCGTTGAATTGGACCATGCAGCCACTTGGGGCTCCTCACATCTCTGAATCAACAAGCAAAGGACGGGGTTGCCATACTAGTGGGATGATTGATCCTAATTTTTAATGGAAACTGGGTTGCCACTACACAATGGAGATAAGAAAAAAGTATGTCTGGGATACAGGAGATCCTTTAGGACTCTCTTAGTACTTCCGTGTGCTATGATTATAGTCAATGGAAAACTGCCACAACTCAGTTCAAGCAGGACTGCTAATGGCCCAGACACTTCAGGAATGAAGGTCTGGGTCACTTGATGAGGCAAAGAAGTAAGACAAACTAAAGTGCTTGTTGAGGACAAAAGGAATGTAAAATGAATAGGAAAAGATAATTATGCATACCATCTATGATCATGTGACCAGTTTTAGAAACAGGGATTATAATAGTTATGAGTATTTCTTCCTTATTTTGTTATGAAATATAGATATAATATTTGTATAAAATATTTTAATATAGATATTTAAATTTACTTTAAAATGTATATTATATTTTAAATAAATATAATATAGCATATTATAATTTATAATAAATATGGAATTTATATTTATATTTATTATTAATATAAATATATAAATATAGTATAGAATATTTTCCTTCTCTTATTCCCTTATCATCTAACATCAGATGTATTAATAATAGTTAACTTTATATCTCAGTATTTAAGATACAAGACAAAGAAGAAGAGTGAACACCCATCCAAGGACTTTGAAATCTCTTCTAGGGAAAATGTTGGTATGTTTTTGGTTGTTCTCAGGATAGTTGTATCCTGATAGGAGTAGGACATTGTTACTGTCTTTATTTGTATAGTAAATACGTCTGAGATGTGTATGTGTGTCAAGCTGGCAGGGGGTGGTCTGTGATGGTCATTTTGACATGTGAGCTTGGCTAGACTACAGTCCCCAGTTGTCCAATAGAGCACTAATCTAGATGTCGGTGTAAAGATATTTTGTGGATATGATTAAAGTCTATAATCAGTAGACTCTAAGTAAGAAAGATTATCCTAGATAATCAGAGCAGGTATAATTTAATGTTGAAAGGCCTTAAAAGCAGGACTGCAGCTTCCCTGAGAGAAGAAGAAATTCTTCTTGTAGACAGTAGCTTTAGCTCATGGCTGAGTCTTACAGCCTACCCTTCCTGGTAGCCTCCCTACAGATTCCAGACTTGCCTAGCCAGCACCCACGATCATGTATGCCAATTCCTTATAATAAATCTCTTGATATGTATTTCCTACTTATTCAGCTTCTCTGATTGAACCTTCACTAGTAGAATTGGGGGATCATAGGATTTTAAATGACATAGAATAGGTATCAGCACTTAACCATCAACAGCAAAATGGATGTAATTACCAAAAGAGTTTGCAAGATCTGAGGCAATTGGGGGGTGGGGAGGGGGAGGTGGGGGAGGGGCGCTGAACTGCAGGGATCTGTGGTATTGGCTAACAGATCATGGAGAAAAAGAAAACTCCCTATGGTATCATGCTGGTTTTATAATCTTTTTAAAAAATCAAGTGCTGGAAAGCAGAAGGCTGCCATCAGCTGCCACAGTGGAAATTTCTAGGCCTTCATCCAATTTTTAGATTGGGCATATCCAGAGCCCTTAGATGAAGTGAAGTCTCTGTCATATTGTGGAAATATCCTACAAAGTCATCACAAGTATATACAGCCTGCACTACCCCAATCCTTCCCCAGAGTGACACAAGGCATTTGCCAGGATGATTGTGCCCCAGGGGAAAGGAAATATCTTAACTGTTCAAGGACCATTAAATACAGGATTTCAGCCGACTCCAATGCCAGAGAACCCAAAATGCCATCACAATCCTCTGATTAGAGTAGAGGTTTGGTTGTGGGGTGTGACGAAGATGGCAGAGTAGGAAGACCCTGAGCTCACCTCCTCCCATGGGCACACCAAAATTACAACTATTTACAGAGCAACTATTGATGAGAAAGACCTGAAGAGTATCAGAAAAAAAATCTTCTACAACAAAAGATATAAAGAAGGAAGAAAACAAGGTGAGTAGAGGGACAGAGATGCGGTATAGTCAAGACCCATACCTCCAGGTGAGAAACCCACAAATGGGAGGATAATTACAATTGCAGAGGTTCTTCCCAGGGAGTAAGGGGTCCAAGGTCTGTATCAGGCTCCCCAGCCCAGGGGTCCTTCAACAGGAAGATGAGCCCCCAGAACGTTTGGCTTTGAAGTCCAAAAGGGCTCACTTTGAGTAGAGCCAGAGGATTGTAGGAAATAAAGACTCCACTCTTAAAGGGTGCACACAAAATCTCATATGTTCTGAGACCCAGGACAGAAGCAGTAATTTTAAAGGAGCTTGGGTTAAACCCACCTGTTGATCTCAGAGAGCCTCCCAGGGAGGCAGGAAGCAACTGGAGCTCACCTTGGGGACATAGACATTGGCAGAAGCCATTTTGGGGGAGTTCTACTACCACAAGAACACTGGTGCTGGCAAGCACCATTTTGGAATCCTCCCTCTGACTTTTTAGCACCAGGACTTGGCCCAACCTCCCAGCCTGTCAGCACCAGTGCTGAGACATCTCATACCAACCAGCTAGCTGGGCAGGGACACAGTCCCACCCACCAGCAGGCAGGTTGCCTTAGGAATACCTGAATTCCCAAAGAACCCAGAACCCAGTCCCATCCACCAGTGGCCAACACCAAATCCAGTACACCCAGGGCCCTGCAACCACAGACCCAAGAACTCAGCTTCACCCACCAGTGAGCTGGCACTAGGCCCAGAACCCGCTTGACCCCTACCCTGCCCACCAGTGGGTCAACACCAGCGCTGGGACCTTCTAGTGCCCCACAACCACCCACCCCAGGACCTAGCTCCATCTGCTAGTGGACCAGCACTAGCCCCAGGACACCTGGGACTCTGCAGCCAGTTGACTCATGACCCAGCCTTGTCTGCCAGTGGCCAGCAGCCTCAACACAAGGCAGGGCCTGGCAACCAACAAGACCAGGGGCCATCCATGCCTACCAGACTGCCCACAGTAGTCAGCCCACTACAACAGAAGGGCCCATGCAGCCCACATGGGAGGCAATCCTGGAGCATATCGCTCTAGTGGTCAAAGGGGAGTGTACTGCTGGGATGCATAGGACGTCTCATATAAAAGGCCACTTCTCCAAGATCAGGAAACATAAACAACTTTCCAAATACATAGAAATAAAAATAGCAAATTAGGCAAAATAAGGTGACAAAGAAATATGTTCCAAATGAAAGAACAAGATAAAACCACAGAAGAACTAAATGAAGTGGCGATAAGCAACCTACCCAATAAAGAGTTCAAGGAAATGATCATAAAGATGCTTAAAGAATTCAGGAGAAAAATGAATGAATAGAGTGAGAAGTTAGAAGTTTTTAACAGAGATAGAAAATATAAAAAAGAATAACATAGGGCTGAAGAATACAATAACTGAAATGAAAACTATACTAGGAGGAATAAACAATAGATTGGATGATTCAGAGGACTAGATCAGCAAACTAGAAGGCAGAGTAGTGGAAATCACTGAAGCTAAATAGAAAAAATAACTTTAAAAATTAGGACAGTATAAGAGATTTCTGGGACACCATCAAGTGTACTAACATTTATATTACATAAGTCTCAGAAGGAGAAAAGAGAGAAAAAAGGGGGAGAAAACATATTTGAGGTGATAATAGCTGAAAACTTCCCTAACCTGGGAAAGGAAACAGATATCCAGGCCCAGGAAACACAGAGAGTCCCAAACAGGATCAACCCAAAGAGGATCACACCAAGACACATTGTAATCAAAATGGCAAAAATTAAAGATAAATAGAGAATATTAAAAGCAGCAAGGGAAAAGCAGCAAGTTATGTACCAAGGAACTCCCATAATGCAATCAGCTGACTTTTCAACAGAAACTCTGAAGGCCATAAGGGAGTGGCATGATATATTTAAACTGATGAAAGGTGAAAACCTACAACCAAGTATATTCTATCCAGTAAGATTTTCATTCAGATTTCAAGGAGAGATCAAAAGTTTTACAGAGAAGTGAAAGTTGAAAGAATTCAGCACCACCAAACCAACCTTACAAGAAATGTAAAAGATCAGGAACAAGACAAAGTTGCCCACTCTCACCACTCTTATTCAACATAGTTTTGGAAGTTTTAGCCACAGCAATCAGAGAAGAAAAGGAAATAAAAGGAATCCAAATTGGAAAAGAAGAAGTAAAGCTGTCACTGTTTGCAGATGACATGATACTATACATAGAGAATCCTAAAGATGTTACCAGAAAACTACTAGAGCTAATCAATGAATTTGGTAAAGTAGCAGGATACAAAATTAATGCACAGAAATCTCTGGCATTCCTGTACACTAATGATGAAAAATCTGAAAGTGAAATCAAGAAAACACTCCCATTTACCATTGCAACAAAAAGAATAAAATATCTAGGAATAAACCTACCTAAGGAGACAAAAGACCTGTATGCAGAAAATTATAAGACACTGATGAAAGAAATGAAAGATGATACAAATAGATGGAGAGATATACCATGCTCCTGGATTGGAAGAATCAATATTGTGAAAATGACTCTACTACCCAAAGCAATCTACAGATTCAATGCAATCCCTATCAAACTACCACTGGCATTTTTCACAGAACTAGAACAAAAAATTTCAAAATTTGTTTGGAAAAACAAAAGATCCCGAATAGCCAAAGCAATCTTGAGAACGAAAAATGGAGCTGGAGGAATCAGGCTCCCTGACTTCAGACTATACTACAAAGCTACAGTAAGCAAGAGAGTGTGGTACTGGCACAAAAACAGAAAGATAGATCAATGGAACAGGATAGAAAGCCCAGAGATAAACCACGCACATATGGTCAACTTATCTTTGATAAAGGAGGCAGGAATGTACAGTGGAGAAAGGACAGCCTCTTCAATAAGTGGTGCTGGGAAAACTGGACAGGGACATGTAAAAGTATGAGATTAGATCATTCCCTAACACCATACACAAAAATAAGCTCAAAATGGATTAAAGACCTAAATGTAAGGCCAGAAACTATCAAACTCTTAGAGGAAAACATAGGCAGAACACTCTATGACATAAATCACAGCAAGATCCTTTTGGACCCACTTCCTAGAGAAATGGAAATAAAAACAAAGATAAACAAATGGGACCCAATGAAACTTCAAAGCTTTTGCACAGCAAAGGAAACCATAAACAAGACCAAAAGACAACCCTCAGAATGGGAGAAAATATTTGCAAATGAAGCAACTGACAAAGGATTAATCTCCAAAATTTATAAACAGCTCATGCAGCTCAATAGCAAAAAAACAAACAACCCAATCCAAAAATGGGCAGAAGACTTAAATAGGCATTTCTCCAAAGAAGATATACAGACTGCCAACAAACACATGAAAGAATGCTCAACATCATTAATCATTAGAGAAATGCAAATTAAAACTACAATGAGATATCATCTCACACCAGTCAGAATGGCCATCATCAAGAAATCTAGAAACAATAAATGCTGGAGAGGGTGTGGAGAAAAGGGAACACTCTTGCACTGCTGGTGGGAATGTGAATTGGTACAGCCACTATGGAGAACAGTATGGAGGTTCCTTAAAAAACTAAAAATAGAACTACCATATGACCCAGCAATCCCACTACTAGGCATATACCCTGAGAAAACCATAATTCAAAAAGAGACATGTACCAAAATGTTCATTGCAGCTCTATTCACAATAGCCCGGAGATGGAAACAACCTAAGTGTCCATCATCGGATGAATGGATAAAGAAGATGCGGCACATATATACAATGGAATATTACTCAGCCATAAAAAGAAACGAAACTGAGCTATTTGTAATGAGGTGGATAGACCTAGAGTCTGTCATACAGAGTGAAGTAAGTCAGAAAGAGAAAGACAAATACTGAATGCTAACACATATATATGGAATTTAAGAAAAAAAAATGTCATGAAGAACCTAGGGGTAAAACGGGAATAAAGACACAGACCTACTTGAGAATGGACTTGAGGATATGGGGAGGGGGAAGGGTAAGCTGTGACAAAGCGAAAGAGAGGCATGGACATATATACAGTACCAAACGTAAGGTAGATAGCTAGTGGGAAGCAGCCGCATAGCACAGGGAGATCAGCTCGGTGCTTTGTGACCACCTGGATGGGTGGGATAGGGAGGGTGGGAGGGAGGGAGACGCAAGAGGGAAGGGATGGGGGAACAGATGTATATGTATGACTGATTCACTTTGTTATAAAGCAGAAACTAATAAAAAAAAAAGAAACTTATCTAAGTGGAAAAGGAAAGGCTACAACTAGAAATAAGAAAATTATGAAAGGAAAAAATCTCATTAGTAAAGGCAAATATACAGTAAAAGTACTAAATTAACCACATATAATGTTAGTTGGAATGTTAAAAGACAAAAGAAGTAAAATCATCTATGTCACAACAAGCAGTTAAGGGATCCACAAAACAAAAAGATATATGATGTGAAAAACAGTAAATGTGGGGTGGGGAGAGTAAAAATGAAGGGTTGTTAAAATGCATTCGAACTTAAGAGATCAGCAACTTAAAATAATCATATATATGTAGACTGCTATATATAAATCTCAGGGTAGCCAAAAATCTATAATACATACACACACACAAAAAGAGAAAGGAGTTCAAACATAACACTAAAGATAGTCACCAAATCACAAGGGAAGAGAACAAAAGAAAGAGAAAGGAACAAAAAAGAACTACAAAACAATTCCCCAAAATTAACAAAATGGCAATAAGTCCATACCTATCAATAATTACTTTAAATGTAAATGGACTAAATGCTCTAATCAAAAGATATAAAGGGGCTGAATGGATACAAAAACAAAACCCATATATATATATATGCTGCCTACAAAATGCAGATCTAAAGACACACACAGTCTGAAAGTGAGGGGATGGAAAAAGGTATTCCACACAAATAGAAGAGAAAGCTGAAGTAGCACTATGTATGTCAAACAAAATAGACTTTAATAAACACAGTTACAAGGGACAAAGAAGAATATTACATAATGATCAAGGAATCAATCCAAGAAGAAACTATAACAATATAAATTTATATGCACCTAACATAGAAGCACCTAAATACATAAAAAATATTAAAAGACACAAAGGGAGAAATTGGCAGTGACACAATAATAGTAGAGGACTTTAATACCCCATTTACATCAATGGGCATATCGTTTGGACAGAAAACCAATAAGGAAACACTGGTCTTAAATGACACATTAGACAGGTGGCCTTAATAGATATATATAGAACATTCCATCCAAAAGCAGCAGAATACACACTATTTTTCAAGTTCAAATGGAACATTCTGCAGGATAGGTCACATTTCAAGTATCTTTTCTGACTACAATGCTGTAAGACTAGAAATCGACTACAAAAAGACTACAAAAAACTGCAAAAAACACAAATATGGGGGGCTTCCCTGGTGGCGCAGTGGTTGAGAGTCCGCCTGCAGATGCAGGGGACACGGGTTCGTGCCCCGGTTCGGGAGGATCCCACATGCCGTGGAGCAGCTAGGCCCGTGAGCCATGGCCGCTGAGCCTGTGCATCCGGAGCCTGTGCTCCGCAAGGGGAGAGGCCACAACAGTGAGAGGCCCACGTAGTGCAAAAAAAAAAAAAAAAAAAGGAAAAAGAAATGAATCTAAATTAGAAAGAAAGAAGTAAGATAGTCACTGTTTGCACATGACATGATACTATATATAGAAAATCCTAAAGATGCTACCAAAAAACTACTAGACTTCGTCAATGAATTTGGTAAAGTTACAGCATACAAAATTAATATACAGAAATCTGTTGCATGTCTATACACTAACAATGAACTATCAGAAAGAGAATTAAGAAAACAGTCCTATTTACAGTTGCATCAAAAAGAATAAAATACTTAAGAATAAATCTAACTAAGGAGGTAAAAGACTTGTACTCAGAAAATTATAAGATACTGATGAAAGAAGTTGAGGACAACACAAACAGATGTAAAGATATACCATGCTCATGGGTTGGAATAATTAATAATGTTAAAATGACCATACCACGCAAGGTAGTCTACAGTTTCAATGCAATCCCTGTCAAAATACTTATGGCATTTTTCACAGAACTAGAACAAATGATCTTAAAATATATATGGAAACACAAAATACCCCAAATAGCCAAAACATCTTGAGAAAGAAAAAGCTGGAGGTATTACACTCTTTGATTTCAAACTACCTTACAAAGCTACAATAACCAACACAGTATGGTAAGGGCACCCACCCACACACACACACACAAAGACACATAGATCAATGCAACAGAATAGACAGCCCAGAAATGAACCCACACTTATATGGGCAATTAATCTACAACAAATGAGGCAAGAATATACAATGGGGAAAAAACAACCTCTTCAATAAATGGTGCTGGGAAAACTACATAGCTACATGCAAAAGAATCAAACTGGACTACTTTCTCACACCATGAACAAAAATAAGTTCAAAATGGATTAAAGACTTAAATGTAAGATCTGAAACCATAAAACTTCTAAAAGAAAACATAGGCAATATGCTTTTTGACATCAGTCATATTCATATTTTTTGAATATGCATCCTCAGACAAGAGAAACAAAAGCAAAAATAAACAAAAGGGACTACATCAAACTAAATAGCCTTTGCTCAGCAAAGGAAACTATCAACAAAAAAAATTTCACCTACTGAATAGGAGAAGATATTTGCAAATGCTGTATCTGATAAGACGTTAATATCCAACATATACAAAGAACTCAAACAAGTCAACAACAAAAAACAAAAAACCCAACTGAAAAATGAGCAGAGGATTTGAATAGACATTTTTCCAAATAATACATACAGATCACCAACAAGCACATGAAAAGATGTTCAACATCATTAATCATGAGAGAAATGCAAGTCAAAAACACAATGAGATATCACCTCACACCTCTCAGAAAGGCTAATATCAAAAAGGCAACAAATAACAAGTGTTGGCAAGGATGTGGAGAAAAGGGAACTCTCCTGCACTGTTTGTGGGGATACAAATTGGTGCAGCCACTACGGAAAACAGTATGGAGGTTCCTCAAAAAATTAAAAATAGAATTACCATATAGTCCAGCAATTCCACTCCTGAGTATCCAAAGAAAACAAAAACACTAATTTGAAAAGATATATGTACCCTAATGTTCATTGCAGCATTATTCACAATAACCAAGATATGAAGGCAACTTAAGTGTCCATAAGTAGATGAATGGATAATGAAGATGTGGTACACACACACACACACACACCCAATGGAATATAACTCAGCCATAAAAAAGAATGAAATCTGGGACTTCCCTGGCAGTCCAGTGGTTAAGACTCTGCACTTCCACTGCAGGGGGTACGGGTTCAGTCCCTGGTCAGGTAAATAAGATCCCACATGCTGTGTGGTACGGCAAAAAAAAAAAAAAAAAAAAAAGAAATCTTGCCATTTTCAAAAATATGGATGGGCCTAGAGGGTATTATGCTAAGTGAAATAAGTCACACAGAGAAAGACAAATACTGTATGGTTTCACTTACATGTGAAATTTTAAAAACAAAACAAATGAACAAACATTACAAAACCTAAACAGAGTCATTCATGCAGAGAACAAACAGGTGGTTGCTAAGAGGGTGGGATGGGCAATTAAAAGTACAAACTTCCAGTTATAAGATAAATAAGTTCTAAGGATGTAATGTACTACATGATCAATATAATTAGTATACTGCTGTTTTTTATATATGAAAGTTGCTAAAAGAGGAAATCCTAAGAGTTCTCATCACAAGGGAAAAATATTTTTTCTATTTCTTTAATTTTCTATCTATATGAGATTATGGATGTTCACTAAACTTGTGGCAATCATTTCATGAAGTGTGTAAATCAAATCATTATGCTGTACACCTTAAATTTATACAATGATGTATGTCAATTATTTATCAATAAAAGTGGAAGAAAAAGATAAAGTAGAGGTTTCGGAGGACAAATGATGAATGGAGTTTGAGCTCAGGCCCTTCCACAGTGAGTCCCTTGAGCCTATCAAGCCACTCTGTGGTTACTTTGGCATCTGGCAGAATATTTATATAGTTTCCCTGGATTAAAAGTTATTATGGTGGGGGGTGGGAGGGAGGAGTGAAGTGGAAACCCCTGAAACCACCTCTGGCCAAGATAGTATATCAGAAACAGTACTGCAGGGCTTCCTTGGTGGCGCAGTGGTTGAGAATCTGCCTGCCAATGCAAGGGACACGGGTTCGACCCCTGGTCTGGGAAGATCCCACATGCCACGGAGCAACTAGGCCCGTGAGCCACAACTACTGAGCCTGCGCGTCTGGAACTTGTGCTCCGCAACAAGAGAGGCCGCGACAGTGAGAGGCCCGTGCACTGCGATGAGGAGTGGCCCCCGCTTGCTGCAAATAGAGAAAGCCCCCACACCGAAACGAAGACCCAACACGGCCAAAAATAACTAAATTAAATAAATAAACAAATAAATAAATTAAAAAAAAGAAACAGTACTGCAACTGGAGTATTGCAGAAGTCCCCACCACCATCAAGTAATTATAAGGTGTGGGGGCAATAGTACACATCTTATCCCTTTTCAAATCTCAGCCCTGTGAAAACGTGGCTGATTGTGACAGATGATAGTTTATGACTAAACTTAACAAGGTTGTTGTCCCAATTGCAGCTGATATGGCAGACGTGATATCTATCCAGGATTAGATCAACCCAGTTTGGACTATAGCTAATGATGTGGCAAATGTATTCTTGATCCCCATCAGCAGGAAGGATGAAAAAAATAGTGTGCATTTACATAGTCAGGGCAGCAGTACACGGGCACTGTATTTCCAAAGGGCTATATTAAGTCTTCGCTAAAGTGTAGTGCACAAGGCCCTTGTTCACCTTGACATTCTGCAGACCTTCTGAAGGTCTACTATCAAGCTAGTAGACAACCATATATTTATGATTTATACACAGGGATTACAATGGACAAACTAACCTTAAAATATCGTAAAGCATATACACAAGTTTGTGTGAGTTCAATAACACCCACACTGGTCTAACCTCGTAAAATAAGAACTCCACCAATCATGAACTTAGATGTCACAGCAATGTCAAATTGCTGTAGAATTTTCTAAAAGCATCCCTCTCAATTTCTGCATTTACCTCATTGCAGAGCAGTAACAAACAGTTCACAAACTGGCACCAGTCCACAAACCACACTTTCAGTTAGCACTACTATAGATGGCCTAGGGAAAAATGAGTGCAACAAATAAGAAATTCCACGAAGATTAAGGATTCTGCCATATATTGAAATTTTTAGGATGCTGGTGGTCTGGGGCAGGTTGAGACATTTTCTCTAAGATAAATGACAGGCTCTTGTATCTCATTCCTCCTACCATTGGCATTGGTGTAAGAACATGCCCTTGGGAATACTGTTTTGATCCATTATCAGGTGACTTTGAAGGCTTTCAAAAAGAACAGCCTCTGTAGCATATCCAGGCTGTGTGTGCAAGTTGTCATGTCACTTAGACCATATGAACAAGAGGCAGAGAAATGTATCCATAACGTACAGCGGTATTCAGTGGAATCTTTTGCAAGCACCAACTGGTGAGACCTCTGGCATGCTCTTAGTAGCCCTAGTAGAGACTGAACCCATATGAAATCAATGAATTGCATAACCAGAGCTGCCCATTATAGTGTGGGTATTATCAGATCCACCAAGTTATAAGGTTGAGTGGGCATAACAGCAATCCTTTATGCAATGCAAATGGCACATTTCAGATTGAAGCAGAGCAGATCCAGAAAATACAAGTCAATGGTACTACGTGAGCCAGACTCCCATGTCTACTATATGTTTACTGATTCCTCCGACCCAACTCACGTTTATTACCTCATGGGGTAGAAGCGTTCTTAAACGAACCAAGGGAAAAAAGAAGACCTCAGGCTGGTTTGTAAAGAGTGCAATATGATAGTACTAGCCAAAACTTGCTGCTGCATTAAAGCCCTACTCAAGAGTGACAAAAGGAAATTTTCTCAGTGGTAAATATTCCCAGAGGGCAGACAAGGAACATTATGCTTCATCATTTACTGTGGGTGAAGAAAAGAAACCTGAGCTGTGTATATACATGATCTCTGGGTAGCAGATGGCTTGGTTGGAAGGAACCTGGAAGGAAAAGAATTGGAAGATCAGAGACAAGGATGTCTGATGAAGAGTTACATAGACCTGTGGGCACATAGGTGGGCACAAAATATGCAGATCTTTGTATCTCCTCATGCTCAGCAGAGGTCATTCACTATAAAAGCAGCCCTCATCAGCCAGGTAGAATTGTCCTGTGAAATCAGCCAACCCATCTCCCCAGCCAACAAGTGCTGATGCAATGATCTCATGAACAGAGTGACAGTGTGGCAAGGATGGAAACCACACGAGGCCCCAAAGAACAGGCTTCCTCTCATCATGACTGATTTACCTATTTTCAGTGATGACTGCCTAACATGCCAGCAGCAGAGACCTACCCTGAACCCTTGATATGGCACAATTTCTGAAGGAGATCAGCCAGCCACTTGGAGACCTTCAATTACATCAGACTCCTTGCTCTCTGGAGGGGACATCCATTTGTCCTTACTGCAGTTGATACTCTCAATATAAGTGTGCCTTCCTGCCTACAAAACCTCCACTGGCACTGCCATCCAAGGGCTTATAGTATGCCTAACCCATCAACATGGTCTCCCATATAGCACTGCCTTGGATCAAAGCTCCTATTTTATGTCGAAGGAGGTACACCAATGGACACATGATCATGGGATACACTGGTTAAACCAAGTACCCCATCACCCAGAAACAGCCAGTCCAATCAAGTAGTGACTAGTCTTTAATGCTCCAGATAAGATGCCAGCGAAGGGTCGAGATGAAGATACACTATATGTGTTGAAGTAATGACCTACATAGGGTGCTGTACTCCAATAGTTAGAATTAATGGAAGTAGGAATCAAGGGGAAGAAATAGGAGTGGTCACCCTCACCATCACTTCCAGTAACTCAAATACAGAATTTGTCCTTCCTAACTTCACAACATTACACTAGCCAGGTTAGAGATCCTTGTTCCCAGGGGCAGAATACTTTGGTCAGGGGTCACGGTAAGGGTTCCACTGAACTGAAAGTTGTGAATTTGGCTATTTTGAGTCCCTCATATCAATGAACTAAGAGGCAAAAAAACGTGTTAATTTAATGGCAGGGAAACCTACCCTGATTATCATAAGTTAGAGTTGCTGCCACACAATAAGGGCAGGGAAGCATGTGTCTGGTACCCAAGTTGTTCACAGGTATGTCACTTGGTGCTTTTATGCCCAGAGATGATACTTGGTATGCAATTATAGAAACAATAGCCCAACAAGGGCTACTAAGGGCTAAGATGTCTCTTGGATGATCGGCTGTGTGTCCTTACCAAGACCAGTCAGAATACTCAGGAAATCCAGAATGGTTGGGAGGAGAGAAAGATGATGAATATCAATTACAACTTTGGGACCACCTAAGCAATAGTAGTTTCCTTTATTAACCGCTTGCTTTGAGTCTTTTCAGAGATTGTGACTAGCCTCTTTTTTAAAGGGAGCTCTGAAACTTACTGGACTCGTATCTCCATTCAGATAATGAAGGCATCTTCTTTCATTAAAATGGGGAAGGTTCAGCATAAGCAAGGCATGGAACCCATAAACATCAAGCAGTAGCATGTGGTTCAGGCAGAATACGTGATGGGGTCATAGGGAGTGTGCTAAGACTTGTCTAAGGTCACGTGGAGAAGCAGAAGAGGAGGCCTCAAACCTAGGGCTTCTCATCTTAAATATCAAACTTTCCCCTGAATTTTGCTTTTTACTTTATTGAGTAAGAGCCACAGAGTGAGTCTCTGGTGATATCAAGATGTGCTCACTATGGTTGCTACCCTCAAGTACTAATTTAAATTTGTTTTTAAGCATATATTTTCAAGTAAAGAATAACACAAGGCAGCCAGAGCTCAGTGCCAAAGAAATTATACAGTCAGACGGTATACAAAGATTCTGGAGGAAAAAATACTTCCCCAAGTAGGGCCAGGTGGGCAGACCCCACTTGTTGATCTTGAATCCAGCTTTACCAATACCCACATAGAAGCAGAGGTTGGGGGAGGGCTTTTCTTGCCAATGCAATGACCTTTAATTTGGGGTGACCCTTGTGCTGAATATGAAGCTAGGTGGATATCTGTATGCCTTATGAATGCTCACATTCTCTGCATGTCAGGCTCTTCCGCAGCCCCCCTAGTACTTGCTCAGTGGACCTAGGTACAAAGTGGCCATGGTGGCATGGATGCAAGCTACTCATGGGATTGAGAACATGCACTTTGTGTCACCAAGGCTGACTTGCTTTTCACTCTTGCTGAGTGCCCAACTTGCCAAAAGCAGAGACCAACACTGAGCTTCCTGCGTGGCATCATTTCCCAGGGAAACCAGAGGCAGTTTAAATAGTTGGACCCCTTCCATCATGGAGGGGACAAAGAGTTGTCCTCACCGGGATAGACGCATATTCTGGGTTTGGATTTGCTGTCCTTGCCTGTAACACTTCTGCTAGCACCACCATCCATGGGCTTATAAAATGCCTTACTCACCATCATGGTATTCCTCACAACATTGCTTCTAATCAAGGAATTCATTTCTCAGCAAAAGAATTGTGGCAATGGGCTCAGGCCCGTGGAATTCATTCTTATTACATAGCTCATCAACCAGAAACAAATGGTCCCAAAGAATCTTGGAATGAGCTACTAGAGCCTTAGCTATGGTTCCAGTTGGGAGACAACCCTCTGAAAAAAATGAGGTCTGTCTTACAGAATGCAGTATGTATTTTGACTCAGTGACCAATATGTGGTGCTACATAGATATCTTCCATAATAGGATGCAGAGATCTTAGAATCAAGGGCAGGAAGTAGGAGTACCTCCTCTCACTCTGATACCTAAAAACTCTCAGAATTTTTGCTTCCTGTCACTACAACTTTGAGCTCTTTTAGTCTGGAAGTCTTGGTTTCCAAGGGAGAAAATCTTCCACCAGGATAAATACCAATGGTTCCACTGAGTTAGAATTTGAGACTTCCCCCTGGCCATTCTGGGGTCCTTGTGCCACTGAAGCAACAGGCAAAAAAGCGAGCATTACTCTACTATTTGGGACGATTAATACCAAAAGGAAATTTAATTGCAGAAAAGACTTTGTCTGGAGCCTAGGGGATTCTCAGGGACATCCATCACTACTTTTGTGTCCAAGAGTAAACAGTAATGCAAAACCACAGCAACCACAAATACAGAGACTCTCTAAGGACTTGGACTCGTCAGGAATAAAGTTTTGGGTCACTCCCACACTCCACCAGGTAAAAAACCACTGACCAGATAATATCCTGGATGAGGATGATGAAAACACAAAAATGTGAACAGGTAGTGTAAGAGGAATATATATATTTAATATAATTTATTTATATGTAATTTATTTGTATAATTTACTTTGATATATATACTTTATGACCAGTTATACGGACAAGGACTATGGCAGTGCGTATTTTCTTCTTCCTGTGTATGTGTGTGTGTGTTATTTTACTTTCTGTCCTCCTTCCCTTGTTGTCATATACGTTATTAGAGGTTAACTTTGCAATAAAGAAGAAAATACTCAGAAGGACCACATGGAGAGAAGCTTCACCCGGGATTCGCTACATGCTTTATGCACGTGGTTTTAAGAAAAAAAACGGGGAATCCTGGCGCTACAGTGGCCATTCTCCGGTGGCTGGAGCATGTTACCCAGAAACTATGCTCCCTCAGAGACCGATGGGAGGGGCTGGCGGGAGGCGCTCTTGGGGTCACCGAGCATGCTAGGAGGTGTGGTCCTGGCGCGGCCCGAGGATTCTGGGTAGTGTAGCCCTGGCGTCCTGCTGGAGTGCCCCCCACCCCCAGCTGGGGGCTCGAATGACCCCTTGTTCTTTGGTGGCGCTGGTGAGTGTGGCTCCAGCAGGACCCTCACCGCAGCCGTGCCCTTCCCTGCGCGGAAAGCAGGTCCATTCCTGATGCCTTTAAGTAAGAGGAAACCCTACCCTGCCGGATCTTGAGAGTTTCCATTGACTCTCCTGAACCTTTCGGTTCTCGTTCTGACCCCTGTGGCTCCTGCCTGCCCAGAGAGGACTGCCTGGTGGGCCAGGGGGGGGACTCCTGGGCTCCTGACAGCCCAGCCTCAGGCACACATGTCATTCAGAGATGTGGCTATGGATTTCACCCAGGAGGAGTGGATGCCTCTCAGCCCTGCTCAGAGATCCCTGTACCGGGAGGTGATGCTGGAGAATTACAGCAACCTGATCTCACTGGGGATTCCATTTTCTAAACCAAAACTCATCACCCAGCTGGAGCAAGGGAAGGAAACCTGGAGAGAAGAGAGAAAATGCCCACTGGCCACTGGCCCAGCAGAACCAAAGCCAGAACTCCACCTCAGTCCTTTCTGCCCTCCGGATTTCTCCAGTCAGAAATTCCACATGCAGCATATGCTGTGTAGTCATCTTCTCTGGATCTCCTCGTGCTTGTGTGCAGAAGATCCTGCCTAGCCAGGAGATCCGTGCCCGGGGGACCAGCAGCAGCAGCAATCCTCCGATGGAAGTTCCCGAGAGAGAAGGTACCCAGCTTTTGGAAGGACAAAGAAAAGGACTTCAGGCACATTCCCCAGGCCACCACCCCAGAGGCTCTAGGGATGGCATCCAAGCCATGGAGGTAGAGGCCAGCCAGCTCAGAGGGGGAACTCCGAGGAAACAGACAGACTGTTGAAGAGCATAGAAGTGTTAGGATTTGGACCAGTCAACTGTAGGGAGTGTGGACTGGGCTTCAGCAAGATGACACACCTGTTCAGTCACCAGAGGATACACTCAGGGGAGAAGCCTTATGTGTACAGGGTGTGTGAGAAGGGCTTTAGCCTAAGGAAAAGCCTTGCCAGACACCAGAAGGCACACTCAGGGGAGAAACCTGCTGTATGCAGGGAGTGTGGGTGAGGCTTTAACCGGAAGTTGACACTCATCATACACGAGAGGACACACTCGGGCAAGAAGCCTTACATGTGCAGCGAGTGCGGGCGGGGCTTCAGCCAGAAGTCAAACCTCATCATACACCAGTGGACGCACTTCGGGGAGAAGCCCTACGTGTGCCAGGAGTGTGGGAAAGGCTTCAGCCAGAAGTCAGCTGTCGTCAGACACCAGAGGACACAGTTAGAGGAGAAGACTATCGTGTGCAGCGACTGTGGACTGGGCTTCAGTGACAGCTTGAACCTCATCTCACACCAGAGGACACACTCCAAGGAGAAGCGTTATGTGTGTGGCGTGTGTGGGAACAGCTTCAGCCAGAATTCAACCCTCATCTCACACAGGCGGACACACACTGGGGAGAAACCTTACGTGTGTGGGCTGTGTGGGTGAGGCTTTAGACTCAAGTCACACCTCACAGACACCAGAACATACACTCAGGGGATAAGCCCACTGTGTGTAAGGACTGTAGGCGAGGTTTCAACCAGCAGTCCAATCTCATCAGACACCAGAGGACACACTCAGGGGAAAAGCCGTACATGTGCAGGGAGTGTGGGCGAGGCTTCAGTCGCCAGGCAGGTCTCCTCTGGCACAGGCAGAAAGACTCAAGGGAAAAGCCTTACCCGTGCAGGCAGTATGGACTCGGCTTTAGCAGTAAGTCAGCTTTAATCACGCACAAATGGGTACACTCAGAACAGAAGCCCCGTTTATGCAGAGAGCATTGCCAAGGCTTTCCCCAAAAGTCACACCTCGTCTTACGTCAGATGACACACAAGGGCAAGAAGCCTTATGTGTGTAAGACGTGTGGACAGGGCTTTAGCCAGAAGTCTCACCTCAGCAGACACAGGAGGATGACGTCCGCCCACCACAAACTGACTTCAGTCTGACCCTGAGGCCTACTTGGGGCAATCTTCTGACCCCTTACACTCTCTTTGAAAGTGAAGAGGTGGCAAGGGCTGAATAATCAAACATCTTACACTTTCATGAAATGCATTCCGTAAGTGGTCAAAGGGCATTTGACTTCATTTACTTCTTCCATGCTAGGTCTTCATGTTTTGTGGCCTTTTGTCCTAATAAACTGCATCTTTACAAAAAGAAAAAAGAGAATACTCAGATGATGAAGCTCTCTTTTGAAGAGAGTAGTCAACACAACCTGGTAATGGACAGGTGACTGTCCCTCAGAGATGGATACAATGACTATTGAAAGTTTGCATCTCCTCATCTTGAGAAGAGGTTGGGAATGTCTTTGTACAAAAGATGGTTGCATCTTGTTAGGTGAAAGAACAATTCAGTTTATGGTTGAGGGAAGTTCAAATCTGTGTAGAAAGGAGTGTATAGATGCTGAGGACCCAAAGGAATGCCCTGGAACTGCCCAATTGTCTTTCTAATTTGAACCCTTCCTTCCAAACTCCACTTTGTGATACTGGGACTTCTGCTGTGCACTGGCTCCCTGCCCAACTCTGTCCATTGGAGCCACTGGAGGAAGACTGCAGGGCTGCAGGAGGCACAGAAAAACTTGGCCCTTCCTGTTGGTGCCCTGTTTGCTTCATGTTCCGGTCAGACTTGTCTATCCGGTCATGGCAATTTGTTTCAAGGCAGCAGTTGAATAGTTTGAAGTTTCTCCAATACACCCCCCCTCACCTTTAGAAGGATTGAGTCCCAGCCCCGTGAGCCCTTCCTTCAAACTCAGCAATACCAGTCCCAGCCAAGCAGTTTCTTTTCCTTAGAAGTTTGACTTTCAGCTCTGTGGGTCTCCTCTTTCAAGATTCTAGGTTTTAATAACTCCAACCTCTTCTCTTTGTTGCCCCAGTTCTAGGGGTGGTGGCTGCTTCCTGCGGTTGCTACTTCCATGACACTCTAGTGTTCTCTTTTCAGTTAGTGAGCAATTCTTCTGAGCTACTTACTGTTCTTTACATTAATTCTCTATGTTTACAATTTTCAAAATACCTGGTATGGCTTTTGTCTCCTGATTAGACTCTGACTAATACACCTTTCAAGGGGGATCTCTACAATGACGTGGCAGACAAAGATGGGAGCTCCTCCTTCGAATCTGGCCTCCACCACACTGTGCTCCAGCAATATCAGAACTGCCTGTAGCTCTCCATCCATAAGGTGGTTTCTGCTTCTGTGTTATCTACCTATTTTGGAATCATGACAAGACCATCTCTTTGGACCAAAGACTAAAATTAAGATGTATACATAACACAAAGTGATAAGTGCCCTAAGAGATAAAGCAGTATGGGCCTATAAAAGACTGAGATATTCCAATTAGCAGTAGGTGGGGAGGGAACCAGGAAAAGCTTCATGAAAAATATGGCATTGGATCTGGATTTGGAAACTTAGGTAGAATTTGTACAGGTAGGGGAGAACGAAGGAAGGGCGTGATGGGCAGGAAGCATGGCATAAGGAAAGGCCCAGAAATGGAAAATCGTGGGTTGTGGGTGGAGAAGAGGCAGATTATTTGATTATTTGGATGGAGCATTAGGTGAGTCTTCAGTGGGATATTCACCCCTCCATCTCCATCCCCCACAGTCATTGCCCCAGCTCACCCCTGCTGGAACTCAGCTACCCTCTAGCTCATCCATCTCTTGCTACTTCCATCTCCCCATCCCTGCCCCCAGGGAACCCTCAGTCAGAATGGAGGGATTTATGAGCAGTAACACTCTCTTCTCAGATCAATGGCTGAAGATCAATAGCTATAATGCAGAAAATTAATCCATATTCATTAGAATTGAATTGAGCAGATATTATAAAAACTCCCTTGGAAATCTATGGAAGGGAATTAAAGAGAAAGTTATTCTAACGTCACTACTGTCTGCCAAGCTACAGGTTTAAGAAATCAGGCAACTGAAGCGCCTGTTAATATTCAAAGGAAGCTTCAAAGGTCATTTAGGGTCATAGCTATATTGGCCACTTGGATGTAGAGGGTAAGGAGATGGAAGAGATGTTTTCCTCCCTGATATTCCGTGGAGATCTAAGAAACAAATGAACTCGTGGGTGGCCTCCAATCCTAGAATCCTGTAACTCCTGTATTCCTCCCTGATGTCATGAGGAGTTACAGATGAGCTTCAGGAATGTCAAGTGCAATCATTAACTTAGAAAACAGCCTTGACTCCTGAAGACCAGGCTCCCTAGGAGGTCCCCTCTCCTGTCCCAGGGAGCCTCTGGTCATTCTCGGAGCCAGACCCCGCCAGTCTCTATTCACCATACATCTCACAAAATAAGAATAGATACAGATCCACAAGTCTTAGTCTAATGCAGCTGTGAAAAGTGGAGAAAGGTCAAAGGGAAAGTAAAAACCTGGCCTGGTAAACGTTTGCAGAGCTCAGGCAGAAGGACTGGATTACAGTTTTGACTTCACCTCCTAGTAGCCGTGGAAAAATGACAGAATTCTTTGAGTCTCAGTTTCTTTGTCCGCAGAATAAGGACAATAATATAATAATTCCTCCCTCAGCAGGATTACTACGAAGATTAACACAATGCATGGTGAAAGTGCTTTACGTGCTGCGAAATGCTATTCAAAAACTTTTATTGTCCTAAAAACTTAGAGATGTTCTTCTGAAGCAGGTATCTTGTTAATGGAATCTGTCTGTGGTTCTATGAGGTTCATAAATGCCCTGAAATTGTATGCCAAATTGTCAATGTATGTATGTATGTATGTATGTGCATTTTGAGGAGGAAGAGGACCATGGCTTTTAAGAGATTCTCTAAGAAGTTTGTGACCAGCAGTGATTATGAATTAAGAACCCCTGATAGAAGGAGACTGACAGAAGTGCCACATCTCTGTGCAGATGGGACCAGAGTCTTTTAGGCATCACAGCAAGAGAGACCTTACCTTAGCAGGAATCACTGCAAGATGAAGCATCAAAGCCACTGAGGAAAGTTGTAGAATCTTGGTGGTTCAAGATTCAACTTTCTGCAAGTCTCAGGGCCCCATAAACTACTTTGGGTCTCTTTTCTTCCTCTGAGTTTTACTTATTTTTTTCTGGGAAACTTGCAAGCATTTGGGGGAGGTAGTGTGGACAGAAATGACCACAGTGCTAGAGGGAGTGTTTAAAGAGTGCAACAACCATCCAACACGATTTAGTGAGCATCTGTCATGTTACAAGAAGATGCAAGTCACATAAAGAGATGGACTCTGGGGCTTCCCTGGTGGCGCAGTGGTTGGGGGTCCGCCTGCCAATGCAGGGGACATGGGTTCGTGCGCTGGTCTGGGAGGATCCCACATGCCGCGGAACGGCTGGGCCTGTGAGCCATGGCCGCTGGGCCTGCGCATCCGGAGCCTGTGCTCCGCGGCAGGGGAGGCCACAGCAGTGAGAGGCCCGCGTACCACAAAAGGGAAAAAGAGGAAAAGAGAAAGAAAAAAAAAAAAAAGAGATGGACTCTGGCTGGGTGAGCCCCTCCAGGAAGCCAGCTTCCAAAGACAGGGCAACCACCCTGCAAGTCAGTTCCACAATGTTTGCCTATCTTTATGGAGTTTATCCCAGTCTGTCTAATGGGTATCATGGCGATTTGGGCAAAAGACCTACTCCCCTACTGGACCACAGATGCCTTAAGGGTAAGAGGGGTCCAGACATGTTCTGCATTTGTTTGTTGAATTAAATTACATCAAAACAGAGTTCATGCCCTGTTTTTTATTAGCTCTTTAGGTGGTAGAGAGCAAAGGTAAACAGGAGTAGAACAGTGAACACACACAATGCTCCTGAAGAATTCTCCTCTATTAAACGCACACACATGCTCATGCTCATATACACACATGCACATATGTGCATATTCATGCACGCACACACATTACATTCAGAGGAGACTCTTGGCTCCCTGCCACTTGCTTGAAAACCCAGGCTTCAAGAGACAATTAAATATTTATATCTTTACATCTCAGTATCTTCTTTTCAAATCCAAACAGCTCCAATAGGAGCCATCAGTGGCACTTATTTAACTCCTTAAAAACATCCACGAGGGGTTTTATCCTTTTACAATTAAGTTGTTAAGAGCAGAGAAGATGCAACAGACTTTAGGATGGGAATGAGCTTACTCCCCAGAAACAAGGCCGTGGGAGCCCCAACTCACACTCTTAGACTCAGTCTGGGATCCAGCACTCCTGGATCTGGGGCCCAGCCACCCAGCCCACACCCTCACCCATGGTCTGCAGAGGACAAAGGGATGCTCTCTTGCCAGCTTTCCCCAACAGGCACTTGAGTGCCCTGCAATCAGGGCTTGGCAGATTATGCAAATTGCCTGGGCATAATAATGTCCTCACTAAATAGATTAACCCAGCGCAGGGTACCAGACGGGAGCTAGCAGGTGTTGGCTGCCAGGCCCTTAGCTCTCGGCCCCAGCCCCAAGCATGGTGACAGTGCTCCTAGACCAGGCTGCTGATGGCCTTCTCACTACACTACCTTCCCCACCTGCCACCGGGCCTCTATCATGTGCACACTCTTACCTCTTCTCCCTCAGTCTGTCCCTAACGGCCTACCCTGTGGGATCTCCAATGTCAGGGCTGAGAGGAAAGGGAACAAAGCCCTTTCCCAGGAGTTGCTTGAGCTAAGGGTAGGTAAAGGAGCTTTCAAATGGGCAGAATCTTACCACCTCGAGTCACTGACATATGCATTTATGTCTAATTCCCCATCTGTGGGCAGGACTTATGTCCCTGAACTCTCCATAGAACCCTTTCTAGGGCCTGCAACACAATAAGTACTCACCAAATGAATGTTTCTGGGATAGAATTGAATTCCAAAATCACAGGGCTGGGAAAACATCTTCACAATGATTCAAGCAGTCAACAGACATATTCTGATTATGACTCATCTGCCAGGCACTCTGTGAACACTGGCATAGGGATTTTAGCCTTGCTGCTATGAGTTCCTTGAAATGATAAGCAAATTATATGTTTACATGTTTTTCTGTAGGGATAGGGCCCATGGCTTTCACCAGCTTCTTCCTGAGGTCCTGACCTCCCCCTAAAAAATGTTAACCACTGCCTGTCTGCGGGAAGGACAGACATGAAAACCAACCATCACAACAGTGTGATAAGCCTGGGACCAAGATGAGCACAAGATGGTATGAGGGCATAGCAGAGGGTCCAACCTGCAGAGGACAGAGCTCTGAAGTCAGCATCACTCCGTTCTAAGGTAGATATTACAAGTCCCATTTCACTAGTTGGGAAAATGAGGCTCAGAGAGTTTAGGCTACCTGACCAAAGTCACACACCAGTAGAACCAAAAGTAAATCGAAGCTCAGTGTTGAGCTTGCTCCCTGCAGCTGCCTTGGCATTTGAGATCCCAGCTTCGAGACCCCTCATGCTCTCCCAGGGTTCAGGGGGCAGAGGAATGGAACCCCTGCAATGACTGTCTGAATTCTGATCAGCCATGGAGCAGGCTTGGCGGCTAGGCCTCTGGGTCCCCGGTGTGTACATCTTTGCATGCTTCAGCGGACTTTGTGGAGTCTATTTACCACATCTAAGACCAATTTCCTTCCCTTCGGTTGCTTTGAAGATAATTTAAGGTACTTGCATTGTCTGCCTGGGAATGTAAAAAGCTAGCTAATGCCGAAATCGATGCTTCCTGCTTAATCTGTGCCTCCGCCCACCTGCCCTGCGCAGAGGCTGGCTCACACAGCCTTCAACGATGGCTTCAGCACATCTTCCCGGCCGGCTACTTTGTTCATCAGAAAGGGGCTGGGGGTTGGGGGAGGGGGGTGCCTCAGGATAATGGCAGGCAGATTGAGTTGTTAAGCCCGAATGAAATATTTAGTAGCACCACTGGCAGGATTCAGCTGGTCGGGAACAGTACTTGAGCCCTGCTTGGGGAAGCGGGTGGAGGAGGGTGCCCAACATGGGCTGCCCAAGCTAGGAGTGCAGATTAGCCTGTTCCAGCCCTCAGTGAGGGAGCAGGGAGCAGCACCGGATCAGGCTGAGAAAATGCTGCAGAGAGGAGGGAAGAGAAGACCAGCCCGGACATGACCTCCCAGCTGGCTCTGTTCCCAGGGCAGGCTGGGACCACTTAGGAGGGCAGGTTGCTCTGCCAAACCTGCACCTGCAGCCCCCAGAGGGCATGAAATAGGGGTGCTCATCGCCAAGGAGAGAGCTCCCATTGTCTGCATATCTCCCCACCTCTTCTAGGTGCTGATGCTCTGCACTGGAGCTCAGCTCTTCGTAGAAAGTTTAACCGGGACTTAGAGGGCTAGCTAAAGGGTGGGGTTGGAGAGGTGAGAATAGAAAAGATGGCATTTTCCATGTTCTTCCTTCCTAAACTACTCTGGGAACAGAGTATTCTAGTCCTATGTACTTTGTATTATACTATCCTGACTTCCTCACTGCTAAAATCATGGAATCTCAGCCTGAGATGGGACTTGGCAGATCACATGTTCATTCAACATTTATTGAGCTCCTTACCTACTATGATCAAGTATAGTATATACCATGCCATTCACCCATGCCACATTCAATATTTTAATCCCCTTTATAGCACCCCATCCCAAATTGGCCAATACTAGAATGACTTCATGGATGGGAAATGAGTTATTTCCTACTGATCCTCATTCCAGCAATCTTTATCAGGAATAATTCCCTTTATTCAAACCAAAATCTGTACGCCTTCAGCTTTTATTTATACCCTTGGCCCTTGTTCCCCTGACCCATTCCCTACTCCCCCACCCTCCCCAACATTGCCAAAGCCACAGTAGCATCCTTCAGATATCTGAAAACATCTCCAGGCTTCTTCCAACTCAGCAGTATGACCAAAATCTAATTATAATTTGAGGAGCCAGGTGGACTGTGACAGTGCTAAATCTTTTGGATGTCAAATAACTTAATCTTTTCATAGCTTTTCTCCCTCACGTTTATTTGATTCCTTTTCTACTTAATCTCCAGGTCTACCACAAAGTGGCAGTCACAAAACTCCTTCATAAAAGCAGGTTACAAAATTTCTGCTCTTGCCTGGGGTAGACTGGCTTATATGGAACAAATTCTCCTGCTAATAAAAACTTTAAAAATCGAAATCAAAAACAACTCTTTAAACATCAACAGAGAGCTGCCAAGGCATCCAGGACTTATGAGCCAAAATTTTAAGAAGAAGGGAAATGAACTGAGAGGCACCCTACATTCATGATTACTTTTCCCTGATTCATATTTAGTAGCTCAGAGGCTGAAAGGACAAGCAGAGACTAAGAAGATGAACATAAAGTAGTAGCTAAGACACAATGAAGCCAAGCAGAGCTTTTGACAGTCTCATGAGGCTGAGGAGACATATACTGGAGCTCAGAGCTACCAACCAAGGCATTTAGGATATAAAGGTTGAGATCCTGGAGACAAGAGAAGACCAAAGAAGTGAGCCCAATATTTAATGGCACTTTCCCTCAAGGCATGTGTGATCCATAAGCTGCAACCCAGGGGATGAAAAACCTAACTAAAAACTGGCTACAAGGCTGGGAAATTTTAAAAGGCTGTTAGGTCTGGGTCCTTGCTGCCAAGATGCCAGAAGGGTTGGGTGTGTTGTGTCCCCTTCCTAAGAGGATCTTCATCCTGGTGTAGACCAAGAAAAGAAGCAATAATGGTCATGCCAGGGCTTCCCTGGTGGCGCAGTGGTTGGGAGTCCACCTGCCGATGCCGATATTTATTGTAATAAACCAAAGATGCATATTATAATATCAGGAGTAGCCAATAAAAAAAATAGCAAAAGACTATACAACTAACACAATAATAGAAATAACAAAATATACTGAATTAACTCAAAGAAGAAAATAAAGGAGGACAAACTAAAGCATTACAAATAAGAAAATATACACTATAATGTGTTTAAGCCAAAATATATCAGTAATTACATAAAAGGATAAATACACTAAATTCTTCTATTGAAAACATTTGTCAGACAAGTGTTTAATTTGTCAGATAAGTTTTTAATACCAATTATTTATTTATATTATTCAGAAGACAAATATAAGGTTTCTAGATTGGGGCTGACTATTACTACTTACTTACTACTATTATTACTTATAACTGCATTGGTTCCCCATGCCCAATTTTCCCCCTTAAGGGTGGTGTAAGGAGAACCAAATGGTTAGGACGGTACATGCAAAGGGTACACAGAGGAGAGGAATTCAAAAATTATGAATCTGAGAGTTTATATAGGAACAGCCATAAGGCTCCCCTACCGCCTTCATCCTGAGAGAGGGAGAGGAGCCTTTCTAAGGCAAACTATTTTCTCAGGGAAGAGAAATGACAAAGTCTCTACTCTGGAATTCAAATACTTGGCTCTGGGGTTGATATATTTACTTACCCTTTGAATGGGAGCAGATGGCTCCATTATAAAGAATAAAAGCAGCTCCAGGTTTATCACCCGAATGTGAGGAACAAATGTGTCTGGGGGAAAGAGACATTCTTTCTTTGCTTAGAAAGACTTAGGAAACTTTAACGAGGCAGAAACATGAAAATATTCGTATTGCTTTCCAACAACTATGATGAAGGAAAACAACTATATGCTGCTTATAAGCAATGCGTCTTAAATATAAGACCAAAGAAAGGGTAAAAGAATAGAAAAAGATATACCATGCTAACACTAACCAAAGGAAAGCCAGTATGGCTATATTTATATCAGATAAAGTAGACTTTTAAGGCAAGAAGAATTACCAGAGATAAAGAAAGACATTTCCTCATGGCAAAAAGATCAATCTACCAGGAAGACATAAAAATTCTTAATATGTATGTACTTCATAACATGACTTCAAAATGTAAAAAGCAAAATTTGGAGCAAGGAGAAATAAAGAATTTCTTATGTTTTTCTCAATAACTAGTAGAATGAGTACACAAAAATATAAAAGATATAGATTTGAAATATATGTTTAATAAACCTAAACTAATTAAAACTGTATTAAACTAATTAAAAATACACAAAAACAATACACTCAATACCCTTTTGGAGTAGCAGGTAACAGATATACCTTCACACCTAAAATAACCCAAAAAATTGAACAAAATTTATAAAACAATGATTCTTAAGGCTTTGGCCATCAGGCTACAAAGAAGAATGATCCTTGAGAGATGAGAAGTCAGGGAGGTGAGTGAGCCCTGTTATTGCCCCAACTTACTGCCTGCAGAAAGTTTCCAGGCTGTGGTACATGGAGAGAAACCCAAGTGGAACTCAGAGGTCTCCTTGAATTGAGGAAATAAATTCAAGAGTCTGGGGAGTCCAAGGTGACCAGAGTTCACTCATACCACAGCTCAATAATTCTCTCTTATTATTTTTCAGTCTTTATTTTTATGTTTCTTTCTGAATACTTTCCACTGCTTTGTCTTCAAATGTACTAATTTTTTCCTGTACAATGTCTAAATTACCATGATCCCATTTAGTATCTTTTTCATCTGAAACATGGCAGTTTTTTCATCTTTAGAAATTCAAATTGGGTCTTTTTCTTTCTTTTATGTCTCTACTTATGCACAGTATAGCTAAATTTTCCTCTAGCTTTTTGAGCCTATGGAATACAATTAGAATAACTGTTTCCATGCCCTTGTCTACTAACTCTACCATTTGGATCAGTTTAGATTGGTTGAAAATTCTCCTTATTATAAATATACTTTTCCTGCTTCTTCACAGATCTGATGATTTTTTTATTGGATGCCAAGCATTATAGTTTTATCCCATTATGTGCTGAAATATTTGTATTCCTATAAATATTCCTTAGCTTTGTCCTGGGATACAGTCAAGTTATTTGGAAGCAGATTGACCTTTCTGAAGTTTGGCTTTAGGCTTCATTATGTAGGACCAGAGAAACATTTAATCTAGGGTTAATTTTCACCACTACTGAGGCAAAATCCTTCTAGTTTCTGTCCCTGAGGCTCCAAGAATTATGGTTTCCATTCTGGATAGTCGGAATGGGTACTATTCTCAATCCTATGTGAATGCCAGAGATTGATTGTTCCATAGAATTTTTTCAGGTGTTTCTTTCCCTGGCCTCAGGTAGTTTCCTCAAATGAGTTTTCTCTCTCTCTCTCTCTCTCTCTCCCCTCTCTCCCCTCTCTCCTTCCTCTTCTAAAGTTAGATTACAATAAGTTTAAAATATATACTATAAGCCCTTAAGATACCACTAAAATGTCAAAGCAAATAGTTACAGCTAAACCCAACACAAGTGATAAAATGGGATTGTAACAAGGACTCAATTAACACAAATAATAGCAGACATCTTAGGCAAATCTAATACAACAATATATAAAAAGATAATATATCATGACCAGGAATGCAAAATTGATCTAACATTTTAAAAGCAATGTTATTCGTTGAATAAACAGACCAAAAAAGACAAACCATATAATCATTTCAATAGATGCAGAAAAGCATTTGACAAAATTCAATGTCAGTCCTTATAAAAACTCTCAGAAAACTAAGAATTAAAGAGAACTTCCTCGGGCTTCCCTGGTGGTGCAGTGGTTGAGAGTCCACCTGCCGATGCAGGGGGCACAGGTTTGTGCCCCGGTCTGGGAAGATCCCACATGCCGCGGAGCGGCTGGGCCCGTGAGCCATGGCCGCTGAGCCTGCGTGTCCAGAGCCTGTGCTCTGCAACGGGAGAGGCCACAACAGTGAGAGGCCCGCGTACCGCAAAATGAAAAGAAAAAAAAAAAAAAGAGAACTTCCTCAACCTGATAAAGATCATCTACAAAAACCTGCAGATATCACACTTAAAGAAAACTTCAGGTACAGATGATTTCTCCAGTGAATTTTATCATACATTTAAGAAATAAATCTACACAATTTTTTCCAGAGAATAGAAAAACTTTACAACTCCCAACTTATATTATGAGACCAGTATAATCTTGATACCGAAACCTGATAATAACATTACAATAAGAAAAATTTCAGATCAATCTTTCTCATGAACGTAAATTCAAAAATTCTAAACAAATTATCAGCAAATGGGATCCAATGATATATAAAAAGAACAATATATCACAATCAACCTGGGCTTATTCCAGGAAAGTAAAGTTTGTTTACTATTTGAAAAGCAATCAAGGCAATTGATAGTAATTCACCAATTAACAGAATAAAGGAGAAAAAAAAATACATGATCTCCTCAATAGATGTAGAAAAGTCATTTAATAAAATTTAACACTCATTCATTTTTTAAATTAGAAAAAGAAAGCTTAACAAATTAGCCACAGAAGGAAACTTCCTTAATTTTATAAAGGATTAAGGATAACTATAAAAAACTTGGAACAAACACCATTCTTAATGATAAATATTGAAAGATTTACCCCTGATATCAGGAATGAGGCAATGATGTCCACTGTCACCCTCCTATACAACATTATATTATAGGTCTTACCCAGTGCAATAAGGAAAAGGAAAAAAAGTATATAATGTTTGAAAATAAAGTCACTTTGCAAGGGATGTGACTGTGTATTTGAAAATCCAAAAGAATATGCTGATAAAATGATAGAGTTAAAAAATTAATTTAGCCAAATCAAGCAAGGTTACAGTTCAACATGCAAAAATTAACTGAATTTTTATATACAACCAAACTATTAGGAAATATGTTTTAAAGATAGCATTTTCAAAATAATATTTTCAATGGCATCAAATACATAAAATACCTAGAAATAAATCCAACAAAAGATGTGCAAGACTTCTAGAAAAAGAATAAAAACCTATACACTTTATTAAGATAAATTAAAGAAAACTTAAATGAGTGGGAGATACTACATATTTATGGATTGGAAGATTCAATATTGCAAATAAAATACTGTAACAAAAACTCAATCCTCCCCAAAATGATATAAAATTCAATGCCATCCTAATCAAAATCTCAGCATGTTTTTTATTTTATAGAGATGGATAAACTGATTCTAAAATTTACATGAAAATGCAAAGCATAAAAAGAGCAAAGACAATATTGAAGAAGAGTAACAAATTTGGAGGACCTAAACTACCAGATATTAAGTATATTATTAAGCACCAGTAATTAAGAAACTGTTGAGTTGGCACAAGGTGAACAAATGTACAATAGAACAGAATAGAGAATACAAAAACAGTCTGATACATGCTTCACTTCTAGCAAAGGTGATATGATGGAACAGGGGGAAATGAACAGTCTTTTCAATAAGTGGAGCTCAATTATTGGTTATTTATATGGGTAAAAAAAATATTGACCCCTACCTCACACCATACACAAAAATCAGTTCCAGATGTATTATAAATAAAAAAGTGAAAGGTTAAACAATAAAACTTCTAGAACATAGGAAAATATATTAATGATCTTGAAGTAGGTAAATGTTTCTTAAATTGGGCACAAAATATACTAACCATAAAGGAAAATATTGATAATGGGACCAAGTTAAAACTTAAAGCCTCTGTTTATCAAATGATACCTTAAAAGAGTGAAAAAGCAACTCACATAGTGGGAGAAGATTTTTTCAATAAATACTTGACAAAAAACCCCTCATATCCAGAATATACAAATGACTCCTACAATCAATTTTAAAAAACACAGAAAATCCAATAGATAAATGGGAAACGAACAGGTATTTCACCAAAAAAGGATATCTATGTGTCCAAGAAGCATATCAAAAAGCACTCAATTTCATTAGTCATTAAGGAAAAACAAAATAAAACAACAATGAGTTACTACTAAACACTCAACAGAATAGAACATTTCAAAGCATTGATAATAATCAAGTGTCAGCAAGGATATGGAGCAAATGAAATTCTCACAGACTGTTGGTGCAAGTATAAATTGGTTTACCCACAAGTCTGTTCCCTAATAGAAATGCATTCATAAATGTATCAAAAGACATTACTGATAACAACACACTGGGGTTGGGGGTATTAGGGGGGAGTACCTATCAATAGTAAAATGTGTAAATAATTTGTAATAGAGTCACACAGTGGAATGCTATGCAAAAAGAAAATGGATGAACTAATACTACATACAACAGCATGAATGTACCTTACAAATATAATGTGGAACAAAAGTCACAAGAAGGACTTCCCTGGTGGCGCAGTGGTTGAGAGTCCGCCTGCCGATGCAGGGGACACGGGTTCATGCCCCGGTCCAGGAAGATCTCACATGCCGCGGAGCGGCTGGGCCCGTGAGCCATGGCCACTGAGCCTGCGCGTCCGGAGCCTGTGCTCCACAACAGGAGAGGCCACAACAGTGAGAGGCCCGCGTACCGTAAAAAAAAAAAAAAAGTCACACGGAAAAGCATATACTGTATGATTCTATTTGTAAAAATTCAAAAGCAGGCAAAACTCCTATCTAGTGATGAAAGTCAGAGTAATAGTTGTGTTTGGTATGGTTAGTGACTAAAAGAGGCATGGAGAGGTTTTTGAGGTGCAGGTGATAGTCTATTTCTTGATCTGAACATTAGTTGGTTACATACCAGTGAAAATTCATTGAATTATAATTTGTGCACTTCTCTCTATATATTTTTGGCTTCAATTTTTTTAGTGCTTACCAAAAAAAATAAAATAAAACAAGATGATAAACATCATCTGTAGCATGATTTTATATGTGTAGACCTGTATAAAGAATATGTGCTAAACATATATAACTATATATGCCAAAATGCTAACAGTAATTATGTCTGGGCATTGGTTTATGAGTAATTTTCATTTTCTTCTTTATACATTTTTGTACTGTCTGAATATTTTTGATGAGAATATATTACTTTCATAAAAACTAAAAATAATAAAGCTTTAAATAAAGTTCTAATTTTCAAGTGGTAAAATGGCATGTGGCTATATTTAGAGAAGAAAAGAGTCCTAAACTCTTACAAATACATAATTGAAGCATTTACATATGAAATAATACAATGTCTAAGAGGGTGCAGGGAGAAGTGGGGAGTAAAGTTTTTTAATGGCCATATATTGGTAATTGTTAAGGCTGAAGTATGGTCCACAATGGTTCATTATACTCTTTTTTCCACCTACGTGTGTTTAAATAATAAAAAGTTGAAAAACAAACAAACATTCTTTCATAAACATAGAATTTGTGCATGGCAGATATTACCCATAGCAAAAGCTATGCATAATCTGTAAATAGCCAGAGAGGGTGAATTAGTAAAGAAGATTTTCTCAATATTTGGATGGAGTCTCAGCAGGACTCCAAGAAGAGTTTGGCATGGAGACTGCATTCATGCTATGTTGAAGGTCCACCAGGTTCTACATGTTGGTCAAGAGTCCAGCTCAAAGAACCACTGCTCCAAAGGAAGGAGACCACTCAGGGAGGCCAATCTCCCACTAGCCTAGAGAGAAGCATGCCCAACAGAGCACACAGTGATTTAGAAGATGGAGCACCCACAGCTGACCCTTAATCTAGGGCTTCCCTAAAAGGAGACAATGAGGTGACTTCTTTCATGGGAATTCAGGACCTACCAGAAACTTTGAAGAAGTCTTGCCCTTTCAGCTTAGGAGTAAGGTATTGGAGACAGGAAGCAAGAGTCAGGATGAGGTGATGAAGAGGCATGAACTTGGAGCCGCACTATTTGACTCTGAGATGTCTCCAGTCTCAATCCCCTCCTCTGTAACATGGGATAATAATATCTGCTTCTCAGCTTCTGTAAGGACTAAATGACAGAAAACATGGTGCCAAGCAAGTGCCTTACCCAGAGTAGATGGAAAAAACACATTATTTCATTTTCATAATCAACAAATATTTGTTCAACAGCCCATATACAGCCGACGCTGAAAAAACCAAAGCCTACCAAGAGGGAGAAGTGACCGTAGGGCAGTGAGTACTACTGAGAGGGTTCATCCTTTCTAAAAAAGGTTTCTACCCCGCTCTGTGGCCCAAGCCTTTGCATTTGTTGCTTGTGTCCTGCTCATTTATGAAATCTCTAGAGCAACACATTGGCCTCAGGAGTTTCGCCTTATCCAATCTGTTCACCATTATTCTGGATTTTGACAGACGTGATACTCGAGGAGAGGATGGGAAAGTTTCTTGAGGGCCTACAGAGCAGATGTGGGCATGTATACCGATCACCCAAAGGTATAGAATCCAGGGAAGCTCAATTATAGAAGTGAAATGATGGCTATAGCAAGACAGCTACCAGAGATCTTTGTGACTTTCCAGATCACCTCTATTTCAATCATCTTCCCCTGCCACTGCTTTGGAGTACCCACCTCTTTCCAAGCTGCCCAATGTTGAGCAGGGGACACAGTGCCATGACGAGCCAGTAATTTCTGGAGAGCTGTAGCTAAGCAGCATATCACCTGCTGCATCAACAAAGTTTAGGTCTAGAGCAGGGGAGCATGTTGTCAGGCTGCAGGTATGTGCCCATTAGTGTCATGAGGACTCCAACACTGCCTAGTAATGGTAGTGCCTGGTAATGGAGATGCCCGGTCATGGAGGTGCCCGGGAATGGAAGTGCCCGGTAATGGTGGTGCCTGGTAATGGTGCTGCCAGGTAATGGTGGTGCCTAGTAACGGAGATGGCTAGTAATGGTGGTGCCTAGTAACGGTTGCTAACGTGCACAGCCTTTTGTTTTGTCCTTGTTCCAATCCACTTGGCACTGCAGTGAGAGCCTCCATTCACTCCCACTTCCTGCCTTTGCCCAACATCTGGATTCCCCCTCCACTGATCACCCATGCTTTTCTGCAGCACATCTGCAGAGGGCAGGCCCTGTCCTGAGCTTCTCTAGGCCTGTCCATCTCCAACTAGCCATAGGTCAGCAACAGCTCCCAGGGCCCTGTGTCTCACACAAAGTGGGTACCTGTGACCAGACCACTGACACCGGGGACATCAGTGCAAATGAGACCTACGAGGGGACAGTCAAGGGAGCTGATGAGAAAGCCCCAACCCTGGGGAGGTAGAACTACCTTTCACTGAGTCCAATCAGGTCTCAACACTGTGCCTGACATGCATGGCCTAATTTAGCCTTCAGCCCAACTCTGTGAGCTAGAAATCATTATCCCCATTTCACAGATGAGAAAAATCAGTAACTCCCAGAGAGAAAGTAATTTGTCTAAAGTCATCCCTCCAGGATTTGGCAGAGCCAATATTAGAAACTAGATCTCTCTGACTTGACTAACGTTTCCACTACAAATAGTTTCTAAACTTTCCATGGACACCTGCTTGCTTCCCAGACCCCAGCAAGTGAATGCACCTGAATAATTCAATAGGTCGTGTATTGCAAGGGCAGGTCTGGTGGAATTCTCCTAGTCCCGAAGCCCACTCGGTTGAAGCCCTCAACCACGGTGATTCTGCCCCACGGTGCTCTGCCTCTAACACAAGGAACATTCATCTCCCTGAGACTTTCCCCCTGCTTCTGTCGGGGAGCCTTGGGGAATCCGCTAGCTCCCTCATACTACAGAGCAGGGCGCAAATGGCTGGGAGGAGCCCCAGCCCAACCTGAAAGCTAAACCCTCTGTGACCCAAGTCTCCTCAAAACAGAGAAGTTTATAGTTGGAAGGAGCCTCCAAAGTCATCTCATCCAATTCCTCAACTCAAGTTGGAGTCTTCCCCACAGGGACTCCACCTGCCTCTCACTCTCCCTCCCTCCTCTTGTAAGAGATTCCCCAGGGCTTCCCTGGTGGTGCAGTGGTTAAGAATCTGCCTGCCACTGCAGGGGACAGGGGTTCAAACGCTGGTCTGGAAAGATTCCACATGCGTCGGAGCAACTAAGCCCGTGCGCCACAACTACTGAGCCCGTGCACCACAACTACTGAAGCCTGCGCACCCTAGAGCCTGTGCTCCGCAACAAGAGAAGCCACCGCAATGAGAAGCCTGGGCACCGCAACAAAGAATAGCCCACGCTTGCCGCAGCTAGAGAAAGAGAAAGCCCGTGCGCAGCAACGAAGACCAAATGCAGCCAAAAATAAAATAAATAAAAAATAATTTTTTAAAAAACAAGGAACGAAAAAAAGAGATTCCCCAGCCTCTGCTTGATGGCCTTCCTCCAGTGACCAGGAACTAACCACCTCCCTAGAGAACCAACGTTTCCCTTGGTCAGTGCCAGCTGGAGAAACCTCTTCCTTCCGTTGGGCCCCAGGCTGTCTTCCTGAAGCATATACATATGTCCTATTTTTACCCTTAGGGATGCAGAGAACAAGGGTGTCCCCTCTTGCTCACAATAGCCCCTGGGAGACAGTCATAATGCTCCTGTGCGTCCTTGGGCCTACAGAGCAGACATCTTCATTTCCTTCAACCATTTCTCGTGAGTCTCGGCTTTTGCTTTCACCCCATCTCCATCACCCTCCACTGAATGCGCTCCAGCTGACAGGTCTCTGATACTATGCTGTAAAAAGGGTCATTATTTACTGCAGTTCTCTCCTCTCCCCTCTCTGTCTTTCTCCCTGTTTCTCTTTCTCCCAGGTTCATCACGAAAAAAAAGATCAGGTCAGGTCATGGGGCCTCATCCCCAGCAACCCTGTGGGGCTCTGGCAGCCACGTTACTAGCCTCTGTATCTGGGGCATACCTGGGGCCTCTCCCTCCAGCCCCCCACCACTATCTCACAGGGACTATTGCTATCTGGCAGTGCTGGAGGAGATGGGCACACACAAGCAGGAACATTCACTTGCCAGGACTTGGCAGGAACTCAGAAAATCTTCACAACTCTTTGGGACTGGTTATGGGACAATCTGCCTCTTCAATCCAACTGGATAATCCAATATCCAAATACTAGGGGACAATCCAGGGCAAGTCAGAATTTCCATGCCAAAGCCCTTAGAGCTGGGAGGGGACACTATTTTCAAAAACATTCCTGAAACTCCCTGCCACAGAACTCCTTCTTTTTCTTGGGACACTGTGAATGGGGGATCATAAGTGAAGCAGCAGAGACTTGGGCTAGATATTGAGAAGGTACCCTGGATTACCAGCTGGGATGCTGAGGCGCATGACAAAGTCATCTGAGGACACCCAGGGAGGCTGTCCTTTGCTCAGAGTTGAGGGGGTAGCGGGCACTCCATCCTCCACACCCTTTGGGAAGGTCCCTCAGACACAGAGGCTGTATCGTGAAATCCAACCTAAACCCACACATATGAATCGCTCCTGCCCCCCGCAGCTACACACTTAGCCTGCATAACTGCATGAGTGGCTGGAGAGGTACAAGAAAGAGCAGGGCTTCCCTGGTGGTGCAGTGGTTGAGAGTCCGCCTGCCGATGCAGGGGACGTGGGTTCGTGACCCGGTCCGGGAGGATCCCACATGCCACGGAGCGGCTGGGCCCGTGGGCCATGGCCGCTGAGCCTGCATGTCCGGAGCCTGTGCTCCACAACGGGAGAGGCCACAACAGTGAGAGGCCCGCGTACCGCAAAAAAACAAAAAAAAAAAGAAGGAGCAAAGGTCATCCCTCCCATAGCCTGCCTGTGACATCACCCCAGTTCTGGCTAACTTTACCGAGGCGAGGAAGCATGCAGGGAACACCAGGGGAATCCCAATGGGCAGAAGAGACCCTGGCACCACTGCCCACCCTACTTGTTTTATATGCTACCTTAGACCTGTCCTTGTCCCCAAGATCTTACAGTCAGTTAGGGGACACCTCATACCTGGTGATAGAACGTTCTCTCACACTTCAAGCAGCAGAGAGTGGGGCATAGGCTAGCCAGGGAATTAATCACATAGTAAAGGCTGGAGGAGAGATCCTGCAGAGAAAGTGAAGTCTTCAAGGAGGACACATGTGGGAGGTCTAATCAATCACTGGGGCCAATACATGTGCTCTAGTCATTCCAGTTATGTTGGCCCAGATTGGGCTGTAATGGCAAACACTCCCCTGGATGGTCCCCTCACACCGCCTGTCCAGCCAGCACATCCCAGCTCTAGGCTCAGTGGCCCAGAGAACATTGTAAAGTGGAGGGCAGCCCTCTTCCCTTGCTGTCTCCCTTTCTCTCTCTTCAGCCCCAGGTTTCCCTCTTACTCTACCTGGTTCCGAGTGCCCTCTACTCACTCCCCAGCTAAAAGCACTCAGGAAAGGCTCTGTTAAGCCATTCACACCTATGGGGTGCCTTTTAGAGAACAAACACATTAAACTAAAGGAATAACATTCAAATGGTGGAATCTTGGGCATCAGGACGTGGGTAGCGGATGTATTTCTGGTTCAGAAAGCAGGAGGAGATGCTTCCAAGATTCCACCGTTCCACTGTAGGTGATAGCTTCCTGTGATTCCCAAGAGGCTGTTGCTACCTCCTGGAGCTGGGAATCTCACTGAATAATAGCAAAAGGGGAGAACTGTGTCCAGCTTTCCCCCAGTCCCAGGGTGATTTGTGGGCAGTGCCCATACTCAGCCATAGATACCCCTGGCAGATCCCATCTCTGCCACACCACGCGTTCACTGTGTCTCTTGGGAAGGTCTCTTCCCCTCCTTGGCCTTATTTTCTCATCTGTAAAACAAGGGGCTTGAACTAGATGGCTCCTAACCCACTTCTTCACTGACATTCTGGTCAGCTGGGTCTCTGGGCTGCAGCTGCAGGAAAGGTTGTCCTCATCTTCGCCCTCACCCTCTCTCTGGTGACCTGCATCCCCACCCCCACGAAGGAAAGATGATATAGAAGGTATGTGCTTAAAGAACCCTCTTTTTTTTCTATCTCTTTCCTTGCAGGCACTCAGGAGATACCTGCAGGGACAAGAAACTGGGAAGTAGGAAGAAAATCTAATAGGTCACTTAGGTGTTTTTCTCCTGGGCTATGATAAAAGGGAAGGGAAAAGAAGTATCAGAGGTTGAACTCGGTACCCTAGCCCAATCAGGTCCTAATTTGAACAAGCATCCAGTCCTGAGTCTACTCCAGGGCAAGACACACGGACAAGGAGAGGCCAGAATCATGCTCTCCTTCCTCTCCAGACTGGGCTGCACCAAAATATTTTCTACTGAAGAATGGAGATGGCTTGGCAGGAGGGTTGGCAAAGGGATTAAAGCTTCAGACAGGCTGCTGGACTCACTCACCTGTAAGGCCCCTTCCGGTTCTGGCATTCTATGAGAAGTGGTACCCAGACCGGGCCATCAGAGGTCCCTGAAAGGTCTGTGGTGTCCACCTTGCCTGTCCCTGCTCAGAGCCCCCTGTCAGCCGAGGACCCAGTTTCCAAGGCTGGAGGCCCATGAAGGTCACCATCAGCATCACTACCCACCCCTCTGTGCACACCCTCTCAAATCCTTATTTATAAATGTGGCAGAGGCAAGCAGGCTGGGGAAACAGCCATTGCTATGCTAACTGCCCACATGTGACCTGAGGGTTAGAAAATGAAACTGTAAAACTGCTCATCTGAATCAGAGGAGCTGGAGTCCCTGCACCCTGAAGGCTGAGAGGAGCCCAGCTACCTGGGTCTGACCTGGATTTGAGCCCTGGCCCTGGACACCAAGGGCCCATCAGGCTGCAGGAAAGGCCGCTGGCCCTGGAAACCAGTGACCACCGACTCCACTTAGAACATTGCTGTGCCCAAGAGCAGGGTGAACACATGACCCCCTGAGCACAGCCAGGGCTGCACTCAGCCAGCCTGCCCCTGCCCCCTTCTTTCCAAACCAACTCTCTGGGAGCAGGCAGGGCTGCCCAACAGAAGAAGCACGACCAGGACTCAGGAGATTGAGTTCTGGCAGCTGTGGACCTGATCACCTAGGTTATCCCCCTCTCTGAGTCTCAGTTGTCCCATAAGGGTCTATATGACCCCAAAGGCTCTTCCAACACGGTGCCCCTCTAAGAGGAGGTCTGGTAGACTCACTCACAGTGAGGTGTGTGTAAATGATAACGTATAAGCATCTCCTCTCCTTACTTAGGAGAAAAACCTCTATCAAAAGGATGAAGAAACAATGATAGGATTTCAGGTAAGAGAACAAGCCAGTCAGTGTACCCTCTAGAGACAGAAAACAGGTAAAAGATGTCCTCTGAAAAGAACAAAAGGTTTGACCTAGTGTAGAAACTTGAACCTCATTATTTGGCTGAGTCCCTCACAAAAATAAGCAGAAAGAAGGAGGTGGTCATTAGCTCAAGCCCCCACCCTCTTGTGGGCAACTCCAGAACTGGACAAAGCAAGTACCACTAGATGCCTTTCTGCTGCTCACCCAGGATCTGCCTTGTTGTCTGAGCAACTACTGGGGCAAAAGAGCTAGCTGCTTCCAGCCAGGGCCACGGCCTTTGGCAGTGGGGTGGGAGAGGGATTCCTGCCCATCACATTTTGTATACAAAGGATACTCGATTAAAATAAACACTAAGGGCAGTCTCACAAGATGGAGGTTTAAAAACCAGTACATGCCCACCCAGTTGGCATAACTGGGTAGGAACAAAACCTACCCATTTGCTTCACTGATTAAGAAAAAAGAACTGCAACTCCTACAACTCAATAACAAACAAATGAACAACCCAATCAAAAATGGGCAGAAGATCTAAATAAACATTTCTCCAAAGAAAACATAAAGATGGCCAATAGGCACATGAAAAGATGCTCAACATCGCTAATTATTAGAGAAATGCAAATCAAAACTATAATAAGGTATCACCTCACACCGGTCAGAATGATCATCATTAAAAATCTACAAATAATAAATGCTGGAGAGGACGTGGAAAAAAGGGAATCCCCCTACACTGTTGGTGGGAATGTAAATTAGTGTAGCCACTATGGAGGACAGTATGGAGGTTCCTTAAAAAACTAAAAATAGAGGTGCCATATGATCCAGCAATCCCACTTCTGGACATATATCTGGAAAAGATACATGGACCCCAATGTTCATAGCAGCACTATTTACAATGGCTAAGACATGGAAGCAACCTAAATGTCCACCAACAGATGAATGGGTAAAGAAGATGTGGTGTATATATATATATATATATATATATATATATATATATACACACACACACACACAATGGAATACTACTTAGCCATTAAAAAGAATGAAATAATGCTATTTGCAACAACATAGATGGACCTAGAGATTATCATACTAAGTGAAGTAAGTCAGACAAAGACAAACATCATATGATATCACTTATATGTGGAATCTAAAATATGATACAAATGAACTTATTTACAAAAAAAAAACAGACTCGCAGACAAAGAAAACAAACATATGGCTTCCAAAGGGGAAAGGAGGTGGGGGAGGGATAAATTAGGAGTTTGGGATTAGACGATACAAACTACTGTACATAAAATAAACAACAAGTTCCTACTGTATAGCACAGGGAACTATATTTAATATACTGTAATAAATCAGAATAGAAAAGAATATGAAAAAGAATATACATATATATAAAAAACTGAATCACTTTGCTGTACACCAGAAACTAACACAACATTGTAAATCAACTATACTTCAGTTAAAAAGAAAAAAAAGTATAGACTGATTACAAGTGTCATCCAAAGGTGCAAAGGTCTTTTTCAGTGCTTCTGGCGGAACCAGCAGGCGGCCCTGCCCAGCTGCTTTCCCCTCATCCCCTCCTCTTTGCTCAGTGTAATAATATCCAAACTAATGAGTATAGACCCCAAATTTCATCCATACGCATTATCTCATTTAAATTTTGTTACATTCTACTAATGAGAAAATTAAGGCTCAGAAAGGTTAAAAGACTTAGCCAAGATCAGACATTCGATAACTGTACTTGAACCCAGGTCTCCAGAGTCTACAGCTAGAAGTCTTTCCACCTTGTCAGAGCTGCTGGACTGGGCTGGGAGGACTGAGGCAAGCTTCTGAGCAGGCATCAGTCAACTCCCCCGTGGCAGGAGGGCAGAAGGGCCAGAGCTGATGGAGGCCCAGGAGCCCATGGCCTGATGGGAGAGTTTTCCTGCAAAATGGAGCAGGCTGCCAGCATGCTCATTACCCAGCCTTATTCCATTTCATAATAAATGAAGCCCCTGGAGGGCCAGGCATGATAGGGTGGGGTGAGATGGGGAGTGAAGACTATTACTGGATTTTAACCTTCGTCTTCTCTTTCTGGGCCTCTGGAACAGCTGCTCAACAAAATGGATCTGTACAGACAATCATTTTTGCTGCATTACTTAATATACAGTTGCTCTCGGCAAGAGATATAATTGACTTGCTTAACTAATCAATCTTTCTATAAGCATAGCTGCTTCTCCTCTCCCAGTGGGGGAGGAAAGCAGGGGAAAGGGGAGGAAAAGAGAAATTGCAAGGAGCAACCTTTGGCATGAATTAGAGAGCTCCAACACCCAGCTGAGGTTTCAGAGCCAGGGGGGGAAAAAATGCTGCCTAGCCTTCCCATCCAGTTTCCTTCTTGGTCCAGACATGATCTGTGGTAGCCTGGAGTAATAATCGCCCGACAGGAAATAGAGGCACGAGTGCCAGAAGAAGTCAAAGGAGCTGTGGCCCAGGCAATCCAAAAGTCATCTTCAGTTGTCTTTGGAGTGACTTCAGTGTCTTTTAGAAATAAAAGTGTGTCTCATGACCTGGGACTTGAAACACTCAAATTAAGCAAGGAAGCCATGGATAAAAGCTCATTTGGGCTGAGTGTGAAAATATCCAGCCTCCCCCATACTCCACCCACCCCTCTACCCCAGCTCAGTTTCTCCATCTCTCCACTTTGGGGGGATGTGCAGCATCGCCCAGCAAATTCTCCCAAAGTACAGGCCCAGACCACACTGCCCTCTCTCTAACCTCTTCTGCCTCTGACTCCCCCTTCCCTCCATTCAGAAGAGGAAACTTTGACGCCTGTCTTTTTCTTCTCTTCCCCTCCAGCTCCCATCTCCATCACTCTCCACACCTACACACACACACACACACACACTCCTGCAGGTACCACTGAACTGGGGGCTATCATTCTAAATTTAGAAGAAATGAAGTTGAAGAATGAGTCACAACATAGAAAGGATGACTGAGTAAAAAGGTTGATGTCACCCCAGTGGCTACATTATGCAATAAAAAGTACCCCCTTGGGGCTCATCTCCCAGCACTCCAATCCTTCTAAGTCCATCTCCTTCTTTAAGTACTAACTCAAGCATACCAAGCTGAGTGAGGTGCCCCTAGGCTGGCTTCCCACCTGTGTGCTTCTAGATGGACTACTTAGATGTTATTATTATTTGTCTATGTGCTCATCACCCCAGTGCCACAAGGTGCTTTGTGAAAGCAAGGATTTTTGACTTGACCACTGGTTCTTTAGTGCCTAGTACTTTGCCTGAAATATCATAAGCATTCAATGTAGGATTAATATGGAATCGTGAAGCCAAAAATTACAATGTCTCCATTTCAAGGTTCCTGAGTAGAAGATCTCTCTCCAGAGAAGAAGTCCAAGACCCATCTTCTGTCTCATTCAATATTTTTATCAATGGCATACATGAAGTTTGAGAAAAGATGATTACCTAATTTGTATATGGCAAAATTTAGGGAAATTAATTGCATGGCAGACCCAGAATCTGACTAAGTAGACTAGAACACAAGCCAAAACCACACAGGTGAAATCCAGGAGTGTTAAGTCTTACATTTAGGTTCAAAGAATCAATTGCACAAGTCTAAGATAAAGGAGCTCTGGCTTGGCAGAGAGCCATGAGAAAAAGATCTTGGGGTCTGAGCTGACCACAAGCTCAATATGGTGCTACAGCTGCCAGGAAGGGAAAGAAATCTAAAAAGTGCACAATTAAACAGGAGAAACGAAAGCCCCTGAGTAGTTTACCCCGATGGAACCCATCTGGATCATCAGGCTCTGCTCTTACCAGCTCATTTTAAGAGGAGCAGTGGAGAGTGACTAGGATACCAAGGAGTCTAGAATCAGCGATGGAAACTTTGGGAGTGTTTCACCCAGAACAAATGACAGTTAGTTTCAAACATGAGACAGGCTCAGCCATAAAAAGAAATGAAATTGAGCTATTTGTAATGAGGTGGATGGACCTAGAGTCTGTCATACAGAGTGAAGTAAGTCAGAAAGAGAAAGACAAATACTGTATGCTAACACACATATATGGAATTTAAGAAAAAAAAAATGTCAAGTAGAACCTAGGGGTAGGACAGGAATAAAGACACAGACCTACTAGAGAATGGACTTGGGATATGGGGAGGGGGAAAGGTAAGCTGTGACACAGTGAGAGAGTGGCATGGACATATATACACTACCAAACGTAAAATAGATAGCTAGTGGGAAGCAGCCGCATAGCACAGGGAGATCAGCTCGGTGCTTTGTGTCCACCTGGATGGGTGGGATAGGGAGGGTGGGAGGGAGGGAGACGCAGGAGGGAAGAGATATGGGAACATATGTATATGTATAACTGATTCACTTTGTTATAAAGCAGAAACTAACACACCACTGTAAAGCAATTATACTCCAATAAAGATGTAAAAAAAAAAAAAAAAAAAAAAAACATGAGACAGGCTGAGGAGAGAGGAGTCAAGATTTGCCTGACAGTGTAGAGGTTAAAAAGGCCAGCCAGCTCAGGAGTCAGAGCTCCCTGGGTTCAAATTTACCTGGGCTCTGCCATTTACCAGGTGAGCTAGCTAGGGCAAGTTTCTTGAGTTCTCTGTACCCAGTTATCTCATCTATAAAATAGGTATAATGGTTCTTAACTCATTTAACCCAAAAGCTAACACAGATCTTCAGAGAAAGGCACAAAGTCAAGTCTCCACAAATGATGATGTATTACTATGCTGTGACTCCACAAGACACACCAGGAGGGAAGTGTGGAAGTTACCAGAAGGCTTATTTCAATGGTGCAAGAACTTCTAACAACCAGAACTGCTGCCTCCAACGTGGGATGGGAGGACTGTGAGATGTGAGAGTTCCTGATCATTGGACTGTCAAGCAGGCTGGGCAAGGTGGATGGGACCCTCTGTATGTGGTAAAAGACTGTCCAAGATTCGATTTAAGGTCGCTTTCAACTCTCAGATTCTTGGAATTTTCAGGAAGTCTTCCTCCTTCCTTACCCTCTGGGGAGCTGATCAATTTTTTCCCTTTTACATAAGGAGTGTAAGAAACGGAGCATCAGGAGGACTTCATACTCTGTAGAGGGCGCTTCCAGCCCTCCTTGGTCCACAGAGCCTTTGAGCCCCACCCCACTGGGACAGACAAAGCCTCACCCCAGAGGCCCGGAGTGCTGAGCTCCCCAAGGAAGGATGAGGTCCCTTCCCAATGAGCACTGAGCCTCACAGAGCAGGCTTAGGTCTTGGCCCCCAAGCCATGAGCGAGCACCAGGAAAGGCCAGGTGCCAGGGAGACTCAGAGGGAGATCAGAAATGACATTTAATTACCAGAGGCACCAAGCTCTCCTGGGAACAGAAGCTTCACACCTGGGTCCAAGGGTGACATTTTGGGAGGTCCAAGGAAAATGGCTCACTTTCCCCTCATGCCTCTGCCTCGCAGACAGCTGCCAGCATTATTTCAGCAGGAAAGCGGCCTTGGCCTGGCCCGGGCCCCAGCGAGAATGCACAGGAGGGAGGCGTCAGTTGAATTACTAACCCAGAATATGGGGGATGGGTGGGAGGGGTCAGCTGTCCTGGTGGCTGCAGCAGAGGTTTTGTGCTAAGGAAATGCTATCTGAGATCCCACTTTGCTTTGGGCCTTGGCTCAGAATTAGTAATAATAATGACTTTACCACTTTCTCCCAGGGTGGCCTTGAACCAAGTGGTTCCATCTCTTTAAGCCTCAGTTTCCGGACCTACAAGATGAGGGGCTGTGCTGGTTGACCTCAAATGCCCCTTCCTGTTCAAACACAGTTTGCCAAGAAACCTCACAGTCTTGGGTTATTTAACTCTCCCAATAACCCATTGAGGTCGGCCAGCCAAATTCTATAGTTTACAGAAGAGGAAAGCTTAAGAGGGGTAAGGGACTTACCTAAGGTCACAGAGCTAGGAAGCAAAAAAAGTCCAAGTCCACTGGACCCCAAGGTGCATGTTTTTTCTGCACCCAGTTTTCTCTCTACATCACATCAGCCCCCCACCACATGCTCCTAACCCATGTCCTGTAGGGTCTCCCCTCTGGTGAGGGGGTTACAAGGATGCAGTGAGCTGTGTGGGGACAAGGAAGGGGACAGAGCCTCCTGAGGGTCAGGGTCAGCTCCTCCCAGACAGAAGCTCGGAACTGATCCTACTGAGGAGGCAGCTTCCTGGCCCTGCGAGGAGATTGATCGGGGTTTGATGTCGTAAATGCACATCATTGTTTTGGCACCTTAGCGCTGAGCCTTCCTCTGCAAATGGATGTGATTTTCATGGCAGTGTTTATGGAGCTGAATATTCAGATTGATTCTCCTTTCCCTTTCCCAGGGCTCTTCTGGGAAGCAACAGAAAACACCCCCCACCCCCACACAGGAGCGGGGAAACTGCTCCCTGCTCCCCCAGGCAGATGATGGCCCAGTCTCCCCGCCCCCTGCAGGCCCCTCCACAGGTCCCCAGCAATGCCTGGGGATGGATTCCCAGAGCCTCAGATGCCTCCCCCTCCTCATCCGTTTCCTTCCCTGAAACTTAGAAGCCTGTGATTAGGAAAACAAGACAAAACAAATATAGCAAAACAGAACAAACAGAAGAAAAGGCAGCCCACTGAGCCATTTCGAGTTAGCTGGGTCATCCCAGGCTTCTGCTTCTCCAGTCCTCCACAGAAAGCCTGATCTCCTGCGAATCTCCAAGCAGGTATCTTCCCATTGAACCAACAGGCCCAGTTCCCTTTCCTTTACCCACTAGCAGAGGAGGGACAAGCTTCTTCCTTCCCTAGGATTGGAAGCCCTTCTCCTGGTCGTGTTTAAAAAGGAGCACCATTCTCACTCCCAGGACCTGACCACCTGCCTTTCCTCAGTAGGAAACAGCATGTCTTCACCCACAGCAGAACACATTCCCATCCCAAACCACTGATCTGCCTCTGGGGTTCAGAGAGCACCTGAGAGGTCACCCAGCCCACTGCTGCCACTAACTAGCTAGACTAGTGCATCCTCTCCCAAACCTTGATCTGTGATAGGGTTTGTTCCCCTTTACACACAACCAGGAAGGTTCTGGAGCCAAATACACTTTCCTCCTCTTATGGGTTCCTGAAGCATATTAACATCTGAAAGACACCCAAAGTCCTTCCTTAAAGCAAGATCTTTTATATCTTTAACCCAAAGTTCTCCAAACTTTTTAAACCATGGATTCCTTTCTCCCTAGGATGATTATTGACATCTTGGAACTAGGGTTCCATAGGACACAATTCCTGAAACTTTGGATTTGCTGGTTCTCTGGGTGCCCTATAAGCCCAGACCGTTCATGATTCTATAATTGAAACCACTACAGTATCATTGAATGTGGCCCAGAACATGTCCAGCCTCTGGGTCTCTATGATTTGCCCCTATTGTCCATCATGCCCTGTCTGCGGTGATTGAAGTTTCCTCTATTCCCACTACCTGCCGAAAAGGGAAAGGGTTCAAGGTCTACACTCCCAAATCTCAACACTTTCACCCATTGCTCCTGCAGCAGCACAGCTGCCATGGGCTCTTAAGAGCCAGATTTTACTCCATCTCTGCTGGAGTGTAGAGATGGAGTGAAATCAACCATGGGGCCTTGGACAAGTCCTCTGAGTCTCGGTGCAGCATGCAGAATTCTAAGACAGCTCTCTAGGTCCCATGCCTGATGCACACCCCCTGTACCCTTCCCTCTTCTAGAGCATGGGATCCTGCCCTTGAGATGAGATCACTAATCAATTGACTTTGAGTTCATCAAAAGGGAGGTTCTCTTAGGTGGGCCTCATCTTCTAGAATAAGGAGGCCTAGAGCCTCACTTCTGTTCTTTTGCTTGCCTTTTCTCACTTTCTTTCAGGACTGTCCTTGTGTACCTTGGGATTAAGATGAGCTAAGTGGGATCAAGCCATAACCCATCACATGAAGGAGAGAAAAAAAACCCCTCAAGAGTAGATTAATGGATTTGAACACCTGAAAGTGAAAAGGTCCTACCAAGTTTCCAACCTCCTCTCACCAGGTCAGTTGTCATTGACAGTCAGCCAATCATGTGTTCATCCCATAACAAGCACTTACTGTGTAACAGCCATGTATGGGCCTGGAAATAAGACAGCATCCTTGCACTTAAGGAGTTCCCAGTGTGTTTGGGTTGCAAACAGGTAGTGACAATAGATTTCCATCAGGGCCCCAGCCTTGGATTGAAGTTCCATAAACCTATTTGGTTGTGAGCATCAAAGGAAAGACACCGGCTATTTATTCCATGGGGTGGACATCAGATGCACACTTATAAGATTTTCAAGCAGTTCTATTACCAAGGCTGCCCCTAATTTTAAGGCAGTGAACACCCAGTTAGGGGAAGAGCATACACTGAATGGAGATAAAATACCTGAATCGGGTGTATCAGCTGATAAAGGATGATGGTCGGTGGGGAAAAAAACATTGAGAGAAACACTGTGTGTGAACACTCCCTGTCTCCAACCACTCCTAGCCCTGGCAAAAGATAATAAGAAATAAAAAGGAAAGATTTGTATAGATGATTCAGAGAGTCATCCTGGCAAATTCATTCAACAAGCACAGAGACTACATGTGCCTGATCATTGTTCTAGATGCTGGGCATACATCAGAGGACAGATGTTAATTCTCCTTTGATAGGGCTTACATTCTAGCAGACAGAGGAAAACAAACAATAGACATGTTTTTTTTAATAAATCAATATGTTGGAAGGTAATAGGGACTGTAGGTGTAGTGAGGTTTTGCAATTTTTAAATAAGTAGTGAGTCTGGTCTCATTGAGAAGGTTGAAACAAAGACTTGGAGGAAATGGAAGAATTCGTCAAGCAAATACTTAGAAAAAGAGTTTTTTCAGATGAGGGAATAACTAGAGCAAAGAGCACAGGGCAGGACTTGGGGAGCAGCAAAGTGGTCGGTGTTGCTAGATCAGCATAAGGTACAGTAAGGGTAACAGAATATAAGGAAAGGGGGTTGGGTGGGGTCATTGTAGTGATTTCAGCTTTAATTCTGAGAGGAATAGGGAGCCGCTGCCGGCTTTTGAGTAGAGGGACGCCATGATCTTTCGTAGCCTTTAAAAGGATCATTCCGGTTTCCATATGGGGAATAGGGGGAAGAGCAGAATCAGAGAAACCTACTGAGGCTACTGGAGTGACTCAAGGTGTGAGAAGAGTAGGAGCAGTGGAGGTATGAGAACTGGTCAGATTCCATATATTTTTTAAAAGAAAAGCCAAAAGTAGAGTATTTCCTGGCAGGTTTTTTGACCTAAGCAACTGGAAGATTGTAGCCATCATCAGCTGAGATAGAGAAGGCTGTAGATAGAGCAGATTTGGAACAGGAAGGGAGGAGAGGTCAGGAGTTCTATTTGGGGCATGTTGAATCTGCGAAGTCTATCGGAATTTAAGCAAATGTGGGGAGATTTTATACTTCTAAATGGGTCAGAGTAGGCTCATTGGACATGCAAATCTCAAGGTTGGGAAGAGGTAAACTTTGGTGTCATCAGTAATAGCCAATATTTCAAGTCACAAGACAAGGTGAGATCACCAAGGAAATGAGTATATTGAGAAGAGGACCAAGGAGTGAGCCCTGGGTTACAGGGTAACCTGGGTAACTTCAGGCTACTCCCCTTATCTTAAGGTCAGCTGATTAATTCCATATTCACAGGTTCCAGGGCTTAGAAGGGGGTGGAGTATTATTGGGTCTACTACAATGGGTAAATTCTGGAACACTAGCCTCTAGGTCCTTATTGTCCTCATTCATTCATTCATTCATTTATCGATTTAGGAATCTGGGCATTGGGAACCAGCCCTGGTCTGGGAGTCACTGTCCTGACTCCTCTGCAAAGTTTATGTCATTAATAGGTATGTCCTTTTGCGAGGAAATCCCACAGAAAATCTGAAATGAAAAGTTACTTTCTGCCTAATCCAGTACCACCTCTGTGCTCACTGTGGGGGTCCGGGGAGGCAGGGGGGCTCAGGAGAGTTGGGGGAGTGGTATGGGGGTGGAGGGGAGAGACCCCCCCATCCATTTCCCCAGCATGTCTTGTCCACACCTTCCTTGTCCAGGATGTAGTAGGTGTAGAAGAAGCCCTGATGGGCTGTGGTGTTTTTCCTGACAAACTTTGTTAGCAGGGCTATTTAACTCATTCTAATCACTCCAGAAACACCCCATTAGGTTTCCCAGTGAGGGACACTGCAGAAAAGGACCAGGAGAAACTGAGGGGAGGGGGCTGAGAAAGAAAAACTGCAGCAGACCCGCCATTTGGCTCCTGCAACCTCTTCTGTCACTTGCTTCAAACAAGGAGGCAGGAGGGCTTCCCTGGTGGCGCAGTGGTTGAGAGTCCGCCTGCCGATGCAGGAGACACGGGTTCCTGCCCCGGTCCGGGAAGATCCCACATGCCGCGGAACGGCTGGGCCCATGAGCCATGGCCACTGGGCCTGCGCGTCCGGAGCCTGTGCTCCGCAACGGGAGAGGCCACAACAGTGAGAGGCCCGCGTGCTGCAAAAAAAAAAAAAAAAAAAAGAAAGAAAAAAAAAATACAAGGAGGCAGGAAAGGGAGCCAAGGGCAAGAGAGAAAATAAACAGATACTGTCAGGTCCTGCCATTAGAAATGCAAAATTCATTAGAAAAACATTGATTGCAAAGAATTGATTTAGTAGTGATTTGATTGTCAGGCATACAGTACATCCAAGGAAAATCTTCATTATGATTCAGAATTCGTTAAAAAGAAGATAAGACCGGAAGGTGGTGAGGGAGGACATGTCTGCCCGGCTGCCTATTTACTGTTAGAGACCCAAGTCTGGCGGGGCAGGCGGGGTGGGGCGGAGATGTTGCCCAGGAGGACCATGCCTGTTGCATTATAGAGGAACTAGTGATTTACCTGTCACTTCCCCGGGAACTTCAGTCTGTGTACCCTACCGAGGGGCTCAGACCTGTGGGCATGACCCCACCTCCCAGTGAAAGGAGCCCAGGCATCCCTCTGCTGTGCCCCCCTGTCTCTCTCACCCCTGCAGTGAGGTTGCGCAGCTGAATCTGGGGCAAGCACAGGGGCTTCAGGGGACCAAGGATGCCCAGTGATGTGCCGCCCTAGTCCAGGTTCCCACTCCTCGGAGAACTTTGCTAAGCCTCCCTCAGACCCTGCTCTCAACACACCCCCTGCCTGTGTTCTGAGGCCCCTCCTTTCTTCTCACTCTCACCATGCTGCCACCTTCTCACTCTTTTACGTCCCTGGAAAAGCCAGGTCCTTTCTCTTAGGGATCCTGGTATATTCCCTTTGGCTTCTGGTCTTAACTCCATCTTCCTCACCAACGTAGATTCTCTAGGAAAACTTTGACTTTTCTCTGCCTCACCTTTCTGGCCCTTGATAGAAGCCCGGGTTCCTCAGCTGATTCTAAAGATAGCTCTCCCTCCACTAAAACCACTTGTGCATTTTCTATTTTATTTATTGAGCTATTTGCTCTAGCCAGCTCTGTCTCCATCCACACATATCGGTTGTCATCTTTTATCCTCCTGCCTCTGTCTCCGTTCCTACCCACTTGTACTCAGTATTCTTTGCTTCCTCTCTCTGTTTACCAAATACCAACCACTAGCTTTTCTCAGCTGTGCTCCTTTAATCCCCTGGACGACTGGCCAAGGGGATGCAGGATCTTCTCCATCACTCGGCTGGAACATCATCTCTCTTTATAAGGTTTCTCGACCTCCTTCCCTAGATTCTCATCTGTAAAATGAGCGTGATAATAGCAATTGTGCCTACCTACCTCAGAGGAGCAAATATAATCACACACTGTGTAAGTGCTTTGTAAACTGAAAGGGCTACTTACATGTAAATTGTTTTATTTCTCCAATTCAGGGATTCACAATATAATCTGCATTCTGAAGGCAATCCTCAATGACTAGCATTAAATATTTAAGAAATACTTTTGGCCAGTGATTCCCAATCCTAGATGAAAAATAGTGGTTTCATTGCTCCAGGTTAAAATTCAAGCAAAGTATTTTTGAGAAGCTTCCCAGTAATGGAAATCAGCAGCCAGATTTGAGAGCCAATGATTTGTACTTGACCTTTACGTTTCTACCCCTACCTATCCCCTTGGTCCAGGAGTAAACTCCCCTCTTCCACCTACTTTCCTGCCCACCTTCCTTCCTCGTCTCCCTCCTCCAAAGTGGGTCTATGGAAAGAGATGTGTAAGGGGACAAAGAGGCCTAGAATTTGGGAGACTGACAAGAGACCTGGGAGATGATTGTTGCCCTCAAGGATAATGGAGACTTGTTCCCTGACCTCAAGTATCTCATCTCAGTCTCAACAGCTGCCAGTCCTCTCTGGTGAGGTGTGATCTAAATGGGAGGGTAAAAGTCAAGGAAGGCTTCACGGAGGAAGTGACAAAGAGCCAGGTCCACAAGAATAAGAAGGAAATTAACAAGCCAGTAAGAGGGAAAAGGTATTCCAGGCAGAGGAAAAGGCATGAGCAAAGACTAGATATAAAAACTCAAAGCATACCTGAGGAGGTGCTGTGTCCCAGGTGAGCAGCTGTGAGGGGGATGCATGGCCAGAGAAGGGGTAAAGTGGAACCTGGTTGTGAAAATCCTGAACGGCAGGCTAAAGAGTTAAGCCTTTGGCCTTAGCAATAAGGAGTCACGGAAGGTGGAGTGTGGCATGCCTTCTGTGCATGCTTGCAGCACACTCACTGGCTAAGGACTTCTGCTAAACGAGCAGGTCTCGGTGATCGTCTGACCGCTGGCCTTCTCGCACTACCATATGGTTTTATAGGCTCTGGCCCTGCCTCTGACTCTAGCAGAACTGAAATTCCAAGGATGGCATAGATGCCAGCTCAGAGGACTTAGCTTGGGGGAAATCCTCAGAAGCATTTAATGAGATCGTTAGCACTGATCCAGGTTGCAGCAACAGAACCTACTCCCTGCAACTCATGAGGCTGGGGTGGGGAAGAACACTCATCAGGACCATTTGGGAAGAGGAAGAGGTCCTGAACTGGGAGAGGATTTGAAGAGGGAAAATCAAGTGTGAGCTCCTGGTCACCGAGGTCATATTGATCCATCCTCCAAGGGGCAAAGCCATTGGCCCCATGGGCTGAGGTCGCAAGGAGATCTGATTCTATCCGCAGTTTTAAAGGATAATTCTCAGGCATCATGAGTAAAAGCCAGTGATCCCTCTGAAGAGTGAAATTTGCTCAAAGGACAGCCAGAATTACTGTAATGAGTACATCCATTAATTTTATTATACACCACAGGAAGAGTCTCCATGGAGACTGGGGCTTTCTTTCTGGGGCTGGGCTGCTCTGAGTGATCAAAAGGAACCTCATTTTGGTATCCTGTGATTTAAAGACAATGACAGTGAGAAGGGACTTGGGAGGTTTTTCTTAAGGGTCACTTCCTGAAAAAGAAGAGGCAGCATATTAAGGTAATGCTAGCTGCTGTAACAAATAAACGTAAAAATCTCAGTGGTTTAAAGTGACAGAAGTTGTATTTCTTCCTCTCCTGGGGAAGCGCTCTGCTTCAAGGACCCAGACCAACAAAAACTTTCCCACCATCAACATGTGGCTACTCCCTGGTCACCCTGGGCAATCACTTCTAGCCAGCAAATGGGGGAGACCAAGAGAATATGTGCCTGGGAGGTAATTGCGAATGAGACCTGGAGCTGGCATATGTCAATCTCTTCCACTCATATTCCATGCTCAGAACTCAGTCACATGGCCCATGTAGATGCAAGGGGTGATGGAAATGTAGTCCCTGTATGAACAGGGACTTTTCCCATGACAACTCTACACTGTAGAAGGGAAACATGAATCTTTGCTGGACCACTAGCCATCTGCCCCAGGAAGCCTGGTGTAAACAGGGGAAAGAGCACTGGACCAGGAGTCCAGGAGTAAATGTGTAGGCCACAATAAGTCCCTTCTCCTCCCTTGGCCTCAGTGTCTTCATCCCTAAAATGGGAGGATTGGACTTCATGGTCTCCAGCAGGCTTTGACCATAATGCTGAAGTTGAGGCTGTCCTGTGGGAAAGGAGCTGTTCTCCAAGCTCATAGAAAGTTCTGCCCAGCGAGCTGCCCTCCTGGGCAGCGTGAGTCACACTGCTTTGGGAAGACTGTACCAGGCCACAGCCTCACTCTCAACCTGGCATCAGACAAATGGGACCCAAGAGAGGCTGGAAATTGAACAGTCCCCACAGGAGAGGAAACATTAAAGGTTACATGATTTGAGCCTACACAGGGGTCCAAGTGACCTTTCCTTGAGTGGAAAGACACAGGCTGCTGGTCCAGTGACCAATGAGGCAGACAGCGCCAGGAGCTGGGCTGCCCCCAGGAACCACGATTGAGCAGAAGGGCTCATGCTGCCTGACTCACAAAGGTGAGCATGCCGAGTGCAGGCAGGAAATGCTGGAGCTCTATGGAGACAAACGCACAACCCATCTGTTACACAAACACATGTAGCATTTGCATGGCTGCATACCAAGGTCAGGTACACATCAGAAATGCAAGAACATGGATGTGCAAACACGGAGGTACATATAAATGGACACACAGCCAGTGCACACTTGTCCAGGATAGATAAGGATGAACTGGTACACACATGTACAGCTATCCATGAACGGGTAGACACACTTAGATACACACAGAGGCGCATTTGGATATTATACCAGGACCCATGGTAGAAACATAATTAGGTGTATGTAGATGGATGCATAAGCTCGTTTATACACAGAATTCACATCAATACATTCAGAACATTCCCATGAAAATCTTCATAGTTTCCCACATATGGAAACACTCCATGCACAGGAGCCCATACACAGGAGCACACAAAGGCAGCCACCCATGTACAACTAACACCACAGATATACACACACATATACATAGAGTCCACACAGATGAATATCTCACAGTTAACTCTCTAACCTCAGAGCTGCACACAGAGGAGGCTGGGAGTTTGTCTTAGACCCTGGTTAGGTGTGTTGACCTTCTAGGCAAATCATTTCCTCTCTTTGGGCTTCAGTAAACTCATCAGTACGATATGAGGGCTGGACTAGGCGATCTCCAAAGGCCAGTTCTAAACTGGCTGAGAGACATTCATAATTAAGTTAGAAGGCATGGCCCCTCTTCATGGGCTGCTTCCAGTCTAAGGAGAAGCGGGCAAGCAGAGTCTAGAAATGACAGGGAGGCATGGAGAGCCACCAGCTTGTGCCTAATGATGGAATCTATACAGAGAGTCAGGGTTTGAGGAGCTAAAATAAAGGTGGTGCCACAATTTCCTTTAAAGAAGACTTGGTTTCCTCCACTGGACAATACCGAAGTGAACCAGACAGTCTCCAGGCCTTCCCGTGGAGGCATGCCAGGGAAGCCTGCAGAGGGCAGGTTCAAGGAGGATTGGGGTGGGGGGCGGGCAGGGGATACTTACTCCCAGGCGTCAGGACCACGGGGGCAGGCACATCTGTCCAGGAGTCCCCCCGCGAGGCTGAGAGCCTACACCAAGAGGACCAGACTCAGGCGACCTACTGTGAGAGGGAAGAAACGACCGTAGTGACAGGCTGGATGACAGGCATGCTGCATACTCAGCGCACAGCAGCCCTCTGGCTAAAGAAACTCTATAAAGTGGCCTCTGAGCAGCTCTGCACACTCTGTCTTCCACTGTCAAATGGCTTATGGATCCCTGCGGGACGATGCTGGCCAAGATCCAGGAAATAGGGCTACATAGTATGGGCACCTGCATCCAAACGTGCCCACGCGTGAAGACCTGTGTACACACATGTGGGCGTGGGCACTTGAGGCTCCGTGTTGGCGCATGTGTGCCTGACGGTGGATACCACACAGATGTAACTGCTTACAAGTCTTCCTCGCCCACCTGAACCTGCTGTGTAATACACACTTGAATACGCAAATCATTGTATCTGAGGGTGTCTGTATCTGTTTTTGCCTACTCACCCCATTCATGGTACCTGGATGTATCCATCTCAAAGGGAAAACCATTTCCTGTTTTCCGGCCCTACTCACACAGTGGGAAGTTCTGCCCTCCAGGAAACAGTGGGAAGAAATCTGCCCTCCTCTCCACCTGCCTCCCTTCCCCGACCCACTCCTCTCTTGACTTAATTGGCAAGACTGGGGAAAGACCAGGGCATGGAGCCTGCGTAGCGGGGTCAGCATGGACTGCATACACCCTCCCCTCCTTGGCAGGGTAAGCTGGCCAGGCTCTGCCCGGAAGCAGGGAGGCCTGCTGCTGTCTGGGTACTTGGCTTGTGACTCTGGGCCACCTCAACACAGGAGGGAGGGGAAGGAAGCCCGTGTGGGCCTCATTTCTTTAAATCAACTTTGCTAGCAATAGAGCTGGTATTTCAACAAATCTAATATGCTATCAATTGTATAACACACCCCAAATTCAGAAATGTGAAAACATGTGTCTTAAAAAAGAGATGAAATACAGGAATATTTTGGTCACTCTCTGCCTATATTTTACTTGATTCAGAAATTGGTAGGAAGAGGGATGCAGTAATTATCACCCTCAAATCTCTAGACTTCTGTTCATCCTGGACACTAAGTATCTGTGTGTGGGCAACGATTATAGCCGGACCGTGGAGCCTGCCCATCTGTGGTTACTGATGTGTCCACTGATCGCTGAGGAACTGCATTTATACATGTGGCTCACTGAGCATGTAACGCTGAATGTACAGGTATTTTTATGTGGGTGTGAATGATTTCATGGGTGCTTTATTTGTCAGTATTTACCGTCTTCGTGTGTGAACGTGAATCATAATCCCAGACCCAGATTCCCCACCCATCATCCTGAAAGGGCCACAGCTGTAAACCAGGAGAGACAAGAGGACACTGGCCTGTCTTTCTCGCTCCTTCAATCTCCTTGTGCTGGCTTCTCCCTCTCCAGGAAGAGGTCACCCAGAGGCCCCTCCAGAGACAGGCCCTGCCTTGCCTGTCTGGGAATAACAGGCGCAAAGCAATCTAGCAATTAGTAATAATCGTGTCTCTCTGACAAGCCATCATTTCTCCAGGACAAAGAAGGCACTCGGGGGCTGATGAGGGCCAGGAACAGAAGGATGGAGAAATGGCTCCTTCATGTCTCCGGATTGGGCAGGAGTTTGGGACTCCTCAGGGCAAAGCGGGGACCCCATACTGACTCCCCTCGGTCTCCTCCCCAACTCCCCACATCCCCCTCCATCCTCTCCAGCCCTTTTTCTCTCCCTTGCCCCTGAGTGCCCAGGCAGGCCTTACTTCCATCCTCACAAAGGGAATGAAATGGTTCAGGCACAAAGGAACCCAGGCCCAGCCCGTGGCTCAGGGCAGGAGTGCAGGAATGACTGACGGGGAGACCTGGATTGGCCGGTCCTTAGCCCCTGTATCAGCAGAACGTGCGTTTTGCAGGACTGAGCAGGTGCAGAGCTGCCTTAGAAAACCAGCTTCTGGAGGACATGCCTCAGCATGCAGCCGAGCACTGGGTCTCACAGACGCTCCCTGAAGACAGATGGTTCTTAACCCCTCTGGTATTCACAGAGGTTTCTGGGGTACAAGGAATGTTGACAAGGGGACACGAAGGTCCAAAAGACATGAGACCTTCCCTTGAGGAACCTAAACCCAGTAGGAAGGAAAGGAAATCTCCACAAATGACTGTAATACAGAACTCAGTGTAAAGTACCAGGAGAGAGAGGTGAACAAGTGCCGTGGGAGATGAGAGACCCCTGGCACCTAGGGAGATTGGGCAAGCTTCCTGAGAGAGAAAATATCAACTGAACCATCCAGAATAGAGAAATAAAGGATTCCCAAGGGAGACGAGGACCACAGGGGCATTTGGCGGCCCGGAAGTTATGAAGATGAAGAAGGTGATGATGATGACTTTGATGATGTCAAACAATATCAAGGATGGCATCAAAAATGTCCTCGTTACTTTCTAGCATGTTCTCCTGAGTCCAAACCCAGCCACTCAGCTCATTACTGCCTGACCAAGCCCAAGCCTCATCACCTCTCCAGCCTCTGCTTCCTGGAATTGCTAAAACATAGAGGTGATCCAATCTGTCCTCCATAACAGATAGAAAGAGATAGAGCTTTGGTCCTGGCTCAATCACAGGGCAGGCTGAGGATACATGAGAGGATTACGGAAGGAAAGGAAAAAAATATAATGCTTTGCATCTGGATAATACAGCTTTCAAAGCACTTCTATATATATTATCTCATGTTGGCACAAAAGGTGATATCGACCACATTGCAAAGATGACAACCAGACTCAAAGAGGTGGGGGGTTAGCCAAGATTGCAGAGCTGGCCTTGGCTCTATCTGCGGCCACTCCAACAGTGCCTGGAAGGACACATGTGGACCCACTTTGAGCCCATTCAAGAGGAAGCAGGAGTATGCTCTGAAGATTAATCTCTCCACAGTGTGCCTTTCTCCCAGCTGTCCAGAGGATGGGAGGAGCCAGATGTCCAACAAAGCCCATGGCCAGAGAACCCCTGCTTCATGCCCAGACACTGTTTAATTCCAACTGGAGACCCACCCCTCTTTCAGCAAACCCTCCAGGAACTGCTGAGAATGTGGCCCTAGCATGGGGTCAAGCTGCGCATGCACTGGGGACACAGCCGCCCCAGGGATGCTCTTCAAAAACCGCCAGAGGACTCCAGTCTCCTCCAAAGCAAAACTGAGCCTTCTGTGATCGGGCCCAACCCAGCCTCCCACTGCCCATCCCAGCCTCCCACTGCCCATCCCTGGACATCTTTTTCTCTAACAGGGAAGAGCCAATTTTGACTCCATGTTGGATCTGTTGCTTTGACTTCAGCCTTTGCTTTTCGTTGCTTTTGTTATTACAATCATACATAATGGCCTGCCTCAGGGAACCCTACCTACCTGTGAATGGCTGGCTGCAAGAAAGAAGAAATGAACACATCCCCTCCCTGAGGCTGGACATTCCAGGAGATGTTTTGCAAGACAATGGTCCCCTTTGACTTCCTCCCCACCTCTCCCTCCCTATTCTGCCTCTTTACTTTACTTCCCTCTCTGATTTTATAAAAGAAACTGACATCCAGACCCCGAAAATATGGTCTTCTGGGGACCCTAGTCTGCCATCTTCTCGGTCTGCCAGCTTTCTGAGTAAAGCTGTATTCCCTGCCTCAACACCTCGTCTCCCGATTTACTGGCCTGTCATGCGGTGAGCAGAGTGGGCTTGGACTCGCTAACATTTCTTCTGCGATACCATTCAGCCCTCAAACTCACCTATGCTCCCTGCCTCTGTGCCTTTTGCTCTTTCAGTCCCTCCACCTAACACAGCCCCCTCTGCCTCCCTGCCGACCTTCAAAAGGTCTTCTCCTCCCATTCACATCAGAATCCATCTCTCCCTCCACCAGCACTTTCTACCTCAGTAATGCACTTAACCCAGCCTGCCAAGCAGCAGGGTGATTGATGGATGCCTCTGTCTCCCTCCAGTGGACTGTGGGCCACAGGGAACCACACGGCAGGCCTCTTTTATTTCTTCACCTCCCCAGTCCCTGACACACACACACACACACACACACACACACACACACACACAGTAGGCACTTGGTTTAAATTCACTGCATGTTGTTTCATCCAAAGGTCACAGTGACTCAGTGCTGCTGCTGAGCCTTACATAGCAGGACAGCGTCACACCAGGGTGGTCCAGGGGGAGACCCAGGCTGCCGGAAGTTAACCTGGCTGGACACAGACCCAGCTGTAGGGTAGTGGAGTATGGATGGCATAGTGTGCCCAGCCCCGCAGGGATGACCCACCTGGGAACCCCCCATTAGCAACCCCTTCTCTCAATCTGGCTGGTCCAGGCACAGAAAGACCCTGAGGACCATTCAGATACCCTGGAAATGTCAACACTCCCTGAAAGAGGTCTCAACTGGCCTAGAAATCTCCGGGCTGCCCGCACTTGTGATAAGCACAATAAATAAAACAATGAGACCCATCTGAAGGCATTTGTGAGACAGCAGAGCTTTGAGAACTTGACTTTGATGAGTTCGAGGAAAAAAAGAATGAGTTTCCTCTTGGGCCCAGGTTTGTTTATCCTGTTTCTCAGAAGCCAGAGCCTACAAGTGTGACGCTTTTAAATGCCCCAATATGTTTCTCCTACAGCCCCAAAGGCACCTGTCTGCCCTGGGCCGAGTCTCAAACCAGTACAGAAGAGGCACAGCCACTCTGGCTGTCTGGAAGCGGTAGGGGGGCAGGGAAGCAGGGGTTGTGTGGGGGGGGAGTCCAGATTTAGTCCTCCCGTGGGAGTGCGCAGAAATGCGGAAGTCGGGGAGCTCCAGCTAAGGGGGAATCACAAGGTACAGGCGGCTGTGAGATCCGGCCGGCGGAGCCCGTGCGGGCTCGTCCCACAGGGGAGGGGAAGGCAGAATCGGGGATTAAGAGCCTGGAGCTCAGAGGTTGGGCCTGGATCTGCCCCTCACATGCCCGGTGCCAAGTCTTTTCTCTCTGGGCCCTGCCTTGATGCCTTCACTCCCTAAGCAGGTGGCTCCATGGGGTTCCCCAGCTCACACCAGACCCATCTGGACCCCATTCTGCAAGGGCCTTGCTCCCTCTCAGCTGTCATCACATCCCCAACCCAAGACCACCCATCCGACTGCAAACCTGACTGTGGTACCTTGAGGCATTTCCTCTCACTATGGAAACTTGGTCCTTGTCTCCCTGGGGCCACAGGCTACACACCCGTGTGCCCCACCCATCGGTAATAGTACTACTAGTATTTCTGTAGTCCTCACTACTGTTTCAGGCACTTTGTATGCCTTCTCCTACTTGATACAAACCTTTCTACAGATGAGAGAAAAACCAAAGCTTAAAAAGCTTTAAGTAATTTGCACTCCTGCTGCCTTCACCCATCTCATCCTCACGACACGTCTGCCGGGTCAGCAGCCAGATATTCCCATCTTAGCAAAAAAGGAAATAGAGGCTGGGAAAGGTGAAGCCGCTTGCCAAGATCACACAGCTAATAAGGAGCAAAGCTGGGGCTCTGCATGCATGGGAGGTACCCATTAACCCCACACACTGTTGCACCCCTTCCCAGGACGGCCAGACAACGCTCCCCTCCCCGACCGCCGCCCACCACCTGTGTCACGGTAAGACCATCAGCCCGCCCTGCCTCCCCCCGGATCATTCCACAGAGTGTGGCCAGACCCTAACTGGCTCTGAGAAGTGATTACTTCAAAGAAGTTCCCATCGGACCAAGATTTCTCTGAAAAAAATAAACAGCAAGCCCTCTGGCTCCCCGCTGCCTAGAGGAAGGTGGCCCCAGAGCGGGATTTCTGCCGGCCAGTGGGCGGGGCTGGTGGGCGGGGCTGCTGAGCCGGGCTGGGGGCGGGACCAGTACAACCCGGCCTGGCCCCGCCCCGCTTCCTCCTCGCCCACCTGGGTCCCCTCCCATCCCGACGTGGAAGCAGAGGCAATTGGGCTGGAAGGCACTGAGCATTGTGGGGCCAAGCGCACGTCCAAGTGCGGCCAGAGATGGGACGTGTCGTCTCAGAGGCCCTCAGCCAGTCATTAGCAGAGCTGGGCTAGAACCCACTAGACTAACGCCCGACCCCACACCACCCTGGGCTGCCAGAAACTCACTCTCACAGCATGGGACCTGAACCAGGAAGGATGCCACCTGTCCGCAGGTAAGGGACAGGTGGAGGGTTGCTCTGTGGGGAGCAGGGAGCCGAGGGGGCGGACCAGAGTTCTCAAGAGATTCCCACCCTTGGGCGCACTGTTCCTTCAGCACGTGCGGTGACCTACTGTGTTCTAGGCCTGGGTTCTCCGGTGCGCAGGACCTGCCCTCCAGAAGCCTGCAGCAGTGGCAGTGACAGACTCGCTTGTGAGTACTCCTCTCCTCACCTCCCCCAGCCCCACCACGGCTTCTAAGAAGGAAGGATCCGCGGAGGTCTGGGCAGCCTCTGGCCTTGCCCTTCTGCACCTTTGAAACCAACACTAGAGCCCGCAAGCTTGGTCAGAGGTCCTGACCCAACGTAAGCACCTGGCCATGGTGAAATTTTTTTTAATTTTGAAATAGAATCCACAATTATAACTCCGATTTCTCACTACCTTTCAGATCCCTGGCTTCTCTTGATAAACTCAGGAGGTCTGGTAATGCCCTGCCCACATTCCTTCCTTCCTTCATTCTTTCATTCGGACCAAGTGCCTGGTCCCATCCCAAGTGCTGGGAATACGGAGGTGAACAGGGCCATCCAAGTCACTGCTCTTGAGAAGAATCTCTTCAAGGGGCCATGGTCAGCTGGCGCTGGCCCGTTTGTGGGGCATGTCCACTCTACTTCGCCAGAGTCTCCACCATTCCCCGGGCCACCCTTCCCATTTGTGAGCTCTCCTTGGTCACTGAGTCCACGCTCTCCTCACCAGCCCGGCTGATTAGAAGGGCAGAAAGCTGAAGCAAACTGGACCAAATGCTAACCTCTCTTTAATCTGTGGTCGGTGCAGGAGTGTTTGTCATACTACGTTCTGCATTTGTATGAATATTTGAACTTTTTTTAAATTTAAAAATAAGAATGCAAGTGAAGAGAGTTACTTGTGAGTGAAAATCTACAAAGGTGAAGGAAGGGGTGAAACAAATTAAAGGGCTGTGCTTGGGGTGCCTTTGGGAAAGCATAGGGGGAGGGAAAAGAGACTGTAGGGATGCTACCACACTGGGTGGGACGGCGTCAGACGGAGAGAGGTGGAGGAAGGGTTTTTTTTAAAGGTTTGCTGTCCACAAACTTGTTAGGGATGAATGTCCCTTTGGCATTTTTCAAGCAGCTTCACAAAAATTTTAAATTATTTTTCAGTGCTTTGGGGACGCCCGTCTTCTGCTTCTTTTGAACGTAACTCTGTGGGATGGGTGTGAGGAGAATAATCAATAAAGCATAGTGAGTGCGTGATCAGGAAGTAGGGGCTCCTGAGAGGAGCACCCCTACTGATCTGGGAGTCAAGAAAGGCCCCCAGGGAGAAGTTCTTTAAACAAAACCGTGGATGAGTAGATGTTGCGTGACACAAGAGGAAGGTGATGAGATAAGGAAAGGCAAGGAATCTTCCAAGCAGTGGGGATAGCTCTGGGAAGGCTCAGAGGGCAGACTCCAGGATCTGCGTGTGGTTCGAGATGGGAGGACAGTTGGCCTGAGGTAGAGATGGAAGGAGAGATGGAGCTGAAGGGGTGGGCAAGGACCCTGCCAGGCCTTCTGAGTTCCGTGACCGCTCATGGACCATGTCCAGTGGGCAATCAGGAGCCACTGAGGGCTGTAATCAGTGGCTTTAAGATACTCCTCTGTCTGTTCTGAGAAAATGGATTGGAATGAGGCAAAGCAGTGGTAGGCAGACCGGGAGGCTATTGCAATAAATCAGGAAAGAGATGATGGCGGTTTAGGCTGGTTGCTGGCAAAGAAAGTGGGAAACGGGGCTTGATTCTAATGACGTGTAGGAGATGGAGGAGAGTGATGGTCTAATTCAACACCACGTCCCTAGCACCCAGCCTGCTGCCTGGTGCTCAGTACAAATGAAATGAATATGTATTGAATGAATGGATAAATGAACCGAAGACCTAATACATTAGTAAGCAAATACTGGTAGATGAATGTTAGCTTGCTTAAACCTCATCCCTGCATTGCACGATGCTCAAAAAAAATGGCTACCATTTCTGAAGGCCTACTGTGTTCCAGGCAGTGGTGTTAGTTAATGCATACACATCATCTTTACACAATCTCTAAGCCTCACAGAACTCCTGCATTTAGGTGTTATCATTCCCATCTTGTGGGTCAGGAAATAAAAAAGTTAAGTAGCTTGCTCACATCCACCCGAGGAATAGGAAGCAGAGCTAAATTTCTGCCCAGGGATATTCTTTCCGCACCTCACAGGTTCTCAGAATGGCCCCTTCCAGGCTGAGGACACGATGCTCAGCTCCCCCACTCTGCTCTCCCGAACTTTGTATTATAGGTAAAAGGGAACAGCTACCAAGTGAAATGGAAGGTTGGAAAACATGAACCCCAAGCTCCTGAACATTTAGTTCTGCTCTCCCACTAGTCACCTTCATCATCACCAACACTTAGCCAGCGCTATTGTATACACCAGCTACTGTACTAGACAATAGGGCTATGGAGGAGAATTGGATTCATTCCCTGTCCTGGAGGAAATCATCCAGCATGAGGAGGGCAAGTGAGTGAGGAGTAATTGAGTAACTTGGGTTTCCTGAGAGCATGTGTGAAGAAGGCTCAGAGAGGTGAATGTGTTGAGACTGGGGTGTGGGACCCTCAAGGGAATGAGGTGGTGGAGGAGGATGGAAGGATGGTGGACAAGCACCTTAATTAAGGCAACAACAAGGGGGACTAAGAGGAGGGACAGAAGTGAACGCTGCTTCAGTGATGGTCCAGACAGGATGGTGATGCTGGGTTAGGAGAATGAATGCACTGCCCACCCACCTGGAGCTACTGAGAATCTTGGTATTTCAGTCAGAGCAGTCACCAGCTCCTCCCCCTGTCCCAGGGCAGTTGCTAAGACATCTTGTGACTGTCCCCCAGGGCCAGTGTCTCAGGAACAGAGAAGGCACTCAATCTCTGCCCAACTCCCTCTGCAAGCACAGCTCCTGTTACCAAATGCATTTGTGCCCGGTGCACAGTGAGGCCAAACAAACCATAACGTCAGAGTTTGGAGCCCAGAAAGGTTTATTGCAGGGCCAAGCCAGGAGAATGGGTGGCTCACACCCCAGAAACCCCTGAACTCCCCTAAGGGTTTCAGCAAAGCATTTTTAAAGGCCAGGTGAGGGAGGAGGGTCGTGGAGTATGTGATCAGCTCTTACACAGTTCTCCGATTGGTTGATGTTGAGATAACAGAGGTTTACATGATCAATCCATAGATGCCAGTAGGTCTGTGTGCTCATGATCATGAAGTAGTTAATATCTTCCATTTGGTGGTGGTTTCAGCATCTGTGAAACAACTCAGAAAGTGTGCATCAGCTACAATTATCTGGGTACTTCAGAGAGAAACTACAGCAGAAGATGTAGGGGAAGGGTCTGTCCCGGGAAGGCCCCGTAGGGTCCTGCTTGGTTACACTCCTGCTTCTAGCGCCGCTGTCCTTACCTGTCAAAATTCACAAATCTTATCAACCCACTTGCCCTCAAGCCAAATAACTCCAGTCTTTGGCAAAATAGAGAAGAGGAGATCAAGGATTTGAAGAGGCACTTATTTATCTCTTTACCAGACAGTCTAATGAATAATTTCATGTTTGCAAAAGCTCATTTTGAAATTTGAAGACAAGAGATATATTGCCAAGGCGGCTCTAATACTGCGACATTAATTTTGCACTGAAAGATTTACTCAAAAATTAGATTTTACAATTTTAATGCCTCCATTCTTTTCTTTAAATAAGCTGTGAAATACAGTTAATTAGACTTAAACCCTGGAAGCTTAGACATTTGAGCTTTGGTGTAAGCTACAAAAGAATGCAAGCTTTTTCACTTGCAAATTAAATCTAAATTCATTACATGCCTAAACCTATACTACTTGCAGAAATCCTGCTGGGCTGAGGAGGGGTCTTCTTGAGGCTCCAGATATCTCCCTACAGCACCCTGGCTGCAGAGAAGTGTTGTGAAAATGAAAGGAGGGACAAGACGGGAGGTGGAAAAGATGGAGAGCATCTGACAAACTTGTCTTGGGCAATGTTAGTGTATTCTTTGGAACGCCAGCCTTGAGAACTGCTCCCTGGGGAAAAGAAGGTTCCGTGCTCAAAACAATCAGGGAGATGCTGCCTATCATGCTCCCTTCTTGGAAGGTCACAAGGTTCAAGGAAGTAAAACAAACAAGCAAACAAACGAAAAGCTGTTTAATTTTATTTCATCCAGAATTCCCAAATATATTCAACAGTGAAGCCCTTTTTGTCAAAACACCTAATATTAGGGTCTATCCACTGCTCCACAGAACAGTCTGCTCTGGGCTCTGGCAGCCCCACTAGGACTGCTTTCTCCTCCTTAGACATGGCCTTGGAGACCCAGCCCAAATTGTCTGTTCTCTTCCACATTGATCTTCGCTGGGAGCTGTGAAACAATCACATACACAGCCAGCTGAGAAATACAAAATTGAGTTCAAAACAGGCTGAGGATTTTAGGGACCCAAGTAGATACAGTACTGGTATCCGGATAAGTGGTCATGTCTGCAACACACTGCTTAACACTTGAATCAGAGAAACAAACAATTCAAAGGTGTAAGAACGTGCAGGGACCTTTTAGCCCAACAGCCCACCTAATGCTAGAATCCCTTCCACAAAAGCTATGCAGGTCCATTCCAAGCAAAGCACTTCTCAGGACAGGGAACTCACCACTTCCTGGAAGTCTGTCTTATCTCAGGACAGATCTGACTTCATATGTAGCTATAAGGCTACTTCCCTGTGAGACCCCTCACTGGCCTGGAGGTGAACTTGTCTAGGACCCTGCCAGGTGGGCTCCACATTAGCTGGACTGGGGGCTCCACTCCTGCTTACCTCCTAGTACTTCCCCATCCCTAGCTTCCATTTCTGAGTCAAAGAGACCAGCTACTAGCTTGTGCCTGGTTCCACGGCCAAGCCCCCTTCCTTCGGCCACTGCCTCCGCACATTCCTGGGGACCATGGACGCCTCTGAGAATCTATTGAAACTAGTGGGTCCTCTTCCCAGAATTGTCCAGTATTGAAAGCTTCACAAATGCCTTGAAGACTGTCCGTCAGCCCCGTCTCTGACTTCCTAGTAGAGGCATCTTGATCTGATTGTGGGTGTTGGCAAAATCCAACCAACCCCAATAGACTGTAGGGAATTTTCCAAACATCCACTGTGTGCCTTTGTTTTGTGCCCTTTACTATTCAGGACACCACCCTTGCTATCCACCGCCTATTACTCTATTGCAGACATAATTCATCTTTGGAGGGTAATGATGAAAATGATAACAATAAAAAGGTGGAAACCTTGCTTTTGCAGTTTACAGAGTGGTGGCATGACTTTACTTAACTTGACCTTCGCCAAGATCTGAGTCACAGGAGTTATGTTTTGCTTTAACAAAGGGAAAAACAGGTTCAGAAGTTGAGTGACGGACCCAGCAACAGAACCACAAGACAGGTTTCCTGAGTCCTAGTTCTTATAAGTTATCATGTCATGTTGCCTCCAACTTATAAGCCCTAAATCCTATGTTTTCTTATAGCACCCGTAGCCCTTGGTGTCACAGAGGAGAGGGGAGGCTATTTATCCTTTACATAACAAGTACAAAGACCAACTGATTATTTTGTATACAACAGGGTTCAGAACAATGCTTTGGATTTTGTTTGTTTGTTTTGTTTTGTTTTCTCTTAAACAGACAAACCATAATGAATAAGGTCCAGTGAGCCCCTCCATCCCAACAAGACCAGGATCACGGAAGTGGGTATCCCTACACAAAGCACAATGATGAAGGGCATAAACAAAAGCCTTAAGTATGTTTTTCTGTCACCTTTTCTTAGGTTATTAATACAGTTCATGAATCTCTTGACTTCTTTGCCATGACTCAAAATCCCCGGAAGAAAAATGCCATTTACAACAAGAATGCGATCAATGTCCCAAGTTTTCACACCACGTCATTTTTTTGTTTTTTCAACCTCAAAACTTGCCAGAGCAAGAACTTTGTCGCCAGAGCCAAGGTCTGTAGAGACTTTCTCAAACTGGCTGAGTATAGCACCTGCGTTTGCTGACAAGAAGGCCTCGTCATCTGCAGTCAGCTTCTCTCCAAGTTTCCTGAGAGCTGTTAGTATCTCCACTTTCTGCTGAGTATACAGGTCTCTTTCCAGCTTTCCTACCATGAGATCTCTATCCATCTGGTGGTCCAGTAGTAAAGAATCCGCCTTCCAATGCAGGGGACACGGGTTCGATCCCTGGTCGGGGAGCTCTGCTAACCTTGTCCAAAGCTGACCAGGTTGTTTCTTTGCAAACAATCTGATGACCTCTGGGGTTTTAAAGGCCTGGCTGATAGCTGCCTGGATAGCCAGTTGCATTCCACTTAGTTTATCAACCAAAGTCATATTTCCAGACATAATTTTCTTTAGTGAATCATTAAATTCACTTAGTTGCTCCAGATTTTCTTCTTTGGTTTCTTCATATTCATCTGTATCAAGTTCCTCTCTGCATTACTCCAGGTCCTGTAATTGCTGCATTAGTCTATCCAACTGTTCTTCTAAGTTCTGCTTTAATTTGCTTGTCTCTGTCTTTCCTCTGGAAGCCATTTTACTCTCTGTCTCTTAGTCCTCTGAACTCTGCTCAGTGCTGACCGGTCTCAAATTGCATAAACCTCCAATTCTTGAAGTTCCAAGTGTCTTAAACTTGAGGAAAGCGAAACTGTTCATCAGGACTATAAGAGGCTCAAAGTTCAAACCACCTGGGGGTGGAGCTGGCTGAGGGACCCCGCTTGGCGGACCTGGATTTTGAAATATCAGGTTCAATACCAGTATTGAACTTGTAGCTCTGTAACTTTGTGCAAGGCACTTCAGACCCTTGGAATTAACAGTAGAACTGAAGCCACAGAGCTACTGGGAGGACTAAATGAGATAACACACATACAGTGCATGGTACATGGCACACATTCAACAGATGTCAGACTAAAAAGGAATGTGGGCTGGGGAAGCCAGAAAGCTCTTCCTGGGAGAGGTAAGGTTTAAATTGGGCTCAGGAAGTGGGTTGTAGGTATAGGAAGACAGAATGAGACCTGTGAAGAGGTGTCTAGGGAGGAAATTGCAAAGTGCATTGGGGTGGAGGAGGGAGGGGCATTATAAATAAGCTTCAGTCTTGGGCAGTAAACATTCTGGGTAGAGGGAGCAGAGAGTAGAAAATACAGTCCACTGGGGCTTTGGAGTTTGGACTTCTTTTTGAGGCCAAGAAGAGTCGCTGAAGGTTTTGAACTAGAGAGTAATAAAGGATGATGCTTAGTTAGTTGACTGATGGCTAGAAGCAGATGGAAGCAGGAGAGACTAGAGAACAGACAACTTGGGGGGTTATTGCAGTGGCCTGGGTGATAGAGATGTAAACCCATTTTTTACATCTTGTTTGACTCTAGCAAGTTGCCCTGCCTTGTTTCCAATCTCCAGGTCCCTCTCCCATCCTTACCCTGAGTGCCCAGGTAGAATGACTGGGCCTTTGCAGTGGGCCCCATTCCAGGATTCCCATTCTAATGGCCTGATTCAGAGCACAGTTCTAGCCTTTGTCTGGGATAGTTTTTTGCTTTTTTGGGTTTTTTTTTTATTGAAGTATAGTTGATTTACAACGTTGTGTTAGTTTCAGGTGCACAGCACAGTGATCCAGATAGATGATAGATAGATAGATAGATAGATAGATAGAGATAATAGATAGATAGATGACAGATAGATAGAGATAGAGATAGAGATACATTCTCAGATTTTTTCTTATAGGTTATTACAAATTATTGAGTGTAGTTCCCTGTGCTATACAGTAGGTCTTTGTTGGTTATCTATTTTATATATTGTAGTGTGTATATGTTAATCCCAAACTCCAGACATAGAAAACAAACTTATGGGATAGTTCTTCACTGTTGCCTTCCTGGGAACTGGACCCTTATCCTTGGGATTCACCCACCTCTGCTATAACTCACCGTGTTGAAAATAGCAGCATGACAGTGGCTTTCCTGTGGTCTCAAATTCACTCACAGGGGTGTTCAGCCCATCACCTGCCATAGACAAGGTGCTGTGCTGAGTGCTGTAGAGGGTGCAGAATTGGGTCCAACAAGTTCACAGCTTTCAGTAAGCCTGCCATCTAGTACAGAGGGCAAGCCATATATAAAAAAGACTATGATATAAGATCAAGTATGACTCAAAGAGCTTTTTAAAACAGCTCTGGATAAACAGCTATGGCTGTTCTAAAAACAAATGACCCAGAAAGCCATCATAGGTCTCCATTTATTTGGCCAACGTGATCATTCCCATCAGAGCTTTAAGCCACCCATGTGTGAGGAAACAACTGCCATGGGAAGTGGTCAGCCTCCCTTCCTGACCTGCTCTGTGCCTCCTGTTTCCATCTCTCTTCATGCTCCGGATCCCTGCTTTGGTTCCTCCTGGCTTTGAGGTTATGGCTGATACTCCATCCAGCCATTGAAGCCTGTCTCCCCGCTTAGGTCTGCAAACACACCCACAGTGGGATTGGGGTGGGGGGAACCTTTCAAGGAAAACAAAAGAAAAATACCAAGGCCTGTAAAAAGAAGCATGTTTTCAGAGTGCTTTTTTCCCATTGCAGATTGAACATGTAGCAAAATATTGACTTGGAGGGCACAGCCCAGTGAGGCCCCCCAGGCCCTGGTCTCTTCTTGTCATTTCACCTTTTTTTTTTTTTTTTCGCTAAATGCTTTAGAAACGCTTGGATCTCTCTCCAAGCAGTTTAGAGCTGGCCTTGCTCCCAGGTCCTGTAGGATCTTCAGTGACTTCCTAAACCTACTTTGTCTCTGAGTTGGGGTCCCTAGTTGTTCCCATTGAGCCAGAGTTGCTGCTCTGACACCTTAGTTCTTCTCCACATGGCCCGCTGAGAACTATCCCAGACAAAGGCTAGCTGCCCCACCCCAGCCTGGGCCTCCCTACACTAAGCAGAGTGGAAGCAGATCTTTCTTTGCTTCCACTCAAGAATCTTCTGACTTGGTCTGGAATAGCCTTCTTGCCCACCCACCCTCTTGGCTGTGTGGGCTTGGTTTGCTGGTCACTAAGGGCCAGTTAAAACCAATTTTGTTCCCAGAACAACTTCTGCAGCCTTGTTTGTCCACACCGTGCTCTCATCAGCTTCCAGGCAGCCTTCAGAGCTGACACCATCTTCCCCCGACTGAACCATGCTGCCACCATCCAAGGACCAGAGACAAGCACCACGTCCCTTTCTGCCTATAAAGGTCACTCCTTTGCCCCCACTCTCCCATCTCTTTGGGTGAGCAGGAGAGGCAGCCTGTCTCAGCAACTAGTTGACAATGGCAACAGCACCCTAGGCATCCTCCCTGCCTCAAGCCTTCCCCTTCCTGGTCTGTATTCCACGGTGCAGTAGAGAAAAGAGCTTTCTATGGTGCCCATTTCTGCCGTTCCCTGGCTTCAGACTCACAGTGATTTACATTGTCTTCACATAAAACCCACATCCTTGGCACAGCTGACAGTGCCCTGCACAGTGCATCTATCGCCTGCCTACCCTGGCACTCCCCATAGCACACCTTCCCTCTAGCCATTTGGGTTGGAGGTTACCTAATATGACTTGCTCTTCGCCCATCCCTTTGCCTCCTGCTCAGCCCAACTGCTACACCTTGGAAATGACTATTCAACTTCCAGCTCAAGCATTACCTCCTCCAGGAACCTTCCTTGACCTCCCTTGACAGAGGCAGCAGCATTATTCTCTGAGGATCCCACATGCTGCATTTGGACCTGTATCGCAAGACGATGCCATTTCTATAATTTTAGATGTTCGGTCTCTCCTAGACATAAATTGTGGCCAAGAGTTCAGACTCAGAGTCTAACACAGCAGAGATCAAATTCCAGCTCCATCATTTACTAGCGAGGTGCCCTCATGCAAGAACAGACCTCAATCTCAGTTTCCTCCTGTATAAAATGGTAGTAATGATAATGAGACCTACCTTATAAGAGGCTGTTGTGAGGAATAAATGAGTTAATGGTCTAAATCACATTGCCTGGTATACAGTAAGCAGCCATTCGATGCTGATTCATTCTGTTTTAGACTCTGAGGCCCTAAGTTCTTACCATAGGAATAGTAACTACATTTATTTAGCATTTGCTAGTTTTACTTGTATCGATGCATTTAACCCTCATAACTGCATGAAGGTGGTATTTTTGTTATCCCCATTTTGCAGATGAAGAAAAGAAGCAAAGAGGCTAACTAACGTGCCTAAGTGAACACACCCAGGCAGCAGCAGATTCGAACCCAGGAAGTCTGGCTCCAGAGCCCTCCACCCTAAGGACTATACCCAGTGGCTCTTTAGATAGTCACTAAACATTTATTTATTTTTTTTTATTTATTTATTTTTGCGGTACGCGGGCTTCTCACTGCTGTGGCCTCTCCCGTTGCGGAGCACAGGCTCCGGACGCGCAGGCTCAGCGGCCATGGCTCACGGGCCCAGCCGCTCCGCGGCATGTGGGATCTTCCCGGACCAGGGCACGAACCCGTGTCCCCTGCATCGGCAGGCAGACTCTCAACCACCGCGCCACCAGGGAAGCCCAACATTTATTTTTAAAACTGAACCAATCAGTCTGTTCAGCTTTGTATCCTTAGTGCCAATCATGGACCCAACACATCTGAGTTCTCATAAGTGGCTGTTGACTAATGAGGAGCAGAGATTACAAGGCAGGGAGTGAAGCCTTTCCCTGTGATCAGTCCTCCCCCTGCTCCGCGCATGCTGATGAGTCCTGTCTCAGGAGCCCCAGTGACCGTGGACTTACTCTCCACCATAAACAAGTACAGTAAATAGAGCAGACTTCCCATTCACCGGCTCAGACAGCCACAGCCCCTGGGCCACCCCATACAACCCCCTGACACCTGCAGTTGTCTGCAGAGAGAGAAGGGAAAGAGCCAGCCCGGGACAGGGGGAAAGAGAGAGAGAGCATTTGTCTCATTAGCTGCATATTCCATTCTGACATTGGAACCTGACGGAACCCAGGTAGGGCTGGAGTAATGAATTAATCCCAGGGAAGAAGACGGGTCTGCAGCTCCTTAGCTATTAATGGCCCACTGTGAAGGGGAGCCCTGCTGAGCCAACATGTGCCATGGAGATTGTTCCCCACTACCTGGCTCCTGTTGGAACTTCCCTGGTCCAACCCAGGCAACTTCAGAGAGACCGACACATGATAGGTGTTTGATACATATCTACCATTTAAGGAACTGATTGAAGAGTGAGTCCTTCCCCCCGGGTTCACGGGGACAGGACCAAGCATCCTATGATTCTGTGCTCCAGTTAGCCGTTCCCATACCTCCTAGAGGTCAGCTTGTCCAGGCCCCTGTCTTTGGGCAGTCTGTTCTCCTTTTCCAGGGTCACAGATCAGGGTATCTCCTATCAATGATCACAGAGGAAAAATGGTCATCAGTTTCCCCAGATTTATTTTCATTTATTCATTCATTCATTCATTCATTTTCTTTCTTTCTCTTTCTTTTCTCTTTCTATCTATCTCTCTTGCACATGCACACCCTCCCCAAATCCACCGCTCTCCCTTCCAGTCTCCCTGGCTACCCACATTCTCAGTGACGCCAGATCCAGGAGGCCACAGGATGGTGCTGGCACAAATCTTCTTCGAAAGAGAAAGACGAGAGAGGGAGCGACAGAGAGGAAGAGGGGCATCCCTGCACCCCCCGGCTCTCTCCTCCAGGCTTGGCTGTCTCTAACCCCAGGCCACAAAATGCATCGCTCACTCTGATTCAGTGGGACAGTTATTTTATATTATTAAAATAAGAGATTATCATCACCACCGATCTCCATCTCCTTTCCAATCTCATTTGAAAAGCAGGCATTGCCTACTGCTCCCAGACCCCTAATTCTCTCTGCCTCGGCTGTTAAATCATTTAACCTAGCAAAGTGTCGGAATATGCATTTTACATGAGAGACATGAGGCAGGATAAATCTGGGCTGACTGCAGAGGCTGAAAAGAACTATCTGAGGTGCAGACAAGGGTCAAAGAAGCCTTGGATGGGATGCAGAGTCTGGAAAGGCGGGGTCTCCTCCCTCTCCTCTCTTGCTTGGTGGATAAGAAAGCCAAAGCCTGGTCCCTCTTTGCAGAAAAGCAACTGAAACCCATAACAGACACCAGTAACAGGGACCAGGGCACACCATGCAACCCGGCCTTCCCTAGACTTCTATGATGGGGCATTACCATGCATGATCTTACCAAGCTCGGACTCAGATTAGACCCAGTCAGTGTTCAGCCTTCAACTTGATGCCCTCAAAGCTGGGCTACAGAGTTCAGGACCAGTGGAGCCGTCTCAGAATGTCTGGGCTGTAAAGACCCCAAGCACAGCTCCCTCTACTTACATATGAGGAAACCAGAGCCCAGAGAGGGGTAAGGACTTAGCCAAGGGTACAAGATATTAGCCAACACCAGGACTTGCACCCAGGGTTTGAGCCTAGGGATCCTGGCCCCTGGTCCAATGCCTGGTCCAATGGACTTAAGATTGGTTCTGACTCTGGCCATTTCTGTACACTTAACCCTTTGTAATTTATAAATGACAACTGTAGTTACTCAGGAGCCTGGGTGAGAACACTGGGAAGGTGCATTTACTCATGAATTCATTTTATCAACTTATACTGAGGGTCTGCCATGTGTTGGCCCTGGGCTGGGTGCTGGGGATGAAGATGTGGACCAGACACAGCTGTGCTATCAAGGACCTCATGGTTAGATAACTCTAACAGGGTTAAAAGCTAAAAACAGGGCTTCCCTGGTGGCGCAGTGGTTGAGAGTCCACCTGCCGATGCAGGGGACACGGGTTTGTGCCCCGGTCCGGGAAGATCCCACATGCCGTGGAGCGGCTAGGTCTGTGAGCCATGGCCACTGAGCCTGCGCATCTGGAGCCTGTGCTCCGCAATGGGAGAGGCCACAACAGTGAGAGGACTGCGTACCGCAAAAAAAAAAAAAAAAAAGCTAAAAACAATGCCAGGTGTATGCTCTTGGTTGAGAATATAATTTTTCCATATGATTTATCAGTCAAATGGAGATTTTGCAAACCACTGTGTGAGTCCCATAAATGCTTAAGTGCCCCTAAGTTCAAAGTTGCTTATTTCTTGCTTGACCTCGAAAGAAGAAGCAATGCTCCCTAGGACATTTGGCATGTAGATAGCAGGCCCAGGGCTCAAACCCAAGAGTCCCACTTCAGCTGTGGTGTCAGGCTTCTAAAACAGAGGGCGGGGGGAGCGTTGCCACATTTAGCAAATGAAAATACACGAGGCCCGATTACATTTGAATTTCAGGTCAACAATGGTTAAAATAATTTTGTAATATGTGTGTCCCAAATACTCCATGAGACATACTTACACTAAAAAAAAAAAAGTATCCATTGTTATCTAAAATTCCAATTTAACTGGGTATCCTGTATTTTATCTGGTAACCCTTTGGGGATGGGAGGGAGCACCACTTGGAAATTGGATACACAGGGACTTGGGTGAGAGATAGTGAGAGATGCTGGGCCCGGGAGCCAGGAGAGGTTCCTGGAGCCCAGTGGGTGTCTCCTCAGTTCCCAAGGGAGGCTGTCCCCACTCCCCCACCCCAATGGCAACTTGAGCTGCCTCTGTAGCTGTGCTAACGGGAACGCTCTTCCTCAAACAACAGAATAATTGATTTAAAACTTTTAATGCCGGATGCTTGGTGGAAGCATTTTAATAATCCTCGAGTCAGAATTAATCATGTCTCCTGATCTTTGAGGAGGTCAGGTATTAAATCCTGCAGAGGCAGGGGATGGGGCCAGGCAGGGGAAGAAGCTGCTTTTCCTGGGTCCTCTCTCCTGCTGTGCTCTAACCATGAGCCCTGGGGGCCCCTGGTGGGGTGGCATGGGATGGGGAGCACAGGCAGGTCTGGAACGGCACCTGAGGGGCAGGAAGTTGACCCACTAAGCCCTGGTTTCTCGCAGCCCAAGGCCAAGGTGGGCTACAGGGGAGTCCTCTTCCAGAGGTTCCCCCACGGCCTGGCCACAGTTAACTGCAGAACTGGACACCCTTGCTCAGGCCCAGGACAGGGCCATCTTTCTCCCTGAATCCCTCTCACTCCCCCTTTTCACGTCCAAGGAATTTTAGAAGAATCTCATTCTCTGAATCTAGGAATGAGGAAAAGGAAAAAATGTCTCCTGTAGTGAAACCAGGGGCTCGTCTTCCCCCCTTGCTGGAAACTAGCTTCCTGCCTCTGGGCAACCTCCCACCACACCAGCCGCCCCTCCGTGGGCTCTGATGCCCTTTCCCCTTTGCCTCTCAGCTCGCTCCCCCTGTGGGCTCTTCGTCCTCTCCCTCCTCCATCCAGAAGCCACCTGAATTCCGCCTCTGTGTCTCCAGACTTGCACCTTCCACGCCCTCTCTCCTGTTTGTCCAGTTGTCTGTTCTCTGCCCCTAATTCCTCTCACTTCAGCCTCCTCTACTTACAGTACACCAAGCACATCACCAATACAAGTTCTAATCTTTATAACCCTCCTATTCAGTAGATTATTACTACCCGTTGATTGCAGAGGGGTAAACTGCGGCTTGTTTCGTTAGGTGGCTTGTCCACAGACACACAGCTGCATTAGGTCAGTCCTGAGCCCCACCCCACCCAGAAGGCTTCTCGGGCCCCCATTTTCCTCTTGGTTCCAGAGTTCCTAACGTAGTCACATCAGAGGGAGCTGATTTTGCACATAATGATACCAAATGTTTTGCCCATTCGAAGCCCCTAAAAGTCCGGGGCCGTGTTTTGTGCTCCTGCGCAGAACGGCGTATCAGCCCACCTGGGAAGACTTGTTAAGTGACAATGGGAAGCCTTTGTCTCGGGGGAAGGTGTGTGGGCACCTGAGCCTCCCACCATCTGAGCCAAACAATTCCATTTCTCTTGAGAGTCATCCTGTGGATGGTGGCCTCACTCCATCACTCCCCCCTCACCTGAAACGCTCACACACCCCTCAGCAGTGTCATGCAGACACTAAGCACTGAGCAGGCAGGGGCCTGCCAATGGTCTCCACCACATGTGAAGTCCAGCCCCAAACAGCACAAGCCCAGACAGCCTAGAGGGTGACACATTCCGTCCCTGTTAATGCTGAGCACCCTTGGGCTCCCCTGGTCCCCTGATGCCCCACTGTCAAAGCTAAATCAATACTCCCTTTTTTCTCTGCAAGAACATCTCAGTAATCCTAATTGGTCACTATGGCAACCCCAGCTGCAGCTCCCCGTGGCCTCAATGAAGAGACAGAAAGATGAGAGGGGGTGAGACAGAGGTTAAGCCTACTTATTGTATAACGCTCTGCCTTTGATATCACCTAGATCCACATGCTAAGTACCTGGGAAGAAACAAAATCCCGTGTAAATTAGAATGATACCATCCAATCCCCTGCTTATATCCTCACTAGTAGCGGCCGATAAGGCCATTGTCGGCAGCCGCTGGGCCTGACCTCCTCCGCCTGGCGGCTGATGGGGTTTCGGTGGTGGGTCACATTCATCAGAGAGGATGGGCGGGGCTGTGAATCCTGCAGGGCAAAATGGCTGTGCAGGGGCCTCTGCCTGTAGCATCCCCACCCCAACCCAACCAGGAGGGGATCTGAGGGAAAAGGAGAGACAGGAAGACCACTGCCCAGAGCCTGGTCCTGTGTCTCTTCCTTGGTGGAATCTTGAGGCTGCTATTCCATCTCCTCAGCAGATGGATCACTCCCTGCTTGGTTGGGGTACCCCCCAAACCCCAATCCTGTCTTGCGCTCTGGGGTGAGATCTCCCCATCATACAAACGTGCACACACATACACATACATACACACTTCCTGCCCGCAAACGTGTCTTCCCGTCTAGCCACCCCCAGAAAAATAAAGCCTCTGCTCTCTTCGTTCTTCAAGACTCCGTCTTCCCCTTCCCCTCAGTGCCACTGCCCCACACGGGCTGGGCCTTCCTTCTGTGACTCCATGATCTCTCTGTTGCCAGGGTGAGGGTTGGCTCTGCAGCTGCCCACATTTGCCAATGGCATCAGTTCCTTCAGCTCTGCCCTCTGAATTGTCTTCTCAGAGCCAGACTCCTTCCCCATCCCAGGAGAGGTGGGTTTCAGCTTTTCCTCCCGACACACTGCTATGCTTATGCCCTACCTGCCCCACATGGAACTTCTAACGTCTTTTCCACTTGCTGCAGCAGAAGACCGCCAGGGTCATAGTCTACCCCAGCCAGGGCCAGAGCCAGATCAGTCCTATAAAGGATGGGTTCAGTGCAGCCTCCTTTCTTGGCCCAGCTGCCCCAGGTCCATTTGAGCAGAGCTTTTAATCCTGCCCTGTGGCCCACAGAGAGACTCCTTTGCTGGGAGTCGCTCCAAGTTTTTCTATGGTCCGTTTTGGTCCTCTTCCCGCTGGGAAATCCATGGTTGGACACTGGATTTTTCTTAACGTTAAACAGAAGGTGAGAAAGCCCTGTCTGTTCTGCCCTCTTTCTGTCTCCCCCTTTCATAACTTCTCCTTGTTCAGCACACACAGCTGTGATCAACCATCCATTTCCGAACTCCAGTCAACACCTAAGGCTTTTCCTGCTGCCTGCCAATTCACTCTGTCAACCGTCCATCTTAGAACCATTTAGGGGGCACTTTGCCACGTCCTGGGCACAGTTAGGGACTCGAAGAACCTGAGAAGTTCCAATTTTCTAATCCAAAAAGGACTAGAGGGCATGCAACTGTCCATATCTAGTCTGTAGAAGATAAAGCTTTTCTCTTGATTGTATCTGGGAACAGAGAGGAAGAACAGCTGTGGTGTGGGGGGAGGAGACATGACTTTGGAATCAGACAGATCTTGTTATGGAAACTTGGGCAAATTCTTCAACGTCTCTAAGCCTAGGATTCATGGAGATCCTAATGCCTGGCTTGGAAGGTTACTGTGAGGAGTGAATGTGATATAGCCTGGAAAAAGGCTTTGTCAATGATGAGATGTGGTACAAATGTAAGGAACTATCATTACCATGGCAGTGATATGGGGCCAGAGTTCTCTTGGCCTTGGATGGGTGATCTTCCTGTTTCTCCCCTCATGGAGACTGTTTTGGGAGAGGAGGGAGCACAAGTCCCTCTCAGGCTGTGACCCTATGTATTCTTGCCTCCTCCCCCAAGGTGGGTCCAGGATAGATGATTGTAGGTAGAGAACACAGAGGCAGAATCCTTCCTGTCACCACTTACCCATAGATGAGAAATAACGGCATCCTCTTAGCTTAAGATGTGATAATAGTCTTTTCACCTGTGAGTCCCAATCCCAGCTGCCTGAGAATATGTTCCCACCAGGTAATTTTTTTTTTTATAGTAGTTAGCTATAAACCCCTTTTTCTCCCTTTTTTTTTTTTTTTTTTTTTTTTTTTTTTTTTTTTTTTTGCGTTATGTGGGCCTCTCACTGTTGTGGCCTCTCCCGTTGCGGAGCACAGGCTCCGGACGCACAGGCCCAGCGGCCATGGCTCACGGGCCCAGCCGCTCTGCGGCATGTGGGATCTTCCCAGACCGGGGCACGAACCCGTGTCCCCTGCATCGGCAGGCGGACTCTCAACCACTGCGCCACCAGGGAAGCCCTCTCCCATTTTTTTTTTAAACCCCACTTTTGTTTATTTATTTATTTTTGGCTGTGTTGGGTCTTCATTTCTGTGCGAGGGCTTTCTCTAGTTGCGGCAAGCGGGGGCCACTTTTCATCGCGGTGCGCGGGCCTCTCACTATCGCGGCCTCTCTTGTTGCGGAGCACAGGCTCCAGACGCGCAGGCTCAGTAGTTGCGGCTCACGGGTCCAGTTGCTCTGTGGCATGTGGGATCCTCCCAGACCAGGGCTCGAACCCGTGTCCCCTGCATTGGCAGGCAGATTCTCAACCACTGCGCCACCAGGGAAGCCCCAACCAGGTAATTTTTGATCAGGAATGTAGGTGTAGGCACATTTCAGATACGTTCCTTGATCCCCAACACTTCCTGTGACACAGATAAAGAAAGCACTATGCTTATCCTCCTTATGTCAATGAGGAAGCTGAGGCAAGAGAGGCGAAGTGACTTTTCCAAGACCATGGAGCTAGCCAGCTGCAGATCTGAGACTTCTAATTCCCAAATGCAAAACCTGCACTCTCTTTCTCTGTGCAGCTGCCTGCCTCCTGAAAGCTGCTCCCTGTGGCCCACTCATCCGCTATTCTGGCAGGGTAAACACTTGAAGAAGGCCCTTTGCTCAGAGGGCATGTTGAGTGGAATATCAGGTCAAGGTTCATCTGCATTTTGGGCGACAGAAGGCTGCCGAGATAATAGGAGCCCCTTTGTCCTCCATGGGGCTGGATGGGAGCAAGTGGATGTCTAAAGGAGATTACAAGCAGTTATGGATATTGCTTGTCATGCTACCATCAGCAGATGCCTTTTTCAATTGACTAGTTGCTTGTATCTCCAGAATAGGGAATGCCAGATGTATTTCCTGCACTGAAAGAGAGTACTGAAGGCCCTTGGAAAAGATCCAGCTGTTAAGTATCAGTGGAGGCTGGGGTAGTTTAACCCCTGGTGGCCAGGTAATCAGAATTCCTGGGAAGCCAAGGACAAACAGCCAAGGCAGCCCACATCTAACAAATGAATGGAGGCTTGAAAGTCCTTTCTAAGTTACTTGTTTGGAGTTCAAAATTCACTTTGCCGTGTAAACAGTGTTATTAGAACTAACATTTATTGAGTCCTGTATGTGCTACATGGTATCAAAGCATTCTATCTGCTTTTTTTTTTTTCCATTACATCCCCACCTCATTACAACTTTACAAGGTAGAGTGGCAGACACTGGCTTGTTCACCATACCAGTAACCCTTTCCTCTTAGGCACACAGTCTTTTCTTAGCCTTCCTTATATTAGGGGCAGCCATAGGACAATGGAAAGTAGATGGAAATCATATGCACCACCTCCTAATCTGGCGCATAAAAATGCCTCCTGCCCAACCCTTTGTGTGCTCTCCTCCTTCATCTAGATAGATCTGCTGGATGCATGGATCCAGTGAAAGGCTCCCAAGCTCTAGGGAATTATGTCACCCACTAAATGGAATGATCCTGGGGTCCCTGAATGACTGCAAGGAGCCAAACCCCACTACTGACCTATGTTGGACTGTGATATGAGTAAGAAATAAAAGTTTACTGTGTTAAGCTACTGAGATTTGGTGGGTTTTCTCACCCACCCAAACGAATTCAGTAAGTATCAGACTATATCAACAGCCTCCATTTTACAAATGAGGAAACAGAGGCTCAGAGAGGTAGCGTGACATGCCCAAGGCTACATAGCAAATAATCTGTAGAGCCAAGTTTAAAACCCAGGTACGTCAGACTCCAAAGCCAGTAGTCTTCCATGCTACCTGCCACAATAGGTGGCCAGGATCCTAGGCCAGTCACAAAAGTCTATTTAACCAACAAGATACCCAATGCATTTTTCAACTACCCTTAGCCACTGCCCATAGCAGTTTCTGTGGGATGCTGATTGAGTTTCCAAACCTGACTCTGAGAGCATGTCTCATCACCATCACCTCTCCCCCAATAATTTTGGACCACATTTCCAGGCCTGAGTAAAATAAGATGCTTCTGTAGATGTGGAGCCTTCTCAGTCAGTTGTTCCCTAAAGACTCTGAATCAGAATAAAAGAGCATTTGTTTCCATGAGAATGAAGGGCCCATACTCAAACCTCCCCTGTGTATTCCATGTAACCCTTGCTGAGTCAATTTGTTGGTAGATGGGGAGTTTGCTTATGACCTAGGACAAGCAGGTCAGTTCTGGTTCTTAGTATATTCCTATTTTAATCCTAGAAGCATGGATCCTAGAACCTTTTTTTCTGAGCCTGAAATCCAAATGCCTGGTCTGACCAGCTGAGGTACATTTACAGTGACAAGGGGAAGGAATATTTTAAATTTTACGTGACCTTGAAACCCCGAGAACTCTGATTGCTGTAGGCAGAGGAAAATTCATCTTTCTTTTCTGAATGGGGCTCAGCCAGAGGAAACAAATCAGCTCTACAGTATATCCTGAGTGTATGATGTGTGCCCACCAATGTACCAGTCCATGGAATGGCAGGCACCATGCCTGCCCTCCAAAGGATGATAAGCTGGTTAGGGAGACCGAGCTGAAACACAAGGAGACAAACTCTAGAAAACTCTCCAGCCAGTTAATGTTAATTTGCATGTGTTCACATGTGGAACACTGACCTCTGTCCCTTTCAGCCTTCTCTTCAAACTCTCAAATAAATCCAGCTGCACATTAGTCAGTGGGATGGAACTTACTGAGTATTTGGGAGGGAAGATGAAGATTTACTTCACAGGCTCCGCTGAAACTTTTTTAAACGTTTTCCTAGTTCTTCTCTCTCTTTACCCCGAATCCCTTCTCTTCCTTGCCTGCACTTGGGACCTCTCCTTTCTGACTCTCCACATATTTTCTCACTCCTTAATCCAACTTAGTGTCCAAATCTCTCACTGCTGCTATATTATGCAGAGGAATGTGACCCTTTCCCAGATCATGTCTTCAAACCTTATCAGGTCTTTAGCTAACAAGTATCTTCTAGTTATCAGAACACATTCTAGGGGGAGAGGCAGGCACGTTACAAATAACCCACTGAAAACATTTCTGATATTCTGCTTGCGGAATTTCACCCTGCAGAATCTTATCCAGGGCTTTGCCTGCAAGTGAGTTTGCTGTCCGTGGTGCTGACCTGGGAGGCTAAGGCTAATCATCATTTTTCTACACATCATTCAGTCAGGGAATTGGATGGTCTTGCTGTCTGCTCTGAGCCTCACCCCACTCATCTCTGAAACGGGATTATTAACAGCACTCACCATATGCAAAGCATTTAGCATCCTACCTGACACAAAGAGCTCAATAAATGGTAGTATTTCTTATTGTTATTATTATGCTATTATCCTACAGGCTCCTATTTATTCACTGCCACTTCCCAGATATATTCTTTCCTCCAAAACTCAAGCTAAATAGTATTTGGATAAGTGATTCCACCTTCATCTTTCTTCCCACACTTTGCTTTAGAATGAATACAGGTTTTCCAAGATTTTTTGCTTTAACAGTGAAAGAGAAACAGAAGTTAACAAAACAAATAACTGGTCTCACTGTTTGAAACATGAGTGGAGTTAACTCTGGAATTTTTTCAGCTTTGACTTTGTTCCTTCATTGATTCATCTCCTGACTCCTCACTTGGGAATAAAACCCACTCAAATGCTCCTTTTTTGCTGTTGTTGCTCTGGAAAGCATGTGTTCCCAGGATTCCCTGTGCTTGCCTTTCTCATAATACATCTCATGCTCTGCTGAAACTGCCTCTTTATAAAGACTATGTTGGGACTTCCCTGGTGGCCCAGTGGGTAGGACTCCGTGCTCCCAATGCAGGTGGCCCGGGTTCGATCCCTGGTCAGGGAACTAGATCCCGCATGCATGCAGCAACTAAGAGTTCACATGCCACAACTAAGAAGTCCGCATGCCACAACTAAAAGATCCCACGTGCCGCAGTGAAGATCCCAAGTGCTGCAACTAAGACCCAGCACAGCCAAAATAAATAAATAAATATTATAAAGACTATGTTATTTGCCATTTTACCCTCAACAACTTGCAGAATGCCAGGTACATTGTTTGGACCTGAATGAAAAAAAAAGTATTAATAACCAAATAAACAAAAGAACAAAGGGAACGTGGTGGGCTGCATTTTTGCGCCAAGCTTTCTCTCCTCCCTATATCCACACACCTTTTTTCCATGTGTCTTTGCAATTCTTCCCACGGAAGGAATAGAGTATATTTTCCCTCCCCTTGACTTTGAGTTTACATATGTGAGTTTCTTTGGGTATATGATGAAGCAAAAGTAACAGTGGGACAGTTCTAAGCCTAAGCTTTAAGAGGACTTGCACCTCTGACTTCATTATAAAAAAAAAAAAAAGGCCTGGATAGCGCACGGTACCAGGAGGAGGATAAGAGCCACATGGGGCAGACCAACCAGAGCTGCCACAACCCAAAGCAGAGCTGCCTCAGCCACTCATCGATCTGAAGATCTGAAGTGAAACCATCCAGCCAAGCCTATTCTAGATGAGCCACTTCTTAGCTGACCTTCTGATGCATAAGTGGTAATGATTATAGTTTTAAGCCACTAAGTCTGAGGATTAATTTGTTACATAGCATTATTTGGGCAATAGCTAACAATACATAGAGAAAACACACAATGGATTTTTAAAAAAAAAAAAAAACAGACGATCATGGCTGATGAAGTTCAGCATCTCACCTTCTCTGAGCCTTAATTCTTCTTCTATAAAGTTTGGATAACAATTTCTGATCAACCTAGCTCACATGGTCATGGTTTCAAATGATTATGGGTAGGATGGGACAGCAGTGAGTTAACCAACAGAATAGAAATAAAGGAGTATTATCATTAGGGGCTAGTATTCATAAGTTTCTTTAACATCCTGGTACAACCATAATCTCTAGCCCTGGATCCTGTATACTTAACTGAAATGGGACACCAGATGGCTAAAGATGAGTATTTGGGTCCACCAAAGTATTGGTAAAATTAATTCTCTTCCAAGAGGAAACTTGAGACTGCCTCTTTAAAGTTCAATCAGGAAAGTCAACTGAATTCTAGACTTTTGAAATAGGAAACTCCCATTCTACGCTACCCTGTGCTTAATGCACTTTACAATACCCCCAACCAGAGTTTTCCAGCCTCCACTTAAACGTTTCAGTCAAAGGAAACCCAACTCCAAAGCACCTATTTCAACTTTGGACAGCTATGTTTATAAGAAAGTTTTTCCTTATCTTCCCTAACCCCCAGACTAGGTCAATTTCCTAGTATAAGCTTCTCATAGCACTCTATTCCTTCAGAGCATTTATTAAAGATAATAATTTGAAAGTTACTTGTGTAAAAATTTGTTCAATGTCTATCTCCCACACAGCACAGTAAACTTCATAAGGGCAAAGACTGGATCTTCTTTGTTCACTGCTGTATCTTCAGTATCTAGCGTGATAACAGTAAATTAATAAGCATTCAATAAATACTTATTCACTAGATATATTAAAAAGTTTTCTAATCTTAATTAATAATCTTATATAGTACTTACTTAACAAGGATCAACTCAATAATGAATGAACAGAAGACAGTATCTTCCTGAACTTCCTCCCCTGCAAATAGCATAAATTCTATCTTTTGAGGGTCCAACAAAACAAGTTTCCTCCCTGGATCATCCCCTCATATTTCATGGTAGTAGAGCTGAATCCTGGGAGATTTCTGATTAGAAGAGATAAAGGATTGAGAGTGAAGAATTTACACTTCATATAACAAATATTTATTGAGCATACATTAGATGCCGAACATACTTACGGGTATTGGAGATACAGCAGGAAGTATAACAGACCAAAAAAAAAATCCCTTCCTTCATAATTTTATGCCCTAATGGGAGGAGATAATAAACAAATCAAAAAGTAAAACACATAGCGTACCAGATGGTGATAAGTGCAATGGAGAAAAATAAAGCAGAGAAGGAGAATAAGGAACCCAAGGGAAGATTGCTATTTTAAATGAGATGGTCAGGGAAGGTCTTTTTGAGAAGCTATTTGCACAATAGATCTGAAGTTGGTGAGGGAGTGAGCCATGAAGATATTTGCAGTAAGAAGGTTCCAGGCAGAAAAGAACAGCCAGTGGGAAAGGTATTGAGTAAGAAGCATGCCTGGCAGAATATGAAAAAGGTATGGAGGCCAGGGTAGCAAGAGAGAGAACAGCATGAGATGAAGTCACAAGGGTCACAGGGAGCCTTGTAGCCCTTGTAAGGACCTTGGTTCTCACTCAGGAAAATCAAAAACTATTGAGTGATTTTGAACAGAGCATTGAGACATGACTTGATTCACCTGACTGGTAGGGTGGGTCTAGATTGTAAACAAACAAGAGTAGATGCAGGTCACTTAGAAGGATCTGGCAGTAATCTGGTCAGATGATGACAGTCTGGCCCAGGGTGGAGTTTATTCTTTTCTGTATCCTAGCACCTAGCATCTAGAGGATGCTGAATAAATAAATGAATGATTGGACAGATGAGAGATGGAAAATGCTTTGGTTCTGGAGTCAAAACAACTGGATTTGGGCTCAGAATTCCAGTTAAGTCCTGCTTATGTCCCTTGAATTATATTCCTTAGAATCCTGCCTTCAGTCCAAGGATAAGAATTAAAGTTATTGGGCTTCCCTGGTGGCGCAGTGGTTGAGAGTCCACCTGCCGATGCAGGGGACACGGGTTCGTGCCCCGGTCCGGGAAGATCCCACATGCCGCGGAGCAGCTGGGCCCGTGAGCCATGGCCGCTGAGCCTGCGCGTCCGGAGCCTGTGCTCCACAACAGGAGAAACCACAACAGTGAGAGGCCCGCGTACCGCAAAAAAAAAAAAAAAAAAAAAAAAACAAGAATTAAAGTTATTAAAGCATGTGTAAGAGTAGCCAGCCCAGCCTGACAAAAGAAACCACACCTTATATGATTTCATTTACCTGAAATATCCAGAATAAGCAAATCCATAAAGACAGAAAGTAGATTAGTGGTTGCCAGGGGCTGGGGAAAGGGGATCCTGGACAGAAAAAGGACAATAGGCAAAAACAAAGGAAATGTGAATAAAGTATAGACTTTAGTTAATAACAAGGTATCAGTATTGGTTCATTAACTGTGACAAGTGTACTAGACTAATGCAGAAGGTTAATAATAGGAGAAACTGGATGTGGGGACTTATGGGAGCTCTCCGTACTATTTTAATAATTTTTTATAAAACTAAAGGTGTCTAAAATCAAAAGCTTAATTTTTTAAAAATGAGTGGCCAGGGCTTTCCTGCTGGTGCAGTGGTTAAGAATCCGCCTGCCAATGCAGGGGACACACATTCGAGCCCTGGTCCAGGAAGATCCCACATGTCGCGGAGCAACTAAGCCCATGCACCACAGCTACTAAGCCTGCGCTCTAGAGCCGGTGAGCCACAACTACTGAGCCCGCGTGCCACAACTACTGAGCCCATGTGCCACAACTACTGAAGCCCACGCACCTAGAGCCCGTACTCCGCAGCAAGAGAAACCACTGCAATGAGAAGCCCGAGCACCACAATGAAGAGTAGCCCCCGCTCGCCGCAGCTAGAGAAAGCCCATGTGCAGCAACAAAGACCCAATGCAGCCAAAAATAAATAAATAAAATAAAGTAATTTTTTAAAAAAATGAGTGGCCATTCAGGCCTGGGAAACGGAAGGAAGAGTCTCAGTGGTTTATTAGCCAGGAAGCGTGGAATGCCCCCATTCCATGCGCAGAACTGGCCCTTCCCTAGAGACTTGGGGCTCCAGGGGGTAGCGTGCCTTGGCCATTCTTCCATAATCCATTCTTAGAACTGCTTCTTTCTGTGTGTGCCTTGGGCAGTAACTGATCGTTTAAAATAATAACAAGGTAAGAAAAGTTTGATACAGAAAATACTTCTAAATGACTTTAACTAATATCCTCTGGGGTTCCGGGGGGTAATCTGGGCTCCTTCTGTGTACAGGCAAATGTGATTACAGCAGGGCCTGTAGTGGCCTGTCTCAGCTCCCAGCCCCCCAGGCCACTGCCTGCCCTAACCACATTAGCAGCACTAGAGCCATCCATCAGACTAACCGGGGGCCTGGGGTTGGGCCTGGCCCTCCTGCTAGAGCTGGGCCCTGCCATCAGGAGACATCTGGCTCCTTCTTCACTGTCACAAAATAAAGAATGTGGCTGTGGCACTGATCTGCCTGTCTTACCCCTTCCTCCTGCCCACCTTGGCCACCCCACTGCATCCTCAGAGCTGCTTGGTGGGACCTGGGTAGGGGGTCCCTTGCTTCCTGCAGACAGTCCCAATCTGGCTGGGGTGAGAGGCCACACTTCTAGGCACCATCAGCCTCCCACCCCTAATTCAAGCAGGTGCCCTCTCTTCTGCCCCCACTATCAACTCTCCCAGTCTCCCTGGCCCAAGCCTGTCAGAAATAGAACTCGGGGCTTCCCTGGTGGCACAGTGGTTGAAAGTCCACCTGTCGATGCAGGGGACACGGGTTCGTGCCCCGGTCCGGGAAGATCCCACATGCCGCGGAGCGGCTGGGCCCGTGAGCCATGGCCACTGAGCCTGCGCGTCCGGAGCCTGTGCTCCGCAACGGGAGAGGCCACAACAGTGAGAAGAGGCCACCGTACCGCAAAAAAAAAAAAAAATAGAACTCACTGGCAGCAGGAGCAGGCGAGTGGAAGGGGCAGGGGTTCTTGTTCACCTAACACCCTGCTAGTTGCTACAAAGGTCAAGGCCCATCTGCCAGGCAGCGGGTGCCAGGAAACCAGCTGCCTTCATGGCACGGGCACCAAACATTAGTGAGGGGTAGGTGGACAGACCGAGTAACTGCTACACACACACACACACACACACACACTTCAGGCCCCAAATTGACTGGGTAAGCCATGGGTAACGCATTGCTGCATGACTCATGGCAAATGTTGAGACCTGCATTGGCTTCTTCCTGTCATTTAAAAGGCCCACAAGCCACCATCCCTGCTCCCAGGGCAAGCTCAGGGAGCCCATTTTATTTTTTATTTTTTATTTTTTATTTTTTTTAATTTAGGGTCTTTGCTGCTGTGCACAGGCTTTCTCTAGTTGTGGCGCGCAGGGACTACTCTTCGTTGAGGTGCACAGGCTTCTCATTGCAGTGACTTCTCTTGTTGCGGAGCACAGGCTCTAGGCACAAGGGCTTCCATATTTGTGGCACGCGGGCTCAGTAGTTGTGGCTTGCGGGCTCTAGAGCACAGGCTCAGTAGCTGTGGTACACAGGTTTAGTTGTTCTGTGGCATGTGGGATCTTCCCGGACCAGGGCTCGAACCCGTGTCCCCTGCACTGGCAGGAGGATTCTTAACCACTGCGCCACCAGGGAAGCCCAGGGAGCTCATTTTAATATGAGACTAAATTCAACATAATTAAGAAGCCTAATTAGCTATTGTCTGGGGAGAAATGACCAACAATACTATGACTCATTTTAAATCTGAACAGAAACAATTTGGGAGCACTTTGGTTTTGGAGATTAACTTCAGTCAACTGAGAGCTGCCTTTTCAGGATCCCATATGCCCGGACTCCCAGTTCTGCCCCGCTTCCCCCCTGTGCTGCTTCAGGCCCTGTGGGACGTCTGCTAAGACAGGTGACGTTGGGCAAGAGTGAAGCCACGACCTCCTGGAGCATCAGGTGAGGGCAGTGAGAGCTACGAGGAGTGGGCCGCTCCCAGCCTCAGTGCCTCCATCAGAGAAATGGGGAGAAGATCCCAGCCTGACACTAAGAGGAAGAACTGGCTTTGGGGAACTGAAGAATGAATTGCCAGGGCATGTCCCCTGCCAGCCCCACTTCCCAGGACCTCACCTGGGGCTCAGGGAAGCCAGTAAGCAAAGTGATGTTCCAGCAGGCAGGACCCCCTTCTTCATGGTGTTTTATCCATACATAGGAAGGCAGGGCTGAAGAGCACACAGTCCAGAAAAACCGGTCCTTGTGTTGACAGCAAGGGCAGGCGCTGCCTGACAGGACACGCAGGAGTGGCTTGCTGTCCTGAAGGAAGTAGTTAAAGGTGGACAAGGAGCTAGGAGCTCCTAGCTAGCGGCTAGGAGCCGCTGAGCCCCCCACATGTCCAGAAACACTAGCAACTTCAAGGGGAGGGAGCTAGGGGCTCTGGGAAGGCTCTCATCAGCTGTGTGACCCTGACAAGCCTCTTTCCTTCTCTGAACATGTTTCTAATCTGTAAACTGTAAACTGTCAGACTCGTTCCCTGAAGTTTCAACCTTCACAGTGCTTCAGAATCACTTGGGGGATTTCCCCTGGTGGCACAGTGTTTAAGAATCCACCTGCCAATGCAGGGGGCACGTATTCAATCCCTGGTCCAGGAAGATGCCACATGCCGCGGAGCAAAATAGCCCATGCACCACAACTACTGAGCCTGCACTCTAGAGCCCGTGCGCCACAACTACTGAGCCTGCGAGCCACAACTACTGAAGCCCGTGCACCTAGAGCCCGTTCTCCGCAACAAGAGAAGCCACTGCGATGAGAAGCCTGTGCACCGCAACGAAGAGCAGCCCCTGCTTGCCGCAACTAGAGAAAGCCCGCATGCAACAACAAAGACCCAATGAAGCCAAAAATAAATAAATTAAATAAATAAATTTTTTAAAAAAAGGAATCACTTGGAAAGCATTTTAAAAGTATACTTGCCCAAGCAAGCCCGGAGATCTGGAGTTGATTGGTGGTATGGGGGTCACCCGTAGTTTTTAAAATGCACCAGATGATTCTAAAGCTCAGCCAAGCCTGAAAAAACACTAGAGCACCACATAGCTTGTATTAGACCGACTGGAGAACTTATTAAAACACAGATTCCAGGGCCTTGCCCTGAGAATTAACATTTCTAACAAGTTCCCAGTTAATGCCAATGATGCTGGCCTGGGGACCACACTTTGAGAACCGCTGTCCTGGACTAATGCCACTCAAAGCGTGGTCCCCAGAGTGGCAACATCATTACCTGGAAGTTTATTGGGAATGCAGATTAAGGTGCCTTATTACAAATGTTAAGACAATATGTCCTTCTAGGATGAAGAAAAGGATGGTGATGATGATGATGCTGATAAAGGAGCTGCAGAGAGGTCAAGGAGGGGGGAGCCTGGGTAAGAGAAGGGAGCAGCTGGCCCAAGCCAGCACTGTGTTGGTGTTGGATGGAGAGATGTTGCCCCTCTCAGAGCTCTCTTCTTCTCTCCTCTTGCCTTCCCACGCTATTGTGAAAAGTTTTCATAAGCGCTGCCCCTAGCCCATTTTCCTCAGGTGTGGATCTGCATAAATCATTGCTCAGCCCTCAGCTCCATCATCAACCATTATATCCCAGTTCATCATCTTGCCCACATTACAGATGGGAAAAAATAATTGATTTGAATGGCTGCCTGGATACCCCAGGGCAAGGCTTTAATTCACCTTTGATGCTGGATGGGTGCTCTGTGCTGGAGCTATAGATACTCCCGATCAGCATGGACCAACTGGCAGGCTGAGCATGCTGTGACCAGCCCCCTTCCTTGGCCTGCTGCCTGATTTCTAGCTACAGCCCCTCCCCAAACCATGAGCTGCATAAGTGCTGTGAGGTGTTAAGAAGAGAAGTAGCACAGGCTGGTTGGGAGAGCCCTGGCTGGGGAGACAAGAGCCCTTGTGCTACCTTGGGCTTAACTCCAATCTACTGTGACCTTGACCCAGCCTACTCTCTCCAGGTCTTAATTTCACTCTCAGCAAAATAGAAAAATGTATCCTTGCTGGTTTCCTTCTGATGGGGTTACAAGCTCTCTCCCATACACCAGATTGCCCTTTGTTTGAGGTCTTCCCCTTCAGTCACCATTGGGTTTCCTGTATTTGAGGAAGAACCAGAAGTATGGAGCAGACATTGTATGGAGTGCCCAGAAGTCCCATTCCTAGCATCTTCACTCTGTGGAACGAAGCTTGGCCATGTGACTGATCTTGACAACACAAACATCAAAGTGAAAATAAGACCTTCTTCCAAAGGTGGTTCCATTACCTACCCCATCATTCAGTTCCCATTCTGGGAACTGTCAGGAGGACCTATCGCACGTTACTTTAAATAGCCTCATTGGTGGCAAATCTTCATCCTAGGAGTGTGGATTTGCTTGTTGGAAACAACCCAAAGCTATCCAGAGCCAAGAATGGTGAATAGAGTGAGAGATTAAGGCTGGGAAATACCATTTTTAGTCTAAAACAAGGTGTAACTATAATTAAATAGATCCGGGGGTTGGTCTGAATGGCCTCTAAGGTCTCCTCCAGGTCCAGCACTCTATGATTTTCTTGTATAGATAGAAAATGGATTCTGAAGGCAAAGGAAAACATTCCACAGGTCTCCTGAATGAAGTGACTTCAAAGGAATCTGTATAAAATTACTCCTCCCGAGATGACAAATTTAAAAGGCAACTCTCCTCTAGATACATACCTTATTTCATGGATTCATGAAATAGGTAGTTTTATTCTCACATTTTATCTCACAAATCAGGACACAGATGACAATTGGTGGAGGGTCATAGTTTAAATGGCAGAATTTTTTTCTTTCTTAGTGGTACATAAAGTAATCTTTATATCAATGGCATCTTGGATTCAATGAGACACAGTAAATCCCAAACTGTTCTGATTTTCAGTACCAGTTGCTTTAGAATTACACTTCTTATATTTTCTTCACTTCTCAGATTAGTCTTGATTCTTAACTTTGGATGCACATATCAGACCAATTAAATCAGAATCTCTGGCGGAAGGATTCAGACATTATTAGTTTTTAAAGCTCTCCAGGCACAGGGCCTATGACACCTTAAGATAACTACAGCTCTCTTGTAGCTGTATAGGAATCCAGGCTTGTGGGGAAGCCTAGACCATGGCTAGTCGATCAGAGAGATGGAAAGTTTTAGGAATAAATAGTGTTGAGCTCTTGGGTTGAGCCATGCCTGAAGTCTTCCATCACCTCTAGACTTCACAGTTTGGTAAGCAATAGATCTTCTGAATTGTTCAAGCTGGTTCAACTTCTATGTATGTCTTGCAACACACATAGAATGAGGTACCAGCAGGGGTATGTTAACTGCAACTGACTGGGCTGAGGAAGTAAAGTGCTGGGTAAAGAGCGTTCTACTATCCTGGGCCAAGAGGTTGGTAATCCTTGTTCTGAGGTTGCAAATAGCTGATTAAGTGATGACCTTTTTTTTGTCTTAGGACTCGTACCATCGAGTTGCCAAGTTTTCAGCACCCCAGAATTTGTTAGCAAAAATTCAAAATATTATAGAGTGAAGGCTGACTTTTGAAGCCTTCACAAAGGCTTACAACAGGCTCATCTGAAAACAACTCTAGAGAAGAAACTATGGATTTGCTAAGAGAGGCCCTTTTTAGCTTGTGGTCTGTAATATACATTCCCCAGGAGTCTGGCAATTAATAATTATCCTTGCAGAGCTGGAAAAGACACATTCTCTACTTCAAGCTCAATTTCCTACAAGTTGAAGCAGGAAGAAACTACTCAGCGGAAGACAGATTAGGACCCAGAAGAAGCCTAATCCCCCAGGTGTCTCTCAAATACTCCTGTATTGTCTGCCTAAGGAAAGGATTATATCACTTCCCTGGCTAAAATGTAGCTGTAAGCCAGAATACTTAGAGGGCCTTTCTCACCCCAATCTGAGGTCTCCAACTGCCCCAGAGTACATGAAAAGTAGAGCATTGAAACCAGGACTCTTTGACTGGGAATAGAAGTTTACAGACCCTGTTCTAGGCTCAAAGACAGTTTCTCTAGCTTTAATAATCCATGGCCCAAAGCAACAGGACCTATTAAGATTGAATTTAGTTGCCTCTACAAAAGACTGACTATTGGCTTCACCACAATTTATATTTATATTTACTTTTCTTCTCATCCCCTGAAATAAAAGATGCATCCCAGGCATTGAGCAAATGTTTGACATATGATGAATGAATGAGTGAATGAATCTGGCTCCAAGCACTACCAATGGTATACAGCAAATATAACTCAAAAGGAAGCAAAGGGATAGACAGTGGGAATACAGTTCCTCATTTTAGGTTGTGAAAAAGGGACCCAGGATGAAAGATTTGACACTTAATCCTGCAGACCTGAGCTGGCCTCTTCTTCATCTCTCAGAGGGATCTCCATTTTGCCAGGTCACAAACACTACTGCTGAGAATTCGCAGGGTCTTCCTTGGGGTCTACACTAAAGACTACAATAGAGTCCTATTTCCTAGGAACCTTTAATGTGTTGGGTGATGGATAAGATGGATACATTCAAAGTCATTCTCTATGGTTAACAGACAAAGGAACCAGGGATACAAAGTATTGAGTTCATATGAAAATACAAAGGCTCAAAATAACCAAACCAATCTTGAAAAAGAACAAAGAGGATTTACATTTACCAATCTCAAAACTTAATACATGACTACAGTAATCAAGACAGTGTGGTACAGGCATAAAGATAGACATAGATCTTTGGAATAGAGCTGAGAGTTCAGAAATAATCCTCTACAGTCATGGTCAATTGATTTTGGCAAAGGTGCCAAGATAATTCAATGGGGGAAAGAACAGTTTCTTCAACAAATGACGTGGAGACAATTGGATATGCAGGTATAAAAGGATAAATCTGTGCCATTAACTCATACTGTAACCCAAAAATTAAATCAAAAGCCATCATAGATATAAATGTAAGAACTAAAACTATAAAACTCTTAGAAGAGATCACGGGAGTAAATCTTTCTGACCTTGAGTTAGGCAATGCTTTCTTAGATATAACATCAAAAGCACAAATGATGAAAAAACAAATTGGTAAGTTGGACTTCATCAAAATTAAAACCTTTTTCTCTTTGAAAAACACCAAGAAAATGAAAAGACAAACCACAGATTGGGAGAAAATATGTAAATATATTTACAAATCATGTATCTGACAAGGGATTGTGTCCCTACGTGGTAAGCAGAATTATGACAAGCCAAAGATGCTCACGTCCTGAACCCTAGAACCTGTGTATATGTAACCTTACATGACAAAGGAAACTTGGCAGATGTGATTAAAGTTAAGGACTTTAGATGGTGAGATTATCCTGGATTATCCAGGTGACCTCAATCTAATTACATGATTCCTTAACATCAGACTATTTCTAGGTTGTGGTCAGAAAAGGATGTGATAATGGAAGAATGGCCAAAGAGATGACATGTTGCTGGCTCTGAAGGCAGAGGAAGGGGGCCACAAGCCAAGAAATGCAGATAACCTCTAGAAGCCAGAAAGACAAGGAAATAGATTATCCCTTAGAGCCTGACAACACATTGATTTTAGGTCAATGAAAGCTGTGTCAAACTTCTGACCTATGGAAGTATTAAATGATAAATTTCTGTTGTTTTAAGCCACTAAATTTGTGGTGATTTTTACAGCAGCAATATAAAACTAATACACCGGAATACACAAAGAATTACTCCAGCTCAGTACTAAGACTAATAATCCAGTATAAAAAAGGGCAAAAGATTTAAATAGACATTTCACCAAAGATATATGAATGGTCAGTAAGTACGAGAAAGAATGCTCAACATCATTAGCAATTAGGGAAATGCAAATCAATAGAGTCATCCCTCTGTATGCATGGGGGATTGGTTCCAGAACCTCTGTGGATACCAAAATCCGAGGATGCTCAAGTCCCTTACATAAAATGGCATAGTACAGTCAGCCTTCTGTATCCACAGATATGGAACCAGCAGATACACAGGGCCAACTGTACCATAATAAGATACTACTTTACACCCACTAGGATGGCTATAATTGGAAAGACATACAATAACAAGTTTTGGAGAGGATGTGGAGAAACTGGAAAGCCATACATTGCTGGTGGGAATGTAAAATAGTGTGAAATAGCTTGGCATTTTCTTAAAATGTTTAATATAGAGTATATGATAAATGTAAATATAGAGCATATAAATATATGGACCAGCAATCTCACTCCTAAGTATCTACCCATGTGAAATGAAGGCATATGGTCACACAAAGATTGTATGTGAATATCTGTGACATTATTCTTTTTTTTATTGACATATAGTTGATTTACAATGTTGTGTTAGTTTCAGGTATACAGCAAGGTGATTCAGATAAATATATGTGTATATATATATAGATAGATATTCTTTTTCAGATTCTTTTCCATTATAGGTTATTACAAGATATTGAATATAGTTCCCTGTGCTGTACAGTAGGTCCTTGTTGTTTATCTATTTTATATATAGTAGTGTGTATCTTTAATCCCCAGCTCCTAATTTATCCCTACCCCCTCCTTCCCCTTTGGTAACCCTAAATTTGTTTTCTATGTCTGGGAGTCTGTTTCTGTTTTGTAAATAAGTTCATTTGTATCATTTTTTTAGATTCCACATGTAAGTGATATCATATGATATTTATCTTTCTCTGACTTACTTCACTTAGTATGATAATCTTTAGGTCCATCCATGTTGCTGCAAATGGCATTATTTCATTCTTTTTTATGGCTGAGTAATATTCCACTACGTATATATACCACATCTTCTTTATCCATTCACCTGTTGGTGGACACTTAGGTTGCTTCCATGTCTTGGCTATTGTAAATAGTGCTGCTGTGAACACTGGGGTGCATGTATCTTTTCAAATTAGAGTTTTCGTCTTTTCTGGATATATGCCTAGGAGTGGGATTGCTGAATCATATGGTAACACTATTTTTAGTTTTTTAGGGAACCTTCATACTGTTCTGCATAGTGGCTGCACCAATTTACATTCCCACCAACAGTGTAGGAGGGTTCCCTTCTCTCTACCCCCTCCCATTATCCTTAATAGCCAAAAAGTGGAAATAACCCAAATGTTCATCAATAGGTGAAGGGATAAACAAAATAAATAAGGATAATAATAATAAATACTAAGAAGAAAGAACTTATACATGTTACAACCTGGATGGACCTCAACAATATTATGTTAAATCAAAGAAGGCAGTCACAAAGGACTACATATTGTATGATTCTATTTAAACGAAATATCCAGAGTAAGCAAATCTATAACAACAGAAAGCAGATTACTGGTTGCCTAGAGGTGGGAGGAGGGGGTTGGGGGTTGGGAGGTGATGGCTAAGAGTATAGGTTTTCTTTTATGGGGTAATTAACATGTTCTAAAATTAGATTGTGATGATAGTAGCACAACTCTGTAAATATACTAAAAATCATTGAATCGTACACTCAAAACGAGTGAAGTTTGTGGAGTGTAAATTATACATCAATAGGGCTTCCCTGGTGGCGCAGTGGTTGAGAGTCCGCCTGCCGATGCAGGGGACACGGGTTCATGCCCCGGTCCGGGAAGATCCCACATGGCGCAGAGCGGCTGGGCCCGTGAGCCATGGCCACTGAGCCTGCGCGTCCGGAGCCTGTGCTCCACAACGGGAGAGGCCACAGCAGTGAGAGGCCCGCGTACCACACACACACAGAAAATTATACATCAGTAAAGCTAGAAGAAGGAGAGCTAGAGAGGAAGGAGCAGAACTCTGCATGACGGGGTTGTGGGAACCCTGCCAAGTGAGCGCTTCCTGAAGGCAGGGCGTGCTTTGAGAACTCACATCCGTGGAGAACTAGCTGGGCTCCTCGTTGTACCGATTAAGTATAGAATTTGATTTTATTTCAGGAGCCTATAACATCAGAAAGATTGGTCAGATCTTCCCAGAGAGAGAAAGGCATCTTTTCTGGGGAGTGCTTGCTGAGAGAGGCGAGACTGGGGAGCAAATTTGGCAAGAGGGAAGGTTGGCTCCAGTACCCATGATTTCCAACCAGAAAACAGGACATGTGCAAACATATTCAGAAGGCACAAGACAAATTATACAAAACCAGGCCAACCCAGAGGGTCCCCAGCCTCCGGGTACAGCCATATTAACTTCTGTCTGCAGCCTGTTCCCTGGGGGCGGAGGGAGGAAAGGCCAGGGCTGGGCTCCTGGGCCAGGATGTGGGGTTGCAGCCCGGAGTAATGAATAGCATCCTCCAAATAGGCAGGGAACTCAGGTGGGAATTAGCCTGTTCTAAAAGCAGGACCTGGGCTGCCTTCTGAGTACATGAAGCCAATTCCCATCCATCTATCTTCACACCTGAGAGAAAGAAAGTGCAATAACAAGCATCTTGATATATATGCGTCTACAATCTGGTTATGAGGTTATCAAGCAAGAAAGACGCCCCCAGGGAATGCATATGCTTTTTTTCATAGAGGAAACAGTGAGTAAATAGCTGAAATTTATCTTGAGGGAGATAACAGAAGCACTTTTTTAAATTGTGGAAAAAACAATATTTTTCCCCAGAGCAATCAAATCCTTCCAGGTTTTGATCATGTCTCTCATCAATGGGCCTTCAAGCCAGATTCATCTTAGGTTCATGGGACAAGAAAGGAAGTGGATCTGCCTTGGCCAGTGGTTTTAATCTAAGCCAAGTTCAGGGGAGAGGGAAGAGGGACCCAGCTACCCCAAACCAGGCCTCCAATTTGCCCATCCTCAAAGTGTCTCAGAGGGTGACCCAAGGGCATACACTGCTAGTGACCTCAGGGACACTGGAAATTTCTGGAAGAAGATATGGCTTCTAAGTCTGTCTGTTGCTGGGATCTCTGTATGCCATCACTGCCTTGGTGAGGGACATTGGCCTCTTTGCCTGCATAAATGTAAATACTAAATGTATTTACTTTACTGACCTATTTGTGTAAGAACTATCTTTGCTGGCTGAAACAGTCAATGAGATCATGAATATGGAAGCTTTCGTGAACCAAGAAGGACCGTTAGAGGGCGGGGAGGTGCAGGGGAGGTGGCAGGGGTAAGGATTTATTGAATACATTCAAGTGCCAAGCTCTTTCCTTTTGGTTATTTTTTAAAATACTTGTTAAAAAAGAGAAAAACACTCATGAGGTAGCCATTTCCACTTACATATGGAGAAACTGAGGCTTACAAATTTAACATGGCATGTCTGACCCAGGCTATATAATTGGCAGTACAGGATTTGAACCCCAGGTCTGTTGGCCTCAAATCCACAACTGGTCCCAAAGGCTGGTCATGGCTTCTATTAGACTAAAAATACCCTTGGGGCCACGGCTGGGGCTGGACTCTTGTCTGGAGCCTCAGGTAAACCACAGTGCTGCCCGGGATGCAAGAAAACCCTCCATGTCACTAGCACAGCAGTCCTGGTATCTCTGACTTGTCGTTTAGACATTCCTTTGACCTCTTCTTTCTCTGTTTCTGTGAGCGAGTCCTGAACTCACAGCACTCAGATAGCCCCTTCCCCTGGAGAGGTGGGAGGGAGGTGGGGAAGTTCCTGTCCCCGGCTTAGCCATCATCTATTTTTAGTGATGGTATATGTTTGCCCTGGCTCAGCACTCAACCTCTCTGAGCCTTGATCTCCCCATTGAACGATTGGACCAGGTTGATGAATTTCAAATTTATGTCACCACAACTCACAGTAACATTTTCTCTGACAACCCAGTTCACGTGTAAATATTTTTCTTTCCACAGAACAAAGCTTATCCATGCTATACATGCATATGTATATGCACTCTACTATTTTTCTAATTTACTCTGTTTCTATTATTTTTTAATGCTGGCCACAGCCCATTAATTTGTTTGATTTCACTTCCCTAAGGGGTCAAGACCCACAGTCTGGAAGATCCCATTCTAGACATTCTCTAATGGCCATTCCAGCTGTGACACTTGATGAATCTTTACCCAGCCTCCCCCTCCTCCAGAGGGGGTCCCTCTGAGCTGATGAGCCCCTGTGGAGCCTGCCAGGACTCTGCCTCCTCCCTGTCCCTGGGAATGTTTCTCCCGGCAACCTGTTTCATGTGCGCACGTTACCTTCATGAATACCCCAAAGTAAAACGACTCGTTCAAGGTCACTCATGCCACTACTACCTGGAGCAAGGACTTTAACTTGAACCACGGGACCACATATCCAGGCCTTCCACACAACCACCCGCCTCCTGAGACAGGCACCCTGTGGTCAGGCAGCACCCAGGCCCCCCAGGAAGAAGTCCTCCACCCACCTACTTGCATGCCGTCCGCCCCTTTGCCCTTCTCCCGGCTCTTCTTGACCTTCTGCAACCAGCATCCTCACCTTTTTGCTGCCTCTCAGCTCCCCAGCCTGTCTCTGTTGTCTGCCTGGGTACACCTGGGTCATGTGTGCATTGGGGGATGAAGGACAGGCAAGTCAGTCCATTTGGATCCATCTAGTCCATGGGGATATTTCTGAATTCTTAGTCCCACGGGAGCAGACATTCTACCTCATGCAGGTTTTAATTGGTCAAACCAAATATGTGTCATTAAAGTTGTATCTCTCTTCCAGTCTCCCGAGTAGACTTTGACTCCTCCTATCAAAGACCTCCCCGACCCCATCTGTGATGTGGTATCCAGGAGTCTCACAGAGGCACAGCTAGGGATGCTGGGAGAGGTAGAGAAGGTCTATGGCATCCTGGCTGTGAGTACACAGGAAACCACCATGGATACTGCCACTCAAAACTTACATGGCAGACATGGGTCTCTCACCCCAGAGGGACATCTATAAGCAAAGTTCTGGTCTGAGATTTCTAATGGCTACTAATTACTGTGTATGAGCTTAGATATCAAGCACAGATAGAGAATGATAGCTAGGTGACAGTTGATGGCTCTGAAATAATAGATAGTAGCTGTTAGATGGTAGGTAACTATAGATAGTAGAGAATAAAAAGTAGCTGATAGATTGTAGCACATAGCAGATAATAGATAGTAGCTGATAGTAGATCACAGATAACAAATGGAAGATACTGGATAATGGCTGAACATAATAGAAGCTGATAGTGGATAATAGTGGATAGTTGATAAGAGTAGCTAATAATGGATAATAGGAGTTGGGTGATAATAGTAGCTAATGGTGGCTAATAGTTGGTAAGTGATAATAGTTGCTAATAGAGGGCAGTGCTAATAGCAGATAATGCTGGCTGTAGATCACAGCTGATAGCTCACAGGTAGTGGCCTGAAAGACCACTAAATACTGAACAGCCAGCAGGGAGTTCCATTTATTATTTTAAATGACTTTAGGACTCACTTGGACACTCTTGGGTAAGCCTGTTCTGAAGTCTCTGTAACCAAGGTGGGGGTGGGGTGGTCGAGGATACTCAGTCCAGTTAGTCACAAAACTGGTTTCCAGTTTAAGTTCCTTCATTAACTAGCTGCAGGATCTTGGGCCCACCATGTAACCCCTATGATTCCTCATGTGTAAAGGAGGAGGTGGGTCATATTCCTGATGTATCCACTGCAGAGGGCAAAATGAGGGTAAATGATAGAGGTAAGCACACTTCAACATTTCATAATGAGATACAGAGTCAGACGGTCCACAAAGCTGGCAAAGGCCCAGCTGCAGGAGGCCAACCACAGGTCCCTGGTTTGTGGGCCAGAAGATAACTGTGTTTTCCATACTCACAGTGAGTAGGTTCAGGCCCAGGGGCAAGGATGGCACATGATTGACAGGCTAGCCCAACTGCAGGAGGGCCAGAGGTACCCTTTCCTGGCCTTTCACTAATGCTCACAATCTGGACGTTCTCCTGATACTGTCCAGTGGTTTCTGTCCCTTGTTGATGGCTTCCTCCATTGTACTTCAGATAAAATCCAAACACTTCATCAGGACCTCCGAGGTCCCTTCTGATCTGGTTCTTTCCTAAACTTCTGACCTCAGTCTACACTTCTCCCCCATCATTCACCTTTGTTCAAGGGCTTCTGCTTGTTCCTCAGAGAAACCAAGCTTATTCCCACGAGGCCTTTGCACTTGGTGTTCCCGCTTCCTGGAATGTTCTCCTCTCACAGCCACATCCCTGAGCTGTGGGCTCGGTAGGTTCCTTCTCAGCTGCTACCCCTCAGAGAAGACTTCCCACTTCAAGTCACTCTCCATCACATCACCCCATTTTATTTCCTCTATAGCACTTAATCCCCATCTCACATTAAATCCCCATCAGCTTCTTTATTTACTCATTAAGTTGTTCAATGTCTCTCTACCCCATTCAAATGTAACTTCCAAAAAGTTGAGGCCCTTGGTATCTCTTCACTGAACTTTCCCAGCACCTAGAACAGTTCCTGGCACTTAGTAGTGTATTAATGAGTATTTATTGAATGAATCGGTGAATGAAGAAAAGGCCATTGCAACCGCAACAAGATGGCAAATTTGGGGCCAGACAGGCTGGGATTCTGAGACTGCTCCACTTCAAACTTGTGATGAAATGTTGGACAAGTTTCTTAACCTCTCCTATTATCTTTAGTTTACTCAACTACAAACATCAAGATGATATTGACAACATTGAACTTGACCTGAGCCCTGTGCTCCCTAAGGTTGAGAAATCCCACCACCCTCTTGTGTTCCTAGACATGACTAACCTCAAAGGACCACCCTGCTCTTCTTATTCTGAGATAAGACCCACCTACGTCCTTCCTCATGACTCACATAAGATTTGCTGATGGCTCCTTGTTTACCTGCCTGCATAAAACCCTAGCCCTCCTTCCGTTTCTTTGAGACACTCCTCATTAATGAACATTTTCCCCATTGCAAACTGTCATAATAAAATCGTCTCCTTAATTGTCCAGTGCATTCTGTCTTTCACAATATTTCTTTCCCTTGCAGAGTTAATATGAGGATTAAACGGAATAACGTGTGAAAGTTGTATTGCACAGCACCTTCAGTATAATTTTCCCTCAGTGGGATTTGAATGATCTCCAACATTCTCTAGATTGAGGCAGAGTATTGATCCATTCACAGGTCAGTGAAAAACTAACCACAGAGCATATTCACAGTTACTCAGGACTCCAATGCCCATTACTTCTGCTCCCATGAAAAAGAGGAGAGCAAAATGCCAACCCTGTTTATATACATATATATATACACATACACATATATACGTATGTATATACGTATATTACGGCTTTAAAATTATATCCATCTATACATATATGGATGGATATATATACATATACACATATATATCCATGCATATAATTTCCAAATATATATCTTCATATGTATATACAATGATACACATCAATAAGCAAATATAATAAATAGTACATATTATAAATATTAAGAACCATTTTCATGTCAACTATGTACTGTGTGACAAGCACTGTGTACTAATCATTATTATTCTCATTCTGGGGGTCTTAGAGAAGGTAAGGGATTTGTCCAAGGTCTTACACCTAATTAATGACAAAGCTGGGAATTGAACCCAGGTCTCGCTGACCCCAGAACTCATGCATTTTTCCTCTACATAATCATCTATTATTCGTTTAACCTGTATCTTGAGTGCCTGCTCTGGACTTGTCATAAATAGAATATAAAGGGTTGTTTATACAAACGTTGCCCTAAGAAAGCGCCTGATCTGCTTCTCGAGGCAAGACAGACTCTGCGAACCATGAGGAGACCACACAAGACAGAGTTAGCAAGTCAGATCTCGAGGGAGAGGTTCAGACAAGAGCAAGATCGACGTGCACCAAGGAGGCTGGAGGTGCACCGCTTTGTGCGTGTGCTCAGTAAACAGACTGGAAGAATACGTGATTTAATTAAGGTTTAAGGGGCGCGACTGGAGTTAATGTGGTCTGTAATTATTACTCACCCCAACATCTCTGGTCCTTCCACTGCCATGAGGATGGGCATGAGGAGAGTCATCGTGACCTCAGTGTACTTCTCTCCTGTGTATTTTCCACCTGCCAGCACTCCCGGGAGGGCTGGATTTGCCTTCCTGGGGAAAAGACCCTCAGCTAAGAACACTGATCCTTTGGCAGGCGGCACTGTTCCATCCAGTTCCCCACGTGACTGTCTCCTAAGAGCCTCCCCCATCCTGCTGAAGATTTTTAAGTTATGGAAATTAAGGAACAGGCATATTCCTCAATTCCCTGCATGGCATGATGGCCATTAACCAATTAATGGCTGGGCAAGTGCCAGCCAGTAGGGTAATTATTAGATGGTAATTGCCATATAATTACAAGGTAAATATAGGGTCGGACTGTCATCCACCCCAAAGAGGGCAACTGGGAATTCATTTTATTCCTATTAAGCATAATTATTCCCCAGTCTCTGGGAACCTGTGATTTCCAATATAATTATATAGTGTTTGCCAATTCCATGCACGAGGGATGGGGTTCAAAAGCAGACAATGAGGGACGGCCTGGGGAGGTGTGGGGCAGGAGCTGGAAGCTCACAGCAGCGTCAGGGTTTAGAAGCTAGATCAGTTGGGCATATCTGAAGGTAAGGGGGCCCAGTAAGGGAAAGGAAGAGGAAAAGAGATTTCACTGAGATTTAATAGAATCCTCTTCTCTGAATGTCTAGAAAACATGTTACACAGATCTTTATTACCCTCAATCTCCCATTCACTCATTCCTTCCATCCAAAGCTGATGAGGGAACATGGCCAAAAGTCAGATATTATGCACAGCCCTGGAGATAGAGAGGAAGATAGAGCAGGAAACCTGTTTTTAAGAGGCCAAGTAGAGGCAGAGATCATGCTATCTTCATTTCTCATTTTACAGGTGGAGAAACTGAGGTTCCCTGGTTGGCTACATGTGCTCAGCTCTCTCCGAGAAATAGAATTAACCATCCAAAAAGCAGAAGGTCATCTACAATGCCAAAAAGTGCAAACCGAGAACTTTTAATGCTTGACAGGAGCTGTACAGATGTGACAATTGAGACATAAAGTTGATAAAGCACCCTAGGTACTGCAGACTGAGATGGTGGAGGGCAGGGTTCCCAGGCATGGAAGATGTGAAGCTGTGACCCGGAGCAATCTGGGAGATCCGGAGACACCACTTTTCATGCTAATGTGGAATAATGCCATATATCACCTTTAAAGAGAACTTGACTGTAATAAACATTTACACCAAAACTATTTCCTATAAATCAAGCAACAAATCTCTGGTCTATCGGAGACATACCTTGTGTCTGGGAGTCTCGCTATTAAATCAAGTATTGTAATTTGCTTCAGAAATGTTTTGCCAAAAGGTTAAAATATACATACTCATGACTCATCAATCTCATGGGTTGGTAGGAAAGCCCTTTAGGTTTTGTTCTTCAAGCCTTCTTTTGATTTCCTAACTGGTTACCCTGTAGATCTCTACTGGTTATGCTGTAGACTCTAGGGCACTGGTTTGGGAGGGATGGGTTGCTGGTTGAGGTAGAAGAGGAGGCAGGGGGATTAACTAGATCAAAGGCTTTTGATTACCTACCAGTGATGGAACACCAATGATAGCTACAATCAGAAACCTATTACAAGCGAGGCACAGAGACAGCACGAGGGATAAAGTGGAGAAAAAGATGGACAGGGGTCCTGCCTTCATGGAACTTATAGCTGAGCAATTTACGAGACCCTGTACATCTTGTGTCACATTGAACCTTTGCAACCTGATAGAATTATCCCCATTTTATTGGTGAGGCTACATGAACTTCTCCACTTTCAACAGCTAGAAATGGGCAGAGCAGGGATTTCAACCCAGATCTGTCTGGTTTCAGCCCCTCCCCCCGCAGCACTCTCCATGTACAGGGAAGCACACACAGTTCTTAGAACACTAAAACATTCTCTACCTCGGTTCCCAGGTGGCCCTGCAAGTGTAACGTGTTGTCTCCTGTCTATCCCACCTGCCAACAACCACTCTTCAATTGGGTTTATTATCTTTGTGGCACACAGTTACCATGACAGTAAATTTTTCCTCAACAGTACAGTACTCCTGGGCTTCCCTGGTGGTGCAGTGGTTAAGAATCCGCCTGCCAATGCAGGAGACACAGGTTCGAGCCCTGGTCCAGGAAGATCCCACATGCCATGGAACAACTAAGCCTGTGTGCCACAACTACCGAGCCTGCGCTCTAGAGCCCACGAGCTACAACTACTGAAGCCCACGTGCCACAACTACTGAAGCCCATGCACCTAGAGTCCATGCTCCACAACAAGAGAAGCCACCGCAATGAGAAGCCTGCACACTACAATGAAGAGTAGCCCCTGCTCATCGCAACCAGAGAAAAGCCTGCGTGCAGCAACGAAGACCCAAAAGCAGCCAAAAATAAAAAAAATAAAAATAAAAAAATACAGTACTCCTATGATTTTTCAAATACTAATGGAATTACTATTTTTGTTTGTTTTAAAGCCATAGCCATAAAATAGGCTCCCATAAAATAGGCTCTTGCATTTTTCAATGTCTTTAAAATTTACTGGAAGTGATAACTGTAATAACAGAATGCCTGTAAACACATAAATGGTCTTCTCGGAAAAGGAGGGGTGAGGGGCTTTGGTTTCTACCATGGTGGGGTCCACAGAAAGATGGATGGATGGGAGCATAGAAAGAAAAGGTGGAGGACTCCTGTACCCTTGGCGGTTTAGAGAGGTCTATGAATCCAACCCTAGGTGTTTGATAAGCCATCCCTTCTCCTTGCCAGGAGCATCCAAGAAGGTGATTGGTAAAGAGAAAGGAAACTGAAGGCCAACTGGATTTGCCAGGAATTCTGGCTACTTCTTGGGAAGGTGGGTGTGAACAATGCAGGCCACACCCCTTGGTTCCTAGAGGTTGCACCCTAGTTCTAGTCCAAAGTTCAGTGACAAAAGGAGAAACAGAACCACTAAGATGGTAGACCTAATCTGGAAACTTCTCTGAGATTAAGACCACCTGAAATATGAGTTGTTTCAGAGACATGTCCTTCCCAAGAGTCTCAATTTACGGCTTTAAAATTTGGGCTGGAGTGCTCACCAATTCATGGGTTATGTCTCAGCTTTAGAAGGGCCATGCCAAATTATAAGTATGTTACCACTGGCGTAACATATTCACATTCTGGAAGGGGTTAGCTTTTCAATCTAGCTGTCTCCAAGAGGAGCTCTCTTATGGCGGCCCCAGATAAAGAACCTTAAAGGGGCGGGAGGGGCGTTGGGGAGTAAGATAGCCTAGACAAAGCTTCAGAGTCTAGAGAAGGCAGGAAGGCCTTGCTGGGCCACCAAAATGAGGAAGGAGAAGGGCTGGACAAAAGGCCGGTGGGAGAAAAGAAAGGGGGACAGGTTCAAGAAGGTGGTAGAGGGAGGGGAAAGAGAGAAAAACCCCTCAACCAAGACAAAGGCTCTAAATGCAGGAGTGGGAAAGGAAGGAGAGGCAGTAATCCTAGGGTGTGCTTGTGTGCAGGGGCCACAGTGGGCAAGGACACTTGACTGGAGAGCCTAGAATAGAAATCAGGGACCATCAAAAGCCAAGGCTTCAAGGAGATGCCCAAAGGAGTGATCCGAAAGGGCACTTGTCCAGGAGCTTAGAAGGGCATGGGGACCAAGTAGCCCAAAGTTCAAGGCATAAGAATAAGTCGGCCAACCTGATTAATGTGGTCAACTGAGTCACACCAAATTAAGTGACCAGGTTGTGATTATGAAACTTGCCAAACAGTACATACTCTACACTCAGGACTTCCTTACACACAGCTGATAGACCTAGCTCAGGATGCAGGGATGCCCTGTTAGGAGACGACACAAAGTATTCAAGTGCAGAGGCAGAACTCCCCTCCTGAGGACCCTTGGCCTGGCGTAGACATGGGTGCAAAGGGAGGAGCAGAGGGTCTGGAGATCTGCTTTCAGACCACCCGGTCTCCTCCAGCATGTACCCTGTGCACACACGTGTGCAGGACATGCACCCCCCTGTGCCCCGCTCCCAGCTACCCACAGCTTGCCCGTATTATCTTCACCCTCACCCCCAGCCTGGTCCTGGAAGTATCCAAATCCATTGTTGTTTCACCAGCAACATCCGAGCCTGACTCTGCTCACCCCACCATGGGCCTTCCGAAGGCAGGGAAGAAGCCAGGCCCGAAGCCTGCTCTGAGAGCCCCGGGGACTCCAGCTTCGTGGGCCAGGACCCAGCAGAACACATGCCACCTCCTCTGACCCCAGCGGTGGTGGATGTCAAATGTGATCAAACTGAGCCTGACGTTTGAAGAGCAAGCCATTGGGTGGGCTGCTCCGAAGAGGAGAAGCAGACACAGCAGCAAGAGATTTCGTTCCTACGCTGCTGCAGGCTTCCAAAGAAAACAAGACAACTCTGAGGCAACCTGGGGTCATTGGGGCGCATGTCTGAGTACACTGGGGTACACATTTGCATCTGCTACTGAACTGATTCACGCAAGTAACAGCCAACTCTCTGCAGATCCATGTGGAAAATAATTCATGGCCCATTTTTAACCCCTCCTCCCCTCCCCCACCATTCAGCACATTTCTAGGGCTCTCTCCAGATGGTCCAAGTCCCCACTAGGATTGCCCACCCACATTCTCTGCTTCTTCAAATGCTACCCATTCTTTTAAAGCCTAGCCCAAGCTCCCCACCCTCCATGAAGCCTTCTTTAAAGATTCCAGCCCAGGAAGAACAGCTCCATTTTGAACTCAGGTTGCATGTCTCCGTACAAGGCTTTTGTCATGGGGGTTCACTTGTCATGGAATGTAAGCTCCTTGAGGTCAAGGAAGACCCTGTCATGTACTGCTCTAGTGTTCCCTATAGCCCCCGATACGGAAATGCTCAATAAAAACTTCCTTTTGAATCTATATCAATAAGAACAGTGATCTCTTACAGGTTGTTACAGAGAACGAGTTGGTAACAGTTCAAGCTCTGGCTCTTTCCTGCTAGGTAAGCTCAGGCCATTGATTCAGCTTTTCTAAGCCTCCATTTCCTCATGGGGACAATGAAGAAATTAAGCACTACCTCACAGTGTTTTGAATCCAATGAAATAATGTGTGTTCAGGGTTTAAAACAAAAATGGACCTGTAATAGATGCTCAAACAGGGCTTGCCTGGTGCCACCAATCCCCCATGTGTGTTCAGTGCTTTTCATTTAACAAAACCCTTTCCTATACATCACCTTACATGAGCCTCACAACAATAGAGGCTAATAGAATCCCAGGAGGTGGATTCTATTATTGATGGTATGCGTGTCTTACAGGTGAAGAAACTGAGGTCTGGGAAGTTTATGTAACTCTAACCCAAGGTGACACCACTAGCGAATACTAGAAATAGGTTTCTAATAGAGTCCATCTGACTTTAAAGTCCAGGCGGCCTGGCTGGGACGTCGTGGCAAGGTGGCACCTAGAGGTGATGCCAGTTAGCGTGCAGACTCAGGCCAGTGTGCAGTGAAAGATCGAATATGGAGAGGCAGGCAGAGATCCAGGGGCTATGGTGGGGCTCCAGCAGTTTCTCACCCTGACCCATCGCCCCGTGACAGGAAGGTACAGGGCCAGGAGGATCCAGGCATGACAGCATTCTGCCTGGTTGGCTTTGCCTCCGTCAGGGTGCTGAGAAATTCAGGCTGTAGGCAGTCGCCATGGCGATGGTGGTGGAGAAGGCATCGAGCGGAGAGCTCCTCCTGGCCCAGCCCTTCTTTTAGGGACAGAGAAACAAGATTCTCCAGGAACTTCTTGATCCCCAGACCTCAACCCACCCCACCCACTGGAGTCCAAGCCCTCCCTAGAGCCCCATCATCACAAGGCTATGGGGCGGGGGACAAAGTAAGTGAGGAAAATTCAGGGGAGCCAAGAAAGGCTCTGCTGCCCCAGTGTCTCCCCTACCATTACGAAGGCCACCTGCAAATGTTCATTGTAAGGCTTGAAGGAGGTGGGATGCGGCAGGGGTGCAGAAAGAAACTTGCTTCGATAGACACAAGCTGTGTCAAGCACTGTGCTACATCCTTGAGGTCCATGAGCCCTTTTGATCTCACAACATCCCTGATGAGGAAGGTATTAACATCTCCACTTTACAGATAAAGAAACTGAGACTCAGCTTAAGTACAAGCCAGTACTCAGCTCAGCCAAACTTTGAGCCCAAACACATCTGACTCAAAGTCTGTAACTTTGAAGGGGCAATACATCCACGTTTTATCATCCAACTGTTTGGGGAATGGGGCTATGACTGCTGGTTGGAAGGAAGGCTGAGGGAATAGAATAAAATTCAGGGCAGGTCAGGTTCACAGGTGGAAGATGAGACATTGCTAGCGGGGGAGCTCCAAAGCCAAAATTCAACTAAAGGAGTCATATTCTAGAAGCCTGTCTTTAAAGCCTGTCCTTCTCCTTTCCTCTGGCCCCCAACCTCTCCCTCTCACACCGCTTCTCCTGGGAATATGACAGGATGAAGGCGGAGGGTGAGGTAGGTATAGAACACTGGTGTATATGCCCCGGAAGCCGCTTGGAGAGGGCAGCTGAGGTGGGGTTGTGGGTGGGAAGGGGAAGACCTGTCCCCCCAAGTCCCACAGCCAAGCGGAGACAGTCCCCCACCCTCCTACAGACTTGTATTAAAGAGAATATGGAAAATAATTACAGGATAGAGAGGATTTATTAAACTGGATAAGTCCTGGCTACAGCCTTCTTTTTAGGCTTTGAGTGGTGTATGTATTTTTTTCATCAAGGCTGCATAATAAAATAATTGCATAATTAGTAAGGAATTTGTTTCCTTTCAAGGAAGAGTCTTTAATCCCCCTAAAGAACACCTCCCCTCCCCCAGGCTCTGCCTTTATGATGGCTGAGGAAGAAATAAGGAGAGAGGGAAGGAGGCTACCCTTCCCATCAACAACTCCTGGAGGTGAAAAATAAAGGTCACTCCCCACCCCACCCTACCTGCAAACTGGAATCACTGATGGCTCGGGCTGGCAGAGCCTCCTGGGGATCATTCTATCCATCCACCTTCTAGACCTAGACCACTCCCATGGCCCCTACCCATGTTCCCCAAATGTGGTTCTCAGAATCTTTGTCAAATGCAGAGTCCTGGGCTCCGGTCCTACATAAACCCAGGAGATTAGTGGAGTTGCAGCTTTCTACACTGAGCATAACCTAGCGATAGTTATTCATATTATACTTTGATAACCACTGGTCCATTCGCAACCCGGGGAGTGAGGCAGGGTGCCAGGAAGAGGAGGACTTGATGCTGATGGAGAAGAGCCCAGGAAGAGCTGTGTGCCCGCCCGCCCGTTCCCTCTTACAACATGAACAGCTAGGGAGATCCTCATGTATGATCAAGTCTAGCTACTTCCCTTCTCCTACTTGGTCCTCACTTTTCTCATCTGTATAATGGGGGATTGTGCCAGATGTTCTAAGTTTCCTTCCAGCTCTGAGGTTCTTTGATTCAATGACCTGTTATCAACCAACTCTTTATGATCTACCATCTACTCTGATCTATTATCCCTCCCAGGTGCAGGCAGAAGTGACCCTATGATTCCGATGAAAGAAAATAGATGTCAGAACGGTTTAATCCTGGAAAGGACTCTCCTCTTCAGATTCCAGAATTAAAGCTCTATCCCTAGTCGAACACAAACATCCCTGGGAAGGGTTAAGCTGTCATGAGTTTCTTTATTCTTCACAGCAGGTTTTAATAAGAGGAAGATGGAGAGAAAAATATAAGACTGATCAGCTAAGAAAGAAGTCAGAGGATGGAGAAATGGAGTGACATCAGTGGTCTGGGAGTCCAGGGTCCTGGATTCCAGTCCTAACCCTACAGTGTATAACTGTGTGATGACAATGTTGGATTTTACCTGAGCCTGTGAGCCTGGAAAACAGTGCAGGCTAAAACATCCCCCATCCTCTGTCTTCCAGAAGACAGCATGCTGCAAAAATTCTCCCTTCCCCACATGACTTAGAAAAGATTCACAGACGCCCCCCTTTGTTTCCCTATGACAAGGCCAGACACAGACCCTCCAAATTCCCTTTCTTTGATCCATAATTGATTAGCTGAACTGCTCATTGCCACGGATCAATCAGAACTAAATGCTGCTTAACCAAGTTTTGCTTCTGCCTCTCTCTTTCCACCAGGCCCTGAACTTGGGCCCTGTCTTCCCGAGACAGCCCCTCCTGAGGACCAGCTGGCCTCGGGGTGAGCCGCTCCCTGGTCTACTGTCCCCTCACATCCCCTGTCATCCCCCTTCCCACACCTGGCTCTTCCTAGCTTGTTTACTGCTCTCTACAAAAGAACCCCTGTTTGCCCCACTTTTGCGGTGCTTGCAGATCTCGTGGACAGATCACCCTCCCTACTGCAGCAGTTCCTTTCCCTGCCTCATGATCGTCCTTTTGAAAGACTCATATCTCTCCTTACCAAGTCCGGATTTGTTTTCATTTGACAATGACCACGGGCAAATCATTTCACTAGAGTTTCTGTATCTGTCAAGTAAAAAAAAAAAAGTCACAAAGCTATAAAATCAGAGACATAAGTTATATAAAAGTACTTTGTATGCCATAAGAAAAGAAACTACAGGTCTAGGGGATGCTCAAGTCCTCCACCCTGGATTTCCTGCCAAGCATGTCCTCCAGCACCCACCCGCCTTACGCTCCACCCCTGCTTAGCCAGGTCTCTGTCCCTGGACCATCCCAGGCTCCCGCCCAAGTTTCCTGGGGCAATTAACTTGGGCAATTCAGCTCTGTGAACTTAATCCAGAAAGCCACCCCTCCCTTCCCCAGGTGCAGCCATCCCTCATTCATCACTGTCACATCCCACAGAGGGCTTTTATTTAACAACCAATTTATTTCCAATTTAACTAATACGGGGATGGGCCATCTCTCTCTCACGCAAACCAACGATGCCTGGGTTGTAGATAGACTTACAAACGGTGTGCTGAATAATATAAACTCTCATCACAGCCACTTCAGGAGAGAAGGGAGAGGAGGGAACAGGGGTGAGAGAGGAGATGGCACCGTGATAAAATATGCAAGCCCCCAAGGTAAACAACCCCTGCTACGCTCCCTCCAGGTCCCTGCACTTGGTGCGGCCTGGAATTTTTATTCATTTGTCCCACTGATTTCCCCGGCTCCCCTTGAGCTCAGACAAATGCTTCATAAACAATGTATGAGATGCCAACTCGAGGGTGGGTGGGAGTGCACAGGTGCTTGAGGAGGTGGCCATGATCTGGCCCAGAAACCAGGCCCCCCTGACCCCACGCCCACCCCCTGGCAAAGTTGCTTATACTTGGGTGAGACAGTGGCCCCAGATGAGAGAAAACTTGCTCTTGGAGTGGGATAGCTCATCAGTAGTCTACAAGGCCCAGCCTGCCCAAAGAATACGTATTGATCTGCTGGAGGAAGGCTTTGTTTACAAAGCCCATGGGGCTAGGTCAAGGCTCAGGGTATCCCCCAGACTGGGTGGGTCACCAATAAGCCCGGAGGCTGCCTCCATGGCTCGGCTTCCCTGCCACCCCTCTCTCCAGATTCTCAGGTTGTGTGCAGACCCCAGGTGTCCCATCCAGGGCTGGGGCTCTAGCTAGGGGTAAATCATCTCCCCTCCCACCTCAGTTCCCTTCTCTGAAATGAAGGCCTTGAACTAGACAATCTCTGAGGTCTTTCCAGCTCCGCCTCTTAGAGCTGGAGCCACAAAGAAGGCCACAAGGCTGTGAGAGAGATTTATCCTCAGCCTGGGAGGCCCACCAACACGACTTTAAATTACACCTCCTTAAACTCTGCTTAACTCGGCACTTTCCGGGGCTACCTTGGAGGGCAGAGAGTTTATGTTGAACAAACACCACTTGGTTAACATGGTTGTGCAGCTCCGGGAATGGAGAATCCTACCCAGGCCAGGCTTTCGGGAAGGATGTCCCCACTGAGCAGCTCTCTCCAGCCCCCAGAACAGGACCCGCCTTTCCCAGCCCTGATTTCCACTCTCTGCAGCTGCCATAATTCCACGCCTGTATCATGCACCCGGTGTCTGAGGAAACCCAACGTACAGGCCTGCTGGTTCCATTTAAAAGGATGATGCGTGTGGGAATGATTTTTAGTTGGGTATCCAACTCAATTCTAAACCAGTTGGAAGAGGGTGTGTTTATTGGGAGAGCCAGGGGCATCTGTTTTACAGCTGACTTCAGGATGCTGGTTGTATGTTAGAGATATGGGTTGTAGGTGGGAACCCGCTATCTTAAGAGCAGGGAAAAAGCCCAGGAACAAGAGAAGGGGGAGAGGGTGCTCCCCGCAGAGCCATCATTCTCTGAGGAGGAAGCTGAGGACAAACAGAGAAAGAAGCAGTAAGACTTCCTTGCCCCTCCCTTTCCCCACATCCCACGGTTACATGGCTGGATTCCTCTAGTGGCCGGCAATATTTAATCGAATACTTTTGTTTGGATCTTACATCCCTGGTAACCTGAAGATGTTACCATGGCAATCCCTGAGTAATACATCTCGATTATTTATGGCCTTGCAAACAGGGTGGGGAGCCACTCTAGGCCTCACAGAAACAGCAGGGAGCTAGAGGCCTCATTTCCTCTTCTCACTGTTTCCCATCAGTCCCAGAAGCAGGGGAAAAAGAAGATGCCACCTTGGTTGGCTGGAAATAGCTCAAAGCATCTCAAAGCATTTAGCATGGAAAAATCTCCAGCCTCCCCCCCAACCCCATTCCCCTTTTATGCCCCTTTTAGAACTTTCCTGTTCCCCAGCCCTTCCATTCTGGGGTCCCCATAGTTCTCCCAGGTTGCCCTCCATGGAATAGCCAAGGATGGAAGAAAGGAGTCAGGAGTATCTAGTGACTTAGGCCCCCAGTTCCAACATAAGCTGGGCTAGAATCCTATTCACACCACCTATTACATCTGTGACCTCAGACACAGTACTTGGCCTTCCAAAGCCTCTGGTTCTTCAAGTGTCAAACGAGGGTAAGGATGGGTCTTATATTCACACGGTTATTGAGAGGGTTAAATGAAATAACGCATGTAAAGCTCTTTGTATAGCACTTGGCACATAGTAAGTGCTCAATAAATCATAGCGATTCTATAGCAATTACGTTATCAACCATCCTAGCATATCCATGTTTGCGGATAGATGTTGGGACTGTCAAGAGGGCAACAAAGGGCAGGAGGACAGAGCTGAGGATGGACAGTTGTTGGGGGGCGGGGAAGACAATTTTCTTCTCTTACCCGGACAGAGGAGCAGCAGGAACCCCAGCGGCCAAATCAAACCTGGACCCCCTCAGCCCAGTCTCAGCAGGCTATCACCCTGCTCCTAACAAACAAATCCTTCTCACAAGGTCAGCCTTAATGAGTGAGCCCTGTACTGGGTTGAATAGTGTCCCCCCATAATCCGTGTCCACTCTGCGAACAGGACCTTATATAAAAGTAGGGTCTTGGCACTTCCCTGGTTGTCCAGTGGTTAAGACTCTGTGCTCCCAATGCAGGGGGCACAAGTTCAATCCCTGGTCGGGGAACTAAGATCCCACATGCTGCGCAGTGCAGCCTAAAAAATAAATAAATAAAATAAATAAAAGTAGGGTCTTTGCAGATTAAGATAAGGTCATACCAGATTAGAGGAGACCCGCCCTAATCCAGTGACTGGTGTCCTTATAAGAAGAGGGAAGTTTGGACACAGGCACACCAGGGAGAATTTGACGTGACAAGTGGCAGAGGCTGCAGTGATGCTGCCAGAAGCCCAAGAACAAGAATTGCCAGCAACCACCAGAGCCGGAGACAGGCATTAAACTGTCTCCCTCAGAGCCCCCAGAAGGAAGCGATGCTGCTGACATGTGGATTTCCAACTTCCAGCCTCCAAAACTATGAATGAATACACTTCTATTGTTTTAAGCCACCCAGTTTGTCGTATTTGTTACGGCAGCCTTTGGAAACTAATACAAGCCCCCAGACTCTGGCTAATTTACTGGCCCATGTGTGTCCCTTCAGCCGTCAGGAACAGCTCCATCAAGAACTGACATCACTGGGTGTACTAGAAAGAGAACAGAGCTAGGTCCCAGTTTCCCAGGTCACACTGGTCTGGATCTTGCAGACCCTCCTTATCTGTTCTGCTCAGGCCTCTGTGTCTCTGCGACCTGTTCAGGTAGCTTTCCCAGGTCACACACTAGTTGTGTGATGGAAGTGGACTGCTTACCCTCTCTGAGCCACATCTATGAAATGGGGACATTGATGCCTGGCCCGCCTGCTTTGCAGGATGGTTAGAGATTTGCATTTGATCCCGTCTATGAAATGTTTTATCAGCTCTAAAGTAGGCTGTACATGCAGCCAATTAGTTCATGTTTCTGTGACAACGCAGAAGAACTTGTGTTTCCCATGTCCCTCATGCCTACAGGTCAAGGCCCCCACCCACAGTTTAGAGTAGGTGGAGGACTTCTCCCATCCAAACCCGGCTCCTGGCTCACAGCCTCTGGCCCCTACTGTCTTGTTGGCATCCCTGGCATGGTCCTTCCACCAATGGCCCCAGGCAACCACAGGCCAGTGCATAGACACTTAGCCACCAGTTATAATCCAAGGTAAAAACTATTTCCAAAGAGACCACTGGAATTCTAGCTAACTGAGGAGGCTCAGAGGGCAACAAAGGGTAGGAAATTAGAGCACCAGTCTGAAAGGTCTTTCTAAAAGGTACTTCTCCCCTGCCTCTGCAGATACCGACCCTCACCTAGAACCGCTGTTGTCCCTCCTTCATTCCTGGGTAGTCCCAGTCTCTCCTGCCCCTCAGCGCTAGGTTCCTGCGACTCAGCTTGGCTTCTGGGTTGCCAGGAGGCATCTTTTTTGCCTGTGCTGGCCTGGCCCTTGTTTACACTAAACTCTTAGTATCTAACAAAGCCTGGCAAATGCTGGGTATTAAAGAAATATATTTGAGCGAATGAATGACACTTAGGGGCTCATTGCACTAGATTCACGGTATGAAAAACCGAATTCAGACTGCATGTAGTCAGGATGGAAAGAATTACTTACATATGTCAGTGCTCCTGTACATTTATAGTGATGTGAGACTGGAACATTGCATGTTTTAGACTAAGATTCAACCTTCCTCTGCTGGAAGAGAAGATGGTGGTGGTGGTGGTGGTGGTGGTGGTGGTGTGTGTGTGTGTGTGCATGCGTGTCTGTTTGTCTGTCTGTCCATCTGAGGGAGCGAGTAGGGATCAGGGAAAGATTTAGGGAAGGAGGTTATTTACAAGACCACATGCCTGATGGTGGTGGTGGTACAGTGGTCATGATGAGTGTGTGTGTGTGTGTGTGCACGCGCACGAATGTGTACATGACTTCATGTGTGTGCATGTGTGCCCTGGAGGACCAGAGGGGGTGCCATGCTGTTCACTCTGTCCCTGGCAGCGGTGGCGCTTGGGGGCAGAGGGGTGTCTGCAGCCCCCTCTGTGGAGGAAAGCTACCTGAACAGGTCGCAGAGACACAGAGGCCTGAGCAGAACAGATAAGGAGGGTCTGCAAGATCCAGACCAGTGGCCCCCATCTGCAGTCCTCAGACACTTACAGGTTCCCACAGGTAGTAATGGGGGCTCAGGAGCTATTTTTAATATTTCTGTATGCCTAGCAGAAACGACATACCAAAGATAAGACTGCACAGTCTGCTAACTGAGACATCATTTCTTTGCTTTTGGCTGGAATTATATCAACTCAGTGTGATAACACTGCTAATCTCACGCTAATCTGAACCCCTGATTGGCAGTCATACATGGCTTTGATTAATAAAAAATGGGAAAACAAATTACTACTTGATAAATGCAGTTTGTTTGGTAGACAAAAATCTTTAAAAATACGGGGTGCGTGGTGCCGAGGGAGGGAGAGATTACATGACTGTTAAGAACACAGGCTCTGGAGCCAGACGCTCAGATTCAAATCCTGGCTCAACCACCTATAACAGTAAGTGGTATTAGTCTTTTAATTCTTGAAGCCTCAGTTTCTTCATCTACAAAATGGGAGTCATAATAATATCCATCTCCTAGGATTAGTGTGAGGATTAAATTAGATAATATAGAGAAAGCACTTAGCTCCTTGTCTGGCACAGAGAAGTATGCATTAAATATCAGGTCTTTTTACTGTAGTCAGTATGTATGACTACTCCTACCATTAGCAGGAATGAAAAAGTTGGGAACCACTAGGTTAGATTATCCTTGACATCCAAGACACATCTGTCATCACTGCTCCCACAGTGAGGTGAGAACTAGAGGAAACTGACCCTCAGCCCACAGGTCAGAACTCACTCTGGGTGTAGGTAGTCTCTGGGGGATTAAAAGATTTGAAGAAGATGGGCACCCAGTTGACCTGGGTGGGGGGAATCAGGTTTTATCTGCCATGTGAGGCCAGAAATTAGGAAGAATGGAGTCCAGGCCAGGTGACAGTGTATTATTTTCTATCGCTGGATAACAAATTGCCACACATTTAGCAGCTTAAACGCACACCCATTTACTAGTATCTCACAGCCTATAGGTCAAAAGTCTGGGCAGGCTCAATTGAGTTCTCTGGTCAGAATCCCACAGAGCTGAAATCAAGGTGTTGACCAGCCCTGTCCCTTATCTAGAGGCTCTGGGGAAGAATTCACTTCGGGTGGTTGGCCAAATTCAGTTCCTGTGGTTGTAGGACTGAGGTCCCAACTCCCTCGCTGGCCATCAGCCAGGGCTGCTCTCCGTTCCTACAGGGGCCTACATCCCTCCTGCACGGGCCCCTCCATCTTCGAGCCAGCATGACTCATCAGTCCTTCTTGTGCTTCTCTTGACTTTCCCTTCCACCACCATCCAGAAAGAGCTCTGGTTTTAAAGGAATTGTTTGATTAGATCAGGTCCACCCCAATCATCTCCCTATCTTAAGGTCAACTGTGTTGTGACATAATCACAGGAGTGATAGCACATTCACAGGTGAGGGTGAGGATCACTAGGGGTCTTGGGGGGTCATTCTTAGAATTCTGCCTGTCTCACACAGGACGCCAGGCAGGGGGCAGCTGGCTTAGGATAAGGCACTGAGGGCTCGGTAAGGCGCTGTTTGCCCCGTGGGAGATTGTGTGTTTCTTTCAAGTCAAGGGCGGCATAGTCATCATGAAGGAATATTATTAATACAGGTGAGGACCAACCTTCCCCAGTTTCCCCCAGCAACTGTCGGGGGCCCAGGGTTTTGGGGAGCAGGGCTGATTTGTGTATATGTCGCCCGGAACTGCATACTCTGAAAGCAGATGCTCATTCGCCTACTGGCTTCATTCCCTTCCCTTCCTTTTCCCATGCCACACCCCCAGCTCAGGCTGGACCACTGTTCCTCTTCTCACCTGGAGAAGGAAGGCCTTTTGTTATTCAGCCACCTTTTTCCTCTCCTCTGCTGGCTTCCCTTCAAAACCTTGTGACTCCTCTGCCGCCAAGGCCCCAGCCCTGTCTTAGGAGAGTTCCTTCTGTTCCCTTAACATGTGGAGTAAGCGTCGCATTAACCCGTAGTGGATCCAAGACCCCATCTTTGGCCAGTTGATCCTGTTCTAGGGCCTTTTGTCCCCAACATATGCTTCCAACCCAGCTGCACCCTGTGTGCCCAGCTACGTCTGGCATGTCCCCCCAGCCCTCCAGTAAGCCTTCCACGGGGGGACCTCTGGATGGCGCTCCGACTCTCCACGGTCCCCCCAGGCCGGTGCTCTCTGTATGGTCAGTGTCACCTGCACAGCAATCAGTCACCTTCCCAGAAGCCATTCTGCAGGTGCCCCAGCACTTGGAAATGACCTGCCCTGTCACACTCCACCTTACTCTCTACATTTGTAACAGGGAGACAGGGACAAGGCTAGATCGGCAGGTTAATTCTGGCTATGTAGCAAAATCACCTGTGGAATTGGTAAAATACACATTTCTGGGTCCCACTCCCAAGAGGCGAGCTGCAGCTCTGGGGTGGGGTCAGGCTCTGTATTATTGGGGCATCCCCCAGGCAGTGCTGGTGGCCAGCTCAGGAGCTCTGGCCCTTCCAGATCTAACTTCCCGTGCTTCTGAAAACCTCTAGGTCACGGATGAGCCAGACAACTCACAGCCCTCTCTCTGTGAAGCCCTTCAGGGGGACACAAGCCCTCTTGAGGAAGAGGCAGGGGCTTTCTGCCCCCAGGCTCTCTAGAGTGTTTTAGGTCATTTCCAATGGCTGTTCTGTCTGACAAGAATGCCTGAGTGTTAAGGGCATCCTCCTTGTTCTTGGGATAAAGGAACAGATGTATATGTATGACTGATTCATTTTGTTATAAGGCAGAAACTAATAATAAAAAAAAAAAGGAAAATGTCCTCACTTTCCTGCAGCCTTGATGGGGAGGACCAGGGGCAGTTCCACTGGAGCCAGCGCCCCACCCCAGGACCAGCCTCCTTCCTGTTGCCGGGGCGCTGGGAAGCGACTTGCTGCCAAAGTGCTTGGAGCAGCGATTGTTTCGTTGGCCTGGTTATTATGGAGGGAACCGACACAGAGGCAATCAAACCCCTTAGCTCACCTGCCAGAGGAAGAGAGTGAACGACAAGTGTAACAGGGGGAGAGAACAGATCTTCCATGTCACTCAGCTCACATTATCGCTGGTAATGAGCTCTGCCCAACAGACAGCTGCTCACACGGCTCCACAGGTACAGCACGCACTCGCAGCCCCACGGTGCCAGGGAACCCAGAGGAGGCTTCTCCGCCTCCCCCTGCAAGTCTGGGGCTCTGCCAGGCTCCCTCCGGCCCCAGCCTCCCCTCCCCCAATCCCAGCTCGCTGAACAGGCAGGAAACCAAACCATCCTCAGGGCAGAGGCTCAGCTCCCTGCGGAAATGGACGGATCACAAGAGCCTAATGTTCTCACATCCCCTCATTTCGGATGCATAGAAACTGCGGCACCTTGGCCAGTCAGACAGGGGCTGTAAAGGACCTGGCTTGAGCCCTGTGTGTGTGTGTGTGTGTGTGTGAGAGAGAGAGAGAGAGAGAGAGAGAGAGAGAGAGAGAGAGAGAGAGAGGCAGACAGAGAAAGAAAGAGAAGGGGCTGTAGAACATCGCTCTCTGAGTTTACACTGGGGCAGGGGTGGGGTGGGGGGTAATAAAGCTCCCTGATCTTGCAGCCCCTGATGAACAATACACAGGATTTTAGAAAGTGTACCTTGAAGGGTCAAATTGTCAGGGAGGACCAAGACCTGGGTGGAGGCTTCAGGGAGGAGATGAGAGTTACACTAAGCTCTGGAGGAGAGACGGAGAGACAGGACAGGTGACAGGTGTTAGGTGATGTCCGAAGGGCAGGGGGTAGTAAAGGGACAGCGGGCTCCCCCTCTGGCCGGGAGAGGGCCAGCCCAGGTCACTAACGTCATCTCTCCTTAATAAGCTCCTCCCCCACTTAGGACAGGCAAGGTGAGCGAGCAAATCCGACTTGGAATCAGGTCTCGAAGTTCTTGGAGACCCGAAGGTTTTCTAAAAGCCTAGTGGGGTGGGGGTGGGGGTCAGGAGAGGCGGCTTCCAGTCCCAGCTCGGCTTCTGACCAGGGCGTGGCATTGGGCGAGCCACTCAGCTTCTCTCCTCTAGCCCTTGCTAAGACCCTGCCTTACAGCCTTGTCTGCCGTGGCGCTGGGTTTGAGCCCAAGGGTGAGGAAGGAGGCGGGCGAGGCAGGGGAACTTCCCTGCTGCATTACTACAATGTTAAATCTACAGCCTTTGTGTCCCCTAGAAGAGAAGCTCTCTCCAGCTCCCACGCAGGGCTTCCCCAGCAGACCTCCCCAGGAGCCCGCAGGTGGCAAAATAAAACAAACTATCAATTCTTTGTTTTCTTTTTCCTCCCCGGGGAGTAGAAAACCCATTCTCAGTTAACAGTCGGCCTGCTTCCCGCTTCCCACTCTCTCTGTGCTGCCGGCAGCCTGAGAAGCCCAGACACCTAAGGGATGCTCTGGAGAGCCCGAGGCCCGGGAAGGGTCAGGGCCTGGAGCGGGAGGCGAGCAGCCAACCCTTCCCAGCCCGGCTGGAGATCTGTCCGCTGCCCTCTCTCCATTGGCTCCTCTCCCTCCCACAGCCAATGGGTGCGCTCCTCAGGCCGGGCTGCACCCAATGAGACCGAGCCCAAGCCGGCCAGCCTGTCCAGCTAGACCAGCGGCCGGATGCAAGAAAGGGAGGGAGAGGGAGAGAAACAACCTGGGGAGAGCAAGAAGCAGGGGCTTGGAAGAAAACTCAGTGGATTCTGAACATTAAATGAGCTGGTGTTTAAATGGGATGCAAATGACATGCAAATGAGCCTCTCGTACTTTTGAAAAGAGGCATCAAAGCTTGGCTAAGAGAATACCAGTTAATCTCTCAGCCCTCCAGAGACATCCAGAGTGACCCCTCCTCTCCGGGGGACTCTCTACTGCATTTAGGAGCTGCCTGAGCTCCCCAAAGCAGTCCCTGCCCCACTAGGGCCGCCAGCGACTCTGCTTTGTTTTCCACAAGCTAAACGGCAAGGGGTGAAGGAGCACCCCCAGATCTAGAATTCCCAGCACCATAGAAGTCCAGTGAAGGGAGGGACCCCGCTATCTTTGCTTCCCCCATTTCACACGTGAGGGGGCCTGACCCAGGCCACACAGCAGTTTGTGGCAGAGCCGGGCTTGGAGCTCAGGGCCCCAAGACCCACTGACTCCCTGCTCCAGTTCACCATCTCACCCTCTGAGCAGAACTTCCCTTCTAAGTCCAGTGAGGTGGGGAACTGCTCATAGGAAAGAGGGCCCGACAGCACCCGAGAGAAACGGCACCTGTGTCTCATGTCTGGAACTTCAGCCAGATTCTCGTCCCAACTCCAGAGTCCGGTTCAGAGGAAGTGGGTCGACACTTCCCCAAGGACTCCATGCAGTTCTTGAAGCTTCTCTGATCTCCATGGACTCCCCACCAACAATCCCCCTGCTTTCCCCATCCTTTCCCAAACCAGACCCTGCATGGACATACCTAGACCGGAGCCTCCACTCTTGGGGCCCCCCAGTGGTCTGCGCATGGGGTCTGGGAATGCCAGAAGGAAGAAAGTAGGCCAATGGCAGAGAAGAGTATCACTCGTGCAAACTGAAACAGACTTTGCCAGAGCTTTTAGGGGCTTGAGATGTCAGAAACGACCTCCAGAGGGCAAAGGGGAGCTGGCTGAGCCCCCTGAGAAGACAGACAGCCGGGAGGAGAGGCAGGCCAGGGCCGGGGGAAGAGTCAACCAGAATCTACAGCCTGCTCCTGGGGAGGGAATCCCCAGACCACGAAGCGCCAGGTGCCCAGAGGAAGAGTCAGACCCTCACTCATGTCCCTCAGCCCTTGGCAGGCTTCGGAGCCCACCTTCCTGCCCTCAGCGCTCCTGGCCCAGCCCTTCCCTGCAGTCTGCCCCAACCCCAGGACGCAGGGCCCCCAAGTGAGCGCAGGAAGAATATGGGGCTGGGAGTAAACAAGGAAGCAGCCCCGACACACACTCCCTGACAGGCACCCCTTTAGTTCAGAGCCGGGCCCCCTGTGCACTTACTAAAAGCTTGATAAATAGACATGTGAATTGATTGGCTAATAAATTGATAACTGTTGGAGACCTTTCAGCCAGGGACTTCTCACCCCCTCCCCAGGTCCTGTAGTCGCCCCACAGAGCCACTCCTCTACGCAGCCTGGCCACCCAGTGGCCCTGAATTCGAGATCTAAGGATAGAGAAGGGGTGGCGTGGGCACATCCTCCCCAACGATGCAGGGCTATGCCAACCATGAGCCTCAATCCTGAGCCCCCTGCAGGCTCTGAGAACTTGGGCGGCAGATGCCACCTCCTTGACTGTCCAGGCATCTGATTCACGTCCTCCGTTGGCCCCTCCCCTAAAAGGACAGAGGGCTTGTACAGAGCGCAGGTGACAAACCTCTTCAGATTCAGATAGAGAACCCAAACCCCAGAGCGCAAGGTCACAGCTGCCCCGGGACCAGATCTTCTGACTAAGACACCTGCCTTCCAGCAGAGGGCGGTGATTATCCCCACCCCAAGGAGGGCCAATCTGAGGGGAGAAGGTGAGGGCTTTGGGGAAGAGGAAGAGGACAGTCGCTGGAATTTTCCACGTGCTCCCATCCCCAAGCTCCACTTAGGCTCTGCCCTTCCGCAGCGGATTTCTGTCAGTGCTGGGAAGAACAGAAGCCTCTTGGTGGGCAGTCACCCGCCTAGGGTCACCGTAGAGTTTATTTTGCAAACCAGGGCTCTTTCAAGAGTGAAAGGGAGCACAATTAATTATTCACCGGGACCGCAGGTGCCAACCTGGACTCTCCCTAGCAAATGGGGACATGCGTCACCCTGACCGTGGTTGACACAAGGCCCCGCCCTCTCTCGGTCAAAGCACCTCTGACCATCTGGATGTGACCACTGTGTCGTCATCTGGTGGTCTCACCCATGGGGAAGAGGACATCAGCCAGCGAGATGAGACCCGGGATGCTGCTTAGAGAAGTAGGTGTTAGGTAAGGGGGAAAATAAAGAACTGAGCACCTGGTCACAGCACAGTCTGCATTTTCCAGTCATTAATTTGGGAGATACTTACCTGCCTACAGTGTGCCCAGCATAATGCTGTGTATTGGAGAAACACTGGCAATTAACACAGACAGTGACTCTGTCCTCATGGAGTTTACAGACCACCGTAAATATTGAACATTAATTACACATCATGTTCTAAGCAAGGAAATACTAGTGATCTGGGAACATTCAGGAAATACAAAAGCCAAGCCTTTTCTAAGGGAGTCTTGATTGGTTCAAATCAATCCAGTGTGGAAGGTGACCACTGAGGAGCTATGTGACTTTGAGCAATTAGTATAACCTCTCTGAGCCTCAGTTTCCTCACTTGTAAAAGAAGATAACTACTTTACAGGTTTAATCTGAAAATAAAATTAGGTAATAAATGTGTGAAATTGTCTCCACAGTGTCTGGCACAAGACAGGTACTCAACAAACACGAATCCCCTTTTATTTCTAAAGAAAATAATATTTGGCCTTTACTCCTGCCAAATATTCTCTCCTTCCCATTGTCTACCTGGCAAACTCCTATTCATCCTTCAGTGCCCAGCACAGCAGCATGAAAGCCAGCAAAAAGTAGCAGTTAAACAAGTACAAGGTTTTTGACCCAGTGTTCCTGGATTTGAATTCTGATTCTGCCAATTGCTGTGTGATCTTAGATAAATCACTTAACTTCTCTGTACTTCAATAGCCTCCTCTGTTTCACAGGATTATTATGAGGGTAAAACATGCATGATGCACTTAGACCAGTATCCACTACTTAGTAGGTGCTCTATGAATTTTTTAAGAATAAAGTGGCCAGCTCAGATGTCATCTGGAAAACCTGATATGTTACTGAATTCAGCTGAGCTTGCGGCACTGCTCTTAGCTGTAAATGATCCTATCCTTGGGCTCCCCTCCACACTGCCCAGGGTGGCCTGTGTATCACAGGGCAGAGAGTGAAGGTCAGCAGATGAACTGTGAACTAAGTAGAGGAGCCAGGGCGCAAGCTGACTTGGGGACCAGGAGTCTAGAACCAATCCAAACCCCAGGGCTAACTACCTCTCACTTCTACGGTTACACTTCTGGGGAGTTTAAAAACCGGACAGCTTCTCCTCTCAAATGGTTTAGACTGTTCTTTCAGAGATCATTTCTCAAGGTCATTGCAAACACGGGATCTGACGGCCTCTCCCTGCAGCCTTCCTCCCTAGGAACATAGTCCCACCAAGCTTCAAGAATTCAAGATGTGTTCTGATCACTTCAGGCACTCTACCACCCACCGCCAGCCCTCTATCCCCCTGAGTCAGGCAGCAGCACAGCCACTGTCAGGAAATCCTATCCAGCCCTGGCTTGACATTTCAACAGCCCAAGACCTGGAGATAAAAGTTGTCACTGAACAAAGTTCATTTCCCCCTCCCTCTCCTTTCCGGAGGCTTGATAGGCATCAGTGTGCGTGCCAAGATGGCCCTCCCTCTCTTGCTGCTGCTGCTGCTGCAATTCCTGCTTTTTTGGGGGAAGGGGGGAAACCCTCACAATTGATGATTACAAAGAAGCAGTTTATCACCTGTGCTTTTATGATTGTGGCAACTAAGGGGAAAAGATGTCCTTTCAGATAAGCATTTGAAGGAGGGGGGAGAAAGATTTTCAAAGCCTCCTTTGTTCTCTTGAAGAGCCATGCCATGGAGTTCTGGCAGGCAGCCCAGGAGAAAGGAGAATTTTAAAAACACAATCTGAGCTGGCTTCCAAGCTGCTACACCATCCCTGTCATCAATTAGGGATGTTACTTAACAGGGGGTATGGACCATTGTCTCATCCAGCCTGCTCTCCCTAATTGGATGTGGACTTGTGATGAATTCTCCTGAAAAGGGCTCTGTGTTTAGAGGTCCTCCTCTGGTCCTTGACACTCAAGGCCAGCTTGGGTTGGGCTGGCACAGGCCTCTGGGGCACATTGCTGGCAGGGTGATAAGAGAAGGACCTTTCTGAGACCTCTCAGTGTAGGCAGAGAGCACAGACCCAGAACTCAGAGAAGGGCAGGCTGCCAGCCCATGCTGGGAACTGAGCTTGGGTAGCCAGGGAGGGGATGGGAGGTTGATTCCATGCCCCCTGCCAACTGCATCCCTGCCCAGCCGCGGCCCGAGGTCCTTCCACGGTAGACCCAGCCCCCAACCCATGTTCTGAAGATGAGCCTCATCAGGGTGCAGAGAGCTTCAGGGCCTCAGTCGCCAAAGGGATGGATTAAGCTGCTGCAGACTCAATAAATATTGTGCTCAAGAAGCCCGTATACTCTGAGTCACAGCCTCGCCACTGCCAACGGTCAAGAAACGACCATCTTCCCTAGCAAACTGAGACTCCAATCTGCCACAGTTTGTGATGGGAGAACTGCTGGGGTGAAAGGGAACTGGGATCTCACGGTGCCCTGGACCACCTAGGCCTCTGGAGAAGATGGAGCCTGGAGCTCAGGGTGATTCCCCACTTTACCTTGCAACCCCAAGTGTAGGGAGGAACATTTTCTTTACTCTCTACAGTATAGTGAGATCAAGCTAGAGTGTTACAGAAAACTTTACCAAAAGCTCAGGAGGAACAAAAGGGAATAAACCCAAAGGAATACAAAACCAGATCATCTGGATCAAGACCTACAATGGCTCATGTTCATTGTGGAGCCCCCACACAGTTGCCCCACCCCAGGATGGACCCTGGCTTAGACCCTTGCCAGAAACTGCCTTTCCCCCTCTCTTCCGGGATCCTGGAGGTCCATGTCCAAGTATGAGATGAGATTTACCCTCCAACCTATCTAAGACTTGCCTTCTGATTTCTAGGTTCTGTCCCAGAACCGACCTCTTGCCTGGGTAATTAAGGCAGGAAATATCCAGCAAATATCTCTAAGAAGAAGCACATCTCACACCTCAGCATCATGAGCATAGAGAAATGTAATCCCATAGCCTCTCACATGAGGAAGAAACACAGAATTTAAAAGCAAAGGGTTGTTTTCCTAGGCTAAGTGGGCCTAGCCCACTTGAAGACTTGGTCTTCAGCCTAGGTTTCCTGCTCATTCTTTCAGTTCTCTACGGCAGTAAAGCCATGCCCTGCTTGGCTGGCGTCCTAATGCACCCCTAATGCTCTTGCCAACTCCCTGCCCTATGCATGGTTCTGGATGCAATTCCCTAGAACTCCTGTTTGCCGGCTGGGTCCCTACATCGACCAGATGCATCATTTGTATCCACAATAAAACCTGACTTCCAGCACTGACAACTCCTTACCCTCCCCCCGCCCCATAGCTGACCCTACTCTCTGACACCAACTTGAATAAAGGTGAAAATCATCCCAAGACTTCTTAGAACTTATGAGTGGAGGGTCTAGTGGTCCTTTAACCAAGAACCATCCACATTGCTGAGTGAGATGATAACCATCAGGGCAACAGATGGAGAACTCTTCACTCTCCGGAATTCTCAAGAGAAGATGAGTCCCCCCCAAGAGGTCTGGAAATGAACAGAACTGTTCTACTTGAGGCAGGAATTTGCTTGATACTCCGAAGAGGGAAGAGAAAAAAAAAGAAGAGAAAGAGAAAGAGCTGGCAAGACGGCCAAAGGTTGAAAGTGAACCATCTCTTCAATCCCTGCCTCCTCTAACCTTCATCAAGTCTACAAAAACTCAGCAAATCCTAGAAGTGATCAGACTGTATATGGACACCAGCCAAGGAGAGGATGCAGACAGGCCTGGAAGTGGAGCATCTGAGGCATGAAACACTAAGTGAAGGAGATCAAGAAATCACAGGTTCATCTCACAGGCGACAGATTTGAAGTTCTGGTCAATTTTAACAGACCTCTAAGGGTCAGCAAGTCCCAGCTCATAGCTTAAAGTATAATCGTTATAGCCACCACTTTACTGAGTACCTACTATGTGGCAAATTTTGCATAACTTGTTTTTTTAAGCCTATATAACCCTGTGAGTTAGGTACTATATCCATCATAGTGATGAGGAAACTGAGGTTCAGAGTGGTTAAATAACTTCCCCAAGGGACTTCCCTGGTGGCACAGTGGTTAAGAATCTGCCTGCCAATAATGCAGGGGACATGGCTTTGAGCCCTGGTCCGGGAAGATCCCACGTGCCACGGAGCAACTAAGCCCGTGCGCCACAACTATTGAGCCTGTGCTCTAGAGCCGGCGAGCCACAACTACTGAGCCCACGTGCCACAACTACTGAAGCCCGCGCACCTAGAGCCCGTGCTCCACAACAAGAGAAGCCACGGCGATGAGAAACCCACACGCTGCAACAAAGAGTAGCCCCCGCTCACCGCAACTAGAGAAAGCCCACGCAAGACCCAAAAGCAATGAAGACCCAATGCAGTCAACTTAATTAATTAATTAATTAATTTTAAAAAGTAACTTCCCCAAGATCATACAACTATTTTGTCAGAGCCGACCTTTTGGGCAGCTGAGTCTAAAATCCATGCTCTTCCCACTATGATGTGTGGGACTTCAGAAGTCTCCTGGTTCCCTTCCATCTTCAGCTTGGTTTCTTCCCATTTTCCTTCAGTCTGCTCCTGACAGCCCAGCTTGAGTCTATGGTGAGATCAGCTCAGTTAGACCACAGTCAGCCACTTTACAAACATTTCTCAAACTCTTCCCATTTGCCAGGAATTGTGCAAGAGACTAAGGATTCCAACACAGCCTCTTCGGCACCGAAGAGCCTCCCCCCAAGGCTGCCTTGATTCCCTTCATCTCCACCTGTCCTGCGCATCCAGGAAGCCTAAGCACCAGCCTCAGGAAAATGTCAGCCAGGCCTGGCCAAGCATATGCCTGTGTCATTGGCACCACAGGGAGCTCCAGCAGTCGGGAAGTGGAAGAACCCAGTGCCAGGGGCGGGGCAGGTGGCATCTCATCAGCCCCGCCACTGCTCTGAGAACCTTCCAACCTACTCTTGGCTTCCTCTCTGATACAAGGGCTGCCCACGAACCTTCATCCCCCATGCCCATGGCAACCCACCGGCCCGTGGTGCCATGCCAACCCACGAGCTGGCAGACACTACCGTGGCGAGATCCCCTCTGCCACCTGCCCATTGTCACTGTTCACTGATCATCGCTGCCGTTGCACGGGGCTGCAGTCCCAGGCTCCTGGCTTCCAATCTGCTCTCCGGGAGGCTGACAGAGGATGGGCAGGGCTCGGGGAGACCTCCCTTCCTCACTCCCACCAGCGCCTTGCCCAGGGCCTGGATGTTGGAACAAGAGCTAGGAACCCAGATGGTAATTGCTGCCATCTAATTATGCGTGCATATGATATTAGCCAAAAGCATTTGACGGTCTCCTGCAGGCTCGGGCAGATCAAATGAAGAGGCGCGTGGGTTCGAGGATTACTCCAGCAGGGTAATGGCTGACAAGACTGCCTGCTGCCACTCAGGTGGCCACTGGCAGGCTGTCTCCTCCCATCAGACTCCTCACTCTTCACCTGAGGGAAGAGGAAAAGCTGGGGCCAGTGGGGGCTGGGGTCCTCCAAGGTGCGTGGCTCTTGGCCTTTCCCTAACCATGACCTGCCAGTCACAGTATTGAAGACCTTGAACTTCACCAGGAGAGAAGCGAAGGGTGTGCATGTCCCCAAAAGGGCAACTAAGTGCTCATGGAGAATTCTGTTCATGTCCTAATAACCATGAAGGAGTCCCATGTTCTTCTGAGACTACCATGTCTATCTCACCAGTTGATAATCCTTATCTAAAAGGAAACTTCAACCCATGTGGCACTTTTTTGCAATTAATTGGGAACTATTATTGCCTTGGCCTTGCCCAGTTTCCTGAAGATTAGATACCCTAACCTTGGTTTTATTATCTTCCTGGAACCTAAGATACTTAGCACATGCTTTGTACACGTTAGGGGCTCAAGACATGTTTCTTGAGCTCAATTTCACAATTCTAGTCAGCTGCTCTCCGGTTACCTGCTATGACAGGTACCAATGCCAGACACTGGGAGACAGACATGAGCAACCCACAGTTCCTGCCCTAGAAAATTCTCATCTAACCCACTAAGAGTTAATTGTGAATGACAGCAGTAAGGGAAGAGGGGTCCTCAAGAAGGAAAAAGACAAGTGGGAGCTGAAGGCAGAGAGTGGAGTGAATCATCAGAGAAGGAAGAGTTTAGGCGATGTATCAGCAAGGACTGGCTGAGGATTTCAACATTGGCATCGTCAATGTGCATTCACTGCACCCACTGCGTATGAGGCAGGGGGTTTGCAGAGGGTCTCTGATCTCAAGGAATGTACCAGGAAGTCGAGGGAACAGGACATGTCTGTACAAGGATAGCATTGCTTCCTATACTCATCACTTAAGAAGCAAGAGAATGGCATGGAGAAAGCCCTGGTGACCACAGCAGTCAGAGGGCTTCATGGGCTGTTGGGATTTGCCAGAGCAGAGCAGGGTCAGTCTCTGAGAGCAGGATGGGGAAGGCAGGATGGGGCAGGGAGCCAGCACTTGGGTGGGCTAGGTGCTGCGGAAGCTGACCCAGCTGAGGATAATGACATTTGAGTCTCAGTCTGGTGAACAAGCAGGTACCAAGGGACAGAGCTGTCTCTGTCTTGGTCCAGGGTGAGAGTTCCAAGAAGATGTAGAGGCTCATGTTTAAGGGCCGGGATTCAACTGACCCCTGGAATGAGGCTCGGTGGACACACAGGACAGAGCTAGAATTCAGGTGCATAAACAATGTCATCAGAACTGGTACATGGCCTCGAGGTGGGGCCAGCAAAGAGGATTGTGGAGGGTTCTCCCCTGGGTCCCTTTGGAGTAGCCCTGGACACAGGATTCCCTCTGGCCTGGACACAGGGTGAGGCCCCCTTCATAGGAAGGACCAGCACTCCGGCTGTGGGCAAGATCAGCTAGAGCAAGAGAGAAGGGCATTATTGGCAGAAGCATGGAGTTAGAAAAGACACAGAGGTGGCATTTTTGTATAGCATGCTTCTGGTCCAGTTGGGAAATATGTTCTACCAGAGAGCAATATTAAGATTAAAGAGGGCTTCCCTGGTGGCGCAGTGGTTGAGTCTGCCTGCCGATGCAGGGGACACGGGTTCGTGCCCCGGTCCGGGAAGATCCCACATGCCGCGGAGCGGCTGGGCCCGTGAGCCATGGCCGCTGAGCCTGCGCGTCCGGAGCCTGTGCTCCGCAACGGGAGAGGCCACAGCAGTGAGAAGCCCGCGTACCGCAAAAAAAAAAAAAAAAAAAAGATTAAAGATTAAAGATTATTACATTGGGGAATACAGATAGGGGCTAGATTGTAGGGGGGAGTTGAATATCAGACAAAAGAGTTTGGGAATTTTTCTGGAGGAACTCTAGAGCTGAAGAGATATAGATACAGTGGAGGTGGAGGATTGCATCTAGGTAAGGTGACCCTTGGGATCTCACATTATCTATGGAAAATCCAAAAAGAGAATAGCAAATACCCTCATAACCAAGGGGAGTGTTCCAGGTAGGAAGCAAGGAAAGAGATTGACTCAGGCAGTGCGTGTGTGTGGGTGAGTGTGTGTGTGTGTGTGTGTGTGTGTGTGTGTGTGTGTAGGACTAGGTGCTGGACAAGCATAGCCATGCTTACGTTGTGCTCTCTGTGTTCACCCCACACCTGGCTTTGGGTCCAGGGCTCAGCTTTGGAATTAGCCTTGGTATAAAGACAAGGCAACACCAGCGGCCAGTTCACACCTTTCCCTCCAGCAGCCTTCTTCTCCTTTCCCTCCTCTTCCCTCTCTCTTGGTCTCCAGACAGGATGCCTTCCCTACGTCCACCTCCTTCCCCAGCAGCGTGACTTCCTTCCAGCCACAGGGAAGCGGGTGTGTCAGGTTGTGGATCACCACAGAAGGGTTGACACCTCATGGGTAATGAAGAGAGATAATGTATCAGGGATGTTTAGGGGAGATGACAGCTGATCACAGAGACCTCCTCCTTGCCCAGATGTGTTTTGTCAACTGATCACTCAGCAGACCGGAGGTGGAGTTCAGTCAAGGCCCCTGGGTGCTCCGGAGGGACGGGAACTCTTTTGATCCCAGATGCGCATAACTCTGGTCTTAGCCACACCCCTGCTCTTCCCGTGGTGGGGAGGAATGAGGAGGGAACAGACTCCCTTTGAAGCTCACCCTGGGACAGGGCAGAGCCTCCTTTCCCTGTAGGAAAATGAGAGCGGCAAGCTGCGATGTGCTTGGAAATCAGATCCCCTGAGAGCAGAGAAGATGCTCTGGCCAGGGGTACTGTGGCTTTTTGCATGGCCCTTTCCCATGGCTCCTCCAGCCTGCGCTGACAACAACAACACAGCCATGTGACCATGAAAAGCCACCAAATCTCTCTGAACGTCAGCCTCATTATCTGCAAAACAGGCATGATTCTGTATTTTCTTAACTCTAAGATACCGTTGATTTTAAGACCAATCATTGTTTTATTTACCACTAAGAAAAAAAAGTAAATGCTACCAATTAAACTATGACATGCCATCAATTGTAAGACCCATCCCGATGTCAGAGATGTTAAAGTGAGAAAAAATGTCAGTGTGAAAATTTATGAAATAGGATAATAATAATTCTCAGTGCAAGAGGTTTTAGAGAGGATCAAGTGAGCTGAGAAGCAGGGACGTGTTTTGTAAACTCTGCACCCCAGTGATGGGGGGTGAAAAGATCCAAGATGGACCTGAGCTGTGTGCCCCGGGGAGCATTCTTGGCCTCTCAAATTAGGTGGGCACATCCTTCATGGGTGGTCGTGAGGCTTACACACAAAGCATGTCACCCAGTACCTGATCATTATTATAGTCTGCCCAGAATGGTTCTTTATCTGTGGAGGGGAGAGTCAAACCACCTCCTAGGGTTGTCACAAGGATTAAGAGATAACTGATGTAATGTATTCGTATAGTAGGATTTTAAAAACATGAGTTCCTTCTAATTCCTTTTCAGTGCTTATCACATTCTGCCATTTAGTGTATTTACTTGTGTACTTATCTCTCTTGTTCTTTATGGTGCAAGGACTGTGATTTATGCTCATATAGCAGAGACGGGATGGAATTGTGGCAATAAAATGGGTTTTAGAGTCAGACAGAAAGACCTAGATTCAAATCCAGGCCCACTGCTTACTCACCAGTGGAGTGACCTTGGATAAATTGCTTCATTTTGTTAAGCCTCCATTTCCTCATCTAAAAATATCATCTCTAAAAATACTCCAGGGACTTCCCTGGTGGCGCAGTGGTTAAGAATCCGCCTGCCAATGCAGGGGACATGGGTTCGAGCCCTGGTCCGGGAAGATCTTACATGCCACAGAGCAACTAAGCCTGTGTGCCACAGAGCAACTAAGCCTGTGTGCCACAGCTACTGAGCCTGTGCTCTAGAGCCCATGAGCCACAACTACTGAGCCCACGTGCTACAACTACTGAAGCCCAGGCGCCTAGAGCTGGTGCTCCGCAACAAGAGAAGCCACCACAATGAGAAACTCGCGCACTGCAAGGAAGAGCAGCCCCCGCTCGCCACAACTAGAGAAAGCCCGCGCGCAGCAATGAAGACCCAATGTAGCCAAAAAAAAAAAAAAAATACTCCAGTGGAAGTGCCTGGTTCATGAAACACGATTAGTAATACTCGTTGAGTGTGCGAATGAAGAGGCAAGAAAGAAGCTGCCCCAGCTGGCCTCCTTTCCAGTTGCTCATGCGAAAACCTGGTCACCCTCTTCTGCCTCACCTGATTAGTCACCAAGTTCTGGTCATGCTGTCTCCTTAATAGTTTTTAATCTCTTTCTCCTTGTTGTCTTGCTGGTAATCTCTTAACCCAGGCCACCAGGCTTTCTAGGCTGAATTCCCGCAAGAGCCACTACAAGATCTTCTGTAGCAGATGCTGTTTGTTGCCTACCCAGAGTTGCCTTTCAGGCGCCCAACTCTCTCCCACGTGGTGCAAAGGTAAGTCTGGATTCATCAGAGCCAATCATGGTAAATTCATTCCCCTTGTCAGTGATTCATTTAGGAAGGGGCAGGGGACCCAAACCTGGCCAGTGAGGAATAAGAGGACACCTGCTGGGGTCTTCAAGGAAGGGTTTCCTTGCTGATAAAGAGAGACATACAGGAAGAGACGTGTCCTCCTGTTCCACCGAAGGCTGTCCTGTCTGTGCAGGAAGCCATCTCCCACTGTGAGGGGTCACGGCCAACATGCTGAGGACCGCAGAGCAGGAAGATGGGAAGGACCTGGGTTCTCAATGGCAGGATGGAGCTGTTCATTGAGCCAAGCCTGGACACTCCCTGATGCCCTGCTGCTCTCCACATGAGATGAATGTTTTCCAGAAGCCTTGGGAAATGAATACAAGTACACATTTTACAACAGTGTCAGAACCAGAGTTGGAATTTTATCAGTATTTGTGGAAGGAAGGAAAGGAAGAAAGAGGAAAAGGAAAAAAATGAAACTGGCTTTTACCCCTTGCTCTCCTCCTAGAGAGTTGTCATGGGTTTTTAGGCTCTGCATATGGGAAGAGAAGATTCCTTCCATAGTGTTATAAACATGCACTTGATGCATTCTCCTGAAAGAGAAAGTGAGTGAAGCTGAAGAAATGTTTCCTTCCAATAACAAAATAACATGAGGCTATAAAGCTAGAGTATCCCAATGGCCTCATAAGCTTGAAGGGAGAATGAAACACTTAAAAAAAAGTTATAAGAGGCAGCCCTGTATAATTTCTCTTAAGTGTCTTCTGGTGTCAATAGCTTACAAATAGACAGGGCATCTGGTGTGGGAACTGTCTTGGTGGGGAGGGTAAAGAATAGGGTGATGTTCACTGCACTCCTTTCCTTCCTCCCTTTTTTCCACAAATATTGATAAAGTTCCAACTCTGATACTACAGCTACAGGCTCTGGACCTTTCCAGATTTGTCCAGACCGCGGTGTGGGTAAGTCTGTGTCAAAGAGCTGAGCACTGCACTGAGTGCCCTGGGAGGGGAGCTGCTGAGGCAGGGGGAAGGCAGAGGCTGGAGGGTGGGCTGACTGACCTGTGGGTGGCAGGGAAGAACAATTCCCTACCCCGATGGCAGTGGCGGTAAGGCAGTGGATGGTTCACTGCTGAGAGAGGGGGGAATTGTATTAGTTTCCTATCGCTGTTATAACAAATTACCACAAGTTTAGTGGCTTAAAACAGCACAGATTTGTTATCTTACAGTTCTGGAGGTCAGAAGTTCAAAATGGGTTTCACTGGGCTAAAACCAAGGTGTCAGCAGAGCTGCATTCCCTCCTGGAAAGTCTAGGGGAGAATCCATTCCCTGGCCTTTTTCAGCTTCTAGAAGCTGCCCACTTTCCTTAGCTCCTCCACCCTCAAAACCAGTAACATTGGGCCAAGTTTTTCTCAAGCTGCCATCTCTCTGCTTTGTCCCCTTTTGCTCTTTCTTCTACCTTTAAGAGCCCTGATGATTACATTGGACCGACTTGAATAATCCAGAATAATCTCCCTATTCTCAGGTCAGCTAATTAGAAGCCTTAATGCCATGTGCAATTTTAATTCCCGTTTGCCATATTAAACGGTATATGCACAGGTCCCAGGGATTAGAGTGTGGACATCTGCAGTGGAGGTTGGGGGACATCATTCTGCCTACTAGTCTGCCTTCTGATGCCCAAAGATACATGTCCATCCAACAAGCAAAACACAAATGCATTCACCCCACTTGTGGTATCAAACTCTACATTAGTCAAGGTTTAACCAGAGAAGCAGAACCAGTAGAAGGTGTATACGAAGAGATTTATTGCAAGGAATTGGCTTACAAGACTGTAGCGGCTGGCTAGGCAAGTCTGAAATGTGTAGGGCAGGCTGGAACTCTGGAGCATGGCCTGAAGCTGCTGCCCACGGGTGAACTGTCTTCCTCTCTAAGGGAATCTCAGTTCTGCCTTTAAGTGCCTTTCAGTGGATTGCATCAGGCCTGTCTAGATTATCTAAGATAACCTCCCCTACTTAAAGTCACCTGATTATGTATTTTAATCACATCTACATTAGACCTTCACAGCAACACCTAGATTAGTGTTTGACTGAATCACTGGAGACTGTAGCCTAGCCAAGTTGGCACATGAAAGAGACCATCACACAGATGGAAGTGGCTCCCTAAGGACCCAGTCCTCTGCCTCGGCCTGTTTACCACAAGCTCCTATAAACCTGGAATGGATGCTCAGTCCTGAGGATGGTCCTCTCTATGGAGTTAAATGGGCCTGGGGAGCCCTAGAAGCCCATTCTGCTTTTCTGATCCACTGTTCCCAGAGATTAGAAGCTTCTAAGAACAAAGGCCAGGGTTTTGTGTTTATATATCTATATCTAGCAGGACCTAAAGGAAAGGAAATTTTCCTCTTCCCCAGATATGCAACTGGATTATGAACAAGAACAATTCATGGATATAGTCATAACATTTTTGTTTCCCACTGTCCCTGTATGATTCATTCCATGCGGGCAGTTTTCCCTTTGCCTGTGATGATAATCTTGGTTCCGGGCATGTTCCATAGCTGGGTGGCCATGGTGGGCAGAGTCCTAAGATGACCTCCAAGACTGCTGCCCGCTGGTGCACACATTCTGTAAAATTCCCTCCCCTTGAGTGTGGGCAGGACATGTGAATATGCTGGGATAGTTACTCCTGTGAGTATGTCACACTACATAAGTTTCCTTCATAGCAGACTGGATGGAGACTCTCCTGCTAGGAACTAAGGACCCAGGCTGACTGTCGGCAAGAAAATGGGGATCTCAGTCCTACATCCACAAGGAACTGAATTCTGCCAACAGTTTGGAAGAGGCTCCCAAGCTGTAGATGAGAACACAACAGCAGACACCTTAATTTCAGCCTTGTGAGACCCTGAGCAGAGAACCCGTGCCCAGGCTCCTCACCTATGGAAACTGTGAGATAATAAATGCGTATTGTTTTAAGCCACTAAGTTTGTGGTAATGCATTACACAGCAGTAGAAAACTAATAAAGTAACTTCCTAGCATTCTATCAAAGCATGAAGAGAAAATAGTATTTATATAGTACAGTGAGATAAACGGGCAAAGGTACCCAAAGCTGGGGGCACTGCCCTGGGGCTCGAACATGCCCCAGGCCCCAGTCAGCCACTCTGAAAGATAAGGTGTTCCATGTCTACTCTCATCTGTCAAGAAGCTCTGAAACAGAAGGTCTCACTTGCAGTTTGAGCTGTGAATACAATCTCCATTCAGATGTTTTGAAACAGGAGGGAAGGGGGCAGGGCACAGCCTTTAAAAGAATGACATAGCCCGAGGACACAACATAAACTGATTAGAACCAAACAGTTCCAAGATGCTGGACTTCCACTAGACCTTAAGCCTCAGTATACGCTCATTGTAACACATCAGCACACTAAATGACACACCCACAGGTGCCATGACAGTTCCAAGGCTGACCATAAAGTTCAAAAAGTAGGTGGTGGCCCAATTTCTGGAAATCCCCACCCCTTCCCCAAAATAGCTGGAATACTCCTCCCACTCATTAGCCTATGAAATTACCCACCCCTATAAAAACTGACAACCCCATACCCTGGTGCCACCTTCTGAGAGGGCCCACACTGTCTGTGGAGTGTGTTTCTCTCTAAATAAATCCACTTTTTACCTATCACTTTGTCTCTCACTGAATTCTTTCCACGATGAGACATCAAGAATCTGAGCTTCATTAAATCCTGAGACCAGGTGTGCGATTTCAATTAAAAGACCATGGGTTCAAGTCCCAATCTAGGTTTTGGCTGGGTTTGAGTCCTAGAGCATGGATTCAAGTCCCAATCTGAGATGCATGGTTTAAGTTTGAACATTTGGCAATAATAATTTGATTTGGTGTTGAAATCGAGCAGGACCCTGTGGGCCCCTCCTGGGTACAAAAGGCCCCCTGTGTCCCCTGTTTCTTGTCTTGTAGAAAAAGGCTTTCGTCTCCAAGGCCTTCCCTCAGTTCCAAAGAGCAGACTCAAGCAGTTACCAATTAGGGAAGTGAGGGAATGCAAAAACAAAGGGAAAGAGATTAAGCAAGAAAAGTAATGTTAACAGTTCAGCAATAAAACACAGAATCCTAGTTCCTCCTCAAGGAGTATCCATAACGATCTAATGCATATCTTTTGAGTTGTTCTGCAGAAACAAAGATCCCCACCCAGGTGGAGGCTGCTGACCACAAACACTAAACCCCAGAGTAATCAGAACCAGAATGTTGATGATTAAGATTCCTGAAACACCACCCTGTTACCTCACCACCAGACAATTAGAAGAAAGTCCACAAACTGCAACCTTCACCCCAGTTGTTGCCTTTTAAACCCTCCCCTAAAAGCCACTGGGGAGCTTGGGTCTTCTGAGCCTGAGCTGCTCAGCCTCCCTGCTTGGTGCCTGCACTAAACACTGTACTTTCCTTTACCACAACCTGGTATCAGTAGACTGGTTCGCTGTGCAGCAAGTAGACCCAAGTTAGGTTCAGTAAGAGTGTCACATTTTTCTCCCACTCCAGCAGTATCCTGCTGCCTCTGGAATGCTTACCTTGGAAGAGGGAAGCAAGATTCTCTCCTGTGGTCCAGCAATGGCATCCCCTTGTCAGTGACCCTAACTCCACATCCTTCTCATCCTAATCAGAACGCTTCTTCCAGGCTGCTGGCCCTGATGGCCACCGACAGACAGGCCTTTCTTAGGAGTGCCCACCTGATACTGGAGCATAAGGATTCTGGGAGTCTGGGGGCCCTTCAGCCTAAACACCTTCAACCTCTGTTCCCACACTGCTGAGGTATGGTTCTGGAGAATGCAAGCTTCACTCAGGGTGGTCAGGCAATCACCCCTCTCCTTGAGGCCCCTCAGGCCTGTCTGGGCTCCAGTCAACATCACAGCCTGGGCCCAGTGGATGGAGTGCTAAGCCCCTTCCCAGGGACCCATCAGTTTCAGTTTAAACTTTAATCGAGTTCCTTCCAATTCTCCCTCCTCCACTCCACTTCACCCCCTGGTTGAAATCTTATCTCTTTTTGGGCTGAGAGACTGTTATTCTCCACAGTCTGGTTTATGATATAAAATCTGTGCTCTGAGCCCTCTGGCTTTGGCTTTTGATATTTAAAGCCAAGCTTTTGAAATTCAAAAATACCCTTTTTTCTCTCAAGGACCTTGCCCTTAGAATTGAAATCCACGGCTCTCAATACCATTGCCTCTACAATAGATTTACAAAAGGCTACTTAAGAGCTCAAAAGCCAGGAAAGGGACTCTTTGTTCTCTCTGTATGGTCCCTACCCTAAGAGCAATGCAGAGAAGGTGCTGCTGCCACTGGAACAGTGAAGCGGAGAAGTGAGGGGGTTAAAGAATTGGAAAGGCACCAGTTTAATATCAAATTTTTACTGTGAGGCATTTATAAAATGCTGAGATGTGTTTCCCCAAGGCTTAGCTAGGTGTGGTTTTCATGACTCATTCCAGAAAAAGTATAATAAAAGCAAGAAATAGTGCCTTTATAAATATTGACACAAATTGTTGACAGGTAAACTTATTGTGTTCATTTATGAGCATTTGTTAACGAACTTTTTGAAAATAATCTTAGAATTTATACAATGTGCAATTTTAAATACACCACGTATTTTATACTTGAAAGCGTACATTAAAATATTTATAAGAATCCACACATATACAGTCAACTAATTTTTGACAAAGGTGCAAAGGCACTCCAGTGGAAAAAGGGTGGTCTTTTCAACAAATGGTGCTGGGACAATTGGCTATTCATATTTTAAATTATTAACTTCTATTCATATATCCACCATTTACAAAAATTTACTCAAAATGAATCATAGCCCTAAATGTAAAACCTAAAACAACAAAACTTCTGGAAGAAAATATGAGTAAATCTTTGTGAACTTAGAGTAGGCAAAGACTTTTTTTTGACACGACATCAAAAACACCAATCATAAAAAAAATGATAATTTGAACTTCATCAAAATTAAAAATTTCTGCTCTTCAAAAGATACTGTTGAATGAAAAGAGAAGCCAAGGACAGGGAGAAAATCTTAGAATATGTCTTATAAAGGACTTGGATCCAGGGTGAATAAGGAGCTTTAAAAATTCAATAATACAAACAACACAATTTTTCCAAATGAGCAAAAGATTTGAAGACATTTCACCAAAGGAGATGTATGGATGAGCACATGAGAAGATGCTCAACATCTTTAGTCATTATGGAAATTTAAATTAAAACCACAATGAGATACCGCTAACAGAATGATTAACATGAAAAAGGCTGACCTGATAAAGTATTGGTAGGGAACTCTCATACATTGCTGTTGGGAATGTAAAATGGTACAACCACTTGGGAAAATAGTTTGACAGTTTCTTTAAAAGTTATACATACACCTACCATATGGCCCAGCCATTTCTCTTTTAGGTATTTGCCCAAGAGACATGAAAGCAGATTCCATTCAAAGACTCTTATGAATGTCCAGAGCAGTTTATTTGTATTAGCCTCAAACTGGAAACAACCCAAATGTTCATCATCTGGGGAATGAATAAACAAACTGTATATCCATACAATGGAATACTACTCAGTAATAAAAATGAATGAACTATTGACACCCTTGGATGAATCTTATACTGAGTGAAAGACACTAGACAAAAAAGAATACATACTGCATGATTCCATTTATGTACAATTATAAAAATGCAGACTGATCTCTAGTGACAGAAAGCAGATCCATGGCTTGCCTGTAGGGAGAATGGGCAAGAGGGATAGAGGAGGACAGACAGGGCAGGAGGAATGGACCACAAAGGGGCATAAGGAAATCGGGCTGGGGGTGATGGATATGCTTATCATCCTAATTATGGTGATGATTTCACAGGTAGATAGATATGTCACAACTTACCAAATTGGACATTTTAAATACGTGCAGCTTCTTACATGTCGTTATACCTCAATAAAGCTGTGAAAAAGATATGTGTATAAAAGCAACGTGTGTTTCTGGGTCTGTCACTGTTAGAAATGACAAACTTCCAACCATCAGGGACAGAATTCTAAGAAAATTCATGCTTACCTTCCAAAGCCTAAACTTAGTCACATCCAGCTACATATGGATCTCAAAGATTCCCTTGTTAACCTCATTAAATGTTGTACACAAAATGGACACTTTTTACATGTGCTTACAATAAAATAGATAACTAATTTTTATATTTATTTATTTATTTATTTATTTGGGGCCACGTTGGGCCTTCGTTGCTGCGCGTGGGCTTTCTCTACTTGTGACGAGTGGGGGCTACTCTTTGCTGTGGTACACGGGCTTCTCATCGCGGTGGCTTCTCTTGTTGCGGAGCACGGGCTCTAGGCACGCAGGCTTCAGTAGTTGTGGCTCGCGGGGTCTAGAACGCAGGCTCAGTAGTTGTGGTACATGGGCTTAGTTGCTCCGTGTCATGTGGGATCTTCCCGGACCAGGGCTCGCACTCGTGTCCCCTGCACTGGCAGGCGGATTCTTAACCACTGCACCATCAGGGAAGTCCCTAATTTTTAAATGTTAATAGCTTATCGATAACTGAAACCAAGCAGGACCCTGCGGGGCCCTCCTGGGTACAAATCCTTTCCACTTCTTCCATTTCTTGTTTGTAGGAAAAAGGCTTCAGCCTCCTAGACCTTCCTGAATACCAAAGGGCAGATTCACCCTGTTACCTCACTACCAACCAGTCAGAAGAAAGTCACACACCCAGCAGCCTTTTGCATTGTCAACACATGTGTCTCCTCGGACAATTCATTTCCAGGTGTTAGACAAGAGTCCACTCTTGGGCCCTGGAAGGGGTCCCTCTTCTGGTAACACAGCTACAGGAGGGGAGAGTGATCAAGAAGAAAAACTGTACAGAGAAAGGCCAGGATGGGGACAGGAAGGGAAGGCGAGAGTGGGTTATTGAGCCCCACATAGCCTGTAGGCACACCAATCCTAACAAGCTGTCTATGTGCAGGTGCTTCACTTGTTATCTCAGTTCATCCTTAAAATCCTTCAAGTTAAGTACTACTGTTAAACTCCTTAAAAGGTGAGGAGACTGGCATCTAGTAGAAAATTTGAATAACTTGCCTTAGGTTAGAAACCATAACAGCTGGAGGAATTTCCAACTGTATTCGTTTCCTAATGTTGCTTGGTGCCTGTACCAACTTAGTGGCTTGAAACAAAACAAATGTATTCTTTCACAGTTCTAGAGGTCAGAAGTTCAAAATGAGTCTTATGGGGCTGAAATCAAGGTGGAGACTATGTTCCCTGTGGAGGTTCCAGGGGAGAGTCTCTTCCTTGTCTCTTTAAGCTTCTCAAGGCTGCCATCATTCCTTGGCTTGTGGCTGGATCACTCCAATTTCTGCTTTCATCATGCATGGCCTTCTCCTCCCTTTGACTCCCTGTTATGAGGACCTACCTCCCTCTTATGAGGACCCTTGTGACTACATCGAGCTCTTAAAAACAAGAAACAACAGGCACAAAATAAAGTCATTGGCCCCCATGACAGCAAACCAAGACTTAACTGCAGTTTCAACCTCTCTTAGGAATGTGATCTTTAAACAGACAACCTGAAATTTCCTGATCAGCACTAGCAAAGCAATCTGCATAATAAGACCCCTGTCATTCCCTTGCCTCAAAAGAAGATGACCTGGCTGGAAACAATTCTTTCTTTTCTCTTGCTAAAACTTCCTTGCCCTACCCTCCTTCTGCCTATAAAAACCTTCCATTTTGTACACATCCTAGGAGTATGGCCCTACTACTTGCTAGATGAGATGCTACCTGATTCATAAATTGCTTAATAAAGCCAATTAGACCTTCACATTTACTCTGTTGAATTTTGTTTTATTTTATTTTATTTATTTTTGGCTGCATCAGGTCTTAGTTGCAGCACACAGGATCTTTGATGCGGCATGCAGGCTCTTCATTGCGGCGTGTGGGCTTCTCTCTAGTTGTGGTGTGCAGGCTCCAGAGCACGTAAGCTCTGTAGTTTGTGGCACTCGGGCTCTGTAGTTGAGGCGCACAGGCTCAGTAGTTGGCATGCGGGCTTAGTTGCCCTGCGGCATGTGGGATCTTAGTTCCCTGATCAGGGATCGAACCTGAGTCCCCTGCATTGGAAGGTGGATTCTTAACCACTGGCCCACCAGGGAAGTCCCTTAAATTTTATTTTTTTAACAGAGCCCACCTGGATAATCCAGGGTAATCGCCCCACCTCAAAGGCTTGATTTAATCACAGTTGCAAAGTCCCTTTTACCATGTGTGGTAAGACAGTCACGGGTTCTAGGGATTAGGACACAGACATCTTCGGGAGCATTGTCTGTCTACCACACCAACCCTGGTTGATATGACTCCCTCGATCAAGAGGGAAGGCCCTTGCTGACCAGTCCCCAGTCCCCCTTCCCAATCCCACCTTTTCTCACTCCCTCCCCACAGTGGACACTGCAGCCAGAGCTCACAACCTGGAAGCTTGTGGCATTTGGGTACCATGTTCAGCCCTATGCTGGGTTTGTGTAAGCTTTTCAGGATGGAATCATGTCTCTTTCATCTGCTGAGCCCCTGTAGCCCACAACACGGAGCCCTGCACACAGGGAGACTTCGTATTTATTCAGCACCTGAATGGCTCAATGGAGGGATGAGACAAAAACATCAACTTTGTCTCCAACCACAAATGAAACAAAGACACATACATTTGCCACCATATACAGGTTGTGTTTACTCTGTAGTGCAGTCCTGAGGGCTCATACCACTCTAAGAGTATGTTGAAATCCTAACCCCCAATGTTATAGCATTTGGAGGTGGGGTCTTTGAGAGGGAATTAGGTCATGGGGGTGAAGCCCTCATGAATGGGATTAGTGCCCTTATAAAAGACACCCCAGAGAGCTCCCTGACCCCTTCTGCCACATGAGAACAAAGCAAGAAAACAGCCGTCTATGAACCAGGAAGTAGACTCTCGCTGTAACAGGGAAGAGCCAAATCTGACTACATGTTGCATCTGTTTCTCTTACTTTAACCTTTGCTTTCCGCTGCTCTTGTTCACTAAAACGATACTATCTATACATAATGGCCTGCCTCGGGGAACAGTGCCCCTCTGCCTGAATGTTAAACCAAAGTGCCTTTGTTCAGACAAACATCCGGACCCTGTCCACCTGTGGGTGGCTATAAGAAAGAAGAAATTAACACATCCCCTTCCCGAGTCTGGCCATGCCAGGAGATATTTGCAAAACTTATGGCCTTTTTACTTTACTTCCTCATCTCCTCCCCCTCTCTGTGCTATAAAAGAAACTGGCATCCACACCCCGATAAGACGGTTATTTTGAGACTCTAGTCCACCATCTTCTCCGTCTGCTGGCTCTCCCAATAAAGTCATCTCCCTTGTCTCAACACCTCGTTTCCGATTTAGTGGCCTGTCCTGCAGCGAGCAGAGTGAGATTGGACTTGGTAACATCGCCAGACAGCAAATCTTCCAGCATCTTCACCCTGGACTTCCCAGCCTCCAGAACTCTGAGAAATAAATGTTTGTTGTTTAAGCCACCCGGTCTATGGTATTTTTGTTATAGCATAGCAAACAGCGCTAACCACACCACACAGAGCTAACACCTTTATTTTACCTACGAGGGCCCCAAAGCTCAAGGAAGGGAAGGCCCCAGGCATTAGAGGCACCACCAACAATTTCATCAACCAACATTTTTCGACAGTGGGCAAAAGGCACTGAGTTAGATACTGCTTCATCTACTCCAACCCTGCACCCACAGGTGCAGACGTGTGTGTGTGTGTGTGCGTGTGTGTGTGTGTGTGCTGCAGCCCCTATAGGATTGGAAATAGAGGTGCTCAGTATTCTTCAAGGCAGCCCTGCATTTCCATTTCTGGTTGATTAAATCCATTTCTTTGCTTATCTACCACCTCGGGGGACAAAGGGCTTTGAGGCCAGAGATTCACCCTTTAACTTAAACTATAAGGCAATGACTCTTAAACAAAAACACTCCAGAGGTCCTCCGAAGAATGTGTGAGTATGGGGAGCCAAGGAGCTGGGAATTGTTCTGGCCAAGAGTTTAGCACTTGCCTAAGTGGTGATGCTTTGTGTCCCCAGGATGGAGTAGAGAAGAGAAATGGATAAGAAAGAGGGAAAAGAAAGTGAGACGCTCTTAGATAACCTTCCACCTCTTCATTAGTCAGATTCTCACATGTAGTTTGGAATCCTGTAAATTTCCACCCTCACTCACCCTCCACCTGACAGAACTTTAGAAATAGATGCTAATAGCAAACAAAGATGTCTTTTACCATCTCAGGGGTTTGGGACTCCATAGCATCTTTCTCTTGAGATGTTTTGACAGTAGCTGCTGCCCTGTGGACCTGCAGCAGCGTTCATACAATAAACAACAGACCACGACCACATGGGTAGGCAGGTGGAGTACTGAACAAATCTAGGGGGGCACCATTCACACTGTCATCATGCAGAGTTGTACATTCACTGTGACAGTTTTCCAGCAGATGGCAGTGACGTGTCTTGAGGAAGGAGCCCTTGTTTATAGGAGCTGAGGGCAGTGCTGCAATACCCAGAATGTCTGGTTCACCTATGTGGCCTTGGTTCTCTTCTTTAGAGAAATGGTGCTGGGAATACAAAGCTGGTCAGAGGGCTAAACCATCCCCACCTGTGTCCATGTGACATGTCCTCGACTGGGGATAGAAAAGTGACCTGGGTCTGATGAAGGCAAACTGAGCAGCTGAGGGGAGTCTAACCTGCATCCTGGTCCCTGACCACATCCGGTGTGGAGTAAAGTGTACGGAATGAATGTCTTTCTCACTGCTATGTCCGCAGAACCCAGCCTAGTGCCTGACTCAGAAAGCATGCACAGTACCAGTTAGTTGAGGGAATGAACGAATGAATGAAAGAAATTTTCCCAGCCACCTGTGGAGTACCTGGGTGAGTGTGTGCTTCCCTATCACCTCGTGCATTCTCTCCCTTGAATCCTCAGAGAGAGACAACAAAAGCAATGCCCAGGGCTTCCCTGGTGGCGCAGTGGTTGAGAATCTGCCTGCCAATGCAGGGGACATGGGTTCGAGCCCTGGTCTGGGAAGATCCCACATGCCACAGAGCAACTGGGCCCGTGAGCCACAATTACTGAGCCTGCGCGTCTGGAGCCTGTACTCCGCAACAAGAGAGGCCGCGATAGTGAGAGGCCCGCACACTGCGATAAAGAGTGGCCCCCACTTGCCACAACTAGAGAAAGCCCTCACACAGAAATGAAGACCCAACACAGCCATAAATAAATAAATAAATAAAGCAAACTGTCAACAAGTAAAAATAAATAAACACTATAAAAAAAAAAAAAAAAAAAGCAATGCCCAGGGACCTCTCTGAAGGAAGGCAGAAACTGCCAAAATGAATTCACTTAAAAGACTCCTCACCAGGAGGCAGCCCCTGGAGAGCCCGCTTTCCGGGGGAGCAAATCTCCTCCTTCATCACCATGTGCTGCCCTCACTGCTATAGCTCACCCTGTCCAGTGGTCTGTCCAGCTCTCGGTAAAGCCGATTTGCCCAACTCACTTGCAAGTCTGAGAGGTAATCACTGGCTTCCTCCAGTGTTAATATTCCAAGAGAACTTCCCAGAGCCAGGCTGGAGCCCCAGCTGGTTTGGTTGGGTGTGGCCCTGCCTCTCTCCTCCCACACTGCCCATGCTCTGCACGAGAAATCCACAGATAAGGCAGAAATAGAAACCAGGTGAAAGTCTGGGCTGGGGCCAAGAGACTCCTGCTGGGAATTGCCAAGGGCAGACTGGCCCTGGAATAGTCAGCTCGCTGGCCTTAGGGAGAAAGGCTGGGGGACCCCAGGGTCCGGCTTCAGGTGCAGAGGGTTCCATCCTACTCTACTTGACTCCCTAGCAAGTCAAAATTGAGATTGGTGAGACCTGCAAATGGAAGAATAATTACAGGAGAGGAGGATGGGGGAGCCAGATCCCCAAGAGACTTCCTTGTTTACCAGGCATGGTGTCTGCAATTGTTCTGGGGGTGGGGTGTCTGCAGGGAGCAGCAACATGGTTTGGGGGAATTTGTGAAGCCAAAGCAAGTTAGGGATGAAGGGATTGGCAAGGAAGGGACAATAAGGGATTTTGGCAGCCTGGAAACCTTTTCTGAGCATTTAAGGCAAATTCTATCTTATTCCTTCTCCCCTAAGTGATAGACACACTTGGGTATAAAAGAAGGTTACAAATAATTCTTCATACTTCACACTTCAGAAAGGATTTTCACATCCATCTCCTTGCGTGATTCTACAATAAGGTGGCAAGTAAGATCATTTTATTCCACTTTACAGATGAGGAAACTGAGATCCGGGAGGTAAAACAACTTACCTAAAACAGCAATAATAAATACAGTTGCATCAAGAACTTTCTATTTTCCTAACACTAAGTTTTTACATAACCTATGTGACAATCTAAGGTTAGGAAATGTGGCCAGTGTGCACCAGCACAGATCTGAGCATCTTTTCACCACATCTCTGCCTCTGCACAGAAGGAGCAAATGGCCAAACCAGGAGTGGACCCCAAGGCTCTGAGAGATGGCCCAGTGCCCTTGGCTTGGCAGACCACACAGCCCGAGAGAGAGACCTCAGAAACCACCCTCTGGAGTCTGGGGGAATCAAGAAGAACCCCCATAACCCATAAAACCCTGGCGGTCCAGTGGTTAAGACTCCGTGCTTCCACTGCAGGTTTGATCCCCGGTGGGGGAACTATGATCCCGCATGCCGCACAGTGCACCCAAATAAATAAATAAATAAAACTGGTCTTGTATTTATTTTTAAAAAACCAACAAAAAAACCCCTGGATCTGACATGTGTAGGTGTGGGCATAACACATGCCAAGCTGTTAGCATCACATAGAATCACTGGGAATTCCAAAACCTGCACTGTTTTCCCATCCCATCCCACTCCCTGTCTCCCAGACCTGAGTCCTCTGGTGACCTAAGGGGGTTCACTCCAGGGCCTCCCTTCTGGAAGCTGAGCCCATCCTGCTGTTGGACACCCTGCTTCCTGTGTCACACCAGGGGCAGAAGCCAGCTTTCTTGGGCATGCTGCTTAAACAGGAAAATTAAAAATACCATTTGGAACAGCAGCGGCAAACAGAGCCTTCTGTCTAAGGGTCTTTCTGCCATTCTCCCAGTTTCTGGGTACCTTCTCTACTAGAGATGTTTTTCCCGGGAGGGTGAAGGGATGCGGGGTGGAGATGGACATTACCCTTTTCTTAAGAAGGTCTTTGTTACTGTTGTTTCCATCTTTCTCGAAGGCTGAGAGTCCCTGCAGAGCTGTGAGGGCTACTCAGTGCCATGGAGACAACTGTGATATCAAAGGGGAGGATTATGGCTCCAGCGGGGAGGGAGGAGTGCCAGCCTGAGCCGGCGACTGACAAGAGAAGATGACAAGTCACTTAGGCCCCATGTTGAGAGCCAGTGGCAGAGGGTGAGATGCAGAGACAGGCCTTGTCAATTCTGAAGGATTGCCAGTATCACAGGAAACAACACTGTCTTTAAAAAGGAGCCTAGGAATAAACCTACCTAAGGAGACAGAAGATCTGTATGCAGAAAACTATAAGACACTGATGAAAGAAATTAAAGATGATACAAACAGATGGAGAGATATACCATGTTCTTGGATTGGAAGATTCAACATTGTGAAAATGACTATACTACCCAAAGCAATCTACAGATTCAATGCAATCCATATCAAACTACCAATGGCATTTTTCACAGAACTAGAACAAAAAATGTCACAATTTGTATTGAAACACAAAAGATCCCGAATAGCCAAAGCCACCTTGAGAAGGAAAAACGGAGCTGGAGGAATCAGGCGCCCAGACTTCAGACTATACTACAAAGCTACAGTAATCAAGACAGTATGGTACTGGCACAAAAACAGAAACATAGATCAATGGAACAGGACAGAAAGCCCAGAGATAAACCCACCCACATATGGTCACCTTATTTTTGATAAAGGAGGCAAGAGTATACGATGGAGAAAAGACAGCCTCTTCAATAAGTGGTGCTGGGAAAACTGGGTAGCTACATGAAAAAGAATGAAATTAGAACACTCCCTAACACCATACACAAAATAAACTCAAAATGGATTAAAGACCTAAATGTAAGGCCAGACACTGTAAAACTCTTAGAGGAAAGCATAGGCAGAACACTCTATGACATAAATCGCAGCAAGATCCTTTTTGACCCACCTCCTAGAGAAATGGAAATAAAAAAAAAATAAACAAATGGGACCTAATGAAACTTAAAAGCTTTTGCACAGCAAAAGAAACCATAAACAAGATGAAAAGACAACTCTCAGAATGGGAGAAAATATTTGCAAATGAAGCAACTGACAAAGATTAATCTCCAAAATTTACAAGCAGCTCATGCAGCTCAATATCAAAAAAACAAATAACCCAATCCAAAAATGGGCAGAAGACCTAAATAGACATTTCTCCAAAGAAGACATACAGATGGCCAAGAAGCACATGAAAAGCTGCTCAACATGACTAATTATTTGAGAAATGCAAATCAAAACCACAATGAAGGGGCTTCCCTGGTGGTGCAGTGGTTGAGAGTCTGCCTGCCGATGCAGGGGACATGGGTTCGTGCCCCGGTCCGGGAGGATCCCACGTGCCAGCTGGGCCTGTGAGCCATGGTCGCTGAGCCTGTGTGTCCGGAGCCTGTGCTCTGCGACAGGAGAGGCCGCAACAGTGAGAGGCCCGCACACAGCAAAAAAAAAAAAACAAAAAACCTACAATGAGCTATCACCTCATACCGATTAGAATGGGCATCATCAGAAAATCTATAAACAAATGCTGGAGAGGGTGTGGAGAAAAGGGAACCCTCTTGCACTATTGGTGGGAATGTAAATTGATACAGCCACTATGGAGAACAGTATGGAGGTTCCTCAGAAAACTAAAAATAAAACTACCATATGACCCAGCAATCCCACTACTGGGCATATACCCTGAGAAAACCATAATTCAAAAAGAGTCATGTACCACAGTGTTCATTGCAGCACTATTTACAATAGCCAGGACATGGAAACAACCTAAGTGTCCACCGACAGATGAATGGATAAAGAAGATGTGGCACATATATACAATGGATTATTACTCAGCCATAAAAAGAAATGAAATTGAGTTATTTGTAGTAAGGTGGATGGACCTAGAGTCTGTCATACAGAGTGAAGTAAGTGAGAAAGAGAAAACATATGCTAACACATATATATGGAATCTAAAAAAAAAAAATTGTTCTGAAGAACCTAGGGGCAGGACAGGAATAAAGACACAGACATAGAGAATGGACTTGAGGACACGGGGAGGGGGAAGGGTAAGCTGGGACGAAGTGAGAGAGTGGCATGGACTTATATATACTACCAAATGTAAAACAGATAGTTAGTGGGAAGCAGCCACATAGCACAGGGAGATCAGCTTGTGGTTTGTGACCACCTAAAGGGGTGGGATAGGGAGGGTGGGTGGGAGACGCAAGAGGGAGGAGATATGGGGATATATGTATATGTATAGCTGATTCACTTTGTTATACAGCAGAAACTAACTCACCATTGTAAAGCAATTATACTCCAATAAAGATGTTAAAAAAAAAAAAAGTAAAACGGAGCCGTCCCCCTGAAGTGGGGACACCTGGAAAGTAGCAGCTGGCAGCAGGGCTGGGGGTGGGGGCAGGACCAAGCAAATGGCCGGGGGTTGGTCCTGGTAACACAGCACTGATGGAAGTGGGACAGGAAATAGACAAAGAAAGAGGGAGGGGAGAGGCCAGTCTGTTGGCCAAGGCAGAAGGAATGGATCCTCCAGAAGGGCGGGACTGAGGCTCCCAAGACGTGGGTATTCTGGAGCCAGAAGGTTTGGCTAGACCTGCATATAGTAAGGGTTCAATAAGCAATTGCCATAGAGGACGGGCAACCTCAGAGGTGAGTCCCAGGGCTCAATCAATTGACCAGGATGTGTTGTGAGCTCACCTTGTGCCTGATGACATGCTAGGCAACTTATCAGACACAGCAAATATTAGGCATGTCCCTGCCTTCCTGATTGGCTGCAAGTACATATCAAAGACACATCCATTCCTGAGGGTCCAGAGCTCGTGGCAAGTAGGTGGGTAGGGAGTGGCTAGGCTGGAGGCACCCCTCAGGAGAACTGGCAGCAGGAAAGAAGGCAGAGGGGAGAACTGGGTGGTCCCATGGAAACAATCTACTTAATTTCTCTGGACCTCAGTTTCCTCATCTGTACAATGGAACACCTTGCACTGTAGGATGCTGCATCAAAGACACTCTTCCTACCTTTCCACCAAGGTCCAGTTTCTTTTCTTCTGTAGCAGCAGGGAGCAGTCCCTGACATCCATATCTCTCAGAACAGAAATAACTCGGGCCATGATTTATCATCAAGCAGAGGAAGAAAGAAAATCATGGTGGTATCTTTGAGGCAGGTGGTAACATCTCCCAAGAGCCCCCTCCACCAGTATCCCATCCCGCCACGCCCAAAATAAATAGGGGAGACACATATTCCAGGCTCTCCCTGACACATCTAATGAATATCTGATGGAAACGTCTGCAAAGCAAACAGGAATCTAATCTATCCCTTCATTCAGCCAAATGGAAACAGCAGGATATCCATGGCTGAGCCTCCAGCTTCTGGCGGGGGACACGAAGAAGGAAAATGGAAACAGATTACAGTCAGTCTGATATCCAAATAACAAATAGGTATCCTGGAGAGAAATGTGTTTTATTGATGTTCGGGCAGAGATCCACTGATTTCCTTGTCTGCCCTTGCCACTTTAATTGAGGAAGGTGCTAGTTAAAAGTCAAAGGAAAAATAAAATGAAAGAGGGTGCTTAAAGGCTGGCAGTCGTCTGCTCCCGAGCACATCCAATCACACGTATGCACCACACACACTTTGTAATGAATTCTCCCAACAACCCAAAGTGTCCGTTGAAACTGGCCAGTGACTGGGCACAGTTCATTTTCCCAGGGGTTGACAGGTGTCTGGGCTTCAAGGCAGAAGGATTGCACAGGAAGGAAATAGCTTTGGGCCTGGCACTGGGGGCTGGGGATGTAGGTTTCTGTAGGGGAGAGCTGAGATTGGCCTGGGGTTCAAGCAGAAAGGGGATGTGGCCTCCCAGAGGCCAGGGAGGGGCAATGGGATCTTCACAACAACCCTCACAAAAATCTCAGCTCTGGAGCCAAAAAAATAGTAGAGGGAAGGGAAAATGAAGCAAAATCGTGGAAGGCAGGCAAACAGCTCAAAGGAAAGGAAAGAAGAAAAGGTATTAAAAAGGGGACAAAGTGGCCAGGCCCTAGTGCCGCTCCAGCCCTGGATGCTTCATTATCATCAGGACCACCATCTACCTCTGAAGATGCCAGGTAGGAGGGAGATTTTTGTGATACTATAAATATAGTTTATAGGCTTTGGTTTATCTTTATGACAGACCCAATAAATAATTTACTGGTCAGTAAAAGATCAAAGAAACTGCTAGAATTGCAGCCTGAAATATCAAAACCTCTAATGTTTGTATGGAAGCGATACCAACCCCGCAAATTTACTGTTTGATGGGATAAGTTTATGGTCCTGTGTCCAGGGCCCCAAAAGGTAAAACTTTTTTTTTTTTTTTTTGCTGTACGCGGGCCTCTCACTGCTGTGACCTCTCCCGTTGTGGAGCACAGGCTCTGGACGCGCAGGCTCAGTGGCTATGGCTCATGGGCCCAGCCGCTCCGCGGCATATGGGATCTTCCCGGACTGGGGCACGAACCCGTGTCCCCTGCATCGGCAGGCGGACTCTCAACCACTGCGCCACCAGGGAAGCCCAAGGTAAAACTTTTAAGAAAACAGAATAAACAAAACCATGGGCCAAATAGACATAGGAACAGACATAATAAGAAGAGAGCTGGAATAAAGCAGCTGACATCACGACATCGTTGTTACTGTGGGAAGTTACAATGACCCAGTCCCACCCTATTCCCTCACAAAGGACCTCAGAGGGATGTGAATAGTTATAACAGCCAACAAAATACATGTGATCAACCTTCTAAGAAATCACTGGAAAGAAACCCCAGATCCGAGTGAGTGAAGAATCAATGGTCCCAAATCCAGTCAAGGTAATACAGGCATTTTTCCCAGGAAGACTGGATATGATCGTAGTTAAGGTCTGGGAATCCCAGGGGAGAAAGGCTGTACTAATAGGAGATGCCAGGCCTGGATCCTGGAGGAGAAAGCCCAAAGCAAGCCCCACCCATTTTCTTCCCGCCTTGGCTCTGTCCTAGAGCTCAAGCCAACTGTCCAAGCTCTGTCTCCCTGCCCCCTGCAAAACAGCTGTTCCTTGGCCATCCTCGGCCTCCGGATGTGCACCCTGCCAATGGATCTGGGGTAGAGGCCCTGGGAGCTGGCTTGGGGCTGTTGGGTCAGGAAATCCAAAGTCCCAGGTAGGGGAAGGGCCAGAGTAAGGCCCTCTGAAGCACAAGCTCAGCACAACGTCTATAGATGGCAGGAGCCCCAGGAGCAAGTGTTTGTTGGGGTTTATCCAGCACTGGCTGAAAGGGAGAGACACAGATGCCACAAGTATTCCAGACTCAAGAGAGGCATTTGCGACAATGACAAATGATGATTGGTTCATAGGGCCCCACTGTGCACTGGCTTCCGCTAGCCCCCAGTCCATGCTCACCTCTGGACCGATGAGTCATTTTCCCTATCGTCCTGGAAAAAGGAGGAGCTCCAAAGAGCAGAGGGAAGTCTCTGCCCACCGAAAAGTAACAGCCCCGTTGTAAATTGTTCCAGAGCAATTCTTTTTTATCAGTCTTGGGTGAGTTAGCATGAGTCAGCCCCCCCTTGAGCCCAGTTACTCCTGGGTATCGTTGTCCCTCTTACCCTAGACTTTTAAAATCAATTTTTATTGGAGTATAGTTGATTTACAATGTTGTGTTAGTTTCTGCTGTACAGCAAAGTGAATCAGTTATACATATATCCACTCATTTTTAGATTCTTTTCCCATATAGGTCATTACAGAGTATTGATTAGAGTTCCCTGTGCTATACAGTAGGTTCTTATTAGTTATCTATTTTATATCCCAATCTCCCAGTTTATCCCTCCCGCCCTCCCTTTTCCCCTTGGTAACCATAAGTTTGTTTTCTACATCTGTGACTCTATTTCTGTTTTGTAAGTGGGTTCATCTGTACCATTTTTTTAGATTCCACATATAAGCAATATCATATGGTATTTGTCTTTCTCTGTCTGACTTATTTCACTCAGTATGACAATCTCTAGGTCCATCCATGTTGCTGCAATGGCGTTATTTCATTCTTTTTTATGGCTGAGTAATATTCCATTGTATATAAGTGCCACATCTTCTTTATCCATTCATCTGTCCATGGACATTTAGGTTGCTTTCATGTCCTGGCTATTGTAAATAGTGCTGCAGTGAACACTGAGGTACATGGCCCTCGACTTCTGCCCTAGACTTTTAACAGGACAAGTACTAGTGGCATTTGGGTGGGATGAGTATTTTTGTGTAGGACTGTCCCTGCTCATTGCAGGATGTTTAGATGATCCCTGGTCCAGACCCAGTGATTATTGAGAGCCAGGAGCAGTCCTTAGTCATGGAGACAACCAAAGTCCCACATGGTTCTACGCACGGCCTCTCCCATGTGCAATACTGCCTCTCTACTTGGGAACCACTGCTCAAAGTAGGGAATGGACTTGAGGACACAGGGAGGGAGAAGGGGAAGCTGGGACGAAGTGAGAGAGTGGCATGGACATATATACACTATCAAACGTAAAACAGATAGCTAGTGGGAAGCAGCCGCATAGCACAGGGAGATCAGCTCGGTGCTTTGTGTCCACCTAGAGGGGTGGGATAGGGAGGGTGGGAGGGAAATGCAAGAGGGAGGGGATATGGGGATATATGTATATGTATAGCTGATTCGCTTTGTTATACAGCAGAAACTAACACAACATTGTAAAGCAATTATACTCCAATAAAGATGTTTTAAAAAAATATATACAACTAGGGAAGAAAAACTTGGGGAAAGCCATGGCCAGTTGGGAGACACAGACATGAGAATAGACAGATACAACAGATCAGACAGAAATGGGGACAGATAAACCATCCTGGGGGGCAGCCAGGATAGTTTATGATAAACCTGATGCACTTCTACAAACTGATACAATCAGCAAAATTGGCATTTGGTTCTTTTCTTTCTATGAGAGAGAGAGGTGAAGACACCTTAAACCCAGCTGCCACCTTGAAAGAGACAATCAGCCATTGCCCAGTTTACCAAGTCTCCCCGAACATCCCTTTGGGATTTGGAAACCGGATGAGATGAAACAGACAGATCTGTCTTTCTCTTTCATTCTCCTTCCCAGCCTGCCCCTCCCTGACCTCACGGGCTGTCCTATCCCTAATGGAAGCCAATTGCTGACAGATTGGTGGCAGGTTGCTTTGCTGTCTTCCTATGTGACTTCTCCCCACTTAGAGTAGGAGGCAGCCGCTGGCAGGGCCAGCAAAAATGTCAGGTCGTAAACAAGCTAGCCAGCAGCTCCATTCATTAGAGCAACTCAGTGCTGTGCATCAGGCCCAGACTGCAGCCCAGTCTGGGGCGAGTCAAAGTGGAGGTCTCTGTGCCCCCATTCACTCCCAGGAGGGGTCCCTGGGGATGAGGCCAGCACTCCAGTCCTTTCCCCTGCCCCTCCCATCCCCAGGGCTCAGCCTCAGAAGAGCCCTGCTCAAGGGGAGGACTGAGGTAGGAGCACTCCAGGGCCCCAGGGAGGACTCTTTCCTTCCACTGTAGAGAGAGGACACTGAACTGCAGAAGGGGAAGCAATCTACCTGCACCCTGCTTTGCCAGCTTTGTCATTCTGTCGCTCGAACCCAGAGTGGTCACTGTATCACAGGCCCCATCCCTGCATCCGCACACACACATCTGATCCAGGCAATCAGCTGAAGGGCCCAGGGGCCCAGAATTCCCAAAGGATGCTGAGTGGAGGCCCCATGTGGAGTGTGGCGTGTGTCCCGCACGTGAGTTGTCTGGGTCCCTTCCCCAATTGTCACCTAAAATTAAGAAGGAAGGCCCTTTCTTCCTCCGTCAGGACCACGGGAACGCAGCTCTGCTTTCATAGCTGGCCTCTGTTTCCCTTCTCTGCTCCGAAACAAATCGACTGGGGCGTTCTGTGCTATTGAGTGCAACAGACCACTTCATTGAATCTGTGGAACCTCGGGGTACGGACTGTGTACACATACATAGCACGGAGATTGATAATTACTATCTTTACCACTTACTGAGCACCAACAATCCGTGATAGCCTCTGAACCAAGCTCTTTATATACATTAATTTATTTGATGCTAATAACAATCCCATGAATTGGGTGCTATTATTATTCCTCATTTTTAAAGCCAAGGCAACTGAGGCTCAGAGAGGTTAAATAACTTGCCAAGGACCACACGTGTGCCATGCTCTACTCTGTGGAGCACTGTACACAGAACAGAGACTTAATACTTGACACACCAAAGAGCGAATTAAAGACTCAGTTTTGTCTTCCGTGACTCAACTTTCTAACCCCACCCTGCAGCCAAACCCAGCCAGCTAAGCTATTTGTTTATTCAGTAAAGACTTATGGAGCACTTACTCAATTTTGTTCACTGCTGTGAATGGGTACAAAAAAGCAGCCACTGGAAAAGTTAATGGAAACATTCAACTAATAAAAAGTTAGCAACATTTTAACATTAACTCGAATTAATGTCAAGGTTACCTGTTTCCACTTTTAGCTAATTAAATGTTAGTGAAATGGTGCAGAACTACTTGACTACAGAGTAAGGTAGCGAAAAGAACTCTGGATCTGAAGTCAGGGATCCTGGGTTCCAAAACCTCACAAGCCCCCTCAGCACGTGAACAGAGCGAGACACGACCTTTCCAAGCCTCTGCCTGCATTTCCAACCTGAGACTGAGAATCCCTCCCACCACCACAGAGTCACCATCAGGACTCAGAGGGACAATGCACAACAGTGAGATTTATAAACCTTAAAGCTCCAGAAACATGTGAGATGGCATTCTTTTTTTTTTTGAAGATTGAAATTAGTCCATTGACCGTGTTTTTTTTCAAAAGCAATAACGGGCAATTTGTCCATAAGCTCATAAATTGACTTGAAACTTTCCCTGAAAACAATTTGCTCTTTCCACATGATTTGCAGTATGACGACATAACACTGTTGCTAGGCTACCATGTGAAGGATTTTTTAATTTGATGATAGCAGAGAAGGGAAACCATAATTAAAATAAGGCAGGATAGTGACATGGGTTAGCGCCAACAGCCTGGTCATTGGGTTTGTGTCTCATTTTCAACAGTTTTCACACTTGGTGGTGTTTTATAGGAATCGGGCACCTTTCTTTCAGTCCAACCAGACGACAACTCCCGAAGGCAAGAATGGTGTCTTCACTACCTTTTCATCCCTCCACCTCCCACCGCCTAGCACAGCTCCCCTCTGGAAGGGAACAGTGTGGGAATGTCTATTGCACAGACCGGAATAACACAGGAAGCATCCCATACCCCCAGTCAAGGGTCACGTTCGACAGGAAATGCTATAAACTTCAGGGTTAGGTTTGAATTTTGATTAAGGAATCCATCAGGGGAGAAAAAGCAAAAGAAGGAGTGTGCCATCCTTGGAGCGACGCGGCTACAGCAGGTCAGCTGAACCTGTCACATCACCATGGGCAGTTGTGATTCTAATAATAGATGACACCCATGGAGTGCTTCCTTTGTCCATTGCCATGTTCAGCCCATCTAATTCTCTCGACAACTATGAAGTCCAGTGAGTAGTCCTGCTTTGCAGATGAGGAAGCAAAGCACAGAAAGGTCAAGAAACCTGACCACACCCACAAAACAAAACCCACAGCTGAAGGGTGAGCTGAGTTCCCACTGAACCCAGAGCCCTGGACCACTGAGTAAACTGCCTCTGGATGCAGCAAGCAGAGTAAGTTATCTTGGTTTCCACTCAAAATGAGATCATTCTCCAACTTTCCAAAAAAGGAGAAAGCCAAAGAGAACAATGATGTTTTTCTCATTCAGGTAAGTCCAGATTTGTGGGGAGATGGATGGAGCGGAGCCGCACGTGGCTTTTGGCCAGAGTCAGAGTGGTCATCTTTCTACTGGCTATGACTGATCCAAGATGGGGCCTGGCTGACTTAATTTTGCAAACTTAACAAGTGAACTAGAGACAAGGGCCAGCGCTGCTGTGCAAACTGGCCAGAGGTATTTCTTGGCTGGGAATGTCTCTCCCTCCCAGTCATAAACACAATACAATGTCAGAGCTGAATGCTGGCGAAATTACTTGGCTGGTTACCAAGTATTTTTAACAGTAGCGTCCTTCAATTTCTCTCCCTTGGCTTGACCTAACTATGGAGGAGATGGATGCCTGGCAAGACTTGGAGCTTGCTTGGAAAGCCACACTCTGCAGCCGTGGAGGGAACCATGAGACTCAAGACCCTAGTACAGTGACTAGCAAATGAGAGGATACAGCAAATGGGGCACGTGTGCACGTGCAGACGCACAGCCTGGTAGTCCTAATAGCACTAAGGACCTGTGGCATTGTGCTTCCTGGTAGACCCAGTCTTGGTGTCAGGGCGAGACTTGTACCCTCAAGCTCTCTCAAACAAGGTTTTCAGAAAAAAATGTTATTCCACACTGAGGATATTGAATGATTGAGTGAATATTAATCATTTATGAACTCCAGAAAAAACCTAATTCTCAAAATGTTTCAGGTCTTTAACACACTTTTAAGCAAGTTCAAGCTAAGTCCTTTCAAATTATTGAACGTAAACGCCGACCATTATTTAACTATAATGACGTCATAGATAAGACATTAATCTTTTAGCTCATTAGTTACTGGTTTATTCCTACACTCACAGGGGTGAGGAATCACCTCTGCCCACAAGGAGCTTGTGCCTAGTAGGAAAGAGGAGGCACGTACATGAATAATCTCAATTCAAGGCACTGTGTGATCAATGCCACTTGTAAGTAAAGAGAGGGAGTGTTTGCTTCTAGGTGGGCAATCAGAGGAGACTTCGTGCAGGAGGCACCTAGGAAAGGAACTTGAAGAATTAAGAGCAGGATTTTTACTAAGTAGATTTGGAAGGAAAGGGGAGGAAAGGAGAAAGACTCAAAATTGGGTTAATGGAGTAAAAAGTGAACCAGTTTAACCTGAGCGTGAAGTTTACGTGGGGTGATGAGTGTGGCATAGTATTGGGAATGTAAAGTGGGACCAGATTGTGCTAAGCTGTGAACGTCAAGGCAGGGCTTACGGGATTTATTTGGGATACAATGGGGAGACATTGAAGGTTATTGAGCAGGGAAGACAAATGATCAAATTAGTTTGTTCCCAGTCCCTATTTTTTTGAGAACATATGATCCTCTCTGGCAGACACTACATAGAGCCTAGACTAAAGCCAAAAGTACTCTCCCAGGCAGCGGCGAACCTGGCCGTGCTTCCCGCCTGCTCTCCGTGCCCAGAAAGCTCTTGAATTCGTCCCCTTTCTGGGCGCGCGGCCGAGGTCAGCTTCCCTAAGCTGCTCTCTCTAACTCCTGCTTTACTGAACACACTGCATGGTTCTTCAATGAGGCTCCAGATTCTTCTGCAGCGAAAATTCAATAACGGCAAACCTTTCTCTATTCCCAGAAAAATAAGTTAATTAATGATTGCCTTAATTATAAATTTTTCAACTACAAAATTATTGTTAAATGTTGGCCTCTGCTACAGCTCGCCTTTAATAGAATCTAGCATGAGATGCTACTTGATTAAGTACAAAATTATATTTTTAATTCGCCTGTGTTTTGAAGTTGGGCCCATCTGGATGGGAATCCTTGGTCCACCACTTACCAGCTCTGTGACCTTGGGCAAATCAATTGCCTTTTCTGAGCCTCAGTACACTCATCTGCAAAATGTGGGCAATTATGCCTTTCCCACCCGGTGTTAGGAGAACAAAATGCGATTAAACACAGGTGGAGTGCCTAGCCAAGTGGCAGGGTCTGGAAGGACTCAACAAGAGCTCCGTCCCTTGTTCCCTCACCCACTCCTTCTCACTTCTTCGGCCCTTGGGGGTGAGAAGTGTGCTTCCTGCTAAGGCTGGACTTACCAGCATGCTGAGATGCTCCGTAAAGTGGGAGGCAGTGCCACAGGGTGGAACCAGCATGGACTCTAGGTGTAAGACAGAAGTGGGTTCAAATTCTAGTAGTTCTCACTGGTGGCGTAACTTGAGCAAAATGTTTGTCTTCTCCAGTCTTCATCTCCTCCTATGAGAAATAACAGCAGTGCAGTTACTGCGATGATTCAGTGAGCAGGTACGTGCAATGTCCCTTAGCCTCTCACTTACTAGGGCTCAACTAATGTTAGCACTAGAAGCTTCCAGCAGCCACCCCTGGCAAGTTTGAGGACTGTCAGGCTCAGTTCTCTCCCCTCTTAAACCCACTGTTCCTGGTTCCACTTTCCTATTCTTTTCTCAATAGTTTCCATCTCCTTGCATTCCATTACCCCAGGAGGAGGTATATTATACTGAGTAATCATGTTGTCGCCCAAGACAGACAGACCTGCATAGGAATCTTGGCTCCATTATTCAGAAGCCCAGTGACCTGAACCAGAGGGTTCAGATTAAGTGAGAAAATGCAGGGAAAGCGCCTAGAAAAGCGCCCACTTGCGGCAGCCCTGTTGAGGGTAAGCCCTGTCGGTGCCATGTGTTTTGCTCCTGGCGGCATCCAGCTCCATCAGCCCTGTCATCATTGCCTCTTCCCGGTCATCTTGGGCTCCTGTCCAAATTCACATTCACAAACCCACAGCAGTACTGATCCTCTTGCCTTCAAAAACAAAAACCAGGGTCCCACATATATATATGACTGGTGGGGGGGCCTCATTTCCTGGGGGAAACTGGAGGGGGTGGCAGCCAGCACAGAGGAAGGCTAGTGGGCCCAGCAAAGGAGGCCAAGTTGATGATTTCCTATTCCTTCTTTGTACATTTTGCTTAAAGCAAAGCTCATTGCCACCTCCCCGCCTTAGTCAAAGGAACTGTTATTTCTGCCAACTTTCCCTGCAGACATTAATTAACTCTCTGCAAGGCATGGCCAGATCCCACAGAAGTCAGTGCCCCATAAGACAGAAGGGGACCCAAGTGGTACCTCCTCTCCCCTGCATGCACCAGGGAGGGGTAGCCATTTGTCCTCTGTCCCAGCCAGCCCAGGAGAGCTGGGGACTTTAGCCTCAGAAACTCGGCTTCGGAGAAGGGAATTATCCTATCTTCCTGAAAACCAGAGAAATGCCCTTACTGCAGGAAGGATCTAAAGTATTAAAATAATCACTTCCATTTGTATTTGCTCTGCTGTTTACAACTCATTGACCCCTATATCACCTCACTTCTTAGAGCTGGAAAGACCTTAGAACAAAGGTCATCTGGCTTTTTCATTTCACTGTGAGGAAATGAGGTTGGAGAGGCTGTGAGACTTGCTGAGAGTCATTGGAAATGCATTTGGCTGAGCCCAAATGAGATCTCAGCCCCCGGGTTCCTTCCACAGCTCCCCACAGTAGGACACAGCTGCTACTCTGGAAGCAAGTTCGGGCGTGGAGTAGACACAAAGTCTATCCATTTCTCAGTTAGCATTTCTATTATATTGAGCACCTACTATGTGCCAAACACTGTGCTAGTCACTTTCAGGTATATTTTTTCATGGGATTATCTTGCCCAGTTTTGGACCCCTGCCAGCACTGACTGGCACATAGTAGTTGCTCAATGAATGTGGGTTTTCTTCTTTGCTTTGGGAGCTGCATTGGGAGTAGAAAGAGAGTGGGTTTGGAGTCAGTCTGGGTTTGAATCTCATCCCTACCACTTGTCAGCTTTTTGGCTTTTACCTCTCTAAGCCTCAGTTTCCATACCTCTAAAATAGCGATAACAATGAAATTGGAGTATGGTGATAAGCTATTGCATGTGAAGGACCTATTACTCATAATAAGTACTCAATCAACTATAGTCATCTCTGTCATTCAGTGTGCTGTTATTGATATTGTTACATGCCTTCAAGGAGTTGATAATCTCAGAAGACACATATACACATAACCACAAAGCAAAGCAGAGCAGAGACTAGTGGAGGGCTATAGAGGTTCCAGGAATGCCCTTATGTCTGGGGATGATGGAAGGATTCCTAGAACAAGTGTCACTATAGTTGAAGGAGTTGAACAGATGGCGGGGGCAATGATGCTGGGAAAAGAGCAAGGGTAAGGATGAGGAGGCAAGAGAATACAGCAAGTATTCAGGTCCAAGAAGGTAGAAATTTAGAATTTTTGAAAGACTGGAGGTTTAGGAGAGTAGTGAAGATAAATCTGGAAAAATAGGTAGGATCAAATTGTGGAGGCTAAAGACTGAGGACCTTATTCTGCCAGCAGTGGGGACTCAGAGAAACATTTTGAATAGAGTAATGGTACGAAAATACCTAAGACTTAAAGTGATGAATTTGGCCAAGGGTTCAGTGTAATTTGGAAGACAGACATCAGAGAGTAGAAGCTACTGCAAGAGACCCAACTTGAGCAAATGAACGCCTGACAGAAGGAATAACATGGGGAGCGAACATAAAGGGATATAAGACAAAGGTCAGAGGTAAAGTAAAGAGGACTGAGCCACAGATTGGATGTGGAGTGAGGGAGAGAGAGGAATCAAAGATGGCTGGGGTGGAAGGGAGCTGAGAGAAGGGTGATGCCATTATCTCAGTGGGGAAGTAGCAAATGTTGATCAGAGACAAGGAGAAAGAACAGGAGGTCCCTTGCAAGGAGGGCTGGGGAGACCTCATTATGCAGAAAGAGATGGTGGAAAGAAAGATGCTGAAGGTACAGGAAAGAGAATAACCAAGAAAGCAAGACCCTGCACGAGGCCAGAAGCCTTATGGGGCCTCAGTCAGGACATGGGCTGGGAGTGGAAAGGCAAAGGAAGAACTTTAAGGTGGAGAGATGGAAAACTGAATTTCTTTGTCATACTCTCATTCATTCCATAAACATCCACTGAGGACCTATTACCTGCCAGACAGGAAGCTGACCCTTGTTACTCCTGCATCAGACTTCCAGCAACTTGGAGGCAAGGCCATCTGCTCAGGGAGAGGGGGTTAGGGTCCTTGGGAACTTATTTAGAAAGCCAGTTCCTTGGCTCACTCCCTCCCCCACAAAGATACCAATTCAGGAGCACTCTCCGGGTGGTTCTTTGGGAGATATCCCAAGACCACAGTTGGAGAAACTGAATTAGAAGCTCGCAAGAGTTTTGGGGTCACAGCTGAGATCCAAGATCTGCAGAGGACCCAGGCTACATCCTTCACAGTCATCCTAGGAGTGTGGGTGTGAGGCAGTACGTGGGGCTCACCCATCATTGGGATGAACAAGGAAATAGCAGGTGAAGGGAAGGGGGGTGATTGCAGGAATCACTAGGAAAACACTGCAAGTGGCCCGACTCTAATCTCCATTAGGCTTTGCCCACCCCGCAATTCTGACTTCATCTTCCAACTTTTCCCAACCCCTAAAAACCCTTCTAGGAGCTCCAGAGAACTAGACTCCTAAGGCTTCTAGGCTTCCTTCAACTCTGATATTTAATTACAGTTACACTTAACACATATTCAATGATCAGATCTGTTCAAAGGAGGAGACAATCCTCATGATAGTGCCTAATTTTTTTTTTTTTTTTTTTTTGCAGTACACGGGCTTCTCACTGTTGTGGCCTCTCCCGTTGCAGAGCACAGGCTCCGGACGTGCAGGCTCAGCGGCCACGGCTCATGGGCCCAGCCGCTCCGCGGCATGTGGGATCTTCCCAGACCGGGACACAAACCCGTGTCCCCTGCATCGGCAGGCGGACTCTCAACCACTGCGTCACCAGGGAAGCCCATGCCTAATGTTTTTGATGAATGTCACGGTGTTCAGAGCAATTTCATGCACATTACTGTACAGGATATTACATCAGCATTCCTCCAAGTATGAGCCATAGGCCACCAGCATCAACATCTCTTGGGAGTATGGTAGGCATGCACATTTGTAGGTCTCAGCCATGACCTGATATATCAATCATCTCGAGAGCCAGGACGCTGGAAACTGAACCTGTAATACGCCCTGGGGTGATTCTAAAGAAAACTATAAATTGGCAATTTATAATCTGGTCTCTGTCCCTAATTCCTGGTACAGAGCTTCAAAAATTCTTAGAATTTCCTGATAGGAGTGTCTCATTCATAATGAGCCTCTTTTGATCATTCCTGAGTTTATGCTAATTGTGAGCCCTTAGATAGTTCCAAGGGAGGGGATGACCATGCCAGAATGACCAGTCCCACCCCCTAACCTCTGGGGAGGAGAGAGGGACTGGAGATTGAGGTCCATCATGTAGCTATTGATTTAGTGCCTATATAATAAAACTCATATAAAAACTCTGGACACTGAAGCTCAGTGGACCTTCCTGGTTGGTGAACATATTATGTGTTGTTGGGAGGTGACTAGACCTGATTCCATGGAAGCTCTGGCCACACTCCCCACCCTGAGACCATTTGGAAGTTCCTGAGTTGTATCCTTTACAATAAAACTGTAATTGTAAGTATAGCACTTTCAGGGAGTTAGCAAATTAACCAACCTAAAGGGAGGTTATGGGAACCCTTGAATTTGTAGCCAAGTCAGACAGAAGTGCAGGTAAGATAGGGCCCCATTTGTGGCTGGCATCTGAGTTAAGAGCAGTCTTGTTGGGGACCTTGGTCTTTAACTCTGGGATCTGATGCTAACTCCGGGTAGTGTCAGAATTGAATTGGACTGCAGGATACTCAGTGGGTGTCAGAGAATTGTCAGAACACAGGAACCATAGCCCTATATAAGTCAAACCACAATCTTATAAGTTACATAGCCACATCCCATGTTACAGATGAGGAGACTGAGAGACAGGGAGGGTAAGCGACTCCCCCATAGGCAGGGAGCCATTCTGGAGAAAAGCAGGAATATGAAGTTGGGTCCTTGGCCCCAGGTCATGCCTCTTCCCTCCAGGGTACAGCTGCCTCATGGTCCACTATACCCCCAAAATGGTAGTAAAATCACAAAGCTCAGGGGCTGGGACCAGCCTTGGGTTTGGGGGTGAGGGTCGGGGGGATCACCTAAGTCAACCCAACAGAGCCAGCTGCCAGGGAGGTAATGAAAAAGAGCTGAGGCTCTGAGACCTTTGAAAGTTTAAATTCTATACCTTTCTGACTGTGTGTGTCTTGTGTAATCCTCAAAGATTTGTCATTGTGACAGCCTTGGAAAATTACAGGTGACTTGAAGCAATTTAATGATAATAAAAACAGTAAACAGCACTGCTTCTCCCTCTAATTTCCCAGCATCTTTATCATATAAATGCCTCCTATTCTTTTCCCCACAGACGATTAATGAAGCTGCAATTGCCATACTGGATGCTGTGCTCACGTCTCCTTAATTCTCTTTCTGCTGTAGCTCCGGCACTGAAGCCCCTCTCAGCTTCAATGGCAGGGATCTCACAGAGCCAGCCAGACTTCAGAGGCAGCCCTCGGAGAGGCACCCAGGCCTCCTCCATGGACCAGATTTTCCTCCCTTGCTCCTCACCCTAATGGCCCAGGGCTGGCTTCTCCAGACAAGTTTCTCCAGGACCCCTGGTGATCTGAGCAGCCACAAATTGACCTTTTCTCCGGGCATCTCCTTTCCTCACTCCTCATGTTAATATGCCCCTTAAAGAGCTGCAAACTCAACAAGTCTCTCTTATGCAGGTTAATTCAGAGGCAGCCAAGCTGTGATCAAATGACCTTTACTCACGTCCCTGCTAATTTTGACGGGCAGCTCCATTTCCCTTCTCGCTCCTGGTCCCCCCTTACTCTAAATTGGAAATCTATCAATTTTCTAAGTAAATGGAAAATAAAGACACACAGGCACAAGCAACACACACTCACCCACATACACACTAACATACGCTTGTTGAGACGGGGCTAGATTGGGCCTGCTTTTTTTTTTAAATACTAAATTTCGTGGAAGAATGCTAGAGCTGGATCCTGAGTTGATGCCAAAAGAAAATAAAGTTTCCAAGAGAGAATCCCTCCTCCACGATTTTATCTCTTGCTTCATCAGTGAGGTACAATCACAATCATAAGCAGGGAGAATAATAACAATAAAAAGTAACATTTAGCAAGTGCTTCCTGCTTGCCGGTCATTTCCCAAAGATTATCTCATTTTTATTTTCTCAACACCTCTATGAAATGAGAACTATTATTATCCCCATTATATGGAAAAAGAAATTAAGGCTTTAAGAGATTATGGAAAATGCTTAAGGACACACATACAGAAGGCGGCAGAGTGAGCATTTGAACCTGGATGGTCTGATTCCAAAGTCAAGTTCTTGCTTTGTTATTAGCAGCGTGACCTGGAACCTATCACATAATCACATTTAGCTTCAGTTTCCTCATCTGCAACAGGAGTATAATAAGACCGACCTCATCAGGCTCCTGGAGGATCAATTAAATGGTGACCATCCTTTGAAAGTTACAAATCACTGTCCGTTCACCATTATAACAAAGACTATTAATTCAATTAATGAATTACTGGTACAAGTATTTCCTGATCACCTACTATGTGCCAGCCCTGTCCTAGGTGTAGAGATACAGCAGTGACTGAAACAGATAATATCCCTGTCTCCAAGGAGCATGCATTCAAGTGAGGGAGACAGACTGACAAGAAACAAGTACAAAACATAGTTTATCAGATGAAGCTTAATGCCAGAGAGAAAATAAAGTGGGGAGGGAAGTATAAGGAGTGAGGGTGGGAGGGCTGCTCAGGGCTGAGCACACAGAGAAGGTGATATTTGGACAAGGTTCTAAGGGAATGAGGGGAGCAAGCAGAGCAGTTATGCAGAGAAAGAGTGTTCTGAGCAGTGGAACAGCAAGTACAAAGATCCTGAGGCAGAACCAGCAAGGAGGCCAGAGTGGATGCAGCAGAGGGAGGGAGGAGGGAGTAGCAGGGGTGAGTCCAGAGGGGTAAAGCAGGTGGTGGGCCTTGTAAGACCTTGCAGGTCATTGGCTTTTACTCTACTTGCCGTGGCGGGGAGGGGTTTTGGGCAAAGCAGTGACAAAGTCTTAACATTTTTAAAGAGTCACTCTGGCTACTACAGGAGGGCAGGAGCAGAAGCAAGGACACGAGTTAGTAGGCTCTTGCCACTAATCCAGATGACAGAAGATAGTGGCTCGGACCAGGGAGCTGGCGACGGAGGTAATGAGGTGTATTTGGATTCTGGATATATTTTGAAGGTAGAACCAACCAGATATGCTGATGGATTGGATGTCAGTGTGTAAGAAAGCAAGGAGTCACTGATGACACCAAGGTTTTTGACCTGAGGAGCAGAAAGAATGGAGTTGCTGTTTACCAAAATGAGATATAGTAGGAGGAGCAGGTGTTACGGATTGAACTGTGTCCCTCAAAAATGATATGTTGAAGTCTTAACCCCCAGAATCGAGCATGTGACCTTATTTGGAAAGACGGTCTTTGCAGATGTAGTCAAGTTAAGGTGAGGTCATTAGGGTGGGCCCTAATCCAATATGACTCGTGTCCTTATAATAACAGGAAATTTGAGTACAGATTCACACAGCAGGGAAAACGTCATGTGAAAATTGGAGTTATGATGCCACAAGTCAAGGAATTCAGAAGCTAGGAGAGAGGCCTAAAACAGATTCATTCCTGGTGCCTTCAGAGGCAGCAGGGCCCTGCCCACACCTTGATGCAGACTTCTCACCTCCAGAACCATGAGACAATAAATTTCTGTTGTTTAAGCCACTTAGTTTGTGGCATTTGGTCAGGGCAGGTTTGGCGTGAAGAGTCAGTGGTTCATTTCTAGACATCCAAGTGGAGACGTCAATAAGCAGCTGAGTATGGAGTTCAGGGGGGCTAACTGAACTGCACACACACATCTGAGAGTCTTATCGGCTGTGAACTTAACAGCGATGGGATCAGCTGAGGTCACTTAGGGTAGATAGACAAGAGGTCCAAGGACTGAGCTCTGGGACGCTCCATCATTAAGAAGACAGGGAGTTAAAAAGCAGTTGGTGAGTAAAGAGGAAAACAGGAAAGATGTTCCGAAAGACAAATGAAGACAATGTTTTGAAAGGGTCAAACATCAAATCGCTGACATTTGACAGCAAGGAGTCAAGTTGGATGAAGATGAAGAATTGACCATTGGATTTAGCAACTCAGAGCTCATTTGTGACCCTGACAATGGCAGTTTCAGAGGTGGGAGTGACGTTTAATTGGAATGGGTTGGAGAGAGAATGAGAGGAGAAATTGGAGGCACAGGCACAGACATCTCTTCAGAGGAGTTTGCTAAAGGGAGACCTGGGGTCAAGAGAGAGCCTTTCTAAAGATAAGAGAGATAACAGTATGTTTTATGCTAAGATAAATGATGCAGCCAATTGGAGGAAACTGATGAGATGAGGAGAGCAGGAAGAACTGCAGAGTGATGTCCTTGAGAATCTGGTAGGGGCAGGACAGAGCACACACTTGCCCGGGAGCATGGGCGGTGCACCCACGGTCACAGGGGAGAGACAGGTAGACACGAGCAAGGTGCCCAGGTGGGTAGATGTGGTGGCGACTTGGGAGGTAAAGTCATCTGCTGAGAGTGAAGAGAGGGGAGGAGGTGCTGCAGCTCTGAGGAGGTGGAAAGCGAGGAGACAGGCATGGGGGAGAGTGAGAGGTGGGGAAACACAATAGGGTTGTGGGGCAGAACTCAGGGCACGTGCTCATGAATGTGCAGTAAGGCCCGTGCGATGAGCATGCACTTTTCTCCAGCCATGTTCAGCTGCCCACGTGTAAGCTCAAAGTCAACAGAGAGTTGCAGTTCATCTGAGGTGGGGTTTTGCTCCTGGAATGCAAAGACAAGGGGAGCAAAGGAAGAACAATTATGATGGACTGGGGAATTTAAGCTGGATATGGATAATAGGGAGGACCTGAGAAGGGCATTTGGATAAAGGAATTGTGGGTTCCAATAAGGGGAAGGATTGTTAGAGTCGGGATACTAGAGCCTGGGAGCTAGAAGAATAAGGAGTGGAGGTCCTTAACATGTATATCTTGGAAGGGTAGCAGTGATGGGCAATGACAAAGTTTAGGGTATGGCCATGGGGCAGGGTGGCGGGGGGCAGGATGGAGAACATTGGAAGAAGTCAAAGAACTAAGAGGCCAAAGTACTAGAAAGATCATGGATATTGAAACCACCAAGACTTTTGAGAAGGTAGTACTGGAGAGAGTGACAGCGAGCCAGGAGCTGAAATCCTGAAGGAACGAGGGCAAGTCCCCCAGAGTCGTTAGGCACCTACAGCAACTCCCGATGACACGAGTTCCAAAGCTGGGGGTGCTTCCAGAGGCGACTGCAAAGAGCGTGAAAGCAGCAAAGACAGACCAGGGACTGTTGAGAGAAGAGACTGAGAAAAGAGGGGGTTTGCCGATGGCTGGCCATGAGTTCCAGGGGGCAAGAGCAAGCGCTGGGAGGGACTGAAAAATTCAGTCAGAAAAGGAGATGTGCAGAGACTAATAGAGCGCAGGGCCAGGGGGTGAGAGGGCTTCTCCCGTGATTGACATAAAGGAGGAGGAAAGGCACAGGAAGGGTCCAGAGACTAAGCCAGCGAGGGGTGGTGAGGCTGGGGTGTGGAGAGGAGAGAAGGGTGAGCAGTGCTTCCTGGGAGCTCCAGGTACTCTGGAATCCTCAGTCACTCCTGCCAAAGGTGATGGATGAGGAGGGGCTTGTAGTTCTCCTAACATAAACATTATCGTTTCCATTCCTACAATATCAGTCAGACTTCTCAGGTGTAAAGAACTCAACACACTCTGACTAGTTCTCGCAAAAAAAAAAAAAAAAAAAAAGAAAAGAAAAGATATTTATTAAAAGATACCCGGGGCTTCCCTGGTGGCGCAGTGGTTGAGAGTCCGCCTGCCTATGCAGGGGACACGGGTTCGTGCCCCGGTCCAGGAAGATCCGACATGCCGCGGAGCGGCTGGGCCCATGAGCCATGGCCACTGAGCCTGCGCGTCCGGAGCCTGTGCTCCGCAACGGGAGAGGCCACAGCCGTGAGACGCCCGCATACCGCCAAAAAAAAAGATATCTGTAGCTCCCAGCAACGCAGACCCAGCATCTAAGGCCATGCAGTCAGGTTCAAGGTTTAAGCTCACTGTGGGTGGTCTGCTGATGCCTCCATCAGCTCAGGACTAAATATTAGAAGCTCTGACACTACCACCCTCAGAGACCCAAACAGTCAACCATTGAGCTGGCCCGAAAACGAATTCCTCATCATCACCACTGCCACCGGCCCCACCGGTCACCTCTGCCTGCTGTTCATTCTCTGTGGACCAGTCTGGTTGACCCAACCTCAGTCATGACCCAGGCCTCAGCTGCAAAGGAGGCTGACGATGCAAGTCTCCTGACCTCCACCTTAGGAAGAATTATGAAAATCTGTGAATCACCCAGCTCTAAAGAGGCTGTTCAAAGATTTTAGCAAACCACCAGTGTCAAATATTTCTTGAATAGAAACAACAACAATAATAATTTTATTGTTAGTTTGCCTAAGCTTTGCAAGAAAGATCTGGGGAGGATTCTGTGCAGCCACATCACCCTTCGACTCTCAGATGAGGTTTCTGACCTTTCAGCAGCAGTTGAGAACACTGTTCCTATCGATTAGAGCCAAGGTCTCAATAAAACACGTGTGTGTTCTCAGGTAGGACCAATCAGCCTGAGCCTTCCCAGATAAGATCAGCTGCATTTAGAGCTCACTTCACAGCAAAGCACACTCTTGACCCTGAAAAGACAAGATGATAGAGGCTACTATTTACTCAGCAGCCCCTGTGTGCCAGACCCTGTAATCTTCACTCCGTGTGCATGATCTTGTTTAATCCTCAAGGTGACTCTGTGAGGAAGGGAGTGGGATTATCATATTTCAGATAAGGAAATAGAATTTTAAAGAAAATACTAGTAAGTTGCTTGTGACCCCACCCCTGCCCCACCCCACCCCACCCCCGACCCCCAGCAGCAACAAGGTCCCTGAATGCCGTTGCACAGGTCGTGCACTGCACAAATCCAGTGTCCAACTGTACTTGATGGGGATGGCACCACATAGAGTTGTGCGGTGCGCAACCCATGCCCTCAATGTAGGACCTCTGCTCACTTGGTTCCAAAGTCCATTTCCTCTATCTTACAGCATCCAGTAATCAGTCTTTTAAGTCAGAGCTCCTTAAGGTCAGGGAATATTTCGTCTTTGGATGCACAGAGAGTAGCACAATGCCTGGCACTTAGCAGGTGCATTGATTAAATGGCTGCAAGATTAAAGGCTATCAAAGACAAGCATGAATGGACTCATCAACTCTTGAATCACTGGATCTACCAAGGCACCACTTGAAGCCTGAAAAAGGTAGTTTAAACAAATGAAAGGAAGACCTGCCGCTTGGCACAGCTGGCTGTCAGCTTGTAAAACTCATTAACCCAAGAGGTGGTTTAGGCAGCAAACACTAATGGACTCCAGGTGTGTCTAGGAAAGTTCAAGGCTTCTACAACCATAATGTTCTATTAAGAAGGGTAGCCAAGGAGAGAACTAACATTGTTTGAGCACCCTCTATATCCCAGGCACTGGGCTAGATTGAACATGTTCTATTACTAATCTCTCCAAGTGTATTTCCTTTTATGTAAAATGGAACTAATGTTACCTGCCTATGTGGAGGGAGGTCTTGTGATCATTAAATAAAATAATATACGTAAAAGCCCTCAGCACAGGCTTGCCACAGTATTAATGTAGAGCAAGTGTTCACTATTATTCCTACAAAGAATAATAATAACAAATGAAATTGTGTGGACATTTCATGAGTAGGAAAGAATTTCACAAAACTTGCTTCTCATACCAAGAAACCAGGTTCAATTACTTTCTTATATGGACGCTTCCCTGATCCAGACTTTAAGAAACTAACGTTTTCGGATTTCACATAAATAGTATATTCTTTTTCTCCATTGTGACTTTCAGCCAGGGTGATCTTGAATTAAAGCAGCAACATAATGACAAACTCCTGCTTCAGGCATCCCCCACCTCCTATAATTTCTACCAAGAGCTTTCAGGGGATCAACATCATGTCAGGAACCAAATAAAATATTCAGATGAGACTTCTGCCTTCCTATGTAGAGATTTGTATGCAGAGTCTGTGGATATTGTCGTACACAGACAAGATTATAATACTTGAAGCCAGATCACAAAGAAAATCATCCCCAAATTTTCCAGCTTAGTCATGCTTAGAACCAACTTCCTTTCCTACAGATCTGAATGTAGCCCCTGGAGGCCTGTGCTGCTGTACTGTGTACCCCTTGAAGGCAATGATCATTCAGTTATGTGTCATTTCTTCTCTGGATCCACAAGCCTATCATGGTGCCTGGTACAAACTAGATTTTGCCAGAGAGAGAGAGAGAAAGAGAAAGAGAAAGAGACAGACTGGAAAGATGGCTGGAAGCAGCAGCATGGTATAACTGACCCTAGCATCAGCTCTAAAGTAATATTGGGTTCCAAAATCAGCTCCACCATTTTTTGGCTGTGTGGCCTTGAAAAAGTTTCGTAATCTCTCTGGACCTCTATTTCCTTAACTGAAGGATAATATGGGGATAATACTACTACTACTTTGTAGGTTTGTTGTAAGTATCAAGTAAGGGAATACATATAAAGCACTTACCTATCCATCAACACACATTTATTGAGCTCCTGCTTGGATGCTGGTCCAAGCATCGAGACTACCTCCTTAAACAAAGCATCGACATATATACAATGTGGAATGTAAAATAGTTAGCTAGTGGGAAGCAGCTGCATAGCACAGGGAGATCAGCTCGGTGCTTTGTGACCACCTAGAGGGGTGGGATAGGGAGGGTGGGAGGGAGGCTCAAGAGGGAGGGGATACGGAGACATATATATGCATATGGCTGATTCACTGTGGTGTACAACAGAAACTAACACAGTATTGTGAAACAATTATACTCCAATAAAGATCTATTAAAAAAAACAGATAAAAATCCCTGACTTCATAGATTTTACATTCTAATTGGGAAATCAGATAAAACATAACAAATGAGACAATGATCAAGTATGGTAGAAGGTAAGTGTTTTTTAAGAAAAAAGAACAGAGGGTGAAGGGTTTGCAATTCAAATTAAAGTGGTCAGGGCGGTCCTGACAGAGATGGGGATCTTTGAACAATGACCCAAAGGAGTGAGGGACTGAGCCACGGGGATACGTGGAGGAGAGCACTCCAGGCAGAGGACACAGACAGTGCAAAGGCCCTGAGGTGCGAGTGTGCCTCATATGTCTGCAGTACAGAGAAGGTCGGTATGGCTGGAGCAGAGAGAGACAGGGGAAGAGTAGTAAGAGATGAGGTCAAAGAGGGAACGGGAGGTCAGAGGCCACAGGACCTTAGAGGCCAAAAAGGTGTTGGCTTTTTTTCTTCTTTTTCAGTGAAATGGGGATCCCTCTGGAGCAGCAGACGGACATGGTCTGATTTCACTTTGACTGTTTTGTGGCGGACCTGACACCTAACTGGGACACAATGGTAGGTGTTACGAATGCTTGGCAGAAACAGTTAACTTTTTGGGTCTTAGCAAAGCTGTTTGGCCTTCTAGTTACTTATACCATCTGTTTTCATAGACTGAAGCAAAGAGACCTGCAGAGTTGAATAGAAGGAGTTGGAAGCCAGCACTGCAACTCTGCATGGCTCACTGTCAAGGTGCTCCCAGAGCACAGGGTGAATGCGCACGTATGTGGACATGCGGTTGACCCCCAAGAGGGGAACAGTTTGAAATTGCTCCTCTCCTTGTACATCTGTTAAGGGATCCTTCCTCTATAGCTGTCAGGCAGCCTCCTCTGGCCCAGAGAGATGAGCGTAGTCTCCCCAGATTTGGTGGCGAGGACATTTATAAAGTCCTTCACGTGAGACCTGGCCCCTTCCTCCTCCTCCTCCTTCATCGACATCATCTTCATTACGTCCATTATCATTATCTTCATCAGCATCGTCATCACCACTATTCATTCATTGCTTATTCTGCCCGCGGCTGTGATGAGCACTTTATATGCATTACCTAACTTAACGGCCACAATAACTATATGAGACAGGTACTACTACTGTTACCTCCACTTAACCCAGGAAGAAATTCAGGCCTGAAGAGGTGGGTTGCCCGAGGTCCTACAGCTGGTCCACAGCCGAGCGGGCCTATGACACAGATAGATTGGCTCCAGAGCCTAAGCTCACAGCCATTATGCTACCTGTTTGCAACTGCTTTTGACTGGAGGCTATTGTTCTTCTTTCAGCCTATTTGAAAATGCTGTCCACATTCTCCTCCATACGTAGAAAAGGGGGAATGGCAATGTCGAGTGGAAAGGACAAACAGCCATGTAAAGGCAAATCGGCATCCCACTGCAGTGTATATGACTTCAAGACCACCTGTGTCCTGATACTCCTCTAGGTGTAAGCATGTGCAGAAAGGGAGCGAGAGAAGGTAGATTAGGTTTGGGTGTAGCTGTGGATCTGGCCATGAACAAGGCTTACACTATCCTGGGAGAGGGGTAGTGAGGTAGGTGGTTAAGAACACCAGCTCTAGAACCAGAGCCTAGTTCTGCCCCTCACCTGCCTGGAGACCTTCATCTCCCAGGAGAACATCACCTCTTCCCACCTCTGTTTTCTCATGTGTAAAATGAAGGTGATAATAGTACTTATCTCATAAGCTTGCTATGAGGATTAAATGTGCTAAGGCACAATGTAATAGGAAAACCACTAAGCACTTCTAATTACAAAATGTGTAGACATTGCCTAACTTCTGATTTTCAGCCCAGACATGGCCATCTACTGGCCAGAGTCTTAAAGAGAATTTGAGCTATGGATCAAAGGCAAATGATCCCTTGGAAACCTGGTCCCAACCTTTGAAATTAAAAGGCATGGACCTGGGTGTGAGGCATGTCCAGGAGGCCCGCATCCCAGGTTAGGGACTTGCAAATTCCCTTCAGTGAAGGCAAGCCCAGCCTTCTGCCCCTGTGTGAGCTCCTCAAGGGAAAGACTTCCAATTATACTGGAATTGAATTGGGGATGACTCACTCTCCCCAGTAGGTCAGTCCAGCCAGAGAAGGCGTCTACCAAGTGTTCAGTGTAGCTGGGTCTTCCATAGAGCCAAGTGCAACCTGCAGTCATGGTTCCCTGTTTTCTTCACACTAAGCATGAAGGAACAGGGTAAACAGAGCAGCCATTCTAGCAAAGGACCAGAATGGACATTTTTTCCAAATACATACAAATGGCCAACAAGTATATGAAAGATGCTCAACGTCACAAATCATCAGGGAAACACAAATCAAAACCACAATGAGATATCACTTCATACCTGTTAGGATGGCTATTATCAAAAACACAAGAGACAGGACTTCCCTGGTGGCACAGTGGTTAAGAATCTGCCTGCCAATTCAGAGGACACAGGTTCGAGCCCTGGTCCGGGAAGATCCCACATGCTGCGGAGCAACTAAGCCCACGTGCCACAACTACTGAAGCCTGCACACCTAGAGCCAGTGCTCCGTAACAAGAGAAGCCACCACAATGAGAAGCCCGCACACCGCAATGAAGAGTAGCCCCTGCTCTCCTCAACTAGAGAAAGTCCACGCACAGCAACGAAGACCCAACGCAGCCAAAAATTTTAAAAATAAATAAATGAATAATATTAAAAAAACCCCACAAGAGGGCTTCCCTGGTGGCGCAGTGGTTGAGAGTCCGCCTGCCGATGCAGGGGACACGGGTTCGTGCCCCGGTCTGGGAAGATCCCACATGCTGCAGAGCGGCTAGGCCCGTGAGCCATGGCCACTGAGCCTGTGCTCCGGAGCCTGTGCTCCGCAAGGGGAGAGGCCACAACAGTGAGAGGCCCGCCTACCGCAAAAAAAAAAAAAAAAAAAAAACCCACAAGAAATAACAAGTGTTGGCAAGGACATGGAGAAAAGGGAATGCTTGTGCATTGTTGGTGGGATGAAATAGCTGCAACCACTATGGAAAACAATACGTAGTTCCCTCAAAAAATTAAAAATTGAACTACTATACGATCTAGCAATGCCACTCCTGGATATATATCCAAAGGAATTGAAATCAGTATCCCAAAGAAATACCCATGTTCACTGCAGCCTTATTTACAACAGCCAAGATATAGAAACAAGTTAAGTGTCTGTCAGTGGATGAATGGATAAAGAAGGTGATATATATATATAATCACATATATGTATGTATGTATATACATACATACAATAGAATGTTATTCAGCCACAAGAAAAAAAGAAATCCTGCCATTTGCAACAAAATAGATGGAACTTGAAGGCATTATGCTAAGTGAGACAAGTCAGATGGAGAAAGACAAAAACTGTATGATATCACTTATATGTAGAATCTAAAAAATCTGAACTTATAAAAACAGAGAGTAGAATGGTGCTTACCAGGCGCTGCGGGTGGGGAAATGGGGGAGATGCTGTTCATGGGTACAAACTGACAACTAGTAGATAAATTAGTTCTGGGGATCTAATGCAGAGCATGGTGATTACAGTCTATAATACTGTATAATAAACTTCAAAGATGTTAAGAGACTCAACTATTCTTAACACAAAAAAGAAATGATAAATATGTGACTTGATAAAGATATTAGTTAATGCTATAGTAGTAATCATATTGCATACATAAATGTATCAAACCATCACATTGCTCACTTTAAACTACACAAGTGTTATATGTCGATTATACCTCAATTAAAAAAAGAAGCCCTTCTAGGGTTACTCCACTCCATAGAAGAGGGCCCCTGATCTCGGAAAGCAAGGGCTGTGTCCGGGGTGTTCTCTGCTGGCTCCCCAGCACCTAGAACAGTGCCTAGCCTGTGTAATAGTAGACATTCAATATTTGTGGAAGAAGAGACTAAGAAATAATTGAAGAAAGGAGGAAATTTTGAGCTTTTTAATAAACAATACCTTTGGTTTTTCACCTGACCAAACAAGTTTTCCAACCGGAAGAGACACTGATTTCCTGGTCAGGAGAGGAATGTGGCATACACCTGGGGGAACAGGTGTAGCCTTGAGGGTTCCCCTCCAGGATGACTCATCTTCTCATCACATCCATTATCCCAGCCCCTTCTTCAGGCAGTTCTTGCATCCCTGGGCGCTCCTCCAGAAACCCACCATTGTCAATTATAAATAAAGCAAACCACATTATTGCATGTGCCTCCATCTCTTAATTAACAAATAAATCAGCCCCGTCTCACCAATTAAGAAAAGATATCTGGGACCCGCAAAACGGGCCTTATTCCTCTTGGTGAGAATGAAAGGTGTTTGTCACAGGCCTGGAGGTGATGGCGGCTGCCCACCGCTCCCACCGGCCCCTGCCTCCTTCACACAGCTGTGACTCTCTCCCTGGGACCTGAGACAAGACCCTGGGAGGCATGCATACTGGGGAATTTCCCCTGCCTCAGGTGTCTCTGTGTGGGACCCTAACTAAGCCCTGGGCAGTGGGTCCAAAGTGCTGAGAGTCAAGTTCAGATGAGTTCTTCCTCAAGCCTTCTAGCCCAGCATCTACATTCCACCCCTTAGGCGAGGACAGTACCCAAATCTGGACCAAGAGGCAAAGCTGTATTTCTCTTTTTTCCCCATCTTTATTGAGGTGTAATAGACAAAATTGTATATATTTAAGGTGTATGACTTGCTGTTTTGATATACACATACACTGTGAAATTTCTTAAAATGAGGTCCAAGGACCACTGACATCAGAATCACAGGGAGCTTGTAAAAACACAGATCCTCAGGCCTCAGCCAATCCCTCTGGATCAGAATCTCTAGGGGTGGGACCAGAATGTCGCCATTTTAACCTGCTCCCCAGGAGAGTCTTACAGTTTGACAACTACTGATGCAAAGCCTTTCTTTTCCTCTGCTTGGAAATTTAGACTTTCTTTTGTTTACATTGGCAAAAACGAGGGAAAGTTTCTGGCAAGTGGTTCAGGAGGATCATAGAAGGTTCACGATGGAGGGGGCCCTAGTTCAACTTTCATTATGTAGATATTCAGACCAAGGCCCATGTTCCAGGTTGAACTGTGTCCCTCTCATCTTGCGACCTCATTTGTAAATTGAGTCTTTACAGAGGTATTCAAGTTAAAATGAGGTCATTAGGGTCAGTCCTCATCCGATGTGACAGGTGTCCTTACAAAAGGGTGAAATTTGGACGCAGAGACACATGCACAGAGGGAAGATGATGCGAAGAGACATATGGAGAATGCCATATGGTTTCTTGGGGGTTTTTTCATTTATTTATTTATTTGGCTGCGCCAGGTCTTTAGTTGCAGCACGCGGATCTTCATTGCCGCGCAGGCTTCTCTATAGTGTGGCGCGCAGGCTCTAGAGCACGCGGGCTTAGTTGCCCCGCAGCATGTGGGATCTTAGTTCCTTGGCCAGGGCTCAAACCCACGTAGCCTGCATTGGAAGGCAAATTCTTAACCACTGGACCACCAGGGAAGTCCCGAGAATGCCATATGAAGGTTGGAGCTATGCTGTCACAAACCAACGAATGTCCAGAGCTACCAGAAGCTGGAGGAAGCAAGGAAGGATCCTCCCCTACAGGTTCCAGAGGGAACATAGCCCTGCCAACACCCTGATTTCAGACCCCTAGTCCCCAGCACTGTGAAACAACACACTTCTGTTGTTCTAAGCCACCCAGTTTGTGGTACTTTGTTATAGCAGCTAGAGCCAACTAATATAGCCCATAAGGGGAAATTGATGTGCCCAGGGTCAGATGGCTAGATAGTGGCCAAGGCAGGGTTCCAAGAGGTTTTGGACCCCCTCCTGGGCTCCTTTCACTCCATCACACTGCCACAGAGTCTAACTCTCCCCTCCCACCCCTAAGAGGCATGACCCCAAGCCCTCTAGAGAGCCAGAGAGCAGGTGGCCTCTCCCAGGCATTCTTCCAGACACAGAAACCAGAGCCAGCCTGCTAGACTGGTACACTGACTCGATGTCCAACCCACAGATCCCGGAATCAATCTGATCTTGCAAAGACCATCAGGCCAGGCAAGTGCCCACGGCGCAGTAGGCAAAGGGCTATGGGTGCCATTCCAGCTGCCATGTACTCCTATTTCCAACCCTGTTGAAACCCGAACTGGCAGTTAGCAAATACACCAAGGACCTTTCCATGGGGTCTTCTCAGAAGGACAACACCTGACTGGCTTCTCAGGCTGCCCAAGGAAGTCAGTGGTAGAAAGTAGGAGTCTGCCCAGAGCCCAGAAAGCTCCCCTCCTACCTTGCAGCCTCAGTGAGGCCAACTCTGAAGAGACAGTGACAAGAACCACGGGGCCTCACCCAGTAGACGATACTGTTCGTACAAAAGGACCCTCACCTTCACTTATAGATCCTTTTCCATGATTCCTTCCCCTCCCCCTCCACGGCATACAGGTTACCCCACAGCCCTTACGAGAGCATCTCACAAGCTTCTGGTCTATGAGGACTGGATTGGGTGAGAGGGGTGTCGAGGACCAGGGTGGAGAATTTCATGTGGCTTGAGAATTCTGCGTCAAGGAGCAAAGCAATGTTCTTCACAACCATGGTCCCTAATTTGTGTTGTGGCTGATGGGATCAAGACACGGGATGTCTTAGTTCTCTAGGGAGACACCACAAGATAGAAGGTTAGTGCCCTGAGAACAAGGGAAGCGGCATCCAGAAGGAGATCTCTGCAGCCAGCTCTGGGTAAGCAGAAGCTACCACACATCGCTACCACCGCCTCAAGGGTCCCCACGCCAGGGTAACAGATCCATGAGGAAAGTCATTTGTGATGAGAAAGGAGAGAGAAAGAAGAGGGAGAGCATGCAATCAAATTAATCCTAATGACGTTGACAAGAAGATTTGGAAGCACAGCCAATGACTCCATTAAGATTATGACTCTAGGTCTCTTCTGTCATCACCTAGGGTCTTCTTCCCTTGCCCACTATATCTCAAGAGTGCTGGCAATGACCACGGTGTTGGAAGACAGGAAGGAGAACAGGGATGCAGATTGACGCCACAGAGGGGGAGACTGTCTTTACACCCACTAGGTCTTGATGATCAGTGGTCAGTCCCCTTGGTTGGCAGCTGCAGGGAGGAAAATGAATCCCATCCTGACTATGGGAGCAGGAGACATGGATGGTCTGGAGCTTCTGCCGTCCCCTCTCTTGGCCAGAGGTGCCGAGGTTCCCCAGGGTGGACACAGGCCCACCATGCTCCACCTTGCATGGACCATCCCCTCAATGGTGAACCCTGGATTTGTGCAGAATGACAGCCCAGGGAGACACCTACACATATATGTGGGCAGCTTCATAAGACAGGACAGGATGATGAGAAAGACAACCAGCAGAATTTATCCAGATCCTCTAGAAATAAGCCTACAATCTCTTTTTTGTTTGTCCATAATGTTTTATCTATATGAAATTCATGTAACAAAATTAATCACTTTAAAATGAACAATTGGGGAAAGGTGGGGGGAGGGATAAACTGGGAGTTTGGGATTGACATACACACACTACTATATTTAAAATAGCTAACCAACAAAAACCTACTGTATAGCACACGGAACTCTGCTCAATATTCTGTAATAACCTAAATGGAAAAAGAATTTGAGAAAGAATAGATACATGTATATGTATAACTGGATCACTTTGTTGGACACCTGAAGCTAACATGACATTGTTAATCAACTATGCTCCAATATAAAATAAAAATTTTTTAAACAAAAACCACCACACACAAAATGAAGTGAACGATTTACTACATTCACAGTACTGGGCAAGCACTACCTCTGTCCAGTTCCAAAACATTTCCATCACCCCCAAACGAAACCCCATACACATACTCCCTCCTCCCAGCCCGTGGTGCCCACCAGTCTGCTTTCTACCTCTATAGATTCACCTGTTCTGGACATTTCATAGAAATGGAATCATATATGACTCCTGTGACTGGCTTCTTTCACTTAGAGTGGTTTTGAGGTTCATCACATTGTAGTATGTATCACTACTTGATTCCTTCTTATGGCTGAATAATATTCCATTGTATGGATATGCTACAATTTGCTTATCCATTCATCTGTTGATAAACATTTGAGCTAAATCTACAGTTCTGGTTGGACCCAGAGCTCTCAAAACCACCTTCCCTTTGAATTAACACACCAGTCCTAGTTTTCTGGCCCTGAGTCTGCCTCCCAGGTTGGCCTGGCTAGCTCCCATGCATGCCTAACTCTAGCACAGCCCTCCTGCCTGCATGTTTATATAGCCCAAGTAATTCCAAGCTCAACACGCCCTCTCCAAGGAGAGCCCCCTCCCCAGGTGTTCAGGCTGTCTTCAGCTGAGAAAGGTGAAGATGCCTTAAACTGAGCCCTCACTCTGGGCATCCAGGAAAGAGGAGAGGATGTCAGTAGACCTTCTGTCTTCAATCTGGCCTCAACTTTGCAATCCCAATATCTCAATCAAGGAGAACTTGGACAAAGTTATTATTTAGTTTGAACTACTGTATTTGGTATGTGTTCCATTTGGGCAGATAGATAAATGTGCATGCATTCCGATTCTCTTAAGCCCAGGGGAGGGCTATCGGCTACACTGAGCCAGGGTTCAGTTTCACCTAATACATCTTCACTGGGTACCTCCTCCATGCCAGGCACCAAGACATACCCAGGGATACAGAAAGATCAATGAGACATAGCCTGAGGAGCTCAGGGGCTGGAAAAGGAGACAGATATGTGCAGGAACAGAGTAAGACAGGGAAGATGGACCCTGAGTCCTATGGGGGCCCAGGAGCGCAGAGGAAGGGAATTATCTTCTGGCAGAGCTGGGGAGGGAAGGCTTCTCAGATGATGTGACGTCGAGATTGAAGCAGTGTTTGAGCAGGAGGAGAAGGGCCTCCTGAGGGGCCAGCAGGAGGAGGGTGTGGTCCTCCACTCCCCTAAACCCACCCCAGCTAGGAAGCAGGTGCTCAGGGCAGGCGTGGAGGATGGGCTAAAAAGACGCTTGGGACATCGGGTTAAGGCATCTGTCCTAAAATATGCACAGATTTGTGACCAGAGGAAGAGGGGTCAGAAGGGGCAAAGACTGGAGGCAGGAGGCTGCGGCAGTGGCCCCTACCCCACCAGACCCCAGGAAGCTGACCCAGCAGCACCGGCAGTGTCTCTATATAAAGCTGGCTAGGGCTTCCCTGGTGGCGCAGTGGTTGGGAGTCCGCCCGCCGACGCAGGGGACACAGGTTCGTGCCCCGGTCTGGGAAGATCCCACGTGCCGTGGAGCGGCTGGGCCCGTGAGCCATGGCCGCTGAGCCTGCGCGTCCGGAGCCTGTGCTCCGCAACAGGAGAGGCCACAGCAGTGAGAGGCCCACGCACCGCAAAAGAAAAAAAAAAAAAATACTGGTGGGGACTTCTCATGCCCAAACCGGGAAATTATCAAAAGAGCAGTTTCCCATGAAATCCACATCTATGAGGGAGCCCTGCCCTGTTTGATCCCCCCCGTGCCATTCTGAGTTTGAGGAGAACCTCCCAAGTCAAAACTCAGCTCAGAGCAGAAGGTGCCCACAGCCTCCAGCGGGAACCCCCAATGCCCTCCAGCTCCCACGGCGGCCTGGCCCGTCTCTTCCCAGATGGAGTGGCTGAACTGTCCAGTAGGGTCCGGCGAAGCCTCCACCGCCACATGTCAGCACCAGGCAAGAGAGATGCCAGCCTCATCCCCAGCCTGAAAGCCCATTCGGGGCTCTAGAAGATGAATTATGTTTCATTTATATCAAAGAAGCAATCTTGGAGCCCATTTGTGATCAAATTTGCTGTCAGAGAAACTTTGCTTTATCTCATTACATCTGATATCTCTTGGCTTCTTGTCCTTGAGACTATTAAAGTTTAATGTCAAATTCAAGATGAAATGAAATCTTGGCTGTATCATCTCATCAGGACCTGAACATTCCCCCTTCCATCTAAAAATTTTTGACAACTAATTACAATGGGGATTGGGGGGAGGGAGAGTGAAAGACCTACTTCCTCCCATTTGCTGAAAATACCATCATTTGAAGGGGTTGCCAGTGAGCACAGGGGCCACGTGGGGCTGGAGGGCAAGGAGAGGTGCCTGTCGCCATGCAACTCCTCTCGGTCGTCCCTTCTCCCCAAACTCACCATCCCCGGGACTAATGACATCTGTTTTTCATCCCTGTTCAGACAAGGCGTTCCTGCCCAGGGCACACACGTCGGTGGTAGAGGAGGCACTCCGGCTGGGAGCAGCGTCAGCACTCGATCCCAGGCTCTGCCAGCTATATGACCATGGGCAAGTCACCCCTTCTCTGGACCTCAGTCTCCTCAACTGTAAAACCACGTGGTTGGACTAGAAGCATGTGACTCCATTTAGGCACCAGGAGGGAACGTGGATGACAATTAAACCATGGCAGTAAGGGACAGAGAGAGGAGTACATTTCCACCAAAAGTCACTCGACTTAAAAAAAAATGAAACAAACACCAGAAAATCAGGTGTGTGGGGCTTATTTATCATGACAACTCTGAGACAAGTGATTTCTGGGGCTTACGATTGCCTCTAACTAGGAAAAGTACCCACAGAAAATGAGCTTTGGACCAGGAATATGGTCTCCCTAGAATAGAGCTGGTATCTTGATTAATAACACTGATTAAAATCCAGCCCTGTGCAATGCAAGGCTGTCAGAAGCTCAGGAGCATGCAGGTCAGAACTCCTAAAGAGCAATGTGCTTAAAAAAATTTTTTTAAAAAGGGAAGGTTAAAAAAAAAGGGTGGGGGGGAAGGTTTAAAAAAAATAATGCACCCGTAAAAATCCCTATTGGAAAAGACTATGAAAAAGAATATGTGGGCTTCCCTGGTGGCGCAGTGGTTGAGAGTCCGCCTGCCGATGCAGGGGACACGGGTTCGTGCCCCGGTCTGGGAAGATCCCACATGCCGCGGAGCGGCTGGGCCTGTGAGCCATGGCCGCTGAGCCTGCGCGTCCAGAGCCTGTGCTCTGCAACAGGAGAGGCCACAGCAGTGAGAGGCCCACGTACCGCAAAAAAAAAAAAAAAAAAAAAAAAAAAAGAATATGTGCATATGGATAAGAGAATCACTTTGCTATACACCAGAAACTAACACAATATTGTAAATCAACTATACTTCAATTAAAAAGTTTTAAATGCATTCATGTATTACAATATATTAGCAAGCCTATTTATTCAACAAACATTTATTAAGCATCTCACGCGCTTCCACTGTTCTAGGTACAGGGGATTCAGCAGTTAATAAGAAAGACAAAAATTCTTGACCTCATGGAGCCTAGACACTGGTGGAAAGAGGACAGTGAATGTGATAAATAAGTAATTAATTGATTTGCACTGATCTGCAAATTCTTAAAGTGAGCAGAGTCAAGGAGTGATGAGGCTGCTGGGAAGTTAGGAGGGCTTGAACCCTGGCTCTGCCACTGACTAGCTATGCAACTTTGATCAATTTGCTTCCCTCTCTGGGCCTTTATTTCCTCATTCATAAAACAGGGGCCATTGTGGTACCCACCTCTAGGGTTAAGTGAGTGGGTTTGTGTGACATGACCATATCTATTACGTCATAATCGTGTTTCTCTGTGAAAGCTTCCTGGAGAAGTTGAGCTTTAACAGTAGACTCCAGTGCCCAATGCCCGGAGGAGTGCAGCTGGGTGTAGGCAGAGCAGCCCACAGCTCAGAAGAAGGTCCCAACTGTCATCCAAATAGCTACTGTGCAGGAAGAAGTCAGGCATCACCTTCATGCACTCAGCCAAATGAGGATGCTGCTTCTCAATAAATGTTCCCCCCCACCCCATCTCCTTTATTCACCCATCCCTCAGCCTAACCATCTCCAGGGGGAAGTCCTTCATGAGATCCAGCCTATCTCATTTCTATAGCAACCAAATGCCAGGGCTTCTCCTATTCTTTTCAGAGGAATCAGAGAAAACCTTAAAGCCCATTCTGTAATCTAAGTCTCCAAAAGTTTGAAGGCAACAATTTATTCCTTAGCCCTTTTATTCTCTGGGGGAAAATAATAATCCAAAATGTGTACAGATGTTTTCTTTGAAATCAGCATACCTGGGTGCCAGAGTCCACATTCAGCTTTACAACAGCCCTGTAAAGTAGACATCATCCCCCATTATACAGGCGAGAATTTACCAGACGCTTTAAATGACTACCCAAGGCTGCCCCGCTGGTAGGCGACAGAGCAAGGACATAAACTGCATCCGTCGGCTTCAAATGCCATAATCTAACCACACTGTATTGACTGGTCATTAGTCCCTGAATGACACATACCCGTACAAGGTATGACATAAGCCCGGGAGACTGAGTACTTTTAACAAACACTCAGGAGCTTATGTATCCAAGTTAATGTTGTCCTTTGCAAGCTGATACTTTGGGAGTCTCTGCATTTATTCCAGTGATGTTACCACTCACTGTGTTTTGGTTTAAGTTCTGGTTTTTTTGCAGTTTTGTATTCCTCTCTTTCAGTGTTGTGAATCTGCTCCAAGATAGTAAATCTTTAATGTTTTGAGGGTAGATTCAATTTCTGGAAAAAGACCAAACATTTGGAGCCAAATCTTGCCAATAAGGTAAAGTCATTTATATTAAATTTTTAAAAACAACTAGGGGACTTCCCTGGTGGCGCAGTGGTTAAAAATCCACCTACCAATGCAGGGGACACGGGTTCAAGCCCTGGTCCGGGAAGATTCCACATGCCATGGAGGAAGTAAGCCCGTGCGCCACAACTACTGAGCCTGTGTGCCACAACTACTGAAGGCTGTGCGTCTAGAGCCTGTGCTCCGCAACAAGAGAAGCCACCGCAATGAGAAGCCCACGCACCTCAACAAAGAGCAGTCCCAGCTCGCCGCAACTAGAGAAAGCCCGTGTACAGCAACGAAGACCCAATGAAGCCAAAAATAAATAAATAAATAAAAATTTAAAAAATGTTCTCAATTAAAAAAAAACAAACCAACTAGGTGCCTAGGGCTCAATAAATATTTGTTGACTAACAATGACAACAAAATGAAAATTAAGCATATGTTGTTTGATTCTAAAGAAAAGAGACTAGCTTTATTCTTTGCCTCATAAACTTTCTCTGAGAGTTTATTCCAGAGAAGAAATTCCCGAAATATTTTGAACACCAGTAGGGTCATTGGAATAAGAGCAGCATATTAAGGAGGACAGGCTATGGTTACAGAAGCTCTAGATTTCAAATCAGCAGACATTTAATGAGTCCCAAGTATATGCTAGACAAGGTCTAGACTCTTCTGTGTTCTGCCCACCAAATTCCAATGTGGGAGTGGGGTCCCCCAACATATATCCAACAAGCAACTCTCCAGACACTAGCTGGGTGTCCTACAGTTCAACCCGAGTCTGACACCATCTACCCAGAGATAGCATCAGATCACAGGTTAAGGGCTCCGTCCCACAAGACTGCCCCTACCACCTTCAGAAGCCAATTGAAAGTCCAGGTTGTTACCTGTGCTTCTGACTGACTATAAATCAGAGTTTCCCACAACCTCCTCCTTGAGTCTGATTAGTTTGCTAGAGTGGCTCACATTTGACTTGCTAGATTACCAGTTTATTATAAAAGGATATAACTCAGGGGCTTCCCTGGTGGCGCAGTGGTTGAGAGTCCACCTGCCGATGCAGGGGATGCGGGTTCATGCCCTGGTCCGGGAAGATCCCACATGCCACAGAGCGGCTGGGCCCGTGAGCCATAGCCGCTGAGCCTGTGCGTCCGGAGCCTGTGCTCCGCAACGGGAGAGGCCACAACAGTGAGAGGCCCGCATACCGCAAAAAAAAAAAAAGGATATAACTCAGGAACAGCCAGATGAAAGAGATGCAGATGGCAAGGTATGGGGAAAGGGCACAGAGCATCCATGCCCTCTCCAGCTGAGCCACTCTCCCAAAATCTCCGCATGTTCACCAACCTGGAAGTTGCCCAAACCCCATCCTTTTGGGTTTTATGGAGGTTTTATTACATGGGTATGATTGATTAAATTATTGGCCATTGGTGATTGATTCAACCTCCAGCCCCTTTTCCCACAGGAGGTGGGGTGAAGAACTGAAAGTTCCAACCCTCTAATCACAAGTTGGTGCCTCTGGCAACCAGCCCGCACCCTGAAGTGACACAGGGGCATTCTAAAGGTAACCTCATTAACATAAAAGACACCAATACCACTCTCACCACTTAGGAAATTCCTAGGGTTTTAGGAGATCTGTGCCAGAAATGGGAATGAAGACCAAATATCAATTTCTTATTACAACTTACAATATCATGTGGACACTGTGTGTAGTTAAACAAGAACAAAATTTGCAAAGTTCTTCCAATCTTTTGGGGGGAGGGAAGCAGGGAGGATGCCTATAAAAAGCACTAAATATCCATGATACAAAGCAGACCATAAGGATTGTAATCCAAGATACAGAGCAGACAATAAGGATTGAGTGTGGTATCTGGGGGAGGGGTGGAGCCTTCTGGCTGGAGGGTCTGGGAGGGGATTTGTGGAGGAGACTTCATTGAGCTGGGCCTTAAACAGTGCTTCCCAACCTTTTCACCATGTGGCACACACAGAAAATGGTTATCAGCTGGCTGGCTCGCTGGGACAAATGGATAATGCTGTCTTTGGATGGCAGCACAGGCCAGGAAGGATTCCAGTGGCCCAGGCCCCATCTGGCTGTGCTCAGGGCCCAGGGGAATGAGCACTTCACTACACACTAGTTGGGAAGCCCTGCCTTGAAGAAGGAACAACTTCAGCAGGTGAGTTGGGAAAAAGAATGTTGCAAGTTCAGGGGCACAGGGCAGAGAGGTCTAAGTGTCTGGTGTATTCTGACAACATGCTGATATCCTGTTTGGCAGGAGGGTAGGAACCCAAGAGGGAATCAGGGAATTATGACCGAGAAGGCAGGTTGACACCAGAGAATCGGGGGCCTTGAGCGCCATGTTACAGAATACGGAATTGATTCCACAGCCAACTAAGATCCTTTCAGAGTTACTGATAGGGAGCTGAGTGGTGTGCTTGAGGGAAAAAATCCTCACACTTCTTATGGTTTACTTAAAAACAGCCATAAATAATAAACTTTAAACAAACGGACACATCCCCCAAGCTAGGATTCAGGCCTCTCTCCTGCTTCGAGCTTAGCAGGGTGCCCTGCTTAGAGAAAAAGGCCCATGTGATTCAGAAATAAGATGAAAATCTCCAACCCCACTGTTTTTTTTTTAAATGCTGTGAAGCTAAAAAATAAACACCAATATTTCCTCAGGAACTAAAAGCAGGCAGCCTCCTTCATGTATTTTTCTGTTCATTCCGCTAATAGTTTGAGTTGCCGCTGCTGTTGTCTGCCCTGACTGAAATGAGAATAAAGATACACATGACTTATAAGCAAGCAAACCCCCCGCCTGTGTTGGAGGTGGCAGAGGATGGAAACAGGGCCTGGAGAGCCCTTCAAGGTGGCTGCCGGCGTTGCTATGGAAGTTTAATTCCCCACTAGAAGCAAATCCCGTTCAAAAGGCCAAGAATGGCCATGTTAGGTCAAGAACGAACATGAACTAGGGGAAAAGATTGCTTTTCAAGAGAACCATATAATTAATTTAGCAGAGGAGCCACCCTACAAAGAGAAAACTATAGCGCCTACAAGGGATATGGTGCAGGGAAGCGTTCTCCACTTCAGCAGAGAAGTTTACACTGCGGCCGGAGGGATAGAGGTGAGGGGTCAGGAGAAACTTTCCCGGCAGAAGAGCTGTAGGACACTGATCCGTGTTCCCGAGGAGAGTCGAGAATCTGATTCTCTAGGAATTCTAAAGAAAAGTAAAATTAGGTACATGTCCCAGGTGGTTCGGCTTAATGCCTTCCAACATTTTTTAGTTTGGAACCTCTGAAAGGGTTCCAACACCATTTCCTCAGGTCTAATTTTAACTCAGGGTTAGGAATGCATGGTCTCTCCCCTCCCCCATCTTGTAAGTGTGTGCACGTAAAACTAGTGTGAGTCACATAAGCTGACCCACGAGTGGATGCCGTTGCCTAAACAATCCATAGGCCATGCTCACACCAGGCACTCTCTTCCACTTTTCTCCTCTGTATTTGCTCTCATCTCTACCCATCACTCTCCAGTCCACTGTCCAAAATTTTATTAAGGAAAGTGATGAATCAATCTGCAAATATTAATCGGGTTGGGTTTGAGGCACTGTGTTAGGTGCCATGGGGAAAATGAAGAGGTAAAGACTGTATCCCTGCCTTCAAAGAACACGTCTGAAAGGAAGCTCAAACGTGAACATATAAAAAGGTAACAGGTCAGTTTGGGGGCCTAGCGTAGAAAATGCAAGCACAGTAGGGAATTCTGTAAAAGGAGAGCTCCTTTCTTGCTGGGCTGGCCAGAGAAGGCAGGAAGAGCCTTCAGTGGTGGTAAAATATAATAATAATAATAATAACATAAAATTTACCATAGTAACCATTTTAAGTGTACAGTTCTGTAGTAAGTTCATGCACACTTTTTCATTCACATTAAAAAATAACTCTCCGTTTCCCTTACCTCCTAGCCCCTGGCAACCACTATTCTACTTCCTGTTTCTATGAATTCAACTATGTCAGATACCTCACATAAGTAGAATCGTACAGTATATCTTCTTGTGACTGGCTTATGTCACTTAGCATAATGTCCTCAAAGCTCATCCAGGTTGTAGCGTGTATCAGAATCTCCTTCCTTTTTAAGGCTGAATAATATTGTTATGTTTATACCACATTTTGTTTATTTATTCATCCATCAGTGGATATGTGGGTTACTTCCCTCTTAGATATTGTGAATAATGCTGCTGTGAACATGGGTGTGCAAATACCTCTTTGAAATCCAGCTTTCAATTCTTTTGGATGTATACCCAAAAGTAGAAAAGTGAAACTGTTGGAGCATATGTTAGTTTATTTTAATTTAATTTTTTATTTTGGGAAACACCATATGGTTTTTCATAGAGGCTGGACCATTTTACAATCCCACAAAAAATGCACGAGGGTACCAATTTCTCTACAACCACCTCAACACTTGTCTTTTTGTTTAGGGTTTTTTTTTGGTGTGGAGGGGTTGATAGCGGCCATCTTAATGGGTATGAGGTGATATCTCATGGTGCTTTTGGTTTGCTTTTCTCTAATGATTAGTACTGCTGACTGAAAAAAGATGCATAATTTGAGAGTTGTGAGTTAAGTTTTATTTGGGGCAAAATAAGGACTATAGCCCAGGAGACAGTATTTCAGATAGTTCTGAAAAACTGCTCCAAAGAGGTAGGGGGGAAGGTCAGTATACATGTGATTTTGGTGAAGGGGGAGTACATGCAATCAAGCACATATTTTTTGTAGAAGGTTTCTGCTAGTCACGAGGAGCAGACATCGCCATGAAGGATTTTAGTGCTTTTCTAGATACTAGGAGATGCGAGAATTGGGCTCATAAAATCATCTCCTGAAAATATCTAACTATCTGAAGACCTGTTCTGCCAGTTTCTCCCAGAGCACAGAGTGCCTCATTCCTGATCTCCACCCCCAACTCCTTCCAGGGCATGTTGAAAGTCAGCAGCTGCAGCGGCTCATAATTTGATCCTTGTAGAGGTAGGTGGCAAGTGCCAATCTGTAGGTGACAGTAATGTTGAGCATCTTTTCATGTGCTTGCTGGCCATTTGTATATCATCTATTCAAGTCCTTTTCCCATTTTTAATTGGATTATGGATGGGGGGTGTGGTTAAAGGATGAGAATCTTGAGCAGAGCTTGAAGAGAGAAAAAAAGTCCAGGCAAAAAAGGAGACAGTCCAGGTAGAAAGGAGACAGGCTTTTGTCAAATCATGAGTGCCTTAAGGAAGGTGAATCAGGTGGGCTGTGCTCACCAGATGAACAATGGGTGTGGGCAGGAGTAACCCTTTGTCCAGAATTTGGAGAGGTTGCAGGCCCCAGATGCACACCCTACTTAGCTCAACTGAAGCTCTGCAGTTAAACAGGACCAGCTTCCTGTTACCACCATCTCTCAGGCACATTCCTTTGGGGGAAAGGGCTCTGGGCTCCATCCTCACTCCAAGTGACTGCTGGTGCCACCCTTTACATTTCTAGCCTTATTTTGAGCTTCCAAGTGATTGGTACCTCTGCTGTCTCCCTGCCTCCCACTCACCTGCTGTGTCTGAGGCAAGAACCCAGGCAGGAAAAAAGCTGATGCCATGAAGCATTCTCAGGTGAAGCTGTGGAATCAGCCTAAGCACTCCGGAGACATCGTGGGGACACTGTGGGTTGCACACTACCCTGACTCTTGGGCCACTCCTCCAGCCGATAGATTTTTCCTTTTTTTTTTTATAGATCTTTATTGGAGTACAATTGCTTCACAATACTGTGTTACTTTCTGTTGTACAACAAAGTGAATCAGCCATATGAATACACATATCCCCGTATCTCCTCCCTCTTGAGCCTCCCTCCCACCCTCCCTATCCCACCCCTCTAGGTCATCGCGAAGCACTGAGCTGATCTCCCTGTGCTATGTTGCTGCTTCCCACTAGCTCACAATTTTACATCCAGTAGTGTATATATGTCGATGCTATTCTCACTTCACCCCAGCTTCCCCCTCACCCCACCATGTCCTCAAGTCCATTCTCTGTGTCTACGTCTTTACTCCTGCCCTGTCACTAGGTTCATGCGTACCATTTCTTTTTTTTTTTAGATTCCATATATAATGTGTTAGCATACGGTATTTGTTTTTCTCTTTCTGACTTACTTCACTCTGTATGACAGACTCTAGGTCCATCCACCTCACTACAAATAACTGTTTCGTTTCTTTCTATGGCTGAGTAATATTCCATTGTATATATGTGCCACATCTTCTTTATCCATTCATCTGTCAAGGCACACTTAGGTTGCTTCCATGTCCTGGCTATTGTAAATAGTGCTGCAATGAATACTGTGGTACATGTCTCTTTTTGAATTATGGTTTTTTCAGGGTATATGCCCCGTAGTGGGATTGCTGGGTCATATGGCAGTTCTATTTTTAGTTTTTTAAGGAACCTCCATACTGTTCTCCATAGTGGTTGTATCAACTTACATTCCCACCAACAGTGCAGGAGGGTTCCCTTTTCACCACACCCTTTCCAGCACTTATTGTTTCTAGATTTTTGGATAATGGCCATTCTGACCAGTGTGAGGTGATACCTCATTGTAGTTTTGATTTGCATTTCTCAAATAATTAGTGATATTGAGCATCTTTTCATGTGCATCTTGGCCATCTGTATGTCCCCTTTGGTGAAATGTCTATTTAGGTTTTCTGCCCATTTTTTAATTGGATTGTTTGCTTTTTTGATATTGAGCCCCATGAGCTGTTTGTATATTTTGGAGATTAATCCTTTGTTGTTTCATTTGCAAATATTTTCTCCCATTCTGAGAGTTGTCTTTTCATCTTGTTTATGGTTTCCTTTGCTGTGCAAAAGCTTTTAAGTTTCATTAGGTCCCATTTGTTTATTTTTGTTTTTATTTTCATTACTCTAGGAGGTGGGTCAAAAAAGATCTTGCTGTGGTTTATGTCAAAGAGTGTTTTTCCTATGTTTTCCTCTAAGAGTTTTATAGTGTCTGGTCTTACATTTAGGTGTTTAACCCATTTGGAGTTTATTTTTGTGTATGGTGCTAGGGAGTGTTCTAATTTCATTATTTTACATGTAGCTGTCCAGTTTTCCCAGCACCACTTATTGAAGAGGCTGTCTTTTCTCCATTGTATGTTCTTGCCTCTTTTGTCGTAAATTAGGTGACAATGTGTGTGGGTCTATCTCTGGGTTTTCTATCCTGTACCATTGATCTATATTTCTGTTTTTGTGCCAGTACCATACTGTCTTGATTACTGTAGCTTTGTAGTATAGTTTGAAGTCAGGGAGCCTGATTCCTCCATTTTTCTTTCTCAAGATTGCTCTGGCTATTAGGGGTCTTTTGTGTTTCCATACAAATTGTAAAATTTTTTGTTCTAATTCTGTGAAGAATGCCATTGGTAGTTTGATAGGGATTGCACTGAACCTGTAGATTGCTTTGGGTAGTATGGTCATTTTCACAATATTGATTCTTCTAATCCAGGAACATGGTATATCTCTCCATCTGTTTATGTTATCTTCAATTTCTTTCATCAGTGTTTTATAGTTTTCTGAGTACAGGTCTTTTGCCTCCTTTGGTAGGTTTATTCCTAGGTATTTTATTCTTTTTGTTGCAGTGGTAAATGGGATTGTTTCCTTAATTCTCTTTCTGATTTTTCGTTTTTACTCTATAGGAATACCAGAGATTTCTGTGCATTAATTTTGTATCCTGCAACCCTACCAAATTCATTGATTAGTTCTAGTAGTATTCTGGTGGCATCTTTAGGATTTTCTATGTACAGTATCATGTCATCTGCAAACAGTGACAGCTTTACTTCTTCTTTTCTGATTTGGATTCCTTTTATTTCTTTTCTTCTCTGATTGCCATGGCTAGAACTTCCAAAGCTATGTTGAATAATAGTGGCGAGAGTGGACATCCTTGTTTTGGTCCTGATCTTAGTGGAAATGATTTCAGTTTTTCACCACTGAGTATGATGTTTGCTGTGGGTTTGTCATATGTGGCCTTCACTATGTTGAGGTAGGTTCCCTCTATGCCCATTTTCTGGACAGTTTTTATCATAAATGGGTGTTGAATTTTGTCAAAAGCTTTTTCTGCATCTATTGAGATGATCATATGGTTTTTATTCATTAATTTGTTAATATGGTATATCACATTGATTGATTTGCATATATTGAAGAATTCTTGCATCCCTGGGATAAATCCCACTTGATCATGGTGTATGATGATCCTTTTAATATGTTGTTGGATTCTGTTTGCTCGTATTTTGTTCAGGATTTTTGCATCTATGTTAATCAGAGATATTGGTCTATAATTTTCGTTTTTTGTGATATCTTTTTCTGGTTTTGTTATCAGGGTGATGGTGGCTTCATAGAATGAATTTGGGAGTGTTCCTCCCTTGGCAATTTTTTGGAAGAGTTTGAGAAGGATCAGTGTTAGCTCGTCTCTGAATCTTTGATAGAATTTGCCTGTGAAGCCATCTGGTTCTGGACTGTTATTTGTTGGAAGAGTTTTAATTACAGTTTCAATTTCATTACTTGTGATAGGTCTGTTTATATTTTCTAATTCTTCCTGGTTCAGTCTTGGAAAATTGTACCTTTCCAAGAATTTGTCCATTTCTTCGTGGTTGTCCATTTTATTGGAACATAGTTGTTTGTAGTAGTCTCTTATAATCCTTCGTGTTTCTGCAGTGTCAGCTGTGATTTCCTTTTTCATTTCTAATTTTATTCATTTGCATCCTCTCCCTTTTTTTCTTGATGAGTCTGGCTAAGGGTTTATCAATTTTGTTTATCTTCTCAAAGAACCAGCTTTTAGTTTTATTAATCTTTGCTATTGTTTTCTTCATTTCTATTTCATTTATTTCTGCTCTGATCTTTATGATATCTTTCCTTCTACTGACGTTGGGTTTTCTTTGTTCTTCCTTCTCTAGTTGCTTTAGGTGTAGAGTTAGATTTTTAAAAATTATTTATTTATTTATTTGGTTGCATTGGGTCTTCATTGCTGCATGCGGGCTTTTCTCTAGTTGCGACATGTGTCGTTGCAGTGTGTGGGCTTCTCTTTGCAGTGGCTTCTCTTGTTGCAGAGCACGGGATCTAGGTGCATGGGCTTCAGTAGTTGTGGCGTGTGTGCTTCAGTAGTTGTGGCATGTGGGCTCAGTAGTAATGGCTCACGGGCTCTAGAGTGCAGGCTCAGTAGTTGTGGCACACGGGCTTAGTTGCTCTGTGGCATGTGGGATCTTCCTGGACCAGGGCTCAAACCCGTGTCCCCTACATTGGCAGGCAGATTCTTAACCACTGTGCCACCAGGGAAGTCCCAGGGTTGATTGTTTATTTGAGATTTTTCTTGTTTCTTGAGGTGAGATTGAATTGCTATAAAATTCCCTCTTAGAACTACTTTTGCTGTGTCCCATAGGTTTTGGGGTGCCGTGTTTTCATTCCCATTTGTTTATATGTATTTTTTTAATTTCTTCTTTGACTTCTTCAGTGATCTCTTGATTATTTAGTAGTGCACTGTTTAGCGTCCATGTATTTGTGTTTTTTTTCTTGTAACTGATTTCCAATCTCATAGTGTTGTGGTCAGAAAAGATGCTTGATACGATTTCAATTTTCTTAAATTCTCTGAGGCTTGATTTGTTACCCAAGATGTGACTTATCCTGGAGAATGTTCCGTGTGCACTTGAGAAGAAAGTGTATTCTGCCACTTTCGTGTGGAATGTTCTATAAATATCAATTAAATCTATCTGGTCCACTGTGTCATTTAAAGCTTGTGTTTCCTTATTTATTTTCTGTCTGGATGATCTGTCCATTGGTGTAAGTGGGGTGTTAAAGTCCCCTACTATTATTGTGTTACTGTCGATTTCCCCTTTCATGGTTGTTAGCATTTGCCTTATGTATTGAGGTGCTCCTATGTTGGGTGCATAAACATTTATAATTGTTATATCTTCTTGGATTGATCCCTTGATCATTATGTAGTGTCCTTCCTTATCTCTTGTAACAGTCTTTATTTTAAAGTCTATTTTATCTGATACAAGTATTGCTACTCCAGGGTCCTTTTGATTTCCACTCGCATGGAATATCTTTTTCCATCCCTTCACTTTCAGTCTGTATGTGTCCCTAGGTCTGAAGTGGGTCTCTTGTAGACAGCATATATACATATATGCGTCTTGTTTTTGTATCCATTCAGCCCGTCTGTGTCTTTTGGTTGGGGCATTTAATCCATTTACATTCAAGGTTATTATTGATATGTATGTTCCTATTACCATTTTCTTAATTGTTTTGGGATTGTTTTTGCGGGTTTTGTTCTTCTCTTGAGTTTCCAGCCTAGAGAAGTTTCTTTAGCTTTTGCTGTAAAGCTGGTTTGGTGGTGCTGAATTCTCTTAGCTTTTGTTTGTCTGAAAAGCTTTTGATATCTCTGTTGAATCTGAATGATATCCTTGCTGGGTAGAGTAATCTTGGTTGTAGGTTTATCTCTTTCATCACTTTAAGTATATCCTGCCACTCCCTTCTGGCCTGCAGAGTTTCTGCGAAAAATCAGCTGATAACCTTATGGGGATTCCTTTGTATGTTATTTTTTGTTTTTCTCTTGCTGCTTTTAATATTTTTTCTTTGAATTTAATTTTTGTTAGTTTAATTAATATGTATCTTGGTGTGTTTCTCCTAGGGTTTATCCTGTATAGGACTCTCTGTGCTTCCTGGACTTGGGTGACTATTTCCTTTCTCATGTTAGGGAAGTTTTCCACTGTAATCTCTTCAAATATTTTCTCAGATCCTTTGTTTTTCTCTTCTTCTTCTGGGACCCCTATAATTTGCATGTTGGTGCATTTAGTGTTGTCCCAGAGGTCTCTGAGATTGTCTTCAATTCTTTTCATTCTTTTTTCTTTATTCTGCTCCTTGACAGTTATTTCCACCATTTTGTCTTCCAGCTCACTTATTTGTTCTTCTGCCTTAGTTACTCTGTTATTGATTCCTTCTAGTGTATTTTTCATTTCAGTTATTGTGTTGTTCATTTCTGTTTGTTTGTTCTTTAGTTCTTCTAGATCTTTGTTAAACATTTCTTGCATTTTCTCAATCCGTGCCTAGATTCTACTTCCAAGGTTCTGGATCATCTTTACTATCATTATTCTGAATTCTTTTTCAGGTAGATTGCCTATTTCCTCTTCATTTATTTGGTCTTGTAGGATTTTACCTTGCTCCTTCATCCATGACATATTTTTTTGCCATCTCATTATTTATTGTTTTTTTGTTTTATGAGTGGGATTGTGTTCCTGTCTTACTGGTTGTTTGGCCTGAGCCCTCCAACACTGGAGCTTGTGGGCTGTTTGGTAGAGCTGTTTCTTGGTGCCGAGACGAGGACCTCTGGAAGACCTCACTCTGATGAATATTCCCTGGGGTCTGAGGTTCTCTGTTAGTCCAGTAGGTTTCCCGGTGGTCGAGTGGGCGTGGCCAATGGCCTCGGCTCCTCTCCCACTCCTCAGGTCCCGGAGGCCCCCTCCCATCTGCCTCTCCTGATCTCCCGGGTCTCCCTCCTATGCCCCCAGGATCCATGCAGCCTGGAGGTCAGCCGGTAGATTTTAAGGTCCTCTGTCTTCACAGGGAGCAAGAGAGAAGCCGGGTCTGTCAGCGCTGATACCCCCGAGAGCCCATTCTCCCACAGTTTCCAGACCAAACACCTAGCTACACTTTGTATGTAGCATTTGCTACCTGGGGAAATGCTCCCAATACACTGTGATGAAGCAGGTGACAAAAAAAAGTATTACTGCATGAGATTCCTGTTGAAAGACAGAGATACAGAGCAGAGAGAAAGGGAAGGCCCATGAGGTTATACACCTCCCATATGAATAGTGGCTGCTTCCAGGTAGTGGAATAGGGATGAATTTTTTTCTTTGTGCTTTTCTGCATTTTCCAAATTGTTGACCATGAATATGTATTACTTTTGTAATCAGAGAAAAGGACAGCACATGGTAATTTTTAAAAGCCTTTGTTGGGCTTCATGCCCACTTAGGCTTGGTGCTCTTACAGATTCCAGGCAGAAAATTGTCGAGTCCTTGACCCTTGGAGCGCCTCATCCCAAATACACCTGCTGATCTGCCCAAGGGGCCAAAGACATTCCCGGGGAGTCACAGAACAGTCCTTGATACCAGACCAGTCAGGGAAGAGGAGGATGGCCCAGGCATGAAACATGATGGATCCGTAAAGAGAGGTGGGCTTCCCTGGGAACTGGGGTTGCCTTCATCCCTCCTCAGATCAACCCAGAACAACTTCCTGGAGGAAGGGGCGATGAGAAGGGTTCTTTTAAAAGCTAGGAGGAGACTGCCTTGCAGATGAGACTGGAAAAAACCAGGATGCCTGGCTCCCCGCAGCTCAGGAGAAATCATCACACTCTCAAGGACCAACTCTCTCTGGATGTTGATGGGCTCGGTAAGGAAACTGGAATGAGTTCAGCCAGATGGAGAGGAGACTGAAAGACAGTATCTTGATTTGAATCAGTGGTACGAAAACATGGCAAATCTCTGGATTCTAATATCAGCCATTTCCCTTCCTCCCCCGTGGGTCCTAAAGATAGCCCGGTGTGAGACGGGACTGTGAGGCAGCACTAGACAAGGGTGGAGATGAAGTTCTCCCTCCGCGCTCCCCCTTAGAAGATAAGGTTGGGCTGCTGCCTGTCTTCACGTGCGCGAGAGATGAAAGTTATAACTATGATCCTTGGTGCTTGTAGAGCACCTCCCCACCCCCAGAGTTTTTGTACCATACATCCTGTTAGACAGAAGGAGAAACTGAGGCTCAGAGGGACAAGCGACAGGCCCAAGGCATGGAGTGATGCGGCCCAGGGCTCCAGACTCCAGAATCAGCCTTCCCACCCCTCCCCCACCAACAGGAGGGTTTCACCTGTGCTCTGGGACCTGCCCTCTGAAGGTGCCCAGACTCCCTCTCAGCCTTCTCTCCCAGCAGAGCCCCAATGCCTTCAAGTTGCCCATCCTGTCACAGCAAGCTTGACCACAGCCATTCCTCACAATCAGAAAGACACCATTTCTGGGGTCCTGAAGAAGAAATCCCTGGCGAGGGGTCCTGTTGTCTACAAGCCCAGTAGGACAACTACAAGACCAGTCCCCACAAGCTTCAAGGGTCTCAGCTTGCACCAGCTGCCTTTGTTAAAATTAGAATAGGGTGCCCCCTCCTGGCAGATGAATTAGAACACAAGGCTCTTCTGGTGCCCACCAGACCCCCACCCCTGGGGCCTATGGATTTCAGCTCTGGATCAGCCCAGGGTTCGGGAACACTGTGCAGGACAAGCTATGGTCCACACCCCGGAGGACCTAAACGCCCACCCCTTTCTCCCTAAGCCCCTCTTCCCAGACAAGCACACCCACGTGGTTTTCTCTCAAGCTTCCCACTGGGTGCTCAGGAAGGCTCCTCACCCCGCACCCCGCCCCTTGCCAGTGGTCTGGATTGGATTTCTAACTCCCTGTGTGGAGCTGATGAGATCTCATTCCCAGGAGGAACCAAGCACTTTCCTCGTCCTTTGCCCACCCCCCTTGGAGAGCTCCTTTATGCTCTATTTTTAGTTTCTTGATTGCAAGTGAGAAGTCGGAATCAGAGTATGCCAGGAAACTGCAGCAGAAACCAACCCAGAAAAATGGACAGAAAGTGGCGAGGGGAGGGGAAGGGCTCAATGGGAGGGGAGAGGCGGCACTTGGAGAGTAGGAATCCCAAGCTTCCGGGGGTGGGGGTGGAAAGCAGGGCAGAGGGTGTGGTAGCCGCCCGCCAGCACAACAAAGTAGCTTCAGTAAAGCCATAGAGCTGGAAGGACCCCTAGAGGCCACCTAGCCCAGCCTCCTTCTTTCCAGAGTTGGAAACTGAGTCACACCGTTGGGTGTGACAGCGCCTAGAGAAACACCCTGATTCCCGAGGCTTCCTTCTCTGGCCCTGCACCAAGAGATCAGGGGCTTGATGCGGAAACCTTTCCCTCGGAGATTCATCCTCCAAGCAGGTGCCATCTTCACGCCAGCCAGCCAGCCGGGTCTCTCGCGGGCCGGCCCAGGACAGATCCATCCCCGCAGGCCCCTCAGCCACGCTTAAGCGGGCCAGTGTTCCTTTCCCTTCCCGCAGAAGTCAGCGGTGGCCCTTGGCCTCCACCAGATGCATCATCTCCTTCCGGAGAACAGACAGAAAGGATGCGGGGGCCGGGAGCGCTTCCCCGATGTGCCGCCACACTCCCTAAATGAATGAACTGGCAGCTCCAAAACGGCGGCGCAATTGGCAGTTATTGCTGGCAGTTTATCAGTATTCACTGATTAGGCCCGGGGGTGATGGATCCCCTGTCTCGCTCAGCCCGCCACCCCGCGGGCCGCGCTCCACCCACCCGGCAGCCCCCCCTGCGCGACCCGGCTCCTCCGAGACCCTCCTGCCCGGCATCAGCCGCCAGCCCGCCCCAGCCCCTCACTCACCGCCTCCCACTCCCGACACACCCTCCCCCGAAAGGAGACACATTTAAATAAATAAAGCAAAATTCAAATGAGGACACTAAATCTCCCCGGCGTTTAATTGATGATCATTATGCTTGGGAACCTAAACTCTTTTAATTTCACTGCAGTGCAGGGAGATGAATTATAGAATTACAGTCACCAATTATCAATCACGCCTTTGCTCCGAGTCTCTTGGCTACCCAGCCCGCCCGCCCTCCCTCTCACAGGCCAGGGGTGGAAGAAGTGGAATAATAGCTTTGGAAATATGAGCTCAGCCAGGGGAGGTGGGGTGAACTCCAAGTTTGGGAGTACCCTGGGTGTCTGTCTGTCTCTCTCTGCCATCACCCCATTTCTAGCACACCACCCTTTCCACTTAATGTTGTTTTTTTTTTGGAAGCAGCAGAGAAAAGAAAACCTTTTTCATTTAGAGCTTGCTGTTATAATTCATTTAGTTCTGGGTAAGATGTGCTTGGAGCTTCCTTCCCCACACTGGGGAGGATTCCAACAACAACTTCTGCTCCTACCCCAGCACCTGCTGCCGGGCCCACCTTAGCAGGAGGCAGCCTGCCTGCCTGAGGATTTAAAGAGGCTCCCAGGCAGGCTTGAGGACGCTGCCCACGGCCGGCTGCTGGAGCCCAGGCTTCCACCACTAGGGACTGATTCCATTGCCCTCCCCTTCCTGTCCTCCTTCACAGTGAAAATAATAATAATAATTTGAATAATAATTTCCACCAAAGCTGTGAATGATTTGCATTTGTATAGAGCTCTGCAATTTACAAAGTGCTTTCATGTGCAGTATCTCATTGGATCCTCCCAATAATCCTGAGAGAGGTCCAGAGAGCAGGTATTTTTGTTATTCAAACGTTTATTCATTCATTTGACTAACATTTATTGAGTTTCTACTTTGTCCCAGACCCTGGGGATACAAAGGCAAGAAAAAAAAAAAAAAAGAAGAGAGCACTCCTTCCCCTAAAAATTCAGTCTACTGGGGAGACCTACTAAGTGAACAGAAAGGGAAAAGGCCAAGGAGATGAAGAATTCCACTTCACAGGGGAGGAACCAGGGTTCAGAGAGGCTAAGCAACCTACAGTTGAGTGAGAGCCAGGATGGACCCCAAACCTGCTGCACTGGGCTCTGAGTATGTGCTCCCCGACCCCTCACCGACCCCCCCCCATATTGTTATACTGTTATCATTGTCTTTATCTGATCTATGTTTTAAGTGCCCATAGAATTCATTTCTAACCTTGGGTCCAAAAAATTATCCTCATTGGTAAACAGCTGTAGGTCAGAAGAAAAGACTGTGGGAGCCTCTGACACCCAGTCTCTCAAGGCCAAGTAGCCTGCTACCCCATAAAGAGAGATGAGGGCTGTGAATGGAAGCCAGATGCCTGGGTCCTGTCCTCACTGGCCACCTGGCACCTAGGGCTCCTTCCGATGAGATGCTGTAGTGAAGCTTCTGGTCAAGTTTTCCTGGTTGAGTTCTGGGTTGACTGACTAGTTGGTTGTTATAATACCCTGTTTTACTCCAAAAAGAATTAGGTGGACCAAGGCAGTGAATTCTCTCCTACAGGGGTCAAAGGAATAAGCTTGGCCTGCCCACTAGTCACTCCTCTATTCATCTACAGTCCCACCGCCAGGTTTACTCAGAGGATGGAGGTCCGATGCTCACAGGTTGACTCTGGTCCATGGCTTCTTAATCACCCCAGGCCCACTGACTGTAGGATCTGAGGGAGGTGGAATTAACCTTGGCCAGGTCGCTTAGCTCAGACTCCCCCTGCAGAGAGGCCAGATCCTCAGATTCCCTATGGCAAGGGAGACAGAGCAAGGGGACCCTCTGGGCAGAGCCAGACCACTGTCCTTGCCTCTTAGCAGAGCTAAATATCTCCCAGAGGAGGTCCTGCGGGGATCACAGCCTGGGTCAGAGCCCACCGGTCTGCCTGGCCAAAGCCAGGACAACTCTATCCTGTCACCAGCTGGCTTCCCTGGGCTCTGGGCCACTGGCCTCCAGCCATGGGCCAGGCACCCAGCCATGCCAGGGAGCCAGCAGCACTGGCATGAAGTGGCCCTGTAACATTTTCATAGGCCTTGGAAGGCTGAGATGGAACTGTGGAAATTATGTCTCCATCTTTAGGTGGGGAGGGCATCCCAACCTCTCCCTGGTCCCAAGGACTTCCTTCTTCCCAACCACATCCCACTCCCATCTTCATGCTGCAGGAAAGGGAAAGTTTACCTTTCAGGTTCTGCAGCCTCTTGGCCTCCCACCCCCATGACACACTATTTTGCTCCCAAGTTTTATACCTGTGTCCTTTTATACCTCTCCAAGCCCTGCAGCTTTAGCTCTATCCCAACCCTCCCTCCACTCTGTCTGCCTTGCAAACATCTCTTCAGCCTTCAAAACCTCAACTACCGCCTCCTCTGGGAAGCCTTCCTGGCTATCCCCCCTCATCACCACTAACCCAGAGTTCACCCCCCTCATCCAGGCATCCTAAATCTTGCATAGGCTTCAGTCTGCCTCCTTATCACGTGCTGTAACTGCTCCTCTCCTGTGCTCTGAGCACCTTCAAGGTAAGGCTGGCTTCTGTCATTACTGTGCCTTGCCCATAGCAGGGCTTCAACTAACATTTATAGAACTGAATTTAAGCTTTGTCGTAGGGTGCCCAGTTGTAGCACTGAAAGTTGTGTATCCTGGGAAACTCACCAGTCCCTGACAAAGCAAGGTGGTTGGTGGCCCTGCTCTGTGTGTCCTCACTGGGCACTGAGGGTCACAGTCTCCACTAATGTGAAGGCTGTTTGCAAGGCTGGGTTGTCCAGTCCATAATATCTGAAAGGGAGGGTGAAATAGCTCAGCTGTCCGGCCACCAGGCATAGGCTCCACCATATAGGTCTAAGGATCCACAGAGTCCCAGATGGAGCCATACAATTTGGGCTTTTTAGAACTGGACCACCTTGGAGATCATCTAGGATGAGGAGAAATGGAGTGGCCCACCTAAGGTGGCCCCAGAAGACTGAGAGACACTAAGGGGGACAGAAGCGGGCCTGGACTGGAAGTCCTAAGCCTTCTCATCCTGGACCTTCCATGGGCTGCCCTGCTGAGTCCATGCTTTTGCCCACGAGACACAGAACATGCCAGGCGGATGCTTTCTGCTGCCTCCAACCCAGGCAGGGACAGGGAGACCACCACTTACTGAGTCCCAGGTTCTGGGGATTATTTATTTACTCCTCCCAACAAGCCTGGGTCATTCTACAGATGAGAAAACTGTGGCTTGGAGAAGTCAAAGAATTTCCAAGTTCACCCATGATGGAAGTACTGGGTTTCAAACACAGCTCTCTGGTTCCAAAGCCCAAGCCCTTCCACTCCACCACCAGGCCCCTGATCACTGCAGTGCAGGTTCCTCCAAACCTAGCTCTGTTTTGCATCTCAAGGTAGCAGATGTCAGGGGCGCCATTGCTGCCGAGTCAGGTGCTCACCATCAGGAAGAAGAAAGGAGATCCTGAGTGGTGCACAGCTGAGGGCATCCACCTTAGGAAAGAGAGGGGGCGTGAGCAGAGGGGAGGAGGCTGCCGTCTTTGGCACACCTCTGGATCTCAGGGGCAGAACAAAGGCAGATAGCTGTTTAACAATTAAATCTTCCTTGTTCAGAATAACACATAGAAATGGAAAAACATCCCATGCTCTTGGATTTTCCAGAGAAAACTAATTCAAAAAGATACATGCACTCCAATGTTTACAGCAGCACTATTTACAATAGCCAAGACATGGAAGCAAACTAAGCATCCATCGACAGATGAATGGATAAAGAAGACGTGGTATATATAATGAAATATTACACAGCCATAAAGAAGCATGAAGTAATGTCATTTGCAGCAACATGGATGGACCTAGAGATTATCATACTAAGTGAAGTAAGTCAGACAGAGAAGACAAATATGATATCACTTATACGTGGAATCTAAAAAAATGATACAAATGAACTTATTTACAAAACAGAAACAGATTCACAGACATAGAAAACAAACTTACGGTTACCAAAGTGGGAAAGCGGGAGAGGGATAAATTATGAGCTTGGTATTAATAGATACACACTATTATATATAAATAGATAAACAACAAGGATTTACTGTATAGCACAGGGAGCTATATTCAATATCTTGTAATAACCCCTAATGGAAAAGAATCCAAAAAATAATAATAATGTGTGTGTGTGTGTGTGTGTGTATGATCCAATCACTTTGCTGTACACCTGAAAAGAAAAGAAAAAAAGTAACAGACTGACACATAGAGAAATACTGCTGGGGAGGAAAGCGTAAAAGAAGGAAGCAAAGGAGGAATGGAACAGCCTTCATGGAGGGCTGATGGAGACAAGGAGGGGCGCGAAGGTCGTGGGTGTCCAGGTGAGCCTCCGATTGCCTCCAGCAGTTACCCTGGATGCCGCAGGCCTGTAGGTGAATGAGACGCAGGCCCGGCCCCAGTGACGTCCCCACTCACTCAGGAGGAACTGGCACCCGCCCTCATCCCGGGACTTCTAATCCTTCTACAGCCAACTCTGGAAGCAGCAAGGGATGAACATTTCCTTCTAGCTGAGCCTGTAGAATGGCTTCACCCCAGCTCCTGACCTGGCCCCGGCAGATGGCCAGAGGCTTCTGCAGCCACCAGAAGATTGCTGCCTGGACCCTGCCCTGCCCCCAGCCCCTGCAGCCTGGTGGGTCCACCACTTGACCTCCCCCAATTTTGGTGAATACTGCGGTGGCAGCTGCTCAGCAAGGACAGGGGCTCCCACTGCCAGGGCCTGCGGGCTCCTCTCCAGCTGTGAGCCAGCTTCAAAGGTGATGGATGTATAAGTACCGCGCGCTAACCGATTGCACCACTGAAGCATCCGCATAGCACAGGGAGATCAGCTCGGTGCTTTGTGACCACCTAGAGGGGTGGAATAGGGAGGGTGGGAGGGAGAGAGACGCAAGAGGGAAGAGATATGGGAACATATGTGTATGTATAACTGATACACTTTGTTATACAGCAGAAACTAACACACCATTGTAAAGCAATTATACTCCAATAAAGACGTTAAAAAAAAAAAAAAAAAAGGTGACGGATGAGCTCCTTAACCCCAGGAGTCTCCAGGCCGGGCCCCGCCCCCATCTGTCCCCGCCCACTCTTCCCAGCCCATCCTTCCCGCCCAGACCCCACATCTTTGCAGCCTCAAACAGCCGCCTTTCCGAAATGTGGAGTGCAGTTTCTCTTCTAATTACAAAAATAACAGCTGACAAACACGTGCCAGGGGCCCCTCTTTTCCTCCCGAGTGAACAGGCCCATTAGGACACATCCTGTTACCGTCAGTGCCCTCCGTATATTTCATGAACAGCCTCAGAAGTACTCTGCGTCTTGCTTCTCCCTCCCTCCTTCCCTCTCTCTTTTTCAAGGAGATGGCTTTGTGAAAGCTGAGGGGGGAAAATAAAGCCTTTTACTAAAATGTCACTCTGGGAGAAAGTGGCGGGGGGGCGGTGAATTTTCTAATAGGCCATTGAAGTCTTGCTTTTTTTTTTTTTTAAGTGTGATAAATTTGGCCTGTCTTAAAAAGACAGTTCAGTGTTGCTTATCAACCGCGATTTGACCAGATAGCCATTTCAAAAACCAGACACTGGTCTTCTCATAATAAACGAAAGCAATAAAAGCAAGAGCTGGGCCAGAACTATAATTAAGAATCAGGAACTGAAAGCAGTGGGTGTGTCAGTGGAGGGCTGAGTCCAGTCTTAGGGCGGGAGGGAGTGGGCGGGGCAGGCTGAGAGTCCTGGGAGCCAACACCCCGTAGGAAGGGAGGTGTCTTCTCCTGCCCTGCCCCTGTTGTCCCCACCCTCTCCTTCCTTTTTTCCTCTCATTTCCCTAGACAGATGGGCCCGGGGGCGGGGAAGATGGCCAAGGAGGGGCTTATCACCCATCCCCAAAGCCAAAGCAAACGCCTGTTTGAAATTCAGCCAGAAATCCCCCTCCCTGCTCTGTCTGTGCACAATAAACATCCCAGACTCGGCTATTCCTAAAGATCTGTCTGTTTAACACAATCTCCATCTCAAGCGACTGTTTTGCATTTCCTTTTGGCTTTATTAAAACTGATTTTCTATTTGAACTATAAAAACTGATCTGATTAAATTTCCATTTTTCCCCAAAGAAAAGACTCTCCTCTTTCTCTCTTCCCCCGCCCCTGTCTCCCCTCTGTCTCTCTTTGCCTTCTCCTCTTTTCTCCTTCCACTCTCTCCCTCCACTTCTTTTTCCTTTCTCCTTTCCCCAAACACATAATTGTTGATTATTTTCCCTCCTCACCCCTCTGTTATCCCCCCACTGGGTCCCTGTCACAGTTTCCATGGGGATGGCCATGGATGGTGCTCCCTGGGAAGGGAACAGGAGGGAGATCCCGCCCTGGACACTGCCCGGGGGTGTGTGTGTGGGGGGGTCATCTGTGAGATTCCAGCTATTTCCCCCCGGCACTGCTTAGGAAGGGCTTCATACTCAGGGAGGCCCATGTGACTGGATGGAACCCAGGGCTGCCCACCAGCTCTGCAGGCCAAGGTTCTAACAGAGCCAAGGTTGTGGGTTCAATCCTCCCTTTGGCCACGTAGCTCCTTCCTTGTGTTCAGGGCCCCAGTGCAAACCCATCACACTGACCAAACTGTGTGTGTGGCTAAGGCCATAGGAGGCGGAGCCAGGAGCGAGCAGAAGAGGGTATGTGAGCCCACTGCCCTCAAGGAAGAGAAGACCACAGCTCCTTCTCTGCCTTTCGCATTTTTATTTCTCTCTCCTTCCTGACAAGAGAAGCCCTTGTCTTTTCCACCTCTGAATAATGACAATGACAGCTGTCACTTATTACAGACTCACTATGGTGTGCAGGCAGTCAGTGCAGGACACACTCGATCCTGGTCATTAGTATGCCCACCCCCTGAGGGAGATACTATCTCTGAGACCTTGAGTAATTCGTTCATGGGGAGAGGCAAACCTGGGCATGCCCCTCCCAGCCTGTGTTTGAACCACTCCACGATGCTGTCTCATGAAAAGAGAGGACCCTCGTTAAAGATAAACCCAGAGTGCCCGGGAGCTTGGCAGAGAAGAGCTCAGGAAGCAGGATCTCTGACTAAAGGATGTGCTGATGAAGAGTTCACCTCTGTCCTCCTAAAGGCCACCCCCCACACAGTTCCTTGGTTCACTGCCATCCCCCTGCACCCGCGCCCCTAAAACTCCAGCCGAATCCCCTTCCAGTGGTGGTGCAGCTGAGGCAGACTGGCATTTTTTTAAAAAGACTTTCATAAATATTCAGGGAAAACAAAAAGTAAATAAAGACAGCAAATATAAACGACAGACACCAACGGATTTCCCACTGCACCTCAGTGCCTGTATCATGAGTAATTAATTGTCGAATGAATGAATGAATGAAGAGCTTGCTCGCTTACTGAACAAAATCAAAAGAGGCATGGGCCAAGTTTTCTACACAGCTAGAGCTGTCCACTCCAGGGACAGCTCCTATCTACCTCTCAGACAGGTAGAATGGCAGGTGCTGACTTGCATACAAGGACAGTCCTCACCTATCAGGCGAGAGAGACCTCATTTCCCCGCGCTGGAGCTGCCCAGTATAATATCTTACCCGTGCATCAACCATACCATGCTGATAAGAAGAGCTTATGCACATCTGTATCAATTCACCCCCGGTTACTTCCCTCTCTGGATCCGAGCCAAGAGATCCAGATCCACCAAGTCCCCTCCCACCAGCCTCAGCTCCCATCTCTGCACCTCGGCTCAATCTGGCCCCCAGCATCTGGGGTTCTCTCTTTCAACCACCACTGGCTGCACACAGACTGCATGCCAGGCCCAGGGAGTCACTGGGATGACTGGCAAAGGCCCTGCCCTGCAATCCAGCAGAAGATAATTATGATACATGGGAGCTACAGAGAAGAGCCACAGCCATTAGAGAAAAGTGCTGTGGACGCTCAGCCAAGGAAGAGACTGAGGGGTGGGAGGGAGGGGAAAGCCTTCACAGAGGAAGAAGACTGTGATTCCCTAATCTTGAAGAATAGTTATGATTTTGACATTTAGAAACATAGAGAAGGCTCTTCCAAGCCAAAGGTCCACCTGAGTGATCCATGGATGCTGGAAAGCTTCAAGCTGTCCCGTTTGCTGGGGGCAGATTATGCGAAGCAAAGCAGGGCAGCAGGAGAGAAAGCCAAGGGTGGGCTGAGGCCAGAATGTGGACGGCTTGGCTACCACGGTGCCAGGGGAGACCCTGAGAGCTTAGTGCCTTCCTCCTCCATCCCCAGCAGTCCAAATCCTCCTCGCCTTCAGGGTGCAGTTGAAAGCCCACCTCTTCCAGGAAGCCTTCACTGATCTCTCCAGAAAGGCTCTCTCTGCTGAATTCCTCTGCCCTTCCTGTCACCACCACTCACTGGACATCTCAGCCTTTCTATACACCAGCCTGGCAGAACTGGTTGGTCACCAACGCCTCCAGCTCACACTCCCCCGCGCGTTGCCTGTGTGCTGCTCCCTGTGAAGCACCCCCTCCCCTACCAACCACCCATCTTCCGCCTGCTGACTAATGCCTGCTCATCCTCAGGGGCCAGCTCGGCCAGTCCCTTCTCCAGGAAGCCTTCCTCGCCCTCAGCCCCTCATCTTTGCCTCCACAGCAACCGTGCTTCCTGCCTCCGTCGCCCATGCATGTTTCTCCTCCATCAGAGCATGGGCTCCTTGAGAGCAGGGACTGTTTCTTTTATCTTTTCATTCACTGCAATCAGCACAGTGTTTGGCATGTTTGGGGTCTCCCACAAATATCCGTTCAATGAATGGACAAATGAATGAACGAATACTGCCTTGTGAATTTCCTGCATGGTTGTTTTGGTTTGCTACTTAACTCCCTGTGGATTGTTCCTCCAGTTTGCAAGTTCCCTAGGGGCGGGGGACCCTCAGCATTTAGTACAGTGCTACGCTCACACAACGTGTTTCCCACATTTTTGACAAAAAAAACCCAAAAAACAAAAAAAATCTGGATCTTGTACTTTGAACCAAATCCCCTGCTTGAAGTCTTGGGAAGATTCCCAAGAAGAGCAAAGCACTGTTTCTGTGTCCATGGACAAGGAAGCCCAGTTGGAGACCTGCAGCAAAGAGAGACCACCAAAACCTAAGCCCCATGAGGGCAGGGAGCTGCATCGACTTTGTTCACTGCCGTATCCTGCGCCTGGCTGCTCAATACACACTTGCTGAAAGAAATATGATCATGCACAGAAAGGTACCTTGAAAACTGTAAACACCCTATAAAGGTTTCTTTTGATAACTGCCTGGATATAAGAAATTAAAGAGAGAAGAATGCATTAAAAAGAAAGAATGCTGGGCGTCTCAGGGGGGAACCAGTGACCTGTGAGAGAAGATGCTGAATGTGGTTTGAGACGTTTTACGGTGACAGAAGACATTTAAGGAAAGATGTCCTACAGGCTGCTGGATTTATGAGACTAGAGTTCTGGTAAGAGGTCAAGGCTGGAAGTGAAAATTTGAGCATCTTGGAAATAGAGAGAATCACTGCAAAATGAGCTCATGCAGGAAGTAAATCTAGCAGCAGGACCGGGCAGCATCAGCAGGGGCCTGGGGGGACAGCCCTAAGGATGCGAGAGGAAGTGAAACGATGGAGAGAGAGAAGGCACAGACAGGGAGATAGGAAGCAACCAGAGGACAGTATGGATAAAAGGACAAAGAGGATGAGCAAAATCTTACTCACCTTTGGAGATGTGTGCCCTCTTTTCCGACAGCTTTCATCTCTGCCCTTTCTCGGAACAGTGCAATCATGTCCTGCTCCAAATTCTGTCTTGGCCCTGGCCTCCTGTTCTTCAGGTTGCCCCTCCCACCACACACCCACTCATCTTGCCCTCTCTCCCTCTCTACAATCAGACCATCAGTAGTGGGACCACAGTGTATCATGGGCCACTAGCATATCACAGGTTAAGAAAATAAAAAGGGTTCACAAAGCATGGCCTCCTTTGTTCTCATGCAACTGAGGAGGCACAGAGAGGGAATGCAACCTACTGGAAGTCACACAGCTAGGGAGTGGTGAGCAGGACTAGATGCCAGGCTGGAGCTCTTGGATGTCTCCCACAGTGCATCCTACAGAGAAGCAGAGACCCAGAGGAGAACGTCGCTTGCCCGCGATTCACAGCTGGGCCAGGCTGGGACCAGAATCCAGAGACCACTTTCCTGTGCACACTCTTCCCAATCCACTGCCTGGACAAGAACAAGCTGCTGCTGGTCTCTCAGATCTCCAGGCCAGCCTTGGTGCCCATAGTGCTCCCCAGAGCAAGCAGACACAGCCTTGCAAGTTGACACTGCAGGGCAAAGATCTAGGGCTCAAAGCGAGGCTGCTCCCTTCATCTGAAGCCCCTCTGCTCAGAAAGCTGAAGACCAGCCGCCTTTAAGGGCGAGGCACTTTTGCCCCCCAAGCAGCGACTGTTAACCTCCTTTCAGCCATACCTAAAATCTGGGCCATTCTAAAGACACAATTACACAGCCTTTACCATCCCGGCACCCGGAGCTGCTATCTGTTTAGAAACCCCTGTCCCTCCGTGTCCTGAAGCTGCCAATTTCCTCATCAGTATTTTATTTGTCTGTTTGGCTCATTTTTAAGCTGGTGGCAATTGCTATTTAAATTGTTTTGTAAAGTGTCTTTGCATTTACAATGCCGGCTGTCAGCAGCCCCACAATAGGAAATGAGATGTGGCGTCAAAGGTAAAGACGCCACTAAAATACATTTTAATAAATATGTAAATCAATTAATCAATCACCCATCCAGGGAAGGAGCTTCGGGAACAGACAGGCTGGCTGAGAGAGAGGAGCTGGAGTGAATGTGGGGTCCAAGCCGGTGGAGGAGGCTCTGTGGGCACTGAACCCGGAGGTTATGAACACATCGGGTCCTGGGGCCCCAGCCTGGCCTCCCACCTCCCAACTCCTCCTAAGTGGGCCCCCCACGCAGGGTCTTGCCACAGCAGCTCCAGCCAGGAAAGGGTACAGAGCCCCATCAAGGTACAGACAAAATCAGCTCCAGGGCTGCGATGGAGAAACCAGCCTTCTGGCTGAAACTCCCACCACCCCCAGTATTTTCTCCACTGAGGCTGTTTCCTAGAGAACTCAGAGACTGGAAAGAGCCTGCAAGGTTTATGTTGGTAAGTTGGACCAGCCTGGAGGATTAGCATCAGGAAACATCAGGAAGAAATGACCAGCTGTTCTCTCTTTCCCTGAGATGGCACCAAAGGAAAGGAGCTTAAGCTGTCACAGGCAGCTTGAGTAGTTGGGGAGAGGAAGCGTTGCTGTCCGCTGGGAGAGGGTCCTGACTAGCGAAAGTAAATACGACTCAGGGGAGAGTATTGAGGGGACAGAGAAGAGGTCTACCAGTGAAGAGCTTTTGAAACAGGAGCCCAAATACACACTGTAGCCAATGAGCAAGGTGGGAGTGTCTGGTGGCAAGGGGTTGGCCACAGGGTCATAGATCCTTCGTTTGTACCAAGGTGTGTTATAAGTGACATCATTCTGGCCAATAAAATCTGAGCTTGAGCTGGCGCGCATCTCCAAGCCTTGGCTAGACAGACTCTACAGAGTCTCTTCTAGCCCATGGTGTACAGTTTGCTAACGAGGGTGCATCCTCACATGGCTTCAGTGTGACCTTGGGAAAGTTACTTGTCCCCTCTGGGCCTCTGTCTACTCATCTTGACAATGCAGAAACTGAGCAAGAGGAACTCTAAACTCAAAAACTCGATGACTCGTTTTCCCCATCATTGTGGAGATGGAACCAGTATCTTCCCATTACAGCTGCCACTCCTTGTCATCATCAGCAAAGTTGGCCTGACCCTGACAGGGAAGGGACTGACAATTTGGAGGCTGAAGACCAGAGGGGACCCGTCCGAGGGGTCTAAATGCCTCCCACAAGAGACCAGGACGTGGGAAGACTGATGTATACCCACAGAGGAAGCCAAAGGACCAGCCCTCAGCTTCTCTCCCTCCCCTTCCTCTGCACTCCCTCCCACCCCATCCCCACTGCCTCCCCTGGAAGAGTTAAGCCCTCTGATTGAAGAGCTGTCTGGTGCCCAAATTACCTCATTTTTTTAAACTGATGCCACCGGGACCAGAGGGTAAATGTTCCCATTAGGGCTGAAAGCATGCACACATGTCCACCCTGGGTGCCTGGGTGGGTACACAAAGGGCGGACACATGGGTGGTGTTTCAGTGAGCACATAAATGCGTGACTTCAGGCGTATCTGCATGTACTGCTGTGGGCCTAGAAATGTGCAGACCTCTTGCTCAACGTGTTCACAATCAGGCTCCTATGTATGTTACATACATGTTTGTGACATGCATGTATGCATGTATGTTTCAGCAAGTCTGTGTGTGTGAATGGTGCCTCAGTAGCCATGCTTTGAAACACACCTGTGGTCAACACATCCTGCATGCCAGGCAGGGGCTGGTGGACATTTCTGTGGCCAAAGATCTTGCTCATCTTGCTCTCTTCCCTGGGAGTATCTATTTCACAGCGTTGCCCAAGACCACTGCCGGGCTGCCTGCCATCAACCTGTGTCTGCTCCTTCCTAACCCCATTGAAGCAGAGGCTTGAAGAGGGTAGTTCTGAGCATGGAGCTGGGAGCTCATTTGGCCAGGGGCCAGCTCTCCCCTCAATTGCCCTGGCCCACTACATGGGACCAGGCACAAGAGTGAGGGGAGCACTTGTCCAAGGAATCCCTCTAACCTCTCTAGAAAGATCCAGGAATCCTCCTAAGAGAGATGCCAGGTGGCATGTCCCTGAGCCCTTGCTGCTACCTCAGTCCCCGCCTTGCCACCCTCACACAGCTGTTAAGATGAACTACTGAGTTGGCCAAAAAGTTCATTTTCTGTAAGATGTTATGGAAAAACCCAAACTTTTTGGCTAACCCAATATCTCAAAAGCAATCCTGACACCTTCTGCATTACTGTTTGGCGGCTTCCCGTTGCCCATCTCCAGGAGGCTTTGTATGACCCAAATGCCCTGATGTGATATGTGCCCCATCTCCCTCTCCAGACTCTTCTGTGGCACCTCCTGCCTCATCCTCGACACTCTAGCAGCCCCTGCAACGTGTCAGAAGGCTTCACACCTCCATGCTGTTGCTCCTGCTGTGCTCCTCTGCCTGAGTGGGACCCCCTCTGACCTCAAATCGCCCAGCTTCTACTTAAAGACTGTTTTCCAGGAATCCCTCCCTCACCCACCCAGGTCCTTCTTCAGTGCTTAGCACAGTCGTGACGTTGTACTGTACTTTCTTATCTGCTTACTAGCCTTCCTCCCCTACTGGACTATAAAGCTCCCATGGTCAGGAACCATGTCCTAGTCACTGTGGCGAAGCAGACAGGAAGGCCCACAGAATGACCTGATGGCTCTCTCTAGATGGCCTCGCAATGAGCTGGTTGAGGTTGGTGGCTCCCCATGGTCTCCAGAAGCTCTAACTCTGGGCAGTTGGCACGCCCAGCTGTGGTAGGTATTCCCTCAAGCAGTTGGCACCTGTGCTTAGATTGTTTTGCAAAGTTGCTCTCAAGTTCTCTCTCTAAAACAGGGAACAACCATAGTGCATGGCATTCCTCTCCTGGAGCACAACCCATGATGCATCCCGCATGCCCAGCCCAAACATGTCTTTTTCTTCTGATGCTTTGACATCTAATTATTTATTATTGTCTTGCTAACACTGTAGAGACTTCCCCTGCCAGGGCTAGCTAACTCCTAGAGATAGCAATCACTCACCTAGCGTATACCTTTCATATACAGATGAACCAATCCAGAGCCCATACGCCAAGCACCACCTTTATTGAGCTCTCATAGGACTCTTACATTCTGGGCCACTATCTACCTGCCCCAATCACCCCAAGACCGGGTACCAAACAACTAGGGAAAGCCCCTATGCCCAGGAGCCCACTGAAATTATTCAGATTAGCCAATGCTAAGCCTGCTTACCCTGCCTTGTCCATCCTTTCCCTTGGAAACCACAGTAAAGGCTCTTGCCCAGTTTTCTTCCCACTCCCTCTGCCTCCTGACTGATCCTGGTGCTTCCCCTTGTGGCACTGTGTGATGCGGCACTCCCCCTTTTCTTGGGAACTGCAGCCAGCTATCTTTTCAATGACAATCATCTCCTGATCTGTTGGTCTCATCATACCTGAATAATAATAAAACTTACATTTTAAGGCAAAGCGCAACTCTCCATGGGATACTGAGAGATTGGAGATCACGTGTCCTGTATATGTTAACCCTCTGCCCACAAGTACAATAGCTGCTGGGATTTGTCCAAGACTTTCACTCAAAAGCCATCTTTGTATCCCCAGGCACAAGGCACAATGCCTGGTACATAGAATGAATAATGACCTGCGAGCATCCTCATGGTACAGTAACTTGAGGGGTCAGCACAAATCTGATACTGACATTCTGAACAAGGTGGGTGAGACCCCCCTACTGCTGATCACACCTTCCTCATCGCACTTCAGACTAGTCTATAAAATGCTAAATGGGTCCAAGGATACCAGTACTGGAAGAGCCACACCAGGACTGGAGCCCTCTGACCTCAGTCCAGAGCTCTGTCTGTATTTCCAGCTGCCTCTCTGAGGATTAGGAGCCTCCGGAAGAGATGAGGGAAGGGAAAGGGGATGAAGCCACTCCTTCACCACCAGACCAACACCACCCAACAACATGGATTGACCGCAAGTCCTGGATGAAAGATGCAAAAGTCATAGTCCTTCCTGCTTATACGTAGGTTCATTTGGGGTGATGTCTTTTATTTCTGTTCCCCTAGCATCTAGCACATTGTAGGTACTCTGTAATGTTTATCAATGACAATAAGTGTTCTGAAATTATTTTGTGCATGCACATACGTTATATTTTCCCAAATATGTCGTAAGTATCTCAATGGCGAGAGTATATGGTCTGCTCCTCTACGTCTTTGGAATGCTCCTCCCATCCATCCCCCACCCCCAGCCCAGTTGCTGGCTGGGCACTCAGAGGACCAAACTGGTCATACCTGATGACTGCCTGACTGTCCAGCTAACTGGTCACCCCATGGCCCCAAACAGGGTGTCCTCCTTGCTCTCCGTGGCTCCATCATTTGGAGGATACCATTTCTGGGGAGACTTCTGAAGCACCAACTTTATTAAGATTGATTTGGCCTGCCCGCCATTCTGACAGGTCCAAAAGCAAACACGGCAGGGCCATGGGGGAGATTTGGTCATAATTAGCATCTTTAATTACTGCTAAAACATCAATTGCTCTTGTTCAATTAGCAGTGCGGTTTCAGGCATGGCAAACTTTGCAACACAAAATAAGCTGAAAATTGATTTCTGAACATTAATGCAGATCTGAAATTGCTAACCTGATAAGGTTGTCATAGAAGAGCCAACGTGGCCAAGGAGGAACTTTGTGGGGCTGTAATTGCCTTGGTAGAAGGATTAATAACTCGTATACTTACTTCTTATAAGGCACTCGTGGGTGGGGGGAGGGGTGTCCAGGAGCGGAGGGCAGGCACGAGGCACGAAGGCAGAGGGAGGGTGTTAACGGGGACAATGGCAATTAGGCAGGAGAGAGCAGCAGCCTGCACCCAATGGTCTGTGAATGAGGATGTGCCCTCTGGGATGGGCCGAGGGAGGGGCCGGCTGCCTGGGATGGCTGCCAGGGAGAGCGGACCTCTGCAAGGCAGGCAGCTACTGTCACAGGCAGGTGGGGAGAGAATGCCTGGGTCCCAGCCACCTCCACGTTCTCTCCAAGCCCTGGCAAAAGACCTTAAGGTCAACCCCCCTTAAAAGCTCACTTGGCATCTGGAAGAGCTTTCTCTATTCGGGACTCCTGGCAAGAGAAAGAGTCGAATGCAATGGACAAGAGGAGCCACAGCTGGTCCCCACCACACCTGCTCTCACCGTCTCTCATTCAGATGCCGGGGTCTTCCTGCCATGGAGTCGAGTGGATTTCTGGATGCATGTCACAGAATGGTGGACGGGGGGAGCATTTTATGAGCTACCAGGTGCTCCACAGTGTGCAATTGCTATGATTAATTATTATTATTACTACTACTACTATTCTTCTTCTTCTTTGGGCCTATGGTTGATGTAGGGGCACAAGTCAAAAATCTAAACAGACTTAGAAAAGACCGCTCTCTCTCTGCGGGAAATGAGGAAAATGTTACTCCCTCTCTCCTTACAAAACTAACAACTACTGGGCACTGGTATGTGCCAGGAACCAGGCAAAGCAATAGAAAGATGGATCGATGGATCAGTGGATTAATAGATGGATAGATAGATGTAGGTATGTAGATGACAGAGGGAGAGATTATTGCATTTAATCCTCTCAACACCATTAGGGGGTAGGTATTATTATCCCCATTTGATGAATGAGAAAAATAGGACTTAGCAAGATTAAGTAACTTCCTCTAAAGTCACATACCTACTGAGTGGTGGAGCTGAGATTCAAGCCCATACCACTTTAAGGTAAGAGACAATACTCTTCATCTCTACTCTCTGCCCCGGAAGCATCCTTTAAATCTGTTTGGTGCTTTCGCTAGACTATGCTGGGCCCCAGGGCAGACATGGCTAAAAATCAGAACTGTCCTTGTCCCAAGTCACTCAACCTGTAGAAATGGAGACAGACCCTCATCCAACGAGCTGTGCTGTGCATACAGCCAAGAAACACACCCCAGCTGCACGCCCCAAGCAGTCCATCAGACTCTCCCAGCAGATGTCCTTGCTAAGGCCAGGCTTAGTCGGAGCCAGACTGTAACCAGACCCTTCTCTTTTATTTTCTCCTTAGAGTACAGGCCCATGACCCCTGTAGATCCAAAAGTCAACAAAAGTTTATTGAGGACCATCTTGTCTGGCCTGAGCCCAAAGACAGAAGAGTGAGACCTTCCAAACACTTACTCTCCAGCAGAGGGACATAAAAGGGACAATCATATCGGTGTGAATCGCACAGAACAGATGAACAAGTGCACAGGAGAGGGAGCAATCAGAAAAGGCTGCCCAAGGGAGATGATGTCCGAGCAGGCTTAGCAGCTTGTCACGAGTTAGCCAGGCAGACGAGAGAGCCAGACGGCCCTCTAAGCAGAGACATGGAGGTATGAAGGGGCGTGGCCTGTTGGGGGAAGTAGGGTCTGTTTGATATCTCTGGAGCTTAAGCCTGAGGTTGGGTTTGGGGTATCAGGGAGAGATGAGGCAGAGAAGGGGGCAGGGGCCAGATGATGAAAGGGCTGCAGACCATGCTAGACTTTATCTTGCAAGTGCTGAAGAGCAAGGGGACAGCTCTGCGTTGCAGAAAGTTCTCTCTGGCTGGAGGGGGAAAAGGGTGTATTCGTTTGCTAGGGCTTCCATAACAAAACACCACAGACTGGGTGACTTAAACAACAAAAATTTATTTTCTCACCATTCTGAAGGCTAGAAGTCCGAGGTCTGTGATCAAAGTGTCAGCAGGGGTGGTTTCTTCTGAGGCCTCTCTCCTTGCCTTTAGACAGACATGTTCTCCCTGTGTCTTCACATGGTCTTCCCTCTGTGCCTGTGTGCTAATCTCCTCTGCTTATAAGGACACTAGTCATATTGGATTAGGGTCCACTCATTACGACCTCATTTTAACTTAATTGCCTCTTTAAAGATCCTATCATTCTGAGGTACAGGAGGTTAGGACTTCAACGTATGGATTTTGCGGGGACACAATTTGACTCATAACAGAGAGGCAACAGGTATCCAGACTGCAAAAAAGAAGACCAACAGGAGGCCGCTGCTGTAATCTGGGCAATGAGGGGGAGGCCTGAATAAGCAATGACTATAATCACACTCCCAGGAAGGGGCTGCTTGAGGAGCTGGTGTAGAGAGAGAGTAAACAGGATGTGCGAGTAGCTGGATAGAAGGATTTTCTTAAAGTTGCAGATGCTGTAGGATCAGAGGCTGGGCCAGCAGCTCTAGAGAAGCCTCTCTAAAATGCTGCTTTTCCAGATTCCCTGGGACAATATGATGTGCAAATCCACAAAGCTAACACACATGCAGTGCAAATCACTGATGCTGAGAAAATCTTCCATACTGATTAGAGAGGTAGTCAAGCATCGTGGAAAGGACACCGGATCAGAAGTCAGAGGCCTGGGTTCCACAACCCCTTCTCTGTGACATTAAGAAGGTCACTTCTCTTTGGGCCTCAGCTTTCTCTACTGTAAAAGGAAAGGGTTGAACTAGACTGTCTTTAGGGTACCTTTCATCTTTGACACCTTGTAATCCTATCATTGCATAATGAGCAGAGTGGGAACAAGACTACTGCGAATAAAGAGAAGCCAGAAGGAGATTGGGCTGAAGTGAGAGAGAAGCAAGTCCCTTATTCATCACACTGACCACACTCCAGGGACCGTCTTCATATGCTCAGATCCAGAGGCCACGCCCAATCAGTGCCACCCTCATCTGGCATGAGTGTTTCAACCAGTCACTTAAGAGAAAGTATTTATTGTAATAAGTAAAAACTGGTAGAAGAAACCAATTTGTCTTATAACCTTAACTACTTCAATGCTGATGATCCTAAAAGCTCTCCCCTGCCCTGATCCCAGGCCCTGTATCTCCCTCCTGCTCTAGTTCATCCCTTCCACTTCCTGGTTTGGGTCAATGGTACCATCTTTGACCGACCTCCATTTTGCCCACATTACCAATTAGCACCTGAGTTCTGTGGCTCTGATTTAGCAGAGGATCTTGCCTCCAACCCTCCTCTGTCTTTCCTTCACATACTACCTCAGTCTTAGAATTTTCCAACCTCACAACTGTTGCAGCTTGTTCTTCCTGGTTTCAGGGACTTGTACCCTCATGTTGAGGGGCAACAGCCTCCTAACTGGATTCTTTCTCCAGCTTCACTTCCTTTGGTGCTTCCTTGCATATTTCTATTCCTAAGCCCCATCCTTCCTAGGCCCTGCCCAGCTGTTGACTCAGTGGGTGCCACCCAGGTCCTGAGCCTGTGAGAGTTGGTGCTCTCCGGGAGAGTTCTCAGGACAGGGAGGAGAGGGAAGGAAGAAGGGCTGAGGCCCAAGAGCAACTGCATGAGTATCAGGCATCAGCCTTCCCATCTATTCCCCAAGAAGTGTGCAGAGCCAGGTCCAGGGGCCTCCAGCCTGGATCTCTGGATTCTCCTCTGAGGCTCAGCTGGGCAAAGTCTTAGACTTGAACCTTGGCTCAGTCAGCCATGAGCCCTGGAACTACCTAATTGCCCTCAGCCCTTTCCCCCAGAGCCAGAGACATCTTCTGCAGATCTTTGCATCAATTTGTATGTGTTACCCTAGTCCTGTACTGGTGCTCAACAGACTTGCTGAAGCACAGCTTCCCAGAAGCCTCTCCTGTAGCCCCACTGCTCAGATTGAACCTCCTGAATATCAACATTGCCCAGAGAAGACATAAACTCATTGTGACCACCTGGACTTGGTGATCTAAACTGCTGCCTGGCCCCAACCCCTGCGGGGGATAACCCCTTCTATCTTGGTTACTTCTCTTCCTCCTTTCAGCATGGCGAGGCATAACAACTCTTCTAAAAACCCTCATTTTTGTCACATCACTTTTCTCCAGTTTCCAGTGACTCCCTACAGCCTATGACTTTAAGTCCAAACTGCTCAGCATTGAATTCAAGACCTTCCATAGCCTGCCACCCCCTCTACATGTTCAATCTCATCTTGTTCTACTTCCCAGCTTGTTTTACTCCATCCAGGATTGGTTTGAGGGCTCCACCCCAAACTCTCCAGACTCAGTCCTAACCCCAAGTCATTACCTGGGCTATGCTTGCCCTCAGAAACCCTCATGCTCATAGCCCTCTGTTAGGAAGACAATCCAAGACTGCATATCCTCTACTGTGTTGTTGAAGATCCCTGATCCACAGCTACTTGACCAGTGAAAGGAACTTGATCCAAGGGTTTTCCCAGGATCTATGAGAACAAAAATTCTATCCAAATAATGATAATGGTTATTACCTGGACCAACCAAATTGTCTCAAAAAGTTTGAATAGGAAAACATGGGGAGAGCATGAGTCAACTGGTAGCAGAAGTAAAAACAAAAAAGATACGTAGAAATAGGTATTGAGGTAACAGGATTATTAGTGTGCTCTGAGCAAGTAGAAATTATGAGTAAATAGAAACTATAAATTAACAGACCACACAAAACAAAGAAATACTAATGGAATTTCTCGTTGGTGTTTCTCCCTCTAAAAGATAAGTAGTTCTCTTGAAAATCACCTAAAAGCGAGAAGGAGAATAAAAAACAAACCCTATCTTTGAAAAAGCTAACAAAGATCTATAAACTCAGACACAACACATAACTGGGGTGCGAAAAGACACAAAGAAAAAACAGCCATGGCACAGAGCTCAGGTAACGCTGGCCAAACTCTGCTCTCCAAGGTAAGTGCTATACCCCAGGAGCAAAAAAATAACTCTCTTTTATTAGGAATAATAAAGGCAGGTATGTGGGCTGGCAGGGGGAGCTTTCCCGAATCTATTTTGACATGAAATAGAAACAGCAAAGGTAGGGCCAATGATGAATCATACAGAAAAGTCGTATTTGCAGGAAGCAGTCTCTTCATAAGGTGGAATAGAGGAGAAGGTTCCACGTTATGAGCATATCTGCAGCTGTCACTGCCAGTTAGCTAGAGAGAAGTAAAGCTTAAAAGATCTTACCCTCATGTCCCTACAGGAAAGTTGCTGGTAGCCTAGTTCATGGTCATGCTCTCCCTCCTTCACTCCAGAAACTCATGAAAACAGCTGGTCCAAGAAGTCACTTCATTCAAAGATGAATTAATAATCAAAAAGGAACTACCATGGAATCTATATAATGAAGATACTACAGTTTAGAAAGGGGAGAAAGAGAGAGGAAAAATAAATAGAAGATAAAAACCACTCACCACAAAAATATTGCCATGGAGAAAATGAACAAATACATTATCATGAATATTTTTTGAACTCAATAAGCAATTACTTCTATAAATCAAAACACAAAGAAGACATACAAATATTCAGAAAAAATGTGGCAAGACACGCAAAGGATATAAGTCATGAGAGGGCAGAGCTTAGGAAATAAGTGGAAGAAAATGTAAAACCAACCACAGACACTGCTGAACCCATAAGAAGGGTATAGAGGACAGGATTGAAAAATGTGAGACAAATTGGTAGAAAGTAATCAGAGGACTTCCCTCGTGGTGCAATGGTTAAGAATCCACCTGCCAGTGCAGGGTACATTGGTTCGACCCTGGTCCGGGAAGATCCCACATGCCATGGAGCAACTAAGCCCATGCGCCACAACTACTAGCCTGTGCTCTAGAGCCTGCGAGCCACAACTACTGAGCCCACGTGCCACAGCTACTGAAGCCTGTGTGCCTAAAGCCCGTGCTCCGCAACAAGAGAAGCCACCACAATGAGAAGCCCGCACACCGCAGTGAAGAGTAGCCCCCTCTCACCGCAACTAGAGAAAGCCTGCGCACAGCAATGAAGACCCAATGCAGCCAAAAATAAATAAATAAATAAATAAATGAATTTTTAAAAAAGTAATCAGAGGTTTAAAAAAAAAAGATGAGAGAAAATAGCAGGTATGAAAGACAGACAAACATACATGAAATTCATGTTTCTACAAAGATAACAGACATTTAAAGATCTGATTTATAAGAACTTTCCAAAATAAAAAAGAATGAAATGTATAGATTAAAAAGGCCTATTGTGTCCCAGGAAAATACTGACAAAGAATGATCAAATCTGGGAAAGATTCTGGCCCTCAAAGACAAAGAATCCTTCGAAACATCCAGCCCCAAAAGTCAAGTTGCCTTGAAGAGGGAGAAAAAAAATCAGGGTAACCACAGATATCACCACGACATTATCAATACAAATAAATTAATTAATTAACGTGCTATATCCAGGTAAACTATCAATTAAGTATAAAGGCGACATTTAGGAACATGCGATAACATGAGAACATCAATCTCATGAGCTTGAAGAATCTACAAGAGGATAATTTCAAGCCATTTAAAATGAGTGGAAGAACATACAGCAGAACTGGGTGACATTAAATTCATGTGCCTGAGACTATGACCAACACTAAAGCAACATGACAATTGTGCTTACAGGACCAAATGTAAATGTTATAAACCTTAGTAATGTAGAAATTTTATAACTAACAAAATCTGGCTCAGGGAAGGGAAGAGAAGGTAGAAAATAGTATAAGTATGCTGACAACATTTTTGTTTATAGCTATTTGTCAAGGACATCATTTAAAGCCAATACAGTGATAGACATATATGAATATTGAAACATATAAAAGGGAACATTAAGAAACATGGTAATAATACAATCAACTAAAATAAAGTGGTGGAGGGGCTTCCCCCATGGCGCAGTGGTTAAGAATCCGCTTGCCAATGCAGGGGACACGGGTTTGAGCCCTGGTCCGGGAAGATCCCACATGCCGCGGAGCAACTAAGCCCGTGCGCCACAACTACTGAGCCTGTGCTCTAGAGCCCATGAGCCACAACTACTGAAGCCCGTGTGCCACAACTACTGAAGCCTGCGCACCTAGGGCCCGTGCTCTGCAACAAGAGAAGCCACCATAATGAGAAGCCCGCGCACCGCAACAAAGAGCAGCCCCCGCTCACCACAACTAGAGAAAGCCAGCACGCAGCAACGAAGACCCAACACAGCCAAAAATAAAATAAATAAATTTAAAATAATAATAATAATAAAAAAATAAAGTGGTGGAGTAGGGAGTTTGGATTCAGTGGAAAGGTAGCAATTTTGTCATTCTTTGAGAAAGTATCACTAGCTAATAGATATTAAGGAAAAAATATGTGTGTAAAAAGTAACTACTGGGGGGGAGGATAAAAGCCTTTCAAATTTTTAGAAGAAATATACACATAAAAACCAAGCAAATAAAACAGAATATGGAATAAAAGATTGAAAAAATAAATGAAGCAGCAGTAAAATCAGAAAGTATAACATAAAACATGGTTTAAAAGAAAAAGAAACTAAGAACAAACATGTCTGTCATACTAATTTCTGTTAATGGGATCATTTTACCTACTAAAACATTACTCTCAGATGGATCACAAAATAAGGCCCAAATTTCTCATATATTTTAAAACACAATATTAAGGTTAGACTTAGAGAGGCTGAAAACAAAAGACTGGGCAAAGACAGAATATGCAGCACAAACAAAAAGAAAGGAAGAAGCACAACTTTAGTAGCTGATAAGATTTAAATTGGGAGCAGGGAGTAGGCTGCAGAGGAGCATTTAACTAAAAAATAGGAAACATTATGATGATAGAGTGCACCATCCCCAATAATGATCTAACAGTCACGAATATCTTTATATTTTTATATCATCACATCAACATCTTTAAATAAAACTACATGATATACAAGATGAAGTAGAAACATTGTAGTAGAGACTATAGTTGACACCCAGCCCATGACAGGAGAACTAAACAAAAAAATAATTAAGGGTATAAAGGAGAAAACAATCAAATTAATGAAGTTATTCTAGCTCATACCCTGAAATAATATTTTAATATCCTGAAATCAGAAAATTTTAAAACCTGAAAATTTTATGTTACAAAGACCACCTCAATTTACTCCTCCCCAAAAAAGAAACCATACAAACAATGTTCCAGAAGTATAATGTAATAAAATTAGAATTTTGAAATAAAATCCTTATCACTCAGAAATTTTCATTCTTTCTCTCAAACAGCACTTTTGGGGCAAAGAGGACATCAAAACTGAAACTGGAAATTACCTGTAAATAATCCTAATGAAAATATTATATGTCAAAACCTGTGCTAAAGAGTGTTCATAGTTAAAAATAAAAATTAAACAAGCATCCAACTAAGGAAGTTAGAAAAAAGATAACAAATTCAAGTTAAGGAAGGCAGAAAGAAGACAGTAGTTATATGAAAGCAGACTACAATGAATTAAATTAAAGAACTGAAGAATTAATATATATTATATCTAGGAGCTGATTCTATTTGCAAAAAAAATAAATAAAAAGCCAATAAAAGAGATAAACCATTAGCTAACATTATCAAGCCAAAGGGAGAAAACTGAAATATCCAAAATAAATAATTGCAATGGGAAAAAAAATAGAAACTGATAAAATTTTAAACATAATATGACACTATTTTGCTCTGTTATGCAAAATAATTTAATAACATGAATAAAAGGATAAATTTACAGGAAAATATAAATTGCCAAAACTAACCATAGTAAAATTAGACAATCTAATGGATCAATTGCCATAGGAAGCTAAAGACTAAAGTTAAACTAAAGTCAAAAGAGCACCAAGCCCAGGTAGTGTCACAGAAGAATTTTAACAAATCTTTAAGAAACAGGTAATTCTGATGCTTTATAAACTCCTTCAGAGTATACAAAAAGAAGAAAACTTACAATTATTCTTTATGCTGCCAAAACTTGGCCTCTGTTCACCAGTGCCAAATAGAAATGCGGAGACAGGGACTTCCCTGATGGTGCAGTGGTTAAGAATCCGCCTGCCAATGCAGGGGACATGGGTTCGAGCCCTGGTCTAGGAAGATCCCACATGCTGCAGAGCAACTAAGCCCATGTGCCACAACTACTGAGTCCGTGCACCATAACTACTGAAGTCCTTGTGCCTAGAACCTGTGCACCGCAACAAAGAGTAGCCCCCCAGTGCGCAGCAACGAACGCCCAAGGCAGCCAAAAATAAAAATTAATTAATTAATTTAAAAAAAACTTTGGGCTTCCCTTAAGAATCCGCCTGCCAATGCAGGGGACATGGGTTCGAGCCCTGGGCCGGGAGGGTCCCACATGCCACAGAGCAACTGAGCCCATGCGTCACAACTACTGAACCCACGATCTAGAGCCCGTGCTCTGCAAGAGAAGCCACCGCAATGAGAAGCCCGCATGCAGCAACGAAGACCCAACGCAGCCAAAAATAAATAAATCAAATAAATTTATTTTAAAAAAAAACAAAAAAACTTTGTTCTTTAAAAAAAAGAAAAAGAAATGCGGAGACAGAGTCTTGGGTAAAGTAGAAAAGAGTAGCTTTTATCGCTTTGCCAGTCAAAGGAGGTCACAGGGGGCTAATGCCCTCAAGACTGTGTGACCCACCGTGGAGGGGGCAGTGAGGAGTCTTACAGTGTTTAAGGAACAGGGCATGATCAGCTGGTGGACATTCTTCTGATTGGTTGGTGGTGCGGTAAGTGGGAGTTAGCATCATCAACCTTCTGGTTCCAACCTATCTGGGGTCTACGTGCTTGTGGGCATCACACAGTTAACTTCTTCCACCTGGTGGGGTTCAGTATCTGCAAAACAGCTCAAGGGACAGGGCTCAGAATATTATCTATAGTCCTTGAGGAAGAACTAAAGGTCCTTGACTTTGTTTAATGGCTAAAGTAGTATTCCTTTGTCTTGTTTGACTGTTTTCCTTTCTTTGTACATTTTTTTACTTCTCTGATTAAATTTATTCTTTGACTAAAGTTTTTTTTTACAGACAAAAGGCAGACAGAGGACATAGGTGGGGGTCTATTCTGGGAAGGCCCCATAGGGTCCTGCTTGGTTACATTTATAAAAGTAGTATAACAGCAACATCAAAACCTGACAAAGAGCACATAAAGAAACTATAGCCCACATCACTTGTGAATATCACAATAAAAACTATATTAGAAAACAAAAATCAGTGGCATATTAAAAAACTAATAACCAAATAGAGTTTACTCCAGGAATTCAATAATGACTGATTATCAAAAAATCATTTTGTAATTCAGTATATTAATAGATCAAAAGAAAAAGAAATCTCATAGATCATTCTCATAGAAGCTGAAAAGACATTTGAGAAGCTCGTACCCATGCTTGATTTTTGTAAAATGTCTTATAAAATAACAATGGATGGATACTTCCTTAATATGATAAAAGATATGTTTGGGCAATAACCACAAAAATGTTTAGTGTGGAAACACTGCAAGCATTCTCATAAAAGTCAAGAACAAGACAAAGACGTATGATATTGCTACCACTACTTTACAGTGTTCCAGTGGTGTAAGAATTGGAAAGGAGAAGGTAAAATTAGCATCATTTTCAGTTGATGTGATTAGTTACTTGGAAAATTCAAAATAATCGACTAAAAATGTTACAAACAATAAGAAAGTTGGTTAAGTTGGCTGGTTATAAAATTAACATACCAAAATATATATACAAACAACATAGAAGATATAATGGAAGAAAAATCCATTCATAATAGCAATGGAAGAAGATCAGATACAGAGAATTAAACCAAGAAATGTAGACAATCTAGGAGGAAAAAACCCTGAAAACAGTATGAAGCACCAATAGAAGACCGGTATATGAAGATCAATGTCAAAAAATCTGAAAACTCCCCTTATGTTAATGTATAGATTCAATATAATGTTGCTCCCAAATACCAACAGAGTTGGAATTTGCTTTTTAAATTTTGTTTGTTTGCTTGGGTGTTTGAAGGCGGAGGACTTAAAAGATGATTCTGAAATAAATAATAACCTCTAGAAGTAAATAAGCAAGAACTACTAGAAAACGTATTTTTTGAAGAGTAATGAGTGGTAGAAGCAGGACCAGCCCTACCAGATATTAAAATACATTGTGAAATGACAAAGCTGTAATAGTTAAAGCACCATAGGACATGGTGTGAACAGATGGACAAATCAATGGAACCGAAGAGACCCAAAGACACCCTTTCAAAGGGTAGAGGATAGAATTTTAAAATAAATGGCATTTAGCCAACTGGGCAGCCATTTGAGAAAGAAAAAAAGTAAAATTGGATCACTGGATCCCCATCTCACACCTCACACCAAAAGCGACTCAAGAATAATCAAATATTTACATTTTTACAAAATGAAACTATAACGTTCTAGAAAAAGTGGGAGAATTTTACAAATTCAATTTGGAGCAGGATAGATCTTTCTAAATATGACCCAAAACTTTCAAAAAGTTGACTAATTTGACCACATAAAAATCAGATTTACCTAGTTTGGGGCTGGTGGGGTGGGAAACAGCATACATGAAGCCAAACAACAAATGACAAACTGGAAAAAACAATTTTTAAACCATTTCACAAACAGTTAATCTTCTGGAAGGAGAAAGAACATCTATAAATCAATGAGAACTTGGGCAAAGGAGATGCTTCTCAAAAACAGAAGAGACAGTGGCCCTCACCTGTAATAAGATAAATGTTAACATTATGACACCATTTTTCACCTAACAGCTGATCAAAGACCAAAAGGTTCTAAATCCCTGTGTAGGAAAAAGTGTAGGGACACAGTTTTGTTTCTCTGTTTGTTTGTTTTGCTGGGAGAAGAATAATTCGATATCGCCTCTATGGGGTTGTTACTTACTAGCTGGATGTTTGACCCTGGGCTAGCGTCTTACCCTCAGTGTCAGTAGCACACTCTCTTAGAATCATTTTCAGAATTAAAAGGACCTGTACACGTAAACAATCCCAGTGCTCAGAGCAGTAATACTGCTCTCCTCACAGCTTTGTCAAGTACCACTTCTGCCCTTGTTGACTCCAAGAGAATGTTTAGTCCACAGCCAAGGTTTTCAGAGCCTCCGTTCTCTGGGGAAGGGGCTTTCCTCCTCCTAGAGCTGGAGGAGGGAACTGTTGTATCCTGGATGCCCAACCATGCCTGAGGAGGAGCAGAAGCCCAGCCCTCACAGGGGAGCACAGGATTTGCCTCCTGAGTAATCGTCAGCCCAATCTGGCAGCCATAAGCAATGGGCAGGCACACAAAACCAGGTGTGGTGCAGCCTTTGGACTGTACTTTGAGGTTGCTGATGTCCCCTCACTAGCTCAGATCCCCAACAGCTTCTTTCCAGTCCTACCCCCATCCCCATGAACCAGGGGCTGATTGAACCCTCTGGCTTCATCACAGGTAGGAGAATGCATTGAAGCTCTGTTGAATGCCATGGCAACCACCTGCTGGAGGCCAGCCTCCCCATGCACCTCCTGACCAACCCCAGCACACACTCAGTTCTTGTTAGGGGTAGGTGAGCTGTTATGTACTTGATTTTAAGAGCCTGCTGGAAAAAAAAAAAAAAAAAAGAGCCTGCTGGGTCCAGAACGCGGCTACTTCAGACAAAGGAGGTCTGGATCTGGATCCAGCCATGGCTGGAACTCACTGCGTCTCTATGAGCAGGTTGCTTCCCCTCCCTGAGCCCATAAAATGAAGGAGTAGGACTAATAACCTCTGTGGCGCCTTCCAGCTATGATATCCTGGGGCTCTAGGACTTCCCCCAGAGCCAGCCCTGGAGACCAGCAAGGCCACTCTTTCTGGTAAGTTCCCCAGGGAAAGAAAAGGGAAGGGGGCCTTGTAAACTAACCCTGCAGGCCTGGATAGCGGGATGGATCCCTTCCTCTGTAAGAATCTCCATCTGGGAGAAGACCTTCCTCCATTCTCAACAGGGTATTCCGTGGAAATGTTGACTGAGGCACCATGACACAATAAATGGCAACATACCAGTGGAAATGCCAGAGTAGATGTTCAAAAACCAGTTAGAAGCCTCTTCAGTCCACAAAGAGGATGCAAATGGTGTAGCATGTGGGCCTGGGGGGATAAGTTTGAGAAGCAGTTTTCTCAGGAAGAATTGCTATAAGTATTCACCGCCCCCCTTACCCGGGCAGGAGCAGTGGAAAGAGGGATCCAACCAGAGGGACTTGCAAAGGAGCTTGATAAGGGTGCCTCGTGGCTTGAGGGGCCCAGGGGACTGGTGTTTAGCTCCTGCCAGGGTATTAAGAAGCAAGAGAGCCAGGCCCATGAGCTGCTTTGGTGGCAGAGGAGTTCCGCTTCTGGGGTGGGAAGGCCTGCGCCCCTAGGATCTGTCAGAGACAAACAATGCTTCTGCATTTCCCCGCACCAGTAGTGGCTCCCGTGAGAGTTATTCTGGAGCCATTTTGTGTCCTACACAAGGGGCACCTGGGAGGGCAACAGAACTCCAATATCGAGTAGACACCCCCTAGATTAAAAACGGGGAGCTCTACCGAGGGGATGAAAGCTGGAGGATGGCCCCTGTAAGGGCACTGCAGTCAGAGAGGAGCCTTTTGAGGAATCCACTAGAGAATGAGTCTGCTTCAAACATCTGCTTGGCCAAGAGAGCACAGGGCCATTGTGCCAGTTAGGTTTCCTCAGGAAAGTGGAGCTGCTCTGAGTAAGACGAAAAAGGGACTTATTATAGGGATTAGACTCCACACAATTGTGTTAGCTGGTGAAGGGGTCTGCTATCTGATGTTGAGCCTGAGGTCACCATAGGTCATGAAGCAAGGGAGGGGGAGGGCAGACCTGTCTCTCTGCGCCTCCAACCTTGACCAGCTGCGGGAGGAGCTGGAGCCTCCGGTGACAGAGCCACACGCATGCCTGGCCCAGGACTCAGAGAAGCTGAGCGGGAGACCCCGTGGGAGCTGCAACCTGACCCTAATGTGGCCGCCAGGAGATCATTGACAGTACCTGGGAGCTATGTGGCACCTGCGTCCCTGCACCAGCCTTCCCAGCACAACGGCTGCTACTTTCCTTCTGTCTTACAAATCTTGCCCAGATTTCTCTTGTGGTCCAGCCTAATCCAGAACCACTCAGGGAAGGAAATTCTGGGAAGCTGAATTCTAGCTGAGCTACGTTGATGTAGTACAAAATCACCGCAGCCCCCTTCTGACAGCATCATTCAGGTAAGCTCTTCTCCCGTCCTCAGCCTCCCTCCCTGCATTCCAGCAGCTCAGCTCAGCAGCCGGCAGTGGGGACCGAACTGGAAAAGGAAAGGAGGCTGAACCCATCCTTTGCTCCAGGGCAGGTGGCAGGACCCACCTCCCTCAGTATGCAACTAGAAATCAGTTGTTAGTCATCGAATCAACCCACACCATAAAGCATCTGGCAATTAACCTACCTAAAAATTCAAAGTACTTTTACAAAGAAAAATTATAAATGAAAAGGGGTAAAACAGAAGACCTAAATAAATGGAGAAAAATTTCCCCAAATCAATCTGTAAACTCAATATAATCTTAAATAAAATTCCAGCAGGATTGTTAAACATTCGTTTTTAGATTATTATGAATGAAGCTCAGTATCTTTTCTGTATATTTAGTTATTTCATTATTTTGCTTCCTCCTTAAGAAACTGCCTATTTCTATGATTGCCTTCTTTCTGAAGGTTGCCTCCCAGAAGTGACATGTCACTTAGGCTCACATTTCATTGTCCGAATCTAGTCATATAGGCACATTGAACTGCAGGTGGACAGGGAAACGCAATTCTACCATTTTCTTGAAACAGAAGAGAACTTTACTATTTGTAAACAGTCCTAATGACTAAAATAATCATTTTTAAAAAAGAAAACTGTAGCACTGGCACAAGAACTAGCAAACCAATGAAACAGAAGAGAGAACCCAGAAATATACATATACATATACACACATATATATATATGTTATATGTTTGTGTGTGTATTAGACTGGGCATATGATATGGTGAAATCATAAAGCACTGGGGACAAAGGTGGTTTGCTTAGTCAGTAGTGCTGGGAAAGTTGGCTTACCATATAAATGACAATGAAAACCCCAAGGTTACTGGGGTTTCTTGACTTGATGAACACTTTATTAAAGTTCCAAATTTTTATCAGATGATATCACTTATAGGTGGAATCCTTAAAAATGATACAAATGAACTTATTTAAAAAACAGAAACAGACTCACAGACATAGAAAACAGACTTATGGTTACCAAAGGGGAAAGGGTGGGGAAGGGATAAATTAGGAGTTTGGGATTAACAGATACACACTACTATACATAAAATAAACAACAAGGACCTACTGTATAGCACAGGGAACTATATTCAGTATCTTGTAATAACTTATAAAGGAAAAGAATCTGAAAAAGAATATATATATTATGTATATATATTAAAAATATATATGTACGTATATAACTGAATCACTTTGCTGTACATCTGAAACATTGTAAATCAACTGTACTTCAATTAAAAATTTTTTTCAAAAAAAAGTTACAGGGACGTCCCTGGTGGCGCAGTGGTTAAGAATCCGCCTGCCAACGCAGGAGACAAGGGTTCGATCCCTGCTCCGGGAAGATCCCACATGCCGTGGAGCAACCAAGCCCGTGAGCCACAACTACTGAGCCCGCGTGCCACAACAACTGAAGCCCACACGCCTACAGCCCGTGCTCCACAACAAAAGAAGCTACTGCAATGAGAGAAGCTCACGCACCGCAACGAAGAGTAGCCCCTGCTCGCTGCAACTAGAGAAAGCCAGCACGCAGCAACGAAGACCCAACGCAGCCATAAAAAGAAAGAAAAAGTTACAAATTTTTTCCTGTCATGTTTATAAGGAATGTCTCTAAATTTGTTGATTGCCCTTAAATTCTGCTTATAGTGTGTGGGTATTTAGGAGTTTTATGTTTTTATGTACTAGAGTTAAGCCTGGCAGTTTGTGTATGACTTCTTCCATTAGTTTTAAGGCTAGAAACAGAAATCAGATATTTATTCTATTTTTCTATGATTTAATTTTTACAGTTAACTTCTTTTTTATTGAGGTATAATTGACATGTAACATTAGTTTCAGGTGTACAACATAATGATTCGATATTTGTATATATTACTAAATGGTCACCACAAGTTTAGTTAAGATCCATCACCATACATAGTTATACAATTTTTTTTTCTTTTTTTTAACATCTTTATTGGAGTATAATTGCTTTACAATGGTGTGTTTGTTTCTGCTTTATAACAAAGTGAATCAGCTATACATACATATACATCTCCATATCTCCTCCCTCTTTTTTTTTTTTTTTGGCGATACGCGGGCCTCTCACTGTTGTGGCTTCTCCCATTGCGGAGCACAGGCTCCGGACGCGCAGGCTCAGCGGCCATGGCTCACGGGCCCAGCCGCTCCGCGGCATGTGGGATCTTCCCGGACCGGGGCACGAACCCGCGTCCCCTGCATCGGCAGGCAGACTCTCAACCACTGTGCCACCAGGGAAGCCCTCTCCTCCCTCTTGCATCTCCCTCCCACCCTCCCTATCCCACCCCTCTAGGTGGACACAAAGCACTGAGCTGATCTCCCTGTGCTATGCGGCTGCTTCCCACTAGCTATCTATTTTACATTTGGTAGTGTATATATGTCCATGCCACTCTCTCACTTTATCCCAGCTTCCCCTTCCCCCTCCCCATGTCCTCAAGTCCATTCTCTGTGCCTGCGTCTTTACCCTGTCCTGCCCCTAGTTTCTTCAGAACCAGTTGTTTTTTTGTTTGTTTTTTTTTAGATTCCATACATATGTGTTAGCATACAGTATTTGTTTTTCTCTTTCTGACTTACTTCACTCTGTATGACAGACTCTAGGTCCATCCACCTCACTACAAATAACTCAATTTTGTTTCTTTTTATGGCTGAGTAATATTCCATTGTATATATGTGTCACATCTTCTTTATACATTTATCTGTCGATGGGCATTTAGGTTGCTTCCATGTCCTGGCTATTGTAAATAGTGCTGCAATGAACATTGGGGTGCATGTGTCTTTTTGAATTATGGTTTTCTCAGGGTATATGCCCAGGAGTGGAATTGCTGGGTCATATGGTAGTTCTATTTTTAGTTTTTTAGGGAACCTCCATACTGTTCTCCATAGTGGCTGTGCCAATTTACATTCCCATCAACAGTGTAAGAGGGTTCCCTTATACAATTTTTTTCTTGTTATGAGAACTTTTAAGATCTACTCTCAGCAAATTTCAAATATGCAATACAGGATTATTAACTATAGCCTCCATGCTGTAACTCCATCCCCATGACATATTTATTTTATAACTGGAAGTTCGTACCTTTTGACACTCTTTGCTCATTTTGCTCCCCCCAACCCCCTACAGTTAACTTCTTAATCCATATGAAATTTATTCTTCTTTTATATGTATCTGAATGTATGTCTGTCTTCCTCTTCCCACCTCCAACAGCTATCTAATTTTTCCCAGCATCTTTTAATTGTAACAAAGTGGATCATTTTGTATTAGCTCAACAGCGGGCATCAGAATTCCTCTTAGGGAAAAACTGTCACTATTTAGAAGATTCTCTTGATAAACGTGGAATAAAAGGTGAACCCCCCGGGCTTCCCTGCTGGCGCAGTGGTTGAGGGCCCACCTGCCGATGCAGGGGACGCTGGTTCATGCCCTGGTCCAGGAAGATCCCACATGCCACGGAGCGGCTGGGCCCGTGAGCCATGGCCGCTGAGCCTGCGCGTCTGGAGCCTGTGCTCCGCAACAGGAGAGGCCACAACAGTGAGAGGCCCGCGTACCGCAAAAAAAAAAAAAAAAAAAAAAAGGTGAACCCCCTGAAGGCTCAAGTGACAGTGACACCAACATTTTAGATAAAGCCATTCTGAATGAGATTTAGAAGGAATGTAGTTATTCACATAAAAGAGAGGGTGAGAGAGAATGAAAAAAAGAAGGGAAGATGGTGACAAAATGAGCCAGAAAGATGACAAGAGGTTGGAATGAGTCAAGGTCAGTGGAGTATGTTGGAGATGGGGTACAAATACTTGTGCTTCAGAAGATGATGCCTGTTGTGAAAACTAAATCTCTTTGTATTTCAGCAGCATAAACCCCTCCCTCTTTTGTCATACTCCTGCTCAAAACTTCTTGTATTGGTGGATTTTTTCCAGCTGCAATTTCTTAGAAGATTGACAAACAAATTATAAAATGGAAGAACCAAAAGCCACAGAGAACTAAGTAAAATTTAAAAGAAGAACAGAAAGGAGGGACATGTTCTACCAGCTTTTGGAAATGGTACAGCCGTTGTCATTGTTTTTTCTCAGGACAGGCTATATTTTGCTGCAGAGACAAAAACCTCCAAGTGCCATCGTTTAAAACAACCAAGGTCTGCTCCTCACTCAGGCTGCATGTCCATCGAGGGTTGCCTGGAAGATCCAAGCTGACAGCACCTACCTGGCTGGAACATTGCAGTTTGTCATAGTAGGGGGAAGGGAACATGATGACTTACACACTGGCTCTGAAAGCTGCCTCACAAAAGTGACATGTGTCACGCTCACATTTCATTGTCCAAATCTAGTCAAACAGCCACATCAAACTCCAGGTGGACAAGGAAATGCAATCCTACCACTTTCCTGAAAGAGAAGAAAACTTCACTACCTGTGAACAGTCCTAATGACTACAGTAATCATTTTTTAAAAAGAAAACTGTAGCACTGGCACAGGAACTAACATACCAATGAAACAGAAGAGAGAACTCAGGAAAAAAAAAGAAAAAATATATATATATGTTATGTGTTTCTGTGTTTATTAGAATGGCATATGATATGGTGAAATCATAAACCACTGGGGAGAAAGAAGGTTTGTTTAGTGGGTAGTGCTGGGAAGATGGGTTTACCATTTAAATGAAAAACAACTTTAAATCTCTCCTTCTACTATATAAAAACTTGCATTCCAGAGGATTAGGACCCTAAATGTGATCTGTAAAACTACAAAACTAATGGAGAAAGTATAAAAAGAGTGTCTTTGTGACCTTGGTGTGGAAAGATTTCTTTAATAAGACCCCAAAAGACTCAAACCGTAAGGCAAAAGAGAAATGATGCATTTGACTAGAATAAAATTGAGCCTTTCTGTTCACTGACGGAACAGAAAGACGAGTTAACAGTGAGATGACCAGCCAGGAGACGATATTGCAACAACTAAAATAGAGAATATGTGTATATCTAGTATATATCTTGTATAGTTGAATTCCTTCAAATCATCAAGGAAAAAACAGAAACAACTGAAAAAGGGCAAAAAAAAAGTTGACTAGGCAATTCACATAAGGTGAAATCTGCAAAGTCCTTCCCTATAACAGGTACGTGGAGAGATGTGTACATCTCTTACTCTACTGTGCAGATGTATCTGCACAGTAATCAGAGAAATGCAAAAACCAGCAAAGTTCCCTGTAAACCCGTCAGCCTGGCAACAATTAGAAAGCCAGATAACCCCAAGTGTCAGAAAAGACGTAGGGAAACAGGAGCCCACAGGCACTGCTGGGGGGAGAGTGCGGTGATGGAGCTGATCTCGGGAGTCATCTGGCAGTTCTAAGGGAAACTGAACATGGCCAGCAAGCTCTCCCCTGGGTGTGTACTGCAGATACCCATAAGAGGACATGCTTGAAATTGTTCATCACAGCAAGGAACTGAGGCAGCCTGGGTGTCCATCATTAGGGAATCAAAAGCAACATTTATTGGGTGCAATACTGTGAAAAACTATGCACCATTCAGAAGCAGTGAAACAGATGTACGTACAGCAGCATGAACTAATATGAAAAACAGAGTAGAACGAAACAGACCAAAATATATGTGTGTGTGTGTGTGTGTGTTGAGATCTGTATACATGTGTGTATACACATATATACATGTATATGTGTATATGTATATATGATATCTATTGGAGATAGGGAGGTAAAGATGGGGTGAGATGGAAAGAAATTATGAAACAAGATAGGGGCCTTTCACAGATGAATGATGACAACTGCCTCATACTGCAGGGTATGATTAACTCAGTTCCATGCATCTGCCACCTGATAAATATCAACAGAAGGAAAAAGAAACCAACCACTCGGAATCACTGGGCTCCCCGAGAGTGGCACTTCCACTGCTGTCCCATTGGTTATAACAGCTTCTCACACTTTAACCTGCAGGTTCCTGGGTCTGGCCCCCAGAGACTAGGATTCAGTAGATCTGATGTGGTGTTACCAAACCAGGTTCGTTTGCCTGAGGTGCAGCAAAGCCAGATGCTGCAAACCCAGAGGTTGGCAGCAGAGAAAGGTTTATTCACAAGGCAGCCAAGTGAGGAGATGGGAGAACGAAGCTCAGATCTGCTTCCCCAAAGGCAAGGGGCTTGAGATATTTATGGGACAAAGAAGCAGGGTGGTCTTAGGTGTGAGAAGGGAGATTGGGGGTGGGGGAAAGGTGAGGTAAACGGGGTTCTGCCCAGGTGTATGAGTTACATGCTTCTTCATGGGATGCATGTTCAAAAATGGAGGCACTTATACCTGAGGATGAAATTTTCAGCCCTCTGACGTCAAAAGGTCATTCATCAAACACCTGCGCAGGCCCAGTTTTAGGAGTGGTGGTCCCAACACTGACTTGAACTGGACAGAAGCCGACTCCAAGTTCTTGGAAAACAACTTAAGCCCCCCCAGTTACTATTGCGACCAGTACATCAGAGGCATTATCTATATGGGTCGTTAAGGAGTCAAAAAATAACCAAGGTGAGCCTGGTCAGTGAAGGCAGTTTACAAGCAGAGGGATTTTTAACAATCTGTTCCCTTACCTGCTGTTCCATAGGACAAGCTCAAGAATTTCTGTTTGTCCCCAGTTTCTGTGAACCCTATGGGGCATGGTTTCAGGATGGGTCTTTTAACCCCATGGGGCACGGTTTCAGTGGGGCCTGAGAATTTGCGTTCCTCGCCGGGTGGTACTGATACTGCTAAAGAGCCATACCTTGAACAGCAAGTCAAGATAACCACAGGCCTCTGCAGCATCTGCATTTCACTCCATCTCCTTCCACTCAGCCAAGTGGCTTCCCTACTAGACTGTAAACTCCACAAGGGCAGGGTCATGCCTCCCTGTGCCCCCTTCCCCCAACTTCCCAATGCCAGGCACATGGCAGACACTCAATAAATGTTTGATGGTGCCAGGATGGACATTTAAAGTCTTTGAGCAAGAAAGGGACTGATGAGAATTAGGGAGTCAAAATAGGAATCTCACCAGCAACTGGGGAGAGTGGCTCAGAGTGGGAGTAAATTAAGTTTAAGGGGAGGACGGTCTAGACCAGGGAGGCTGGAATGGAAAGGAAGGCTACTGTCTGCCGGCGTATCCTCAACAGCCTACTCATCTGAGTTACTCTCATCTCTCCCTCTCCCTCTGCCACCCTCACCTCCTTCTCCAGCTAAATTCAGAAAGACCACAGGTGGGGCGAGATCAACTACCATCCCATGTACTAATCTGAAATCGCTGGGAGACGGGCCTCTGGAATTCACTCTCCTTCCTGCAAGTCCAGAGTGGATTAACCATGTATGGATGAACAGCAAGTTGGCTGGATGTAAGGCCACATGCTGCCTCATGTCCATAGGGTCAGGGCAGGACCACACCTGGGGATGCAGGAGCCTCAGTTTACATTTGTCTCAGTGGCTCTTTCTGCCCCTGAATCGCTTTCCCCCTTCTTTCGGTGCCCTGCCCTTGGTGCTTCTGCCTGGAGAAGGGCACTGAAGCGGGGCCTGCTCTAGGGCCAAGTCACCGCGCCTACTCTGTTCTCAGTCCCCATACCTGTGGCATGAAACATGAAACCCCCTAAGACCCATCTAAATGCTGTGATTTATTCTGTTCCCCTTCTCTGGTGTTTTTCCCCTTAAGGGGACGCGAGCAAATAAGTTATTCTAATGGTGCAGCAGTACGTGTGGAGAGAAGAGTGTAAGGACCACAGTCCTCCCTACCTGACCTGGTCATCGGGCCTTGGGAGGCCAATCTACCCAATTCAGTGTCACCCTCTCCCACCTGCATGAATCACTGCGGGCTGGACGCAGAGGAGATGCCACATCTAGACCCTGCTCAAATTTTCCAGTTGTCATCCAGGATTCAGGCAATGGGAACCCATATTATGCCTGAGGCCCTGGGGAAGAAGTGCCCGGACCTGGTGTGGGAGTGGGTCTGTCGTCCATCCGCCAGTCCAGCCCTGGGGCTGCAGGCTCCCACAGCCCCCAGACTGAGAGACCGCTGAGCGCCCCACTCTGGGGAGCCCCATTCCCAACCCCAGACTGACCTCTCCTGGCCAGACCCCGCAAAGCAATTAGAAAGAGAGGGCGAGGAGTCATCGTGGGCTCATTGTTTTCTCGCCGCCGACCCGCCAAAGAGAGGGGAGAAAGGGGACGGAGAGGAAATGAAAAGGAATACGTTGACCCTCCCACCCTCCAGCCTCCTGCTTCTCCCCCCACCCCCAGACTCCAGCTGTCGGCCTAAAATCACAAAGCCATTTCTCTCAAAACCCAGAGGAAAAAAAAAAAGAGAGGAAAGCAAAGGGAAGGGAAGAGGCGGCGGCGAATTTCAGAGGGAGGGCTAATTTGTGCAGCGCCGGACAGCTGCATTTGCATAATGAAGTGTGCAGAGGATGTTTGGCTCACGTATTTTTTAGAAGGTTTAACTTTAATTTTATTTAGCCTAAGAAGGGCATGTCACTCAAACTCCGCTGGTCATTTATAAAAATATTTCAATTGTGTTTCCAAGGAGCTGTCTTTCTGGCCTAAGTGGCTGGTGCCGGAGGCTGCGAATGCTAATGCAGAGGTCGGGAGAGATCGATGGGGAGAGCGAGAGAGGGAGGGAGAGAAAAACGGGAGGGGCAGCGACACCAAGAAAGAGACACTGAAGACGGCACAGAGTAGAAAGGACGAGCGGGAAAACAAAGGGAGAAAGAGACAGTGTGGAGTGGGACAAGGCCCCCTGGGCTCAAAAGAAGCAGGTCCGGTAACCATCGACAACGGGAATGGGGATGGACTTTCCCAGTGGACCACACCTCACTCGTGCAGGTGGGCCCAGCTCTCCCAGCACGCGGCGTTTGGATTTTGTTTTCAGGATCGCTACTCTAATCTCCAACAAATAACGTTTCCAAGAAACGCACTCTAGACCAAGCTGTCTTCCTTCCACCCCTGGGTCCCGCACTGGAAGCCTTTTCTCCATCTGTAATTCTGAACTGGAGTGAAGGAGCTTGACTGTGGGCTGTTTGCCTTGGAGATGGGCAAGGGAGGACCGGACTGAGCACGGACACTTCTTTCCTCCTGCCATGACAGCAACAATTACCCATCACCTCCCATCCCGAGTTTCCACCACAAACACCCCAGCCTCCTAAATGAAAAACTCTTCGATTTTCAAACCACGTGTTGCAGTGTCAGCACACAGACTAGATAAGGAGTGAGAGGAGGCAGCGACCGTGCCTGCAGAATCCCTCTCCTTCCCCCACTGGCCCGAAAGCGCTTCCGGGAAACCCTAGAATCTCAGACCCAAGCCAAGTCTCTGATTTACAGATGTAGAAACTGAGCTCTAGAGGAGGGAAAAACTCTACCCCAGAGGCGTCCAGGGCCCCCAGGTTAGAGCTCTCCTGGCCACACCTCACCGTCTCCCTCCTTCCCTTGCTAATCCACCCCTGGGTTCCCTGTGCTTCCTCTCTTGGTCTCAAAGGCCGGAGAAGAGATTTCCAGTAACTTGCTCCAGAAAATTCCACCTCGGCAAAATGATTTAGATCTCCTTGTACAGTTTTCTCTGCCGGTTGTCTAATTTGAATGTTGAGCGCTCAACTTGATCTGTGGATGCAGCCTGGGGACCAGGCATTCCGCGTCTGGAGACACCTCCCAAGGCCCCAGTCTTAGAGTTCACACAACCTGACACAGAGTGTGGAGCAGAGGGGCTAGACACCCCCCCCAGAAAGTGCCCCAATGCCTCCCGCAAAAAACATAAAAACTACACACTCGGCCGAGATAGCCTAGGGCTGGCAGCTCAGTTCTCAGAGTTCATGGACTTAGCATAGCACGGGGTACAGGGTGGGGAAAATAGCTCATATGTGACATGTGACAGGCAGCCGGGGGGTGGGCAGGGGACTTGGAGTTGGGTCGCCTGGATTCAAATTTGCTTGAATTAATGACTTGATCAAGTCACTTAACCTCTCTGATCCTCCAGGTCTTCATCTTACACAGGAGGAAGACTATCTACTTGTCAGGTCGTCGCGAGGTTTGACGGTCCTGCATCCTAGTTTGCATGGCCCTGGTGGTAGGAGGGGCCGAGGGGCTGTCTGCCAGGCACCCCAACAGAGAGGCTACGCCAAACGCGGGCAGCTTACGAGACAGGAGTAGAGGGATGAGAGCAGGGTCAGCTCCGCCCCCTGGAGAATGCCCCACGCGGTAACTACTACCGATGTCCCGTTATTTTCTCGGCCCTTGTTGTCAACAAAAGAGCTTTGACAAAGACTAGATCATCAGAGACTGCCAGAAACAGAGGGGTAGACACAATCAATAGCAATGCTCCATCATTCTCTCATTTCCAAGACAAGCAGTCTACAGCCCAGAGAGGGGACACAGCTGGCCATGCAGAGCCCAGACCTGAACCCACTTCTCCAGGTCCTGGAATCCTCATCCTTTCCGATGACAAGACTAACAGCTTCTGATGGGTGAAACTTCCCATGCCCTCAATACACACACACACACACACACACACACACACACACACACGTCAGGAAAGGGTGTGGGCTTTCAGCGCACCAGTTTCTGATGTGCAAGGGAGACCAGACTGGGGTGGGAGAAGAGCCTGGGGAGGGGGCCGGCACCGGCCACCTCAGCCCCTCAGGAGGCATGGGCGTATGGCCAGCCAGACCTGGCAGCCCGAGCACACTAATCCTGCTGTCAGCCAGGCCGGGCTACGGATTAGGAAATGTCACGTTTCAAAGGAAACTATTTCCATTTTCTCCCCAGGAAAGTAAAAGGCAGAAAGAAAAGCAAACTCCCAGGGTCGTGTAGTGGGAGACAGGCCAACATATGGGCCTTAGACATGCACATCCCATCCCTTCCCCCCACCTCCCAGCCCCTCCATGGATGCCCAGAAGTGACAGCCTCACTGGGTTTACTTTGGCCAAGGACAAATGGATTTCACAGTTTATCAAGGGAGGAAGGGGAGTGTCATGGACGCATCAACCATGACCCACCTTTGGTCCCTGCTTTCCTGGCCTGGTCTCAGCTCCACGCTGGAGCCCCCTTGCTCGGCTGGCTCCCTGGGCCCTGCCTCCTGGGATCAGCAATTCTGAGACAGACGTCGCCCTTGACCTTCCGTGCAGGTGCCAGAACCTCTGCCCCTGTGTGGCCCTGAGACCCTGCCTCTTGTCTGGGGCTCCCCACTCTGCAGGCAAGACAGAAAACTCCAGACACAGAGAATGAAATCATACATTCTCCCTCTCTAGATTTCTCTATTATTTTTTTGCTTCTCTACCTCCCCCAGTCTCAGCTGAGACAATAATAAACACTTCTCATTCTCACTGCCACTGAAAATTATGGAAGTCTTAATTACAAAAGTAATGTCACAATACTAGCAATTAATTAATTCTAATCTGGCCTGGAAGAGAGGAGGTCGGGCATACAATCACCTCACAGCCTAGGGAGTTGAGGACCACCCTGACGGGTATTGTGATTGAAATATATTTATACGGAGTTATTAGATACTATCTGCAATCCATCTATTACCATAAACTTAAGCTTCCACGTTCTTTCATATTAAATGAATTTTCATGTCACACTTCCCAGTAAGTACTGCCTCAAGTCAACCCTTATTTATCTAATAATGCCATGCAAATATTTTATTATATTTCAATGAAATGTGTCGAAAACTATTACCTCGTGCTGCCTTTGGGGTGGGGAGGGAGCAGGACTGAGTGGGAGGTGGGGAGACTTAGCTCTGTGTCTGTTCAGTGAAAAGCAGCCCCCTCCCACCCATTCCTCTGCCCGCACTCCAGCACTCCGCTTCAGGGTGGTAGATCTGCAAACAAAGTGTTTCCCAGCCCCAAACAAACTGAGGACCTGCAGGGCAAATGCAAGCCCTTCAAGAAGAAAAGCTGAAACCCCTCCTCAATTCTAAGAGCCCTCTGCCCTACCCCTCTGGCCGTGGACCAAGATCAAGGCTAACCTCATGGACGGATGACCTGTGCAGTCACACAGGGCCCCACCCTCAGAGGGCCTCGTGCTTTGCTTAGTGGTCTGCCATCCTTGTTCTGCAATCCTTAATCATTTTTGAACATAGGGCCCCTCATTTTCATTTTTCACGAAAGGATCCCACAAATGATATAGCTGGTCCTGTCCAGGATACATTTCAATTCCACTTCTCCACATGCTGCACCCTCTGGGGTGTTTCCCTGCAATCTAGCAGCCAAATCTTTGGGGTCAGAAGAGGCCCTTCTGGTCTTGCCTTTCCACCCTTCCTGACACACACCCTCTCCCGGAGAGCTCTCCATGGTGCTGATGAGGACCCAGAGGTTTGTGCCTAAGGCCATGCGTCCAGCAAGTAGAGAATCCTGACTGGATCCCAAACCCTGGACCCCAGAGTTGGGATGACTCCCTGACATTGCATGGCTGGTGACACAGTCACAAGGCCATCCTGGGTGTGGGGACAGTTGGACCAGGTGACAGCCCTAACAGCATCTAGCTCCAGCCCTGCTCGGTGTCTCCTAGGATCCAGCACCTGCCCCACATCCATCTGTGGCTACTCCATTGTGGCTGAGTTAGAGGTGAGTCTGTCCCCACTGTCCCCCTGTCCCTTGTCCCTGCTGTTCAGGTCTAACTAGTCTTAGAAGGACCAGCCTCTTGGTGACCAAAGCTCCCAAATGGCCATTGGGTTCTCTTAGCTTTATGGCCTATTCAGCCAAGAAACACATTTCCAGGGACTGGTAGACATCTACAAAGCAATCTTACACACACATCCCCTTCCATTCTCTGGTCTTCAGTTTTACGATCTGCAAAATGGAGAATAACATCTGCCATGAAAACCTGTCAGCGCTTTTGCAGAAAATAGGTGTAATAGTGAAGGTTTTCAAGCACCATGTGGAGAGTTATTATGTTTGATTTCTAGTTCTCGGGCCAGTGTGTCTAGGGTAAAATAGATCCTCAGCGATCTGCTTTCTACGCTCTTTCCCAGGCTTGTGGTGCCCTGTGTGAGCCTCCTTACATGTCACCTCTACCCCGCCCCCTAAATCATCCTCCTTCTTCCTCGATACTTTACCAAACTTCAATCCCTTTCGTTAGAAAGGCAAGGAGTGCTCTTGCAAACCCATCCACAGTAAAGCGGAATTGACCGATAATGAGAAGGAATAAACAGTCCCACTGAAGGAGCTGCTTGTCCACTCTGCCCCCCGCCTGGTGAATACTAGATCCCTCACATTTGCAGGACTGAGCCGGCAGAGCTGGACCCGGCTCCCCAGGTCAGCAGGAGGTGAGACGCTGGCCGGCCGCACAGTTCTCAGAGATTTTGCTTCCCTCTTTCCGGACCCATTCCTGTTCAGGCTTCCTGCCTGCCTTCTCCTCTCACTCCCAGCCTACACATTCAGTCTCTGCAAACCCATTTTACAGATGAGGAAACTGAGGCTGTCGCTGCAGACTTGAGACTCTAATTAGGATCTGTCTGACTCAACCTCCTGCCCTGCCTCTCACCCAGGCATTTGCGTTGTAAAAGCTCCTGCTCACAAAATAAAACCTTGACTCTGGAAATCCTCAAAGGCCTTCATTCATTCATTCATTCATCCAACCAATATTAACTCTGCATGGACGGTGTTCCAGGCACTGTTCTGGCCACAAAACAAGACACAAGCGTGTGGTTCCAAGAGCTGACGTTCCAGCCTTTGAGCTCCACCCTCCAGGTGATCTGGAAGCTTCCCTGGGCCCAGTTCTGACGCCCAGAGAAGCCACCCCTCGGCATCTAAGCCCTCAAATCAGGAACCACGGGAAGAGGAGCCGAGGCCAGTGGCCTGCCCACCTCCCGATGAGGCCCCCTGCTCTCTTGGGCTTGGCCTGGCCCCTGAGTGGCTGACCTGAGATTTGAGGAGAGTCAGAGCGCTGCTCACGGGACAGCAACTCCAGGTACTAGGATAGAGGAGAGGTTTCACGATGGAGAATCTCCCCAGGAGGCCCTAAATCGTGCCCCATAGGAAACCACTCACGGGTTAGGTTAGCTTGTACCCAAGCCTCCTCTGTGTGTGTGTGAGAGAGACAGACAGACAGACACCCATCACTCAGTCCTAAGCTCCCTGAAGGCGGAGATGCCAGCCTCTGTTACTCAGCCACACCCACCCAGCCACATTCAGGGGTTCGAGGGCTCTCAGTCCAGCAGGGGGACTGACCACTGCACAATGTGCCTGCCTGCCTGACAGGGCGCAGAGCAACCCCACCCCCGCAGGAGGACAGGGCTGTTCCTCCCCACATTCCGTTCCCTCCCCCCTCCTCCCTCCATCCTCTAATCATTCATGGTGACAGATTGACAGAAGTGCCCCCACCAGATAAAACTGCCTCTGGGCACAAGTACAAAACATAAAACATTTAGGGAAAATCGTCCAAGAACAGTTGGCGCCACGCGTAAACTGCTTTAAACACTCAACTATAAGCAACCGGTTTAAAACTCTGGCTCCGCTGAGTCCTGGCATCAGCCCAGCAGGGTCCCCCATGCTCAGGCCCCCTGTGGCCCTCCTGATCACAGCCAGCCTCTCCTGGCCTCCCCTCCCTTTCTTTCCTCCTGAAACTGGGCAGTAGCCCCTCTTCCTCTACAGGCACACCCCAGGAAGCCCCAACACTGGAGGGCACAAAAGGGGGGAAGTTCCCTTTTTTGGAATCCTCTCTCTCCAAACTCCCAGCACACACATCCTGCTACAGGGCTGAGGATTGAACAGGTCTGCCCAGGACTCACCTTTTACCAGTGCACTAATTCCATGCAGGCCGTCACAAAGCCTGGCCTCTCTGATCATTCTTCCCATTTGCATAGCATTTATGATCCACAGAGCAGTTCCACATATTTTATCCCACTGGCCCTCACAACAGGGTGGTGGGTTTGTAGCTCCCTTGATGAGATGCAGAAAAGGTCCAGAAGCAACTGCCCAGGCCATAGAGTTGGCAGATGCCAGAGCTGGGACAGGAGGCCAAGTCTCACTTCTTCAAAGCCTTCCCACCATATAGAGCTGCCTCTCTCAGAGGTGTTCTCCTGGGGACCCTGGGCCCCAGATCAAGGGAGGACACGTGTGGCTCCAGGAAGAAACAGCACTGAGAGCCTTGCAGGCTCAGAGGGTTGGGGCCTCCCACCGGCACCTGGCTCTCCTCCGTCCCAGTCACCTCAGGCTGTGGCCTCCTCCCGGGGGATGCAGGCTGGGGTCCTCTCCCAGGCAGGACCTGAGTCCAGGCTGCCTGTCTCCCTGCTGTGGTGCTCCCGGGAGCTTTGGAGCAGCTGCACCAGCTGCTTTCTGTCCCGCTGAGACCCATCCCCAGACCCTGGGGAGCAGCTGCTTTCCTGCCTGCGTCTGACCAAGCAGGGTTGTCTAAAGTCGCCCCCCACCCAAGTCCCTAACAGATGCTCAAGAGACCTTTACACTTGCAAAATACCTAGCCCTTTCCACAACTCTCATCTCATTCTGACCCCCATAGTATGAGATTGGCATTAATGTACCCATTTAACAGTGGGAAAACCAAGGGCTTGGGCAGGTTGGAGGAACTGTCATGAGTTATCAGTAGCTAAGAAATGGCTGAAACATAACTTGAATCCAGATTCTCTGACCCAGAGTTCACTCCTGCTTCCACCATCACCAGTGCTGCCAAGCAAGCACCAGGCAGCCGTCTCCTGGTGGAGATGGCCTCATTGCATGCCAGAGCCTAGAGCCCTTCCTTGTCTCTAGAGGTCCTTGTCTACTGTGGTCCCACTGGGCCCTGGGTCAGTTAAGGCATCACCTCTCTCCTTGCCCTATGCACTTTCACTTAACATACATATATTGAACACCTACTATGTACCAGGCACTATGTGACATGCCGGGAATACAAATGAAGAGCAACATACAGCCCCTTCCTACAAGGAGCTTCCTGGTGGGGGTGGGGAACAGTGAGTAAAGCAGCTGTGAAATCACATTGTGCTGGTTTCCATGACAAAGCAAGCATAGGGCGCTTTGGAGTGCTTAGGTAGGAATACCAGGGCTGGTCTTGGAAAATGAAAGTCTTCTTGAGAAAGGGGTTGTTATCTGAACCAGGTAAGAGGTTTGTCAGGCAAAGAGGGGGAGGCGGGACACTCCAGGCAGAGGGGACAGCATGGCATGCTTGGGACAGCAAGTATTTCACCCTGATGTAGCATAGAAATCCAGGAAAAGAGAACATTTCCAGGAGTGGTCAACTAGATCTAATGATCTGGAGAAGACAAGCAAGACAAGAGCAAAGCCTGCCATTGCATTTAGTAAAAGGCAGGTCACAGGTCACCTCAGCAGAGTGGTGGGGTGAAAGCCCAGTGATTCTAATGGAGTGAATGAAATGAAAATAGGAAATTATGACAATGTTTCAAGAAGTCTGCCTGTAAAGAGGAAAAGAGAACTGGGGCAATAACCAGGGAGGTGTGTGAAGTCAAAGAGGGAGTATGTTTGCTTATGTAATGGGAGACATTTATGTCTAAATGATGCATGGATGGATCCTGAAAGGGAGTGGGTGTTTGCAGTTTTAGCAGAGAAAAGAGCTCATTGATGGGTAAGATAAAGTCCCTGAACAGGAGATAGGACACTTGGTGTCACTGTCCACCAGGACAGGAAAGATCCAGGAAAAGGCCAGATACAGATGCAGGGAAACTGGTGTGGGGGAGGAAAAGTGTGTGGTCAGCATTCTGATCTCAGTGGCGCCAGAAGTGGGAAGAGAGGAGGAAGAGGATGGAGTGTTGAGGAAGTTCAAGGAGAATAAAGTTTGAGGTAGCCCCTTCAAGAAATGGAAAGAGGGCTACGTAGGGAATCAGAGAAGGATTGTTGAATTTAGGTGGTGCCAATCTGCTCAGCACCATGTGTGTACTTGTGTGTGTCCAGCAGCTCTCATCACCCCAGCCTGAGAAGTGGAGAAAGCAGACCATTGGATTGATCCAGGGTTTAGAGTTTTTCCAGGTTATGAGCCAGAAACAATGGAGAAAAGGATCTGAGGATATTGCACAAGGGTGGCTGAGATGGTGCATATTTTCACTGACTGAGCCATGGGGTGCCCAGATATTTGGTAAACATTATTCTGGGTGTGTCTATGAAGATGTTTTGGGATGAGATTAACATTGGAATACAGACTAATAAAGCAGATTGCCCTCCCCAGTGTGGGTGGGCCTCATGCAATCAGTTGAAGGCCTGATCTCCCATGAGTAGAGGAAAAGTCCTCCTGCCTCATGGCCTTCAAGCTGGGACAACAGTCCTTTCCTGCTTTCAGACGTGAACTGAAACACCGCCTCTTGCTGGGTCTTGATCCTGTGGCTTTTAGGCTGGAACTACACCATCACCTCCCCTGGATCTCCAGCTTGCCCGCTGCAGATCTGAGGACTTCTCAACCTCCATAATCGCATGAAACAATTCCCTATAATAAACCTCAGACAGAGGTAGAGTTAGAAGTAGAGATAGAGATATATCTCCTATTGGTTCTGTTTCTCTGGAGAACCCTGATTAATACAGTGGTTAAAAGATGGGCCAGAGGATTTAAGCTGGATGGGAAAGGAAATGAAGGCGGGGAAGGTAAAGAAATCAAGGGACACTCCATGACAGTGAAAAACACACATAGACAAAAAAAGAAACTGAGCAAGAGAACTTGGCTGATGAGAAGTTGTGGTCCAAGCACAGATGTACGATTTCAGAAGGGGCACAGTTCTGGACAATAAGATCCACATGTCATTATGGGAGTGGCTGCTGAAAGTACAGCAAAGATAAAGACCAAAATATACATGAAGAGATGTGAGAGCCGCGAGGCCAGGACTTTGGATGAGTCTCCCATGTGGATAAAGTTCCCAGGACCTTGGGAGGCCTTGGCATGGGGACGATGACAGAGGCAGATGCCACGTGTTCAGTGAACGAGGGAGAGTTACCTTTATAGTGATAAGCCATTGGGTTTGGGGGGTTTATTACTACTGCAGCATGACCGTTCCTATGTGGTGACCAAGGGTGGCGTGAACAAGAGCTATGATGGGATTTAGCCAGCCACAAGGTTTCCATGAGAATTCATCACAATATTTCCCTGGCAGAGTGGATTGGCAGAGGAGACAGATGTGGGAAGATGGCTGAGGGAAGAAAGAGAAAGTGGGAAGGTAGGAAGAATCAGACTTTTCCAGAAGGACTCAGCCACAGACTAGATGGATCAGGGCTCCACCCTCGCCTACCTCATTTGTAAACAAGATTCTCCCGGGCTCCTGGGATGTGTCACAAATGTGCTGGGCGACAGTCTCTGCAACTCTGATGTCTCCTTCACCCTGATAAGGTTTATTTGCTCCTTTATTCATTCTATAAATATGCATCGACCACCCAATATAATCCAGCACTTTGCTGGGTGCTGGAACTAGAGAGATGAGTAAGACACGCTCCATGTCCAGAGACCTACGTCTCTCTCCGGAGGGGAAGTGTAGATGGAAAGCATTGTGGTGAAATGCAGGGCCCTTGGAAATCCTTCCCAGAGTCACCCGCAGCCAGGGGGAGCATAGCGGCCATGGTGCATCTCAGGAAAGATCCTTCTTCTCTCGTCCCTGCTGGGCAAGTGAGAAAAGACAGGACTTCCCCACCCAGCTCCACGGCTGCATGGACGCATGGCTTCCCCCAGAGATGGTCAGTGTGGGAAGGCTTTGAGCCTGAACAGCCTCGACCTCCCTGCCTCCCCCAAAGCCTCTGCAGAGGGATAACTCTGTGCCCAGAAGGAAGCTGGGGACCATGGAGAGGAGGAGTGGGGTGATGGAGGTTTCCAAGTGATGACGTTTTCACCTTTGGGGCTCTGGCCTGTCTGGTGTTGTTACTGTCACCCTCAGAAGTCCCCGACCTGCCCCCATGCCTTCTCTCGCCCAGCCCTCCTCCTCCCTCCCTGGGCCCCCTGCAAACCCTCTTTTCCTGCTCTCCCACGGCAACTCCATCTCGGGTCATCCTCCCTGGCATCATGGTCTCTATCTTCTCCACTTCCGCCCTCTCGCACGCTCTATCCCCTGGCTTCCCCACCTCACTCCATCTGCTCCTCCCCTTCTCTCTCCTCCCTCAGTCTCTAACTCAGGCTCTGCTCCCCCTCTCTGTCCCCCCTCTCTTTCCTCTTTCTCTCCTTTCAAATCTAATCAACAAGTATTTATTGAGTCTGAGCCCTCCCTCCTCTCTCTCCTGTTCCCTGACTCTGTCTTCCCTTTACCTCTACTCCCACCCAGCTCTGCTGCCCTGTGGTCAGCTCCACTCATCCTGGAGCCAGGCTGCATGAGGCTGTCAGGGGCTGGACCCGGGGGATGAGGGACTAAGTGTGTCCCTCACACATAAGCAGAAAACCAAGCCAGAGTCCCGTCTCTCCCTCGGTTCCTGCTCGCTCCAGGCAGCCCGGGGAGCCTACATTATTTAGAGAAATTATTTAGCATTCTGCTTCTGTCATTCTTTGCCATGGCGCCAGGTCCTGATATGTGATAAAAATATCAACGTTAAATCGACTCTGACAACTGCTGGTTACCGGCGGTGTCACTAGAGCCTAGAGCCGGGGGCAGAGTTGACAGCTCCTGCAGGACCCGGAGTGCCAGCGGTGCCACCAGCCTCTCTTGGAAACATCTCCAGCCCCCCAGCCTGGGACAAGCTTTGAGACAGGCAGCCCCTGGGGAAAGGCTGCTGCCCGCATACCATGCCAGAGCCACCCCAGCGCCTATAGTCATCCCGCTTTGCTCAAACTCTTCACCCTGGAAAGTGTCTATTTCACCATCAGTAGAAAAATTCTGATAAAAAAAGAATATAAACAAGTGAGTCAAGCCACTAGGCAGCAGTAGGTCACATGGTGTCTTTTTAAAGTTACACATCCGTTCTGGCAGATGGAAATGTCATCCCCACAGTACGGATTTTAACACCAAGGCTCAGAGATGTTAAGTAGCTTTCCTGAGGACGCACAGCTAATAAGCATGGAGACTGGGTTAGGACCTGAGTCTGTCTGGCTCAAGCCCAGGGCACCATGACATAATGAGCTGGCAGAGGGCATCCGGCATGCAGCCATCAGAATCCAGCTTGGGCCACTGACGGAGGCCGTGGATATCCTCTGAAGGCCAATAAAGGATGGATCCCTCTCCCTAGCCTCCGACCACTGGCTTGGGATGAACCAATTCCACCCACCTGGGTGAGGGGGAGGATGAACTTGACCTGCCTTGAGGATGTCAGAGGAGACTTGGTACATCTCTGCACTCTCCCTGCTCTTCACCCTGCATCACCCCTCGGGCTAAGCAAGGCTCTATTCGGCAACTCTGAAGGAGAGAGAGTGTGGAACTGCAGGGAGTGAGGGGCAGGGCACCCGGGAGAGCTCGAGGAAGCAAGGGCAGAATAAGAGACCTGGAACCACAGGCAGGGAGAGCTCTGCCCTCACAGCACGCTCCCGCGACCAACCTTGCCCCTGTGGGTCTCCCTCTTCTTAGAAGCAGAAGCCGCGTCTCCCCCTTCTTTTGAACTAGCCAAAGGCTGAGCACGGAACGACCTCACAGAAGATGCCTGCTGGTTAGGTTTTCTTCACTAAGGCCAACGGAGTGGAGATGGTAAGAGCCTCTAACGGGCATCTCCAGGGCAGTGGAGGATGATCCTGGGGTAAGGTCCTTGTGACAAGGACTTAGGGGCTCCAATCAGTAGAAAGTCAGCATTGAGAAGGGGGTTCCAGCCAAGTGGGTGGGCATGGGCTGCTTTCATGGAGACAGAGGTCCAAAATGAAGGAGGCCATAGCCTTGTTTGTCTCTGCGGACTAAGCCCTCCCTGGCAACGGAGTTTAGTGCTAAGTGCTTTAGAGAGATTCAGACAGAGAAGGGTGGCCAGAATGCAGACAGACTTCAAATGATGACACAGGAGAGATAGTAAAGAAATTGGGCATGTTTGGCCAATAGAACACTCGCAGGGACAAACTATCCAATAACTAAAGAGCTGTTAGAGAATGGACTGGAACATTTGGCACATAAAGTGTGGAATTCAGACTATTGTTGGAAACAGCAGGAAAAAAAAAAACGATGATTTAGGCCCCATGTGAGGACCCAGAAGTGAGGGCTCTGAATCATGTCATGTAGCAGTGCTTCCTGACCTTGTTCACAGCATGGCTCACACAGAAACTGGTCACATATGTACCACTCACTGGGGAAAAGGGAATGTATGAGGATGCCCAAAGCCACAGGTGACCAGTGATGGGGCTGTGACCACCCACGTGGCAGCCCTGTGGCTGAGGAGAATTCACAAAACGTGCCCGACGGGAGTACACTGGAGACACTCTGCTTCCGATCCCTAGAGGTGTGCAAGGAAAGGCTGGATGAGGGCTTGGGGGAAAAGGGCTGCTGCAGAAAGGGTTCCCACACTAGAAAGTGAGTTGGTCCCTTTCAGCTCAGAGCTTCCAACATTCTAGGTCTCCCGGGAGGACGGGCAGGCAGAGGCGTGGGGGCTCCACGCGCACGCTCAGATCGGGGTCCTTCTGCCCCTCAGAGCAGAGGGTTTCTACGTTAGCCAGCCCCGCACAGCGATGACGCCTGTCAGCCCACTTGCGGTAGGAGACACAGGTGACCCTGGGCTACGACTATCCCATTAGCTGCCCCACCCCTGTGTGGGATAAGGCCTCCAGATGAACTAATGAAAGTCACCCAAATTGAGTTCAGTTGAGCAGAAGAAAGGAGGGTGGATCCCATTCATTATCCCTAGGCTGACCCTCATGCATCCTCCTAAACACAGAGCAGTGCCACTGTAGACAGACAATAGCAGTTAGTGAAATGGGACTTTGATGTTGTCAAAATAAAGATCCGTGCTCTGCTCACAAAGTGTGAGATGACAAGATGGCCCCAGGTTGTCCCAGCGAGACTGCCCCAGCATGTCTGGTTGGAGAGGCATGGACTGCAGAGCCAGACAGACCTGGGCTTCTCCACTTACTGGCTGTGTGAACTTGAGCCAGTTACTTGGCCTCTCCGAGCCTCCACCTCCTCAGCTGTAAAGCAGGTTGGATAGAGTCCACCTCACAGGCTTGTTAAAGGATTTCATGAGCTAGTGTGTGGCATAGCCATGGACACTCTGTGTGACCTTGGGAAGGTCATTGCGTTCACGAAGCCCCAGGGTCTCGCTCTGTAAAATGAGGGGTTTGTCCATAGATCGCTCAGGTTCCTCAGGCCCTAAGGTCCTGCATTCTCTGATTTGGGAACGTGCAGCCACAAAAAGCCACCAGTCCCTGAAACCTGACCTCTCTCCCTTCCTCAACTCCAAATTCACGCCCTCAAGATAAGGGTCCCCAGGTCACCTCCCCTCCCACTCCTCACTCCCAATCAAACCCAGACACCAACTCTGCAAATGCCCATCAATCTTACAAGACCCAGAAATCCCTAACTTTTGATTCATGAAGCTCTTCAGTGTCCCTAGCAAGGTGCCCTCCACTTCTGCCCTCCATAAAAGACAGCCCAGGGCTTCCCTGGTGGCGCAGTGGTTGAGAGTCCGCCTGCCGGTGCAGGGGACACGGGTTCGTGCCCCGGTCCGGGAAGATCCCACATGCCGCGGAGCGGCTGGGCCCGTGAACCATGGCCGCTGAGCCTGCGCGTCCAGAGCCTGTGCTCCGCAACGGGAGAGGCCACCACAGTGAGAGGCCCGCGTACCGCAAAAAAAAAAAAAAAAAAAAAAGACAGCCCACACCTTGGAAGACAAAAAGCCACTAATTGTTTCCCTCTGTACTCCAATATTGATTAGGAGAGTACAAGTCTATTGGTATTGCATCGACAGCCAGCTGGCTCTCTTGCCTGGGGTAGATGGTCTTTAATAAGATAGAGAGAAAGAGAAGAACTCTGTTGGGTCATGGAGTCAGAGGCCAGGATGGCGAGGAGAGGGGCGGGCTGGGCAGCAGGATGGGGTGGGTATAGTTCTGCAGTTCTGGGACAGGGGCTCAAGGGCCACACCTGCCCACCTCCAGCCTAGCCCAGCCAGTGTAAGAGGGGAGGCCTGTGGATTCACACATCTCTCTGAGCTGATGCTCTCAGCTCCCCCATCTCTGTGCACTGGGTCTCATCCATTCCCTCCCCTAATCCCGGCTGCACCCTTCTCCACCCTGCAGTGTGACGCAGGTGGCCCACCTCCACGGATTGCATTACCCAAACCCCCTTGCTCTCTGGTTTCCATTTGAGTGCATCAGAGGAAACACTGGCGAGGGACTGAAGGGTGGAGGAAAGAGAAGTATTTATTCGCAGCTCCCTCCCCCGCAGGCTCTACCTAAGGCCATGACCCCTACAGCTGCAGCTGCCTCTCAGGCCTCAGGCCTCGGTAGTAACACTGTACCACCATTGCTATGCCCTGGGGTGCTTTACCATCCTGGCAGGTTTTCCTTAACTCTGCCTACACTCTGTCAATAGCCCCTGCGTTTGATCCCCTCTCTTTAATTACCCCTCTGAAGCAGAGACCATGACCTGGCCTGCTCCTTAGTCCAGACCAGTCAGGGACCCTGTCCTCAGCCCTAAGCTGCCGTGAGGATGCCGTGACAAGAGCACAGTGGGGAGCGCGGTATATGAGGTGCCTTACAGAGGACGCCTGGTGTCCTCAAGTGCAAGAGCATCACCGTGCAGACATGGGAGCCCACGCCCACTTACATCACAGAGTCAAGGTTCTTTTGTCTGGTCCCTACCTCCAACCAGAACTGTATCCCCCAACCCACTCATTCTTTCTCTCATTCAATAAATCTTTAGTGAGCCCAATCTCTATTCCAGGCACAGTGCTAGGTACCGAAACATAAAAATAATTAGACACAGTTCCTGCCCCAAGGAGCTCAGTCTGGTGGGAGTCGGATGTGCATAGAATTAGGGACGCAGAGTCTTGGAGGTGCTGTGAGAACAGTCATCGAGGGCACAGTGGGCATTGTCCATCCCTCTCTGAAACCTGAAAACCAGATGGGGTGTCTTTTGTTCAATCCATCAATGCATTCACAGATGGATTTTCTCTGTTAGGGGCTGTTTGGATTTGGACCTCTCTGGAAGTTGGGGAATGACCTGGAGGACATATCTGAGCCCTCACACAGCCCTAACCCCAGGATTCCCTTGTCCAATTCACCAACCTTGAGCAAAGAGCTTGCCCTTGCCCTTGGCTTTCTCCCCTTTGAATGTGTGTGGCAATTGGCAGCTTGGAGGATGGGGTGGGAGCAGGGTCCCAAACAATATCCCACCACTCCCTCCCAGACTGCCGCCCTCCAGACACCAGATGGGGCAGGTGTCAGCCCAGGAGTCCAAAGTCGCAGATTCCCCTCACAGGGCTCTTCCTGCTAGAATATATTCTGTCAAGGAAGGGGCCTGTTAAATGATCACTGCAGCTCAGAGAGGAATTTACAGAATTAATCTTTAATACTTGTCAGCATCAGTATTTGGTTATTAAAAGAAGAAATAATAAAATAACAAGCTGATCCCATACCATTTGACGAGGTTCCCTCCTACCAAACACAATGCTCCTACACACATACACATGCATACACATACACACGCACACACAAACACATGCACACACATACACACATACATATGCACACACATGCACTTGCACACATACATATGCACACACATGCACTTGCGCACACATACATATGCGCACACATGCACTTGCACACACATACATATGCACACACATGCACTTGCACACACATACACATACATGCACACACACCAGAGGTCCCAGAAAATCCCATGATGGCAGTAATGAGCACCAGGACCCCTGATCTCAAAGGGTGAAAGTGAGGTTGTGACAGGTGGTTGGGCGGAGGATGTTTCTTTAGGCTCCAAAGACAGCTATTTACAACAGACAGATAAAACTCAATTGAGCTATCTAGAGCCTGGATATAGAGTTTGGGGAGGGTCACCCAGTGCTACTGACAATACATATTAAATAAGTTTTTTACCCAAAATGATAAAAAATTGAATGTTGTCATGTAGATACTACATTTGAATATAACCAGATTATAAATCACACTCCAAAGACTTCAAAACCTACATGCTGATACAACATGCCATCAAGAGAACTCACTTCTGGCAGAAAAAGTTATAGGAAGGTCATTCTCACATTCAACAGACATTTATTTGGAACCCACCATGGGCCAAGCACTATGTCAGACACTGGGATACCAAGAGGAGCTGAAGGTCACCCTGGCCTTGTTTACTCACAAGCTAAAGAGAGAAGCAGACATGGAAACGGGCGGTAACCGTACGATGGGCCAGCCCAGACAAAGGCAGCATGCTGTGGAGGGACAGAGGAGGGACAGCACCTCTGCCTGGAAGAATCAGAGAGGGGTCAATAGACAAGGTGACAACTGAGATGGGTCGTAATGGGAAGTGTTGACCAGATGGAGAAGGGATGAAGGCCTTCTAAGCAGAGGGAACAGCATATGCAAAGGCGCAGAGGTGTGAACGAGCGTGGCGCATTCAAAGAGCAGCAAGTAATTCCTTGGGCTGAAGCATAGAGTGTGAGGGACACTGACAGGAGTGAAGGCTACAAAGGTGAGTTGGGGCCAGATCATGAAGGACTTTGATTGCCAGGCTAGAAGGTGTAGAACTTATTCAATAGCAAGTGTCCAGCCAGTAAGGCTTTAAACAAGAACAGGATAAATTAGAGCCGTGTTTTCAAAAGATATATGGGGAGAACAATGACCATGGGATCCTGGAGGCAGTGAGGACCAAGGAATCCTCCTTCCACTGGGGAGGAGTTGATGCCTTTCTAAGGGGAGCACTCATGGGACAAGCCCCATAGAAAGTGGGGTCATGAGTTCAGGGGTACTGGATGGAAACCACCCCCTTCCATTTTCATCAGTGGTGTGCACCAGGTAGGGCTGATGGGTAAACAGACCCTCAGTGGGGAGGGTTTCTAGGTCCTGGAATAGCTTGGCTGGCACAGGGCCTGGTCCTCCCATACAGACTGGACGGTGGTGGAGAAGTCCTCAGGGAAAGGAGCCAGAGCCCAAGATTAGCATGCAAACCTCCAAATCAGTTTTGTTTTGGGAAAAGTTCAGGTCCAAAAGCCCATGAGACATAGAAAAGGTAGCGGGTTCTTGTATAACTCAAGTTACACTTTGATAAATCCAGCCTCAAGAATCAAGGCAGATTTCCAGTGATGGTGGAGTGCAGAGGCCAGTAAATTCTCCTCCCAAAATCTGGGACAAAATGTTCAAAAACAAACATTTGGGGCTCTGGAAATCAATCAACCAAAGGCAAAACAACAAATTGAGAAGGATTTGTTCACCAAAAACCAAACTGTGGGTAAGAAAATTGGGAGTCTGCAAAGTTCTACCTGGAACTGCCCCCATTCCCATCCCCAGCTCTGGTTCTTCTTGGGTGGGGCTGACCATAAAAAATAATAAGTTGCACTGCAGGAGACGGCTGACTTGATTTAGAGCAGAAGGTGAGAAGTTCATGTCCAGCAGTTGGCAGTAAAATGCTTGATCAGTGGGGAAGCAAATGGACGAGGCCCACAGCTCTGCCAGATGGAGGGTGCCATCCCAGCTGGGGCAAGCAGCAGAGCAGCAAACTCGCCAGAAACTGAACAGGGAGCCCCTGGAAGTTAGAGAGCCACAGAAGGGCTGGAAAAGCATCCCTGTCTGGTATCCTTGGAGGCTGCATACTTGAAGGGAAGACCAGATGGCCTCAGAAAGTAAAAGCAGGGAAGACCTGAAAACTGCCTGAACTTGGAAGGTACACCCCCTCCCCAGAATCCATGCACAGAGGTGGAAGCCTTCTGGCTCAAGGTGTTTGCATACACCTCTGGCTGATCGCTGGCTGACAACTAAGCTATGCAGACATGGAAAAAACCCTCAGGAAGCCAGGCTAAAAATAAAAAGAATTTTTTAAAAACTGAGTAGAGATAGCAGCAGCATGTACCACTGGGGAGAAAAATTCCCCAGATTAAGTCCAAATAAGTCACTTAAAAAAAAATCCAGCAACAACGGCCTTCAAGAGTGAAAAATCAGAAGCCAAAGTTTGTACAACATATTGTCTAAAATGTCGAGTTTTCAACAAAAGATTACCACATGGAAAGAAACAGGAAAGTAACCCATAATCAGGAAAGGAAAAAGAAGTCAAGAGAAACCAACTCTGAGCAGGCACAGATATTGGGTTTGGTAGACGAAGACATCAAAGCAACTATTATAAATGTGTTTAAAGAAGCCATGTTTAAAGAATTAAAGGAATACATGATGACAATGACTTAACAAACGGGGCATCTCAGTAAAGAAATAGAAACTATGAAAAAGAACCTAACAGAAATTGTAGAATTGAAAAATATAGTAACAGAAATAAGAATTACATGCTATGGTGTCAACAGCAGATTCGAGATGTTAGAAGAAAGAATCATTGAACTTGAAGTCAATAGACATTATCCAATCTGAAGAATAGAAAAAGTATCGAAGAAGAATGAACAGAGCTTCAGAGACCTGTGGGACAAGAAGAATTGTACCAACATACCTATAATGGGAGGCCCAGAGAAGGGGAGGAAGTGAAAGGGGCAGAAGAATCAAGAGTGGCTCCAAGTTTGAAGTCCCTTTCACCACTCTGCTTTGGACGTGGAAGGTCAGAGGGTGCTGGGGAGTGGTGTGAGCCCCTGTAAGCCTCAGCTCTGAGCTGCCTCTCAAGGAGGGGAAATTGTACTCACAGTGTGCTGGGCGCCATACTCTCACGTACTTCAGCCCATTGGCCCACACAAGTCTGTGAGCAGTTTGATAGCCACAGTCTCAGGATACAGAAAAGGCTCAGAGAGGTAAAGCAACTGCCCAGCTCACAAAGCTGTGACTAGAATCCAGTTCCCTCTTCTTGCTCGCCTTTCCCACTGCACCTGGTGCCTCTCGGCTCACATCCTCATGCCCTAGAGACTCAGCCGTGGGGGAAAGACTGGTGTGACTGCAGGCAGAGAGCAGCGCTGAGTGTGGCCCTGGGGCTCAGGAAGGGGCACACCAGAGACGGGGGTGAGCACAGACGTGTCTCAGAGCCTACAGGACCCTCTCCTCTTTCCAGAGGGGGGTGGGCCTCTTGCCAGGATGGGCTGTCCCACTGCCCAGGGAGCCAGGCCCTCCCTCCAGGTGTTGACTCACCAGGCAGAGCGGGGGCTGGACAGGATTCCCAAGACCTACAGCCTCCTTTGATTCCCACCCTCGAGGGTCAGGCCCAGCAACCTCCTTCCCGAGCCTGGCCTGAAGTCGGGTTGGGCCTGGCCTCTAGAGGGTCAGCATCACTTCCCGAGTCTTTGCCTCTCCGCTCCACTCATGTTTCCATTCTTCCTCACAACTCTCCTGAAAAGGGGAGGCCAGGTGAGGAGTGTGCGGCCCCGCAGGTTAGACACTTTGTGTGAAGTCACACAGCTGACGCGCGAGGATTCGTGTCCCAGTGCACTGACTCCAAAGCCCTGCTCTCCCCTCTGCCTCTCTCTGGGGATCTTGCTCCAAATAGCCACCCCCAACTCCCCTCCTGAGGGGCTGGGACCAGCAGGGCATGTGCTTCATACCCAAAGCTCAGCACTGGAAAGAGGAACAATGTCTCCATCACAAAACCAGCTCCCAAGTCAGCCGGGTCACCCTCTCCCTCCCCGGTGCCCTTTGCCCACCCTGCACTCCTCACCTGGGGCCAAACCGGAGGAGGAGGAAGGAGATGTAATTGCCATTGGAGGCAGAGCCATTCAGGTTCGCATAGTGACCACTGGGCTAGGCGCCACCCACAGCCTCCTCTGGACATGCTCACCCCTCCCAGGGCGCCCCTCCCCTGTGGACAAGACCTCAGCGGGCACATCCCCGGCACTCCGAGGGCGCCACTGCTGTGGCTCATTCATCTCCGAGTTCCCAGAGTGGAGATCATGGAAGGCACTTGGTGATTGACTGTGGAGCCACAATGACTGGCCTCCTTTGGTGCCTTCTTTTGCATGAATCAGATCTGATGTTTAGCCTTTCTGAGCCTCAATTTCCTCATTCTTGAAAAAAGGACAAGTCATGTCTACCTCACTGGAGTGGTAGTATAAGTGAGGAAAAGGATATAATAAGGATAATATTAATATTAATAATATTAATTCCTATTAATAATATCAACAATAATATTGATTAATAGTAATAAGGTCATTACTGTTGATATTAAGGATAAATATCATTTATATTATAAATGATAGAGCGAAGATGCCAGGAGGAGGAAGGGCAGGACAGCAGGGGAGAGGACGGGGTGAAACCTCGGGACTGGCTGAGGACAGAAAGGTTGGGAAGGGCCTGAAGACAAGGAGCGCTGGGGTTTGAGAGGTGGAAGGAGGCCGGAGAGCCCTGGAGGAAGAGGAGGCGTGAGCAAAGGCTGGGACATAAGGGCTGGAGGAAGGCGGGGCCAGCAGGAGGATAAAAACCAAGGGCAGCGGCCTGCGGGGTTTGGTGCCCCAGCAGCTGGGGTGAATGAGCAGCAAGTCCACAGGCTCAGCCTGTCGCCTGCATGCTCCAAATTAAATAACTGCAACTCCCCTTTTATTTCCTCTCTGACAGCAACTTACTGCCAAGGCAGCTGCTTCTGACATTCTAATATTCAGAGTCACATCCTGTAGAATAAACCCATCGCTGTTGTCTAAGCCGATGATTTGTACCAGGAGAGCAGGGAGCCGGGAGGGGCCGGGAGAGGCTGGCCTGGGGCTGCTGTGGGCAAAGGAGAGAAGGAGAAGCTGGACCAGCCCAGGCCTCCGGCCCTGGAGTACTTGGGACCATCTCATCGCCCCTCCCCTCTCTACCAGCTCACTCGATGATGTTTTGGAGCACTCACTACAGGGCAGTCTGTGCCAGGCACCGTGCAGGGGTCACAAACCCCATCGTCAGGAAACTCACACCCCCAAGCCAGTATGGGCAGGCAGCAATTTCCCAAGCCCACGGCAGAGCCCAGCGGTCAGAGACAAGTGCTTTGGAGACACACAAGACTGGGTTCATATCCTTAACTCTGCAGCTTACAAGCCCGGTAACCTCGGGAAACTTTCCAAACATCAGTCTCTGTATCTTCAGAATGAGAACAGCCATGTGGGCTGTCCTCTCATGTCAGCCAGAAGAGTAAAGAGAGAAGGCAAAGAAAGCACTGACGGACCCCAGCGCAGAGCAAGCGCTTACAGCGGCTGTGAAAGTGACACCTCAGGTAGGATGCAATGCTGCCCAAAGCAGGGGGGCCCGCAGAGTGCTGTGGCAATGTTGGGGAGCACCTGCTCCTACATCAGACAGTCCCGGGCAGCTAGGAGCCCCCCACAGTCCACACACACCTTGCCTGGCCTCAGGCACATGTGGAACCCTCCAGGCAGCTTTGTGTATAATGGAATGCTTCATGGAATTTTCTGTCCACACCAGCCGAGCACTAGACAGCCAAGCACAGGCAGGAGAGAAGCAAATGGGTCACCTGACCACACTAATGGGGCGGGCGGGTCACTTCCAGGGCAATAGGAACAAATGACTGGGTGAAGCCAGGCTGGTCTTAAGCTGGAGAATAAGGCAGAAGACTCCAAGCAAGAACAGTGAAAGGGCCCACCTGACGGTCAGGGGCTTCCTTGCCCAAGGGGTTCTCAGTAGGGAGATACTGGTCCCCTAAAAGGACCAGCAACGGAGAAAACTGAGGGGATGGGGCTGGGGACAGGGCCAAGCCAAGAGGCTGGGGAAGACGGAGCAGAGGGGAGGGGAGAGAGACCGTAGGGCTTGTGGGAGGTGTGAACGGACAGAGATTTGGGTCAAGTCTTCCCAATTAGCCTTGAAAGGGAAAAAATATTCTCCAAGGCCTGAAAGGAAGAACAAAAACAAGGAAGAGAGGCGCTCTGAGCATACCCTGAAGAGTTGCTGAAGGGCTGCTCTGGCCTATAAAATGCAGGGAGTATGGTAATCTAATAAACATGGCAACAAAGCGTTTGTCATCGAGCTAATTTTATGAGAACAGATCTCAAATGGCTAATTTCCTTTTACTAATGAGCAAATTAGTTGAATCTCTGATCTGCTTTTAAGGCACTTATACTAATAAAACATGAACGACAAGTCAAATTTGTTGTGAGATGTGGTGACGCATGCACTTGGGTTGATGGGAATCTCCAAGTGTGGAGGGTTGCTCTAACACGGCCTTGCCCACAGGGGCCTCTGGTCTATGCAGGCCAGCTGGGAGACCCACCCCACCCAAGGGAGGCAGGGTGGCAGGGAGGAGCAGTGGAGGAGGTAGGGCCTGGCCGGGCAGCAGGGTGGGTGAGGCTTCTACAAAACCCCCAGGGAGTGGCGGGCAGGATGGCTTCAAACTTTCTGCGTGCTCCCTTGAGGAGGGGTCTGCCCCCTGCCTCCCCACCTCCCGACCCCTGTCTGTAGGGAAGAACTTTCTAAACATTGCCCAGCACTCCGGTGATCTAGGCTGGCTCACACCAAAGCTGAAACCCATTTTGTCAAACCATCTTTCCCACAGCCAGACTGTGGGCTCCTGAATCCAGCTCTTCACAGCAGGTTTGCAGGTCCTGGGGAGTGGGAGACCCGATGCCCAGCCTCTTCCCTAGGCAAAGGGGCTTTGGCTGGGCTCTGATCAGGCCAATATTCATTGCAAGCAGCCAGGACAGGCCTGGGAGAGTGCAGCACAGAGTGGTGAGGTTGGTTGCCACCCGGAAGAGAGGTGCACAGGAAAGCCTTCAGCCAAACAGAGCCCAGGGATGCTGCCTCCTGCCTGAAGGATGGGGGGAGAGGGTAGGCATAGGCCAAACTTGATCTAAGAAGAGTGGTCCCCTACTTGCTTTGGTGGCATGCTTGGTGTTGGCAGACAGAGAAGCACCTGCTGGGAAGGTGCCCCCTGCAGCAAGACCAGGGAGAAGGGCTAACAGGTGGTCCCACCCACCTGGCAAATACAGGACATCCATCTGCTTCAACAGGCTTTGCAAAGAAGGGGAAAAAGGAATTCCCGGGAAGGAAATCCAGGACACTGCTGGCTCTCTGGCCTAAAACCTGCCCTAGTAGTTACTTTCTGCTAAGAAGGGCTTGAGAGAGCTGGGCACCGGGGCAGCTGGCAGTCCCTGACAAACTGCCCCAGCAGTAAGCTGGACTCAAAGGTCCTCAAAATGCCCAAGAGAAGAATGAAAGCCTCAAGTTCCGATCCCAGCTCAGCCACATATATTTGGATCCCAACTCACCCATTTCATATTAGCAGTGTGATTTGAGCCCAGTCACCCAGTCTCTCTGTGCCTCCGTTTATTTCTCTTTAAAGCAGAGATACTCCTGCTCACATATGTGAACTGCCATGTGGACTCAATAAGGAAAGAACCAGACACATGGCAAGCATTCAGCAAACGTGTGTCCCCTCATTTCTGCAGGCTGGGTTTGGGGAGCTGCTGCCCCTTTTAGAAAGTGTGAGGACAATGTTAAAGTGACAGAGAAAACAAGGGGTGGGAAGTCCCCAGGTCACACACGTGGGTGCCCACATAATTGAACTGCCGCCTCAAGAGAAGAAGCGTCTTGTCACCAGCAACAATCAAGTATCTGGCAGGGATGCCCCAGAGGACCCTCCATCCCCTCTGGGGACTGCCATGCAAGCCGCCCTTGTCCAGCACCTGCCAGAAGTCGCGGGTACCATAACCACCCTCGTGGCTAATCTGGCTCTCCTCTAGATGCCCAGAAAAAGTCTCCTGTCCATCAGCCCTCAGCTTAGGAAGGGCTCCCTGGATCCAGCCTATATCCAGCCCCACAGGTAGTTTTCTTGGGAGGAGGCTCAAGGTGGGGGGACAACCGAGAAGGCACATCTCAAGGTTAGATGTGTGACAGGCTGCAGGTTTTAGACACAAGCCATACGCGAGCGCTCGTGGCCACTTTCCTCTGTGTGAATCGCAGCTGTGACCTGCAGCAGAAGCCACTACCACAGACCTCATCAGGGCTCCTGGCATCTCTCCACGAGCTGCCCCTCCCCCAAATCTGTCCCTTCCCCTCCCCCTGCCCGCACTGTCCCTGGGCCCACCTCTCCGAAGCGCTCTGGCCTCACTCATTATTCAGCCATTTCCTTAGTTCAGAGGCCCAGGGGCCAGAGGGTTGGCAGTCTGTGTGCTCTTTCATCTCCCAGGTTGCACTGGGAATGCAGAAACGCTGGGCTGGTGTCCAGGATGCAGATCAGAGGCTCTCCGTCCTGGGTCTGGGGGAGCCCTCATACTTTATGCCCTGGGACCCACCCCCCATAGGGCCAACCTCTGGGATTACCCCACAGGGTCTTTTACTCCCTTCCCCGGGGAGCCACAAGTGGACCCCCAGCCCCCATCCCTGCCTCTAAGTGCAGAGCTGGGATTTGATGCCAGCAGGTGAGTCCAAGCGCCAGCTCTTTTCAAGTGGCGAGACTTGCCTGTTCTGTAAATAGCACGCGACTCACCTGAGAATGAGCTTTGGGCTGAAGGCTGTATAAAAGCCTTAGCAAACCCCGGGGCAGGTGGAGAAAGGCCCCTCGTGAAGTGGTGCCAAGGTACACAGTAAATCAAATCCCACACGAGGACCAGCTCCTGCAGTTGCCCCCGACCCCCGCTTGGTGGGCTGCGCTGGCGGTGGGGTGGAGGGCAGAGGTCTCTCTCACGGTACCATTTACCACGTGACGTGAGGCGGGAGGTTGGCAGTGCTCTGCTTCCCCCCTCCGACCGCGGGTTCTGTCCCAGTCACTCAAGCTCCCCTCCCAAGAGGCACGGCCCAGCAACTTAGCCTTCAGGTACTTGAATAAACGCAAGAGTTGGGGGAAGAGGAGAGCTTATAGGGTCAAATAGGGTCAAATATCCTGGTCCTCAGTATTTCTTATCTCTTTGCTATCCTGGGTCCATCTCCCCCACAGGTTTCACTCTCCCCATAGATGAAAACTGGAACCCCCTCTACACGCCTGCAGCCACCTGAGCCGAGTGTTGGATTCCCAGGCCAGGCCAAAGGAGACGGAGCAGGCCTGGCCCCCCACTGGCAAGTGGAGTGTTAAAAGGAAGGCCCCCGCATTGCCTCAGATGGAGGAAGGTGGCAGGGGAACTGGCACCCAGCAGGGATGGTTTCCATCTCTGCTGCCCCCATGCCTGGCACTGCAGGATCAAGCCTGGAGCCCGGCAGTGAAATGAGTCTTGGTCTTCCCCTCCACAAAGTCCTATTTGAGAAACAACCAAAGGGGACATCAAGGGAGAAGTCTCCGGTGAGGCCACCAAAGGCAGAGAGGAAAGGAAGCAGGATGCCAGGGACAGCAGCTCCCCATGGGTTTCAAAGTAGAAATCTGAGTTTCCCGATTCGGCACCTAGGAAACCTAGGACCTGGCAAGGGGACGAGACAAGATGTCAACGTATGACTTTTTCATCGACTCCGACAACCCACGTGGCTTTTTTAAAGCCTGACTCCCAGGCCTGCATTCCTTCCCCGTGCTCTCTGCCGTGGTTCCCATGGAAGGGATCAGCCTCAGTGTGGAAGATGGGATGAGAGTTCTAGGCTGGCCAGAAGAGATAAGACCAGCCTGTCCAAGACTCTGTGGAGGTCCTGGCCTGGAGGGCTAGAGATCTAGAGCCTTCCAAGGAGCAGGGGCTGGAAATCCTCACCTGGGCCTTCCCAGCGACCCCAGCCTCCAAGCTCCAGAAACCCAGAGTTTAAAAATATGCTGCAAAGACTATGCACTGTCAGTGCCAGCTCACCTGATGACAATGGAGTGGGCACTGCCAGGAGCTGGGACACGTGCGTCGCAGCCCCTGTTATGCGCTAACAGCACCGTCTCATCCCAGGCTCCTTTACCTGTATGATGAGAAGTGCTGACTTTAGTCCCTGCGGTCCCCTCCCACCCTCATGTCCTGTGTGTCCCTGATTCTCTGAAGTCCCAGCCTGCCTCCAAGGGTGGTTTGAGAACCAAATGAAGTGTGACCATGGAGGTGCAGGATGGCCCAGGGAACAGAAGAGATAAGCTTGGGAGCCCCAAGAAGAGGGAGAGAACAGACTTGCCTAGGCACAGCCTCCAGTGGGATGTCACAGAGCCCTGGGTGGCTGAGCCAGGCTTCTCCCAAGGGCCTGGGGCCACCTGCACTATCTCTCTGATCACAGCAGCTTTGTAGCTGTCTCCATTTGGGTTGGAAATGGTGGGCTTTTTGTAGTTTTAAGGTCTTCAGACCCCTCCCTCTGCTCTTTTCCTTATTAACGTTTCCCTCACCCAGCTTATATAATATCCAAAAATCAATTGCTTGTTTTCCTGTCTGTTTAGAAATGAAAGTGGGACTTAGAGGGGAAGCCTGCAGGCCAGGAGGCAGCCCCAGGCTGAGCCAGAGGCTCTGGGAGGGAGAGGGCCCAGGCAGCTGGCTTCTAAGCTCAGTTGTAAAGGAACTGAGTGCTTGGGGTCTCTGAGGGCCTTAGGGTTGGAAGAGGCCCCAGAGCTGAGCTCTCAGTTGACAGGGCCACCCCTCCCCTCCTCTGCTTTCCCTCAGCCCCAAACAGGGCCTGGAGCACCAAGCCCTCTTCAGGCCACAGCTCAACCAGTGGAATGGGGCTAGATCAGCCAGTTCCAGCAATAGTTGGTCTTTAAAAGAAAGCAACTTGGGGCTTCCCTGGTGGCACAGTGGTTGAGGGTCCGCCTGCCGATGCAGGGGACGCGGGTTCGTGCCCCGGTCCGGGAGGATCCCACATGCCGTGGAGCGGCTGGGCCGGTGAGCCATGGCCGCTGAGCCTGTGCATCTGGAGCCTGTGCTGCGCAGCGGGAGAGGCCACAACAGTGAGAGGCCCATGTGCAGCAAAAAAAAAAAAAAAAAAAAGAAAGAAAGCAACTCAAACTTGTGTGCAGGCTGCTCACACACACCCCAAACTACCTCCCCACGAGGCCTGGGTTCCAAGAAGGCTCAATGGCTAGGTGCCATTGGATCTAGAGAGCCAAGAGGGGAGACCTTTAGAAAATTCTAAAGAGAAGCAAATAAAAGAGCTCTGGAAAAACTATGGAAACAGTAAAAAGATCAGTGGTTGGCAGTAGGAGGGAGGGAGGGAGGGATGAACAGGTAGGGCACAGGGGATTTTTAGGGCAGTGAAAATATTCTGTATGATACCGACATGCGTTGGTCAAAACCCATAGAAGGTACAAGGTCAAGAGTGAACCTTAATGTAAACTGTGAACTTCAGTTAATAATAATGTATCCATATTGGTTCATCAGTTTTAACAAATGGCCCACACTAATGCAAGATGCTAATAATATAGGAAACTGGGTGGGGAGGGCTGTATGGGAACCGTCTGTATTTTCAACTCAATTTTTCTGTAAACCTAAAACTGCTCTAAATTATTATATCTATTAATTTAATAATAATAGCCAAATCTGGAAACAACCCAATTTTTCATTAACAAGTGGACGGTTAAACAACCTATGGAACGTGCATACCATGAAACACTGCCCACCGAGAGAAGGAATGAACTGTTCACACACACACATGTACGTACACACAGACACACACACGTACACATACACACACAGCCCTGGGTTCTAGTGACAGTGCCACTAACGTGCTGTGTGACCCTAGGCAAGTCACTTGCAGTTTCTGGGTCTCATTGAGGTCCCATGCAAACCTTCTCACTCCGGCCCATCTCACTGCCTCACTCTTGTCACCAGATGAAGGATGAGATGAAGCTACATTTGATCCCTCTCTTGCCCCCAAGAAGGAATAAGCTCTCCACGGCCCCTGGCCCCTTGGCAGCCCTGACAGCTTCACCCTCTCCCAGCCAAGCACCCAGGGTTTTCCTCGAATCCGGCTCAGCCAGGGCCCTGCTTAGCAGGACCACAGGCCAGGTATCAGCAGTAGCAGCACATGCCTCACCCCCCGCCAGCCCCCAGGCTCCAGCCACTCTGGAGTCCCAACTCACCTCTCCCTCGCATCCCGACTTTCCCTCTGCTCTCCTAACTCGTCCATACATCACCAGGAGTGCAATACCCTTTAAAACAAACCATTTTACTCTGAACTAACAGAGTCAGGCGTCATTCTTCCCAATATCACCAAGCAATTTCTGAGCTAGGGAAGTGTTGAATTGGAGCCGGAAGATGGGCAATTGGGCAAGGTCAGCTGACATGGTACCGAGCCGGGGTTGAGAGCTCAAGGGGGGTGAGAGGAAGGGCTCAGCTTGGAATGTGGGAAGACGGACGCTGGGGTCTCCGGAGGTGGAAGCAGAGGTGACACCCTAACATTTGCCATCCTTACACTTCCAACCCCACTCACTGTGCCCAGCTATGGGTTCACCTGGAACGTAACTTCTTCACCAACTGACAAAATCTCCTTAAAATTGTGCCCACCTGCTCTAATTGCTCGACTCTCCTTGCTGCAAGTTTTTACAGCAGAAATCCAGCCAAAGAGCGTTTGAACAACTCCAGACGCCGGAGAACACTGCCCAGTCCCCGCCCGCACAAGGACCACAAGTATCCTTCAAGGAAGGTCCCCTGGGTCCCTCCTCCAACCCAGCTCTCAGAGAATCACTTGACCCTTGCCCCGGCCCTGGTTATCCTGACATGTGGCTCTTGCACAGATTTAGCGCCTCTCACATTCATTTAGCTCCTGGACCACATGCTACAAACACAACATTGGGCTCTGTACGTTAACAATCTAATGCTATTATAAACTACACTTATGAGCAGGGACCATATTTATTTACTTATCTTTATATCTTCAGTCCCAAATGTGGTTCCAGATACACAGCAGGATCTTTTTTTTTTTTTTTTTTTTTTTTGCGGCACACGGGCCTCTCACTGTTGTGGCCTCTCCCGCTGCGGAGCACAGGCTCTGGACGCGCAGGCTCAGTGGCCATGGCTCACGGGCCCAGCCGCTCCGCAGCATGTGGGATCTTCCCGGACCGGGGCACGAACCTGCATCCCCTGCATCGGCAGGCGGACTCTCAACCACTGCGCCACCAGGGAAGCCCCACAGTAGGATCTTAATAAATGTAAAATGAACAGAATACTCTAGTGGTTGTACAATTCTGGACACAGTGTTGACTGAATGACATCAATTATCTAAAGAGACATCCAGGGACTTCCCTGGCCGTCCAGTGGTTAAGACTCCGCGCTTCCACTGCAGGGGGCGCAAGTTCGAACTAAGATCCCGAATGCTGTGTGGCAGGGCCTAAATAAATAAACAAACAAACAAACAGATATCCAAAAACTCTTAAGGGAAAGAACTCCATTTCCCACAGTCCTAGAACAGTGCTTTCCAGCAGAAATCTCTGCAATGATGGGGGTGCTCTGTATCTGAGTTGCCCCAACATCTAGCCACCAACTACCTGGGGCTATTGAGCACTTGAAATGTGGCTAGTGTGACTGAGGAATTGGATTTTACATGTTAATTAATTCTAATTTAAATAGCCACAAACTGGACAGTGCAATCCTAGAAAAAGATGATTCTGGAGATGGGCTCATAAATGCAATGAATGTAAAAGTTCCTATTAAGAGCTCGGTGCCACAGCATGGTGTGTAATAAAGACCATGGTCTAGGGTTCAAATCCCCGTTTTCAAGTTACTAGCAAGTTATTTAACTCTCTGTGCTTCTGTTCCTAATCTAAATAACAAGAATAACATTTACCACATAGGATTCCTGTGAGGGTCCAATGAGTTAACACATTTAAACAGTGTCTTGAATATTATAATGAGTACTCCACATATATGAACTGTTGCTATTACTGGCATTAAAAATGTTTGTTGAAGATATATATATATATTTATAAACTAAACAACAAGGACCTACTGTATAGCACAGGGAACTATACTCAATATCTTATAATAATCTATAAAGGAAAAGAATATGAAGAAGAATATATATGTGTATAACTGAATCACTTTGCTGTACACCTAAAACTAACACAACATTGTAAATCAACTATACTTCAATTTTTAAAAAGTTTATTGAGTCTGAATGTGCATCTACCAAAGAATATTTGCTAATATTTATTGATCACCTACCAAGTGTCAAGCATTGTGCTAAGAACCTGACAGTCACCCTAAGAGTGAGGTATGATTGTCAACATATTAAAGGTGAGAAACTGAGGCTAAAGGAGGTTGAGTGTCCAGATTCCAACTGACAATATGCCTGTTTCCACAATCTCTACTCAGTCTGTTTCCTCATCTATAGACTGAGTCTTAGACCAGTGTCTATATCACAACTTTGGCAGGTAAATAAATAAGAGTATGCACATGGCCTGTGCTTAGTATAAAGCAATTGTTCCCATCTGGGGGCAATTTGCCCCCCAGGGAACAGTTGGCAGTGTCTGGAGGTGTTTGGGGTTGTCACGGGGCGGCGCGGGGGTCGGTGTTGTTACTGGCATCTAGTGGGTAGAGCCCAGGGTTGCTGCAAAACTTCCTACAACCACAGGCAGCCTCTACAACAAAGGATTATCTGACCCAAAATGTCAGTAGTGCCAAAGTGGAGAAACACTGGTCCAGAGCCTCACTGACAGTATTCAATACTGTGCTGGCAATGAGAGAAAGAAGGCAGCTGAATCTACAAATTTAAAAAGGTGCACATTTTGCTCAGAGTCTGGAACAGCAGTGCTGTAACAGGGCAGCAGGTTCAGGGAAATGGTTTCATTCTTCAAATCACAGAGGGTTATCACTTGCCAGATGACAGAGCAATGTGCCTGGCACTGCAGGGGCTTGTGCTTAAAAAACAGGATCCCCACTCTCTAGACACTTGTGATGAAATTGTAGCAACACAAGGTCAGGAAATAGAGGAGGAGGAGTCAGGGGGCTGAGCCATCCAAGACTACAAAGGGAGGGGGTGAAATCACTCCAGCCCACTCCCTCATTTCACAGGGGAGGAGCATAGAGGGTAGAGAAAGGGCCCTGAGCCACAGACACTATGGACAAAAAGCGTGGAGCTCCTGAAGAGGCCACTCACCCCCTGTACCCCAATTTTCTATGTACAAAGTAGGAATGATACGTTCTGCTCCTCCATTTGACTGCAAGTTGCCCAATCTCCAACCAGGTTAGCATGTCAACCGGACACCATCATCAACATCAGTACCATCTACTGAGCACTTACTATGTGTCATGTATCGCACTGAGGGCAAAATCTCACTTAACCTCAGAACAACCCAATTTTACAAATGAAATAACTGAGTCCAGTTTCCCCGGACTACCAGACCCTAGAGCAACAGCTCTTAATCTCCATGCTATACATCCTCTCTCGGCATCAGACTGGAGTCTGAACAATGATGGGCCCTTTTCACGCCCTGCCCCTCCACACCACACAACTGGACCAGCAGCCCTTGCCATGCCCTGACCCACTGCAGAAACTGTAAGGGTCTCCCAGGACCCAGCACAGCACCCGGCATCCAGGATTGAGATGGGAGGTTGGCTCCTTGGGCTCCGTGGACAAAAGCCAAAGTCACAGCTTCTCCCCACTGTGCACAGGACCCATGCCCGACACTCATAACCCAATTAGGGCCAGGGAGATAACAGGTAATGAAACAATAACAGCGCATGGCAGCATAGGTGCTGAAATGAACAGAACTCTGTGGGAGTTTGGAGCTCTCACCTTAAGTGCTTAGAGATCAGGAGGCAGGGAGAGAGAACAGAGAGGGCTTCATCACATCCACACACTTGCCCTGGAACTTAAAGGAAGGGGAGGAGTTCTCCTGACAAACTCAGGGTGAGAAGTGACGACAAAGGCATTCCCAGCAGAGGGGCTTGGGTGAACAAAGGCAGAGGTGGGCAAGGCAGCTGAAGTGGGCAAAAGAGGATTCCAGTTTGGTAGGGACAAGATAGGACCTTCTTGTGATATAGACAAATGAAGAGGGGCTAGGCAGTGGGCATCCAAAAGCATCCTCTAGACTGGGGCAGGTCAGTGTTAGCGATGTTTCAAAAGGGATTTGCAAGTGAATTATTCATGGTGGTAACAAGCAAGCACTCATTTAGCTTATATCCCACATTATACAAACACAGCATTGAGTTGTGCAAGTTAAGGCCCTAATGCCACTCTAAATTAAATTCATCAGTGTCTTAATTAAGGTCTATATTTAGTTCTTAATTAAAGGGGAGAGAAAAATCCACGATGTTGCATAGCAGAGATCTGAAATGGAGATAAATCATCTTTCTGCCGGTATACTGGACACATGCCCACCCACTCTCAAGACTCAGCCCGCCACTGTGGTCGCAATCCTTTAATCCTTCCTTCTTTTCTTCCTTCCTTCCTTCCATCTTTCCTTCTTTTCTCTTTCATTCTTTTATGAAATTTTATTTATTTATTCTACATCAAATTATTATTCTACATCAAATTATTTATTCTACATCAAATTATTGAGCAGCTACTGTGTGTCAGGCACTGAGCTTTGATTATGGGGCACAGTAGGGAATAAACTAGGGATGGTCCCTTCCCTCAAGGGCTTGCACTCCAGAGAATGCCAATGGATACATACATATCTCAGCTTTGAAACTTCCCTGGGTCTCCATTGCTCTCCAGGCCCTTCCAGCCAGGAGAATCCTGGTGTCCGGACACCCTAGGTGATGCCACAGCTGATGCCTTCATCCTATCAACCAGAGAGAGCCTTGAAGAGTGGCCATGTGGGTCCTCCAATCCCCTGCCCTCACCATGCTGGCCAAGCTCCCATGTGGACCAGTGGCAGGGCAGACCCTCAGTACCGAATTCTACTCTGCTGTCCCCTCTAGCAAAGGATAAAGACTTGTCAGAAGGATGAGGAAGGGGTCATGAGCTTCCCTTTGACCCTAAGATTCTAGGATTCCCCAACACCACGTGGGGCACTGAATCCTGGGCGTGACTTCACTGAACAGGGTTTATGAAGGAAGATCACAGAACACAGGATGTTACAGCCACAAAAACCTGTGCAGCTTGGCAATCTGAGTTCCTGGGAGGTCAAGTGACTTGTTCAAGAAAACAGAGAGTTAACAAAGGGCAAGAGCTAGGATCCACATCTGCTTTGTGCCAAGGACTGTATCCAAGGGGACACAAGCATGGGTAAGCCAGGGTTCCTGCCCTCAGAGCATCTGCTGAGGGAGGGGGGAGCCAGTCCAAATTGGGAGGGGGAAGCTTGATGTTGCCAAGGCAACCACGTGGATTATCAATAAAATCTGCCCACCTTCATCCCCTGGAAAATGTTTTTCTCCAGGGTTGACTGGGCCCTCCAGTGGGGCGATAATCCAGATCATGACAGCACAATGCCAGGATGCCAGGACAGAGGCTCCCCTCACTTGCTGAACCCACTAGAAGCAAGAGGACTGCCTTCTGCCAGGGCAAGAGGCTTTGGGCTGTGCTAAAGATGTCAGAGTTGGTTACGAAAAGAAATGGGACAGAAGCGCATCCCAGCCGGGAAAATGGATTGCACGAAGGTACAGAATCAAGGAAGCAGAGCGAGTTAAGAAAACCTCAGCGATTTTTGTGTGGTGGGAGGGGATGGGGCAGGTGAGGTGGAAAAGATCAGCTGGAGCCACAATCCCACTACTGGGCATGTACCCTGAGAAAACCTTCATTCAAAAAGAGTCATGGACCACAATGTTCACTGCAGCTCTGTTTACAATAGCCAGGACATGGAAGCAACCTAAATGTCCACCGACAGACGAATGGATAAAGAAGATGTGGCACATATATACAATGGAATATTACTCAGCCATAAAAAGGAATGAAATTGAGTTATTTGTAGTGAGGTGGATGGACCTAGAGTCTGTCATACAGAATGCAGTAAGTCAGAAAGAGAAACCATATGCTAACACACATATATGGAATCTAAAAAAATAATTGTTCTGAAGAACCTAGGGGCAGGACAGGAATAAAGACGCAGATGTAGAGAATGGACTTGAGGACACGGGGAGGGAAGGGTAAGCTGGGACGAAGTGAGAGAGTGGCATGGACATATATACACTACCAAATATAAAATAGATAGCCAGCCACATAGCACAGGGAGATCAGCTCGGTGCTTTGTGACCACCTAGAGGGGTGGGATAGGGAGGGTGGGAGGGAGACGCAAGAGGGAGGAGATATGGGGATATATGTATATGTATAGCTGACTCACTTTGTTATACAGCAGAAACTAACACACCACTGTAAGGCAATTATACTCCAATAAAGATGTTTTTTAAAAAAGAAAATTGGCTGGAGCCGGCCTGGGGAAGGCCTTGAACGCCGGCATTTCACTCCTCCGGGCAACCTCGGAAGGACGTACACCGGTCACCCTCAGAGCAGAGCTACCAGGAGGAGAAGGGTGGTCCTCGCCGGTGTCCGGCCCCATGCGGGCGAGCCCCGCAGCGCCTGAGCAGAAACTACACCGGCCAAGCACCCCGCTTCACAGCACAGCCTCGGGGTGGGCAGGGGTGGCGCGTTATGTTAGAGCTAGCGACTTGCTACCGGGGAAGTGGCGCTAAAACCCAGGGACCCGGTGGGTGCAGCGGGTCCGGGGAGCGGCGGGGGCGGGCGCTGAACCAGCCCGGAAAGGGAACTTGGCACAGTCGGCGCATCAAAGCGGTGCAGCTGCGGCTCGCGGGGCCTGCGCAGCTTTCTTCTCTGCGCTCTCTTCTCCCCGATTAATCAGCGGCTACAGCGCGGCGCTTTGATCCCCGAAATCAAACCCTCCGTCTGATGGGTGACTTGATGTTATGCTAATCCAAGCTGATTGAGCTGAGATAATTACACTTCATCCAGGTTTCCTGGGAGTTCCGAATAAATATTGATGCACATCTGTCCCCGGCTCAGGTGTAGCGGGGAGCTTTGCGATGGCAACAGTTTCGGCCGGCCCGGGAGCGCGCGCACTGCCGCCAGCCGCCCGCCTTCGCCAGCCTCCGCCCGCCTTCGCCGCTGCGCCGGGATGCTGCGAGCTGGGCGGGATTACCAGAGCCTCGCTGAGCTGGGCCAGCGAGGCGACCGGGGAGGGGAGGAAGACCTGGCGCTTTGCGGTTCGGGGGCCTGGATTGAGTTTCAGCGTCAAAGCAGGGCCTTACCCTTCCTCCTCCCCGTGTCCGTCAAACCATGGGCTGTGTGGTCTTGGACGTGTCACTTAACCTCTCTGAGCCCCAGAGCCTACCCATTTCTTTAGTTTGCCACGGAGATTAAATGAGATGCGTGAGAAGGGGCTGACCTGTGCGGAGTCACACTTGGCCTTGCTGCGGGGCCCTCCCCACCGAGAGCCCGCAGGCGCTGGGAGAAGGCAACCCAGGCGGGGTATCCTCCCCGCCAACACTTGTACGCCGGGGCTGCGCGCTCCAGACGGTATAGAAATGAATAATAAAGCAAGCGTTTCGGTGGCGCCGCTCCTCCCCGCGGGCTAATTAGATCGTGTTTGTAAACCACTTCGAAGACAAAACGCGCCCCAAGTGTTAATTATCGTTAGCCCCGTCCCAACACGCTTCCTGAGCAGCGCGGGAAGCCGGGAGAGGCCCCTTGCCAGCCTGCGCTGCAGCTGCCGGGCAGGTACAGAGACCCCAAGCGCGGGGACCGCCGCAGGTCCGCTACCCCCCACCCTTCCGAGCTCTAATCCCTCTCCCAGGCCCTCCGGAGATCCGGACGCAAGAATAAAGACGGGGGGAGGAAAAGGAGCGGGTTACAAGACACAACAATCTGCAGATGTATCCATCCCGCTCCGGGGAAGAGCTAGGGGGTGTCCAGGAAGGCCTCACTGAGGAAGCGCCCCCACATTTTGGAGGTGTAGGAGCTGGCCGAGAGGACGGGGGGAGTACCTCCTGGTACTGACCCTGGACGACCCTAACCAATGTGTCTTCCGAAATCGTGCACGATTTGCCCCCAGAACCACGCCCCCCATTGACCAGAGACCCTGTTCTCCAGTCTCCGCGTCCTGTAAGGACTGGACCAGCGCTGAAGGACCATGGGGGCACAAACCCCAGCTCAAGCGGGTTCTGGGTGTACCATGCAGTAATCCTAGCAGAACCTGGCCTTGCACTCAGAGTTAGACTCACCTGGAAGTGGTAAAACCGAGACAATATTATCGAGTCCCTTTTCCCACCTTTATTGGGATGATGATTGTAAGACCCAGATCAATGAAGGGTCTCCATACACAGAGCCAGGTGGAAACAGAGCTGAGCCCCAGTCTCCACACTTCTCCTCAGCGCTCTGCAAACTCACCTTACTGTTCCCTTGGAATAACCACAGCAATACTTAGAAAAATAATAATGAATAATGTGCAGAGTTCATTACCTTTTACAAAGGGCTGCCATATGCACTATCTCAATAGGTCCTAATGAGCCACCGAAGCGCAGAGGTGTTAGGGGATTTGCCCTGGGTCACACCCTGGTTAGTGACAATGCTGGGGCAGGAGCCCTGGGTGCCATCTACAGATCCTGTGCAGTACCTTCCAGCTCACCTTCTTAAAGTGCCTTAAAAGGAATCATATTTCTTTAAATGCATGCAATTCTTGCCTATACTGTAGCTCACGCTGCTTTCCTAAAATTAAGCATTTTTCTGTCAACCAGCATCTTTGCCCAGAGACGTTTCCTATTATCTTCAGAAGCTGGTGGATGCGGCTGAGCCCCTAGACCTCTTCCTCAGAAGCATGAAAAGACAAGTCTCTTGAACAAGGGGTGTGGGGCGGGGTTGGATGGAGGGTACCCCACCCTCTGAGAAAGAAGACTCTAAACTCCTTGGAGCAGGGATTGGACCGCACTATCCCTTTCTTCTCCATCATTCCTAACGCGGTGTTTAGGGATGTTGGTTGAATGCCCAGCAGCTGTGAAACTGAGAAGCAAACGGCCTGAGGCCTGGGAGAAGGAAGGAGCGGCAAGGCAACCAAGTTCAGCCCTTTCCGGACACCAGTCTTCTCCAGCTTTCACGTGCATATAGGGAGTCACCTGGGAGCCCCTTAAAGGGCAGATTCCCAGATCCAGCCAGAGATTCCGATGTAGAAGTCTAAGTTAGAGCCCCTGGAATCTTCTTTAAACACTCACTGCACAGCCCCTCCCCCAGGTGTTCCTCCAGCCCCTCTCTGAGAAGCCCTGCCTACCAGGAGCTGAGCATTGCGCAGACCCCCTGCGGTCAGCCTGGGGAGTGCAGGGGAAGGGAGGACGTTCATTCAAACAGAAGACAGGTGATGTCCAGGGAAGCAGGGCACTGGGCCTGGTTGTGGGGCGGTAGGAAAGCTTCGGCCCCCTCTATGGGAGTGGCTTGGGTTTCAGAAGCAGCAGTGAAGAGGGGCCAGGGAGAGGTTAGGGACAGCCTGGGGGTAGAGCTAATACAGGCTTCCTCTGAGGACTACTGCAGAGAGGAACAGCATTTAGTCCACTGGACGCCCGAGCCCTGCTACTTGTCACTAGGTCAGTGGGCGAGTAGGTGTGCTGCTGGTCAAGAGCTTTGTGGGGTAGGACAGGGCTGCCTTATCCATTAGTCACAGGACACACAGGGCCCACCATACTTTTAGGGGCCCTAGGAAATGTTTGAATTTCTTTTAAAATCAGAAGAAAACAAATGAACTTTCAGATAGGATAAAGTGTTTTAACATAATATCAAATTTTTCATCTTTATACCAATACCAGTCGTAAAACAGAATTATTTATTTTTATTTTTTTAATTTTTAATGAAGGAAGGGACCCATGAAGGCAAGAGTGCCAGGGGTCACAGAAGTCAGAATGCAGCCTGGGCAGGAGGTTGAGGGTTGTGAGGAGGGAGGAAGGTGAGTGGCCTGGAGCCTAGGATGCTTCCCACTGGGAGATATGACTTCTGTGGCAGCCAGAGCCCGCAGTCGGCCTGGCCCCTCCCTGGCAGCGCCCAGGGCTCTGTGGGAAGAGGCAGCCCAGCTGAATATGCCCTAGAGTTACCAAAGTGATTATAATTGACACTGGGGCAATGCTCCCTAAAGAGCCAGAGCCCCACTGACTGGGCCCTGCCGGGGATTAGCTGGCTGGGCTCAAAATGGGAACAGGGAAGAGGACCCACCTCCGGTGCCTTTGGATAGAAATAAATTAATGTAAATGAGATCCAGGTGAGTGCATTTATTTTATAGCTCATATTTGGGCACTTTTTGATCCCAAGCTGGGATCTTCATTCTTGTCCAGAAGTGAAGAGGAAGAGGAGAAGAAACAAAAAGAGAAGGACCACTCTGGCCAAGGCTCCCTCGCCTCCTCTTGCCTTACCTCCCCGCTATCCTAATACCCTGCAAGGTCCCAGACTTTGTGTGTGGTGAGCAAGCAGCCCCACTTGTAGTCAGAGGCCACGTTCCCTAATCCAGAAATTAAAGCGCCCGGAGAAAACAGGCTAATCAAATTATACATTCCTGAGAACCATTTATAAGCCGGGTACATTCTTTAATCTTAATTAGAAATCTGAGCGGCCTCCACCGTCTCTGTAATCAACATTGAAACAGCGCTGACCCCCATGGCGCTAACCTTGAGAGCCACACACGGGTAAGTTAGGAGAGCTGGAGGCTGCTCGTGTCTCCTCACTGGAGAAGGGGTGTTCGTGGGGCTGTGGGCAAGGTTGAATCCCTCAGCTGCCCCTGCAACACCCCAAGTCCTCCCCCCACCAAGGACACACGTACAGACTCTCAGTCCAGTTCACACTCCCTCACTGCCACCCTGAACCAGGACCAGGTTTAGGACCTTGAATCTCTCACCTATCAATTATAATACCTTTCTAGCTGGCCTATTCTCTGTGCTACAAGCCTATGATCTTTCTACAAAGCACATCTAACCATGGGCTTGCCTTTAAAACTCCTCCGAGGTTTCTTGGAGCCTTCAAGACACGATGCAACACCCCTCTCTCCCCAGCACAGTGCCTTACTTAGGCTTTGTGGTCTAGCCCCTGGCTAGCTCTCTATCACACTCCCCCATGACACTGAAGGGGTTCAGGGCATGCCACCCCAAAACATGCTACTCTGGCATAAGGATAATTTTGAGCTGAAGGCAATTTTTAAAAAGCAGACACAAGGCGAACTCTCTGGCCTCCTCTTCTCTACCAGGAAGAGCAGGATGATTCTTAATCACTGTAAACAACTCTAGACTCTTATCAGCCCGGAGATGGCACTAGAGGAATCTGCATAAAAAATCTTGCTAAAACAACTTTTTTTTTTTTTTTTTTTTTTTTGCGATACGAGGGCCTCTCACTGTCGTGGCCTCTCCCGTTGCAGAGCACAGGCTCCGGACGCGCAGGCTCAGCAGCCATGGCTCACGGGCCCAGCTGCTCCGCGACATGTGGGATCTTCCCAGACAGGGGCACGAACCCATGTCCCCTGCATCGACAGGCGGACCCTCAACCACTGCGCCACCAGGGAAGCCCTAAAACAACTTTTATCTTCTTTTAGTTTCCTCCACATATTTACCTTTCCACGTTTTACCACCTTTAAAGGCCTAAACCCTTGTTTCTTTTCTTATCATGTCTCTACAAATTTATTCTTCCTTGTCAGGATGCTATAAAGGCCCCAGTTCTGGCCTTTCTCACCTTCTGAGAGGGCCCACACTCTGTCTGTGGAGTGTGTTTCTCTCTAAATAAATCCACTTCTTACCTATCACTCTGTCTCTCACTGAATTCTTTCTGCAACGAGACATCAAGAACCTGAGCTTCATTAAGTCCTGAAACCAGACACTGAACCCCACCAGGTGGGAGAAGTTAACTGTGTGCTGTCCACAAGCAGGTGGACCCCAGAATGGTTGGAACCAGAAGGCTGACGATGCCAACTCCCACTTACCTCCCCACCAACCAATCAGAAGAATGTCCACCAGCTGATCATGCCCTCCTCTTTGAACCATTACTGTAAAACTCCTCACTACCCCCTCCAGGTTGGGACACAGTTTTGAGGGCATGAGCCTGCTGTGGCCCCCCTTTGCCTGGCAAAGCAATAAAGCTATTCTTTTCTACTTCACCAAAAAAAAAAAAAGCCCCAGTTCTGACCACCTCTTTGAGTTACTCACCACTGAGTTCTCCCACATCTCAATGCATGACCTAATAAACTCTGTTTTTTTCTCCTTAATCTGTCTTCTGTCAGTCTAATTTTCAGGGCTCCAGGCAATGAACCCAAGATGGGCAGAGGAAAAGAGAGTTTTCTTTCCCTACAATACTGAACTACTATCATCCCCTGTGTATACCAGGCACTTTCATTTTCTGAGCTTTTGCACATATTCTGCATCCTGCCCAGGATGTTTTCCTCTGGCTTTAACAACCTAGTCAGCTCCTACTTAGCCTTTAAAACCTTGCAAAGAAAACATATGTCCACACAAAGGCTTGCACAGGAAGGGTCACAGCAGCATGATTCATAATAGCCCCAAACTGGAAGCAATCCAAATGTCCATCAACCAGACCATGTATAAACAAACTGTGGTATATCCATCTAATGGAATACAAGTCAGCAATCAGAAGAAACAAACTACTGTCACATGTAACAACAAGAGTGAATGTCAACAATATTATGCTAAGTGAAGGAAGCCAGACACAGAAGACTATGTATTGTATGATTCTATTTACCTGAAATTTCCAGAAAAGGCAAACCCACAGAGGCGGGAAGCAGACTGGTTGTTGCCTTGTCCCGAGGGAATGAGCAGTAATTGACAGCACACAGGCATGCAGGGACTCTGGGGCTGGTGGAAGTGTTCTAAAATGGGCTTGTGGTGATAGTTGCACAACTGCTTAACCTTCAAAAATCATTGAAATTCCACACTTAAAATGGGTGAGCTTTATGGTATAAATAAAATTAACAGCAAAGCTGTTAATCAGTAAAGCTAATTGATGGATGGATGTAGAGATGAATGGATGAATTTGTAATGAAACAAGTATAATACATGGTGAGAGTAGAATCTAGGTGGTGGGTGGAGTGTTCGCTGAATCTTCTTTCAGCTTCTCTGTATGCTTAACATTTTCCATGATACAATGTGGGGGACAGCAGTCCTTGCTAAGGTCTCACTTTTCTGAAGTGTTTCTCCTTTGTCTCCCTTCGCTCCACACACCCACCCTGGAAAGGACTCATCACTCACCCTTGTTACTAACCTTGTTTCCCTTATGAGGCTCTGTCCTTGAGAAGCTGATCTTTGTTCTGCCCAGGGTCACTTGAGGAATCCTGTTACTTTTGCAAAGATGAAGTCTGAAGGAGTTCATCGTTTAAAGGATCAGGATATAACAAAACCTGTATTTGGGGGGGGGTTGTTTTGTTTTAGTGGTTTAGCAAAATTTGCCTTACCATTTGATTGCTGGGGCAGATGCTCAATGTATGGAACAAAGCAGTGCCTCTTGGGAGGAAAGAAGTAGATGAACTGCCTAATGTCTGCTCCCCAAGACTCAGGAATCAGGGAGATCTGTGGCTGGACTAATGGCCTGTAAAATCCAGTCCCCTAAACTAGAATTATCTTAGTATTGCCCTAAGCAGGTGTCCAGGTGAGTAACCTAGGCCCAAGTTAAGGACACAGAAGTGCCTGGGAGAGGGCTGGTTTGGGGAAACCATGTGGGTGGTGCAAAACTTCCTCCAGACCCAGAGATCCTCAGGCAGTTTCTACTTCTGGTATTGATAACAATAGCTGAGCATGTGAGTTTGATCCATGAGTGCTGAAGGTTTGAAGACCAAGTTTGGGGCCCCACTGCGGTCTGGCAGGGGCCTTAGGATCAAAGGACAAGAGCCTGTGGGCTGTGTACTCCTATCTGGACTGAGCAATCCTATTTGGACTGAGTATACCACCAGGATTACTGGACAATTCAAGGGGTTTAGGGGGGACTTCAAGAGAGAGGTCTCAGACTAACGGCTAATCAGGAAGGTGTACTCTCGGGCAACCAGATTTTAAAATGTGCCCCGGGTTTATGCAGTGGTTCACACCAGCTGCAACTGTACAGACCCTATGCCTATGTTTCCTCATGTATCTGTCCGACTGGAGAGTAAGGCCTGTGAAGGCAGGGACTGCATGTCATTTGTCTCTACAGCCTCAACATAGGTCCTGGCACATGGTAGGTGCCAGTCTGGAAGCCAGGAGTCCCAATCCATGGGTCCTGTTCTGATATCTGCACACTGTGTGGCATCAAGCAAATCCCCAGAGCCTGGATTTTCTCTGTCCTGTGTCACCCATGCCAAGAAGGGAGTAGGGACAGCATGCTTGTGAAGGACCTGAAACTTTTGGAAGAGGGGGGGAATTGATAATAAAGCAGACTCTAAGGCAGAACACCCTAAGGCAGGGGTCCCCAACCCCCTGGCCACAGACTGGTACCGATCCTCGGCCTGTTAGGAACCCGGCTACAGCAGACGGTGAGCGGCGGGCGAGCGAGCGAAGCTTCATCTGCCACTCCCCATCGCGCCCCATCTCCGGCATCACCACCTGAACCATTGCCCCATTCCGTCCATGGAAAAACTGTCTTCCACGAAACCAGTCCCTGGTGCCAAAAAGGTTGGGGACCGCTGCCCTAAGGAGTAAGTCCAAGTAAGGCTCGAGTTCATGCATTCACTCATTCAATCCACATGGGGACTGGTATTCCAAGGCCCAGTGCTAGGAACCAGGGACGGAGCTATGTATATGACAGTCTGCTTCTGAGACTCTCCCAGCCTGGAATATGATACGAGCTCACAGGGGTGCAAAAGTACTATTGGAACTGTGTCAGTTAGCATGTTTTTGGCTGCAAGTCACAAAAATCCTCATTCAAGATGACTTAAATAGAAAGGAAAATGTATTCTCTTATGCAGCAGGAAGTCTAGGACTAAGGCAGGATCCAGAGTTGGCTTCCTCAAGGGCTCAGTGATGTGACTGGGAGCCCAGCTCCTTTCTGCCTCTCCTTGCTTTCCTCGGTTTGGGTTTCTTTAGTCTGGTGACAAGATCAGCTGGGACAGTTCGAGCCATCTCTTCTAGACTTGGTGCCATGCAGCACACAAAGAGGGTAGATTTTTCTCTTTTGTAGCTGTCTCCTAGAAGTAAGAAGACCTCTTCCAGAAGGTCCTTGGTCTATCTCTTTTTGTGTCTTACTGGCCCAAATGTGAGGTACCTTCTCAATTCCTGAACCAGCCACTGGCAAGGGGACTGGGTTCATTTTAGACCAGACTCACCTCTAAGGCTTGGGAGTCATGAGGAGTCAGCTTCCCCTAAAGCCACGGACTGTGTGGAAGAGTGGTGAGTACCCAACTGAAATCAGGGTCTGTCATAAATTTTAAAACTTAGAGATGAGAAATGGGTAAACTACCAACAGTGTCCACGATAGGATACCCAAGGAAGGCGTGGGTAAGCCAGGAAAGCTTCTAGAGGCGTTGACCTATGAGCTGGGTCTTTAACAACGGGCAGGAGTTATTGGTGAGATGAGAGAAGGTTATCCCAGGCACTGGGCTCAGCATTTGCAAAAGCATAACTAGATGTTCAAAGAACAAGGAGATGCCTGGCAAGACTGCAGTGCTGGGGGACATGAGCGAGATGGCAAATCCAAATCAGGTTGAAAAGTGGGTCAGGCCTGGGTTGGGCCTCCCTGGTGGCGCAGTGGTTGAGAGTCCACCTGCCAATGCAGGGGACACGGGTTCGTGCCCCGGTCCAGAAGGATCCCGCATGCTGCGGAGCGGCTGGGCCTGTGAGCCATGGCCGCTGAGCCTGCGCGTCCGGAACCTGTGCTCCGCAACGGGAGAGGCCACAACAGTGAGAGGCCCGCGTACCGCAAAAAAAAAAAAAAAAAAAAAAGATGGTCAGGGGTAACACAGTGAAGGCCCTCACAGGCCGTGTGAGGAGCTTGAACTTCAGTCAGTGGGAAGCAGAGGCGTCTGAAGGATAACTCTGAAGGCAACGTGAGAATGTCCCAGTGTAACCGGGAGGGAACCGGAGCACTTGAATTAGGAACATTGCCGCATCCCTCTCATGCTAACCCGGTCCCCCCACCAAGTTTTCTGAGCATCCTCGGAGCTGTCCATGGTACCTTCTGTATCATTTGGGAATTAAAGGTGGGCCAGGCACGGACAGCAGGTGAGCAGCTGTGATTACTGCCTCACTGTGGGTGTGTAGCAAGGACACGGGTGCATGGATAAAAGGGAATGAACACAGTCCCCTCCCAGGAGCCCTGAATGAAGCCACCACTCATGGACAGAGAGAAACAGGTCTGTTTCTCTAGCCCAGCTGCTCCCCAGTGAGACTCTCGTCCTCACACCCATCATGCAATCAGCTACCCAGGCAGCCAGCCAGCTTTGCTAAGGTAGCTGCTGTCCCTACCACTGCTGCCATGTGGCCTGCTGCCCACCTCCTGCTGGCAGAAAGGCGGCATCACACTCCCATGAGGGACACCAGTGAGGAAACCACAAGCTACTCACCCCACGCCATCCCCACTCCTAGATCGTCCCACAGACGCCAAACGCTGCCCCGCACTGCTTCTCCCTTGAGTTACTGAGCTCTGCTCCTCTCTCCCCCTCCCTCCCCAGCTCCACGGCAGGGTCTGTCCCAGCCCCTCCTCTTCCTCACCACCTCTTTGCCCCCTCAAACTCCCATAGTCTGTCTCCCACCCCAACCAGGCTATAATAGGGCTGAGGCCACTGATCGCCTCCCAGTGACCACATCCAGCGAGCTGTTCTCAGTCCTCGTCCTCCGGGACGTCTGAGTGGCGTTTCTCACTCTGGACAACTCCCTTCTGCTTAAGCTCAGTTCCGGGTACGCAGCCTTTAACTTGCCACAGCCCTTGATTTCAGCAGTCCTGCGCTGCTGCTTGCCGGTTTCCTCCCCTCTGGCCATTTCCTACCGGCTCCTCTCACAACTCCTCCCCCACCAAGCCCACGTGTGTGCTCCCACTGGCTCTACCTCCAGCCATGCTTTCTCACCTCACCCTTTCTCCCGGTGGCCTGTTTGTGTGTAAAGATGACTTATGTCTAAATCTCCAGGCCCCCTCACCTCCTGAGAAAGCCCCAGTCTCCCTTCCTTTTTATTTATTTATTTTTAACATCTTTATTGGAGCATAATTGCTTTACAATGGTGTGTTAGTTTCTGCTTTATAACAAAGTGAATCAGCTATACATATACATATATCCCCATATCCCCTCCCTCTTGTGTCTCTCTCCCACCCTCCCTATCCCACCCCTCTAGGTGGTCACAAAGCACAAGCTGATGTCCCTGTGCTATGCAGCTGCTTCCCACTAGCTAGCTATTTTACATTTGGTAGTGTATATATGTCCGTGCCACACTCTTACTTCATCCCAGCTTACCCTTCCCCCTCCCCGTGTCCTCAAGTCCATTCTCTACGTCTGCATCTCTATTCCTGTCCTGCCCTGAGGTTCTTCCAAACCTTTTTTTTTTTTTTTTTAGATTCCATATATGTGTGTTAGCATACGGTATTTGTTTTTCTCTTTCTGGCTTACTGCACTCTGTATGACAGACTCTAGGTCCATCCACCTCACTATAAATAACCAGTCTCCCTTCTTGAGGGTTCTTCTGGATCCTTCTCTCTGGTTATCCTTATAACAGCTCAAACCCCAATGTCTGGCGCCAAAGCCATCGTCTTTTCCCCACCCCACCCAGCTCCTCCTCTTCACTTCCCAGCTTCTCAGAATGCCGCCGCATCTCCCAAGCAGCCAAATGTGAAACCCTGGAGTTCTTCACGATGCCTTACTCTCCCTTGTTCTTCCCATCCTATCAGTAGCCAAGCTTTTAGAGTCTCACAAGTCTGATATTTGTCATGTTTTGACATAAACATTAGTGGCTTCCCACATATCTGTCCAATGAAGCTCAAACTCCCGAGCTTGGCATCCAAGGCCCTCTGTGGTCTGCCCCGGCCTCTCCTTTCAGCTTTGTTTGCTAGCACTCCGGGTACCTCCCCACTTTGCTCCTGCTGCCTTCTCTTCCTGCAGTGCTTTCTCTCCCCAACCTGATGTGTCCATCCTTTGCTGCCTGTCTCAAGTATCAGTTCCCTGTATGGGAGCAGAAAGAACCACCAGCTTTAGTGCTGAAAAGCCTGGGTTGGAGGCATAGCTTGGATCTACACCACAGTTGGGCTCTTAATACTTTTGCTTGGAATTGAACTTTACCCTCTGAACCTCAGGTCTTTTCCCTTTGCCCCGCTGAGGAAGAGAGGAATGCAGGCTCCTTGCAGACAGGACAGCCCTGACAGGAGAGAAGGGAGGGTGCCCAGGCCCCTCTTCCCATCTCATCAACTCATCTGGAGAGAGGGAGCGACTGAGAGCACAGAAGGAAGAGCAGAAGCAACTCTTACCACTGTCACTGAAAGGGCTGCAGTTCCCATATTGCAGGTCCCGGTTAAAATGCTGAGCGAGAGAGAAAGCGATTCCTCCCACGCTGCCATATGCTCATTTCAGGGCAGCGAGCCAGAGCTGCAAGGCACGTCAGTCTGTATGGCTCTGTCCACGAACAGCTCCCTTGTGAGGGGCACATTCATCAGTTCTTTGTGTGTCATAAACAGCAGCTTCGTCTACATGCAAGGTTGGCCACCCTGTGCTATTTCTGTAAAGGTTCTAACTATGACTCAGATCTTTTCCTCTCATTCTCTCTCATATTCCAGTTTCCAGAGGAAAGTGGGCTAGTACCAGTGATTCCAGAGCTGGCTGATTCTCAACATCCAGTCCTGTATCAGCAGCCAAGACCTAAGGGTCTGGCCTCAGATGGTGGTGCAGGGCAAGAGTCAAGAGCTTCTGCATCTCTGCCCTGACCTCTTCTCCCCTTCCAAAAAAAAAAAAACAACTTCAATTAGGTGTCCTCTGAAGCTACTCTTTTTAAAAATTTCCAGCTAATAATTTCATGAAAGAATTTTTTAGGCCTTTTCTTTCTAGTGCTCTCACCTAAGTGAGAAGTTGGCTCTTCACCTGGATCATCCAATTCTTTCTTCCCAAATTGCAATTCCAGTCTCAGTGTGGGTGTCCATGTCCCTATGGCTTTCTAGTGATATTTCATGGCTCATGATGACCCTATCTCCACCACTTCACCTCAAGTCCAGCATTTAGGAAACAGCAGCTCAGCCAAATGGCGTTCATCCGCAGTGCAGCTACCCCGAAAGGTAGCTCCCCAGTTGTTATCATTAACTGTGCTCTTCCTGGAAGCACAGGAAGGTCAACCCATTATCAGAAATAAATCTTCTACATGGAAACAACCTAAACGTCCATTGACAGATGAATGGACAAAGAAGATGTGGTACAATATATACAATGGAATACTACTCAGCCATAAAAAAGAATGAAATAATGCCATTTGCAGCAACATGGATGCAACTAGAGATTATCAGACTAAGTGAAGTAAGTCAGACAGAGAAAGACAAATACCATATGATATCACATATGTAGAATCTAAAATATGATACAAATGAACATACCTATGAAACAGAAACAGACTCACAGACATAGAGAACAGACTTGTGGTTGCCAAGAGGGAGGGGAATGGGGGAGGGATGGATTGGGAGTTCTGGATTAGCAGATGCCAACTAGTATATATAGAATGGATAAACAACAAGGTCCTACCATATAGCAGAGGGAACTATATTCAATATCCTGTGATGAACCATCATGGAAAAGAATATGCAAAAGAATGTATATATATGTATGACTGAATCACTTTGCTGTACAGCAGAAATTAACACAACATGGTATATAACTATACAACAAAATAAATTTTTTAAAAAAAGAAAGAAACTTTCTCATCAGGCAATCAAGCACACAAGCTAGAGGAGAGTACAAAGTAGTTCTCCCCTTTGCTCCATGCCAAGTCCCCCTTGACTGACATCTGGGGTTCTGTCCTTCTGCTCCCCTGCCCCTCTCAGGCTTCAGGCCTCTCTTCTTCCCTCCCAGGGTCCAGCTGCCTCTTCCTCTCACCTCTGGCTGAGAAACTCAGGCAACAGTTTCCATCCAGTTTTCCCCTTGATGGAAATCAAAAGGGGCTTCAGATTCTGCAAGTCTTGCATGTAGGATGAAGGAACCAGCCCCCCAGAAACAATACCCAAGAAGAGAAAGCTTCTCTAGCTCCACAGGTCTTAGCCTTCACTATGAATCAAAACTACTCGGGCAGCTTTTTCAGAACAAAAATGCCTGGGTGGTCTGGGGTGAGGTCCAGGCACTACCTTCAATCTCCAAGTAATTCTGAAGTGCAGCCAGGGTTGAGAACCACTGCACTGATACTGATCATCATTCATGGTGTAACTGAAATGCATGATTATTGCTAACAGAGTCTCTGTTGTTTTCCCTCTCTCTTACCAAAGCCCTCTTCTTCTGCTGGATATAGGCCAAGTGCCCAGTACAGAGACAGGTCTCCATCCCAGGAAAGAGGTCCAGATACATAATCAAACAGCCTTCCATTTCATACAGCTGTGCTAACCTGGGGCTAGAGGACAAGAGTTGATGGGGTTGGTTCTTTCCAGCTCTCAATGACAGACAATAAGTAGTAGAAGGCAGTGTGCAATGAGGAGAGTAAAAAAGGGATCACTGTTGCCAGTACCTCCTCTTCTCCCCGCTATCAGAATCTGGTTGAAGACACCCACTGATCTGGGGGTTTCAGCCCAGCAGAAGGGCTGTCCCTCTGCTGAACTGGAAGATGGAAGAGGGAAAGGGAGGTAGTTTGGGGCCAGAATAAAAGGCTGAGGGAGAAGGCTAGACTCTCACTCCTCAGAACTCTTCCAGGTCCCCAGAGGAACTCTGGATTTCCCCCTTCATCCCAGGAGCTCAGGGTCCTCTGAAACATGGTACTCAAGCCAGCAGCCCTGCCAGGGACCCCTGTGTCCTGGGAGATAAGATTGAATGCAAGGCTGGCTTCCTCAGGACCAGCTCAGGCATGCTCCTCAATCCTTCTCACTCAATTCCTTGGTCCTCAGCATCATCATCTGGCCCTGGGCTCCTGCAAATACAGTTTCTTCTCAGTTATCTGCTGATGGGCTCTGCTGCCTGGGCTGCAGCAAGAAGAGATCAGTGTGATGCAGAAGGGACCACAGTGTGTGAGATGTGTGTCTCTATCTAGGGACCAAGGTTAAATACAGATGCTCAGGTTGTGTTCCCTGCTGTACTGACGTTCTCGGCGCTGTGCTGCTTTTCTCTATAGTGCCTTTTATTCTACGTCCCCAGCTGCCTCTCCACTTGTGGAGAGGCAGGTGTGATCAGCTCCATTCTACAGATCAGGAAATGGAGACTCCAGGAAGCGAGGCCCTTCTCCCAGCTAATGGCAGGGCTAGGATGACAGTCTGGGCCTCCTGACTCCCATTCCCATACCCTCCTTCATCTTTTCCCAGGAATACTCTATTGGGGGAAAAGCTGTGGACACCAACACCCAGTCTAGGAGGACATTTTTCCAAGGGCATCTCTCCCCAGCCCCCCAATTCTAACTCAAGGATCTGCCTGACAAAAATCTTCCCCCTAAAACCTGGTCAGGAGACACAAGTCCTGGTCTCTTTGCAAGACTGCAGTCAGTGGCAGACTCTGTTCTTTTCCTTCCCCACCGGTGGGAGCAGTCACTGTGGCTTCTACAAACATCTAGTCAGTCTTAAGGAAACTGCTCAAAGGTCACCTCCTCTGGGAAGTCCTCCATGCCTTTTAGCAACTTCCTCTCTGCTCCCTCAGCCCTGGAGTCATGCTTCTCAACATTTTATGATTTTTTCTTTCTGGTTATTTGTTTACAGATTGACCTCCTCTACCAGACCGTGAGCTCATCAGATAGGATACTGCCTTAGTCATCCTGATGCCCACTGCAAAACAGGCCAGAAATTATTCCCAAACAGGCTCAGCCTGGGGTTCCTGGCAGCCCTCCTAGAACCCTGGCCCTGGATCTGCTTTGTCATATCCCTGGAAAGCTCAGGATCTGGAAGGTTCCAGTGGGGAGGATGATTGAGTCTCCAGCTCTACCCTGAAGCCTTCTCCATCACTAACTATCCCATCCAAAACCAGAAATCCCCAAGTTGAACCTGTTGGATCTCAGGGTTAAAAGACAACGTGGTAAAGGGAGATGCCACCCCCCAGGGCCAGCCAGAGGGCCATCTCCCATCATAGATGAGGCAGCTGGTCAATTCAAGATGAAATGAGGGTAGAGGACCCTGATGGGCAGTGTTATGGTGATGGGGTACCATGCAGTGCACGGTCAGAGCTCCACAAAGGCTCAACTTTTGCCCACATGTCTACCCAGAGGTATCAAGGACTGAGCTCCCCCCCGCCACCGCCCGTGCCCCATAAGTTCAAGAGCAGGCTCTGTTTCTAGATGAAGATAGGGACTTAGCTATTGGCAGAGGGGCCCATGTATAAAAGATGCTGGATTCATGCATGTTGAATAAATGAATGAAGAATGAATGAAACCCCACCCTCACCCGAGAGCCAGGCTGAGCGCTTCTGCAGGGAAAGGAGATCCAACCCTCGGACTGTGCAGAGGATGCCCCTGCCAGGGCTGAGAACAAGAGTGCCTAGCGGCTTATCGGGGAATCAATAAGGAGGCGGGCCCTGCCTGGGCAGTTGACGTGCTGTAAACAGGCCTTGTGCAAACACAATCATCTCCTCGGTTATTAATGGGCTTGCTCGCTGCCTCTTCATTTGTGCTCAAATATCAACAGAAAACCGTTTACTTATCATGGGGCTCCTGCTCACGCCGAGCAAATTTGGACAGGGCTAGTCAAACAGGGAGCTTGTTGTTTGGGCTAATGACAGAGCCCAGTGTAAAGTTTAGCGGTGGCAGAAGCAGGCAGAGAGGGCAGTGGCCTGCGCCTGCCCCCAGGGATGCCCTACAGGAGCTGGGTTGGGGAGAAAAGTAGGCCGGGGAGAAGCGGCCATGAGCCACACAGCCATGGTCTCACACGTGAACCCTGCTGAGCCTCTCACACCTTGTGGTCAGCTGTGGTCTCCTTGGATCTTCACATTGATCCTGGGAACCAGGCCTGGCAGGAATTGCAAGTGGAGTAGTGGCAGAGGACACGGGTTTTACAGAGAGACAGCACAGCACAAATCCCAGCACTGGCTAATGGCATGACTAATGTGCGGCTAGGTGCGAATTATTTGTCCTAGGCCTCAGTTTCTTCATCTGTAAAATGGGAAATGTGACAGTGCTTACCTCACAGAGTTGCCATGAAGATTAAGTGAGATAGAGCACAGCACAGTGTTCAATCCCCAGAATCCCCGTTTGCAGATGAGAAAACTGAGGCTTGAATGAATTTGAGACTCGCCCAAGGTTGTGTGCTTAGGAAGTTGCAGAGCCAGCCTGGGGGCCACGGCTTCCGCATTCAGCATTCCGAATGCCGTCCCTGGGCATGTTCCCCATGCTCTCTGCTGTCAACGTGTACCCCACGAGCCCAGCCCCAAGACCGCATCCCACCTCAGGTGGCCAGAGCTGCCCTGAGCGCTCAGCGTGGACCAGCCAAGCTGACCTACCCCGAGAGCCCCGGCCCCTGTTCTCACCCCCATTCTCTGTATCTCTGGTAGAACATTAACTGAGAATGGGGATCTCTGGGGCTCACCGCTCATCCTCACCCAGCCCTGTCCTCTCAGAAAGTGTTGTCTCTTCTTGGAGTCTCCCCAGAACAATCTGTCTGGGCGCTATGCAGGAGGAACTTTGCCAGCTTCCTGAGTGGCCTGAGTCCCGAGTCCCTCTGCCCGGTGGCCCAGGCCTGGGGGAGGTGCCCCAAGCACCTGTTTAACGCCTTCCCCTGGGGGTATCAGAGGCTCTCAAGCTGAGCCCCAGAGTCACCAGAAAGGGTTAACCTCTGGTGGCTGCAAAATCAGGGGGGCTGAGGGGAGTGGGCAGGGAGCAGAAGATCCTGTTACTGGAACTGCACGTTTCACCTTCCTGCTGGGCCGCACACCACATGCCTGCTGCAAACAGTTACCAAGCGTCTACTGAGCACCAGTGCACCCCCATGCTAGGCCCTGGGCAAGCTACACCCCTGTCTGCGAGAGGTTTGGGTCTGTTACGGAGGTACACAAGCAAACAGGCCAAGTGATCAGAGCTATGAGGCCCGCAGGAAGGGCCCAGGGCGCAGGGTTAAAGGGGGACTTGGTTCTGCATAGGGAATTGAAGATGACTTCATAGAGCTGGAAGGATGAGAATGAGTTTCCAGTTAAGGAGAGAAGAAAGGTCCCCCAGGTCACAGCAGCAGCATGTGCAGACAGGAGAGCACGACACGGAGGACAGCGAGGCTGGGGAGGTAAAATGGGACCTGTCCTCGATGACCCTTGTGTTCCACAGTATGGTAACCCTTAAGTGTGCAAAGCTAACAGCATTCATCCAGTCTCTATTTGAATGCTTCCCATGACAAGGAACTCATCCCCTCACACGGCAATTTGTTCTGAGTCTGTGTTTTTGCTTTGAAGCAATACCCACCCCCAACCAAGACCTAAGTCAGCCTTTGGGCAGCACAGGGAAGCAAATCCTCACTCGTTCTACTGAGCTCTTAGCGAGTGCCTGCTGCATACTGTACTGGGTGTGCAGAAGTGAACAAGAAAGACCCGCCCTGCCCTCAGGGAGCTGCATTCTGGAGGGCGCAGAAGGAGACCATCCTTATAAACAAACACACAGCAAGATAATTTCCATCAGAGATAATGCTGTAAAAGTAAGGAAGTTTGTGCTGCAGTGGAGAATGCCTGTGGAGGGGGTGAGGGAGCAATTCTGGCTTTCATGGTCATAAAATGTCTATCTGAAGAGGAGAAATTTGAACTTGAGGTGAAAGGGAAGGAAAGGACTACTGGGTTTGGGGCTTGACAGCTGGGGGTGGTCAAGCTGGGTGGTACCCAGTAGCGAGATGGGAAGACAGTGGGTAGGTGGGGATGAGTAGAGGGATGGGTCAACTACCACCCACACCTCAGACAGACCAGCTCTCAACCTGCAGCCCACACACACCCAGGCACTGATGGGTGCCTGCCTGCGCACACATATGCACACACTCCCACACACACCTGATCACTTCTTTGCTCTGTGCCCACACTCACACACGGACCCAAGTGTGGGTCTTCCTCTCTGCAGTAAGGAACGCACTTGCAGGGCCCACGTGCAGGGCCTGACGCCCAGGGCTGGCCATCCTCGTGGACACCAGATGACTCGGATGCCCAGAACACGGTCGCACACCTTTGTCCCCTTCCTCATCCTCACGCACACCCCTTAGTCCTCACCGTGCTCCCTCGTTCATCAGCTTCTTTAACCTCCACTAACGTGAATGCCCACCCCAGGGTGACTGGACTGGGTTTCTCCTCCAGAGGGAAAGAAATCCTGACGCCTGAGTCATTTGAATCTGTGGCAACGAAAGGTCTCCTGACCAGAAGGAACAAGAAAATGTCACTGGCTGATGGGAACAATTTTAATGCAAAATGCCACATTCTAATGATTGCACCTTTTGCTGTGGCTGCCAGCAAAGAGACACTTAGCTCTTTCCCAGGGGCCAGACTCTGATCAAACAGTTGTACTTCCCTCTGCCTCCCCTTTTCCCCAGAGCTGTGCATCTCTAGCCAATCCTGCCTCCTCCCAGGGCCAGGCCAGGCCTCCACCTGGAGAAGGATGCCCCCTGGCTGGCCTGTCATGGGGCTTCTGTCACTCCTCCACCTTCGGACCCCTGGTGGGGGGGGCAGCAAGGAGCTCCAGCTCCACCCACTTGAACCCAGGACCTGGGATGAGATGCTCTCCTTCGGGCTCTCATAGCCCCACACCTCCCCTATCACTACAGTCCCCTCCGTACAAGAACCTCTCCTTCGCTTCCTCTCTCCTCTCCAGACTCTAAGCTGCAGTTACAGGAGAGGGATGGTGCCCATCTTGTCCACCACTGTGTCCTCGGAATCTAGCACAGGTCTGGCACATCGTAGGGCCTCCATAATATTTACTAAATGGGCGAAGAATAACGGAATGAAGGAAGAAAGGAACCGAGTTCCTCTTACGCAGGGCAAAGGAGAAGAACATTTTTGCTTTTTCCAGGACTGCTCTGGTGCAATGGGGCCCCCGGGGTGCACTCAGTCACTCTCTCTACCTAAACCATCCCAGGTGGTCCCTCCCATCCTTAAACACCCTCAGAGCCCTCCCCCTCCCCTCAGCTCAGTGGGGAGCTTCAGCATCTCACCACACCCCCCAACCCCACCTCACCTCTCATCACAGCACCTCCAACCCCATAAACACTCACACTCCTCATTCTGGGCTCTCTACCTGCAGTGCCCTTCTTCACCCTTGGAAATCCTGTTTATCCTTCAATCCCCGTTCTAAGGATACCTCCCATGCTACACGGACTTCTAAAATAAGCCCCAAGATTCCCCACCCTCTGATATTTCAATCAAACCCTAGTCTAGGTATTGCTATAAGGAATTTTGCTGAGGTGTTTCAAGTTCCAAAGCAGTGACCTTAAAATACAGAGATTATTCGGGTGGCCTAACCTAATCGCCAAGCCCTGTAAAAGTAGAGCATCTCCAGCTCATCCCAGGAGGGAAGTCAGACAGGTGGGAAGCATGAGCTGCTGGCTTGACGGTGGAAGAGGCCACATGGACTGGACCAAAGAGCAGCCCCTGGGAGCTGAAGGTGACCGCCAGCCAATCAGCAGCAGGGAAGCGGGAGCCTTGGTCCTACAACTGCCAATAACCTGAATGAGCTGAGAAGTGGATTTTCCTCTAAAGCCTCTGGATGAGAACTCAGCCCGGCCAGCACCGTGAGTTCAGCCTTGTGGATACTCTGAGCCAGGCTGGGCTTCTAACGTCCAGATCAGGGGAATCATAAATAGGTGGGTGGGGGTAGGGAATTATGGTGGGGGGTTTTTTCATCATTTTTTTAAATTGTGGTAAGATACACATAGCATAAAATGTATCATCTTAGGGCTTCCCTGGTGGCGCAGTGGTTGAGAGTCCGCCTGCCAATGCAAGGGACACGGGTTCGTGCCCCGGTCTGGGAGGATCCCACATGCCGCGGAGTGGCTGGGCCCGTGAGCCATGGCCGCTGAGCCTGCGCGTCCGGAGCCTGTGCTCCACAATGGGAGAGGCCACAGCAGTGAGAGGCCCACGTACCGCCAAAAAAAAAAAAGTATCATCTTAGCCACTTTCTGATGTACAGTTCAGTGGTGTTAAGTACATTTACACCGTTGTGTTGCCCATCTCCAAATCACTTTCTGTCTTGCAAACAGAAACTCTGCGCCCATTGCACAATAACTCCCGATTCCCCCTCCCCGCCGTCCCTGGCAACCACCTTTCCACTTTCTGTCTCTATGAATTTATGGGTCTTGTTTTAAATGGCTCGGCTTGTGTGATCTATTCTGCAGCCAGAGAAGAGCAATCCACCTCCTCTCTGAAGCCGTGCTGATCCTCGACTTTCTCCTCCAGGCTCGCCCACAATCCAGACCCGAGTCGGGGCAGCGTTTGTGCCCATGTCCAGGTGGGGAACAGAGCTCAGGGGTCCCCTTGAGAGTGAGGACGAGAATGTATTCACCATTGGCTCCCCATGTTGTCTATTACCATAACAGCTAACAAAAATGACAGCTACCATTTTCCCATTTGTTAAGCATCTATTGTGTATGTTAATAAGCCCTTATATAAGCCTCACTAAAAAAACACCGAGGTAGTAGTATTCATAATGAAAATAATAATCACTAATTTACAGCATGCTTGGTAAAATGCTTTATATATATATATATATTTTTTTGTCATTTAAATCTCACTGCCTTACGAGGTCAAAATTATTATTATCCCATTGTAGAGATGATGGGAAAGACTCAGAGATTAAAAATGACAATAATAACTTGCCCAAGATCACATAGCTGGTAAATGGCAAAACCAAGTAGTAACCAGCAGGCTGCGTTCCATGGAATTACACCTGCTGGGACCAAGAGAACAAGGCTGTGTGGATGGGTCTCGTGGAGTGTGATCAGAGACTCTCAGGGCTGGAAGAGACCTTGGCATTCATCTTTGGAGATTGGGCGAGACCTGGTGAGAATGCCAGGAGGGCCTTGCAGGGTGAAATCAGGATCAGATGCTGAAGCTGGGCCTAAAACAAAGCAGGACCTATGGGGCCTTCCCAGGACAGAGCCACCTCTCCCCCAACCCACATCTTCTGCCTGCCTCTTGTCTGTAGAAAAACTTTAACCAAAGAATAAGTTTAGTCAGAGAAGTGAGAAAATGCACAAGCAAAGGAAAGCAGTCAAACAAGACCAAATAATAATAGTTTAGTCATTAAGCAAAGTCAAGGACCTTTACTTCCTCCTCAAGAGCTATAGATAATACTCTGAGCCATAGACTTTGAGCTGTTCTGTAGATACTGAAAACCCCACTGAGTGAAAGAAGTTAACTACATGATGACCATACTATAGCCATGACATAAGCTGCCACAATTTCAAGAACTGGCCTCAGAGAAATGGGAACAAATGGACCCTGAAACTGAAGATTAAATGTACTTTAAACAATCAAGTGGGAAGCTGCTGCATAGCACAGGGAGATCAGCTCGATGCTTTGTGACGACCTAGAGGGGTGGGATAGGGAGGGTGGGAGGGAGGCTCAGGAGGGAGGGGATATGCGGATATACATATACATATAGCTGATTCACTTTGTTGTACAGCAGAAACTAACACAACATTGTAAAGCAATTATACTCCAATAAAGATATTTTTTAAATGCTAAAAAAATGCTAAAATAAATAAACAAACAATCAAGATGATGCTGATCAGACCCACTGCATGACTAACTTCAAGATGATTGTCAGAGCTGACTGTGCTGCTCTGCACACAGCGCCCCCTCCCTCTGCATATACACCCCTGAAACCCCCCTTTAAAAGCTCTTGCCCCATGACCAGCTGGGGTAGTTGGCCTTTGGACACAAGAATGCCTTCTCCCCCAGTTGCCAGCTTCCAAAATAAAGCTACCTTTCCTTTCCACCAACACTTGCCTCTCTAGTATTGACTTTTGAGTGGTGAACAGCCAGACCTGAGTTCAGTAACAGGACCAGTAGTTTCAAACCAGGTGGGGGAAGATGGAGGGAAACAGAGGGTAGGGCCATCAAACCTCCAATTCTCTTCTTCAATGAGAGTAAGTCCTCTTTCAACTCTTTCACATGTTAGAGTTCCAAATAAGGTTCTAAAATGCAGTTCCACTACTAAAATCATTCACATGTTAGAGTTCCAAATAAGGTTCTAAAATGCAGTTCCACTACTAAAATCATTCACATGTTAGAGTTCCAAATAAGGTTCTAAAATGCAGTTCCACTACTAAAAACATAAGCTGAAAACCACTAAACTGTTCCAAGCCTTTTTACTATGAAGATGCTATATTTAACTATAAAGGCTCAGAGAGGTGAAGTCACTTGCCTAAGCTCACACAGCCTTTCTGTGGTCAAACCAAAACCAGACCACAGGTCTTCTCTCACATCTCCTTTTGGGTCACTGGGAAGATCTTGTAGTAGACAACCAAGACTCCTAAATTCCATGGGAGTTCTGCTGTTCGACTTGAAGCTGCCCTTAGCCAAAAAGACTGAGAGGCACAAGAAGGATGCCAGGCACAGAATGAGCAGTGGCCTGGGAGTGAGCACATGAGGCGCCAGTCTCGACTCTGTCCCTTACCCACTGTGTGACCTGAGGCAACTCACTTTTCTTCCTTGGGCCCCAGTTTCCCTATCTGTGAAATGAGGGCGTAGGCTGGGCATTCCTACATTTTTTCCAGCATAGATGTTTTATGAAGCTATGGTTCTGTGATCATAGGAAAGGCAGCAAGGAAGAGACTCAGCCAGCAGCAGACTCAGCACTCCCTTTCAGCTCTCTCCAGTGGCACCCCACCGCCACCCAAAAATGACAAGAGACATTAAAATACAAAGCAGCTTCAGACAGGGAAGTGGAGCAAAAGTACACAGACCCAGGCAGGAGGTGTCAGCACCCAAGGAAGTAATTTAATAAGGGCCCACTTGGAAATTATATCACCCCAAATAATATAATAAACCCTAATTTACTCACATTTATCTCCCAGAGTTTTGGGAGGGAAGCATAATCTTTCCTGCTCTGCAGTGATGGATTAGTGCAATGGAAACTCCACTGGAAACTAAAAAAAAATACATCTTGTAGTTTTTGACACGTTATTATTCAGTTTATGTTGTATGCCCCCTTCTAGGCCCATTACTCATGTTCCCTTTTTCTCTTCTGTTTTTCCCCCTTCCCTTCTTAAAAATCAGGGAAGGCAGGGCTGCCAGCGCATGGCATCACTCAGACATTCGCCTGAGCGTAGCCTAGTGTTAGGGACTCCTGGGTGGGACAAAGTATGGTAGGGGAGAGAGGGGGACCTTCAGGAAGATTCTTCAGGGGATGAAGGACATTGCTGGTGGTCTGTGGTGAGACGCTACCTCATCTCTGCCCCCTTTTTCTAGCCTGGAATCAGAGCTGCGCCCACAGTTCTCCACAAACCCAGCTGGCCCCTGTAGTCTAAATGGACACTAAGGCCCTCTAATCTCCAGCTGACCACCAGGGCTGGCCTCAAATAGCTCTGTCTGAGCTTACTAAGGGACATGGGATAGGAAACTACCTCAAGCAAGTGAGGGGATTGTATCGGAAGGATACAGAGGGAACCAGAGGGGAGGAAGTACAGCCAGGCCTTGCGAGGAAGCAGAGAGTAAAGAACCAGGGATGATTTTTGTGTCTTCCGTCGCTTCACATTTTCTTTTCTGTGGCTTCATCTTCATATTCTCTCTCCCTCTCTCCCTCTCTCTCTGCCTCTGTGAATCTATTTCTAGTGTCTCTCCCTAGACACTGCCTTTCTTTGTTTATGATTCTAACTGGTCCATCCAGGTTCCTGGTTCTCCATCATTTCCCATGTCGAGCATCCAACAAACTGTGTCCCACCTCCCATTTCCAGGAAAGAGCCTCTGAGTGGCCCAGCTTGAGTCAGGACTCCAGCCTGGTCCGGGCAACTATGGAGGCAGAGTGCGGGGAGGGCTGGAAGGAGGGCATGTGGTAGTTCCATGGCAGTCAGGCCCAAGGTGTCAGTGGGCTGTTCTCTAAGAAGGGGATGCACGCCAGGTAGACACGCTAAGAGGTGACTGCTATTACTTAACCTTTCTAAGGCTCACTTTCCTTACCTGTAAAATGGAGATGGTGATAGAAGGAAAGAGGTAATAGAAGCAAAAGTACTTTGTAACAGGCATCGTGCTGTGCACTTAGCGCCCCTCGGGCTCTACCAGTTTGTGCTGGAAGGCCCTTCCCTCTCTTCCCCTCTGAGAAGAAGCAGTTGGCCCTCTTTGGTCCTAAGCAAGTCCAGGCTACAGAGGGGAGCAACAGGAACCACCCGTGAGGTTGGTGCTGCTTTTCCAGGCACCTGAAGGCAGCAGTCCATAGACGTGCTCTCCCCAGGAAAAGGAAGAAAAGGGGGAAGGCCTGTAGCACCCTGGGAAATGCCATGCATAATTGCTAATAAGCAGGCGTGACCGAGTCTTAACAATAATTAAAGTTACCAACTGAGAACTTGTCCTTTTCTGGGTCTAATGATTTTTCAGCACATTAAACATTAAAGGGGTAATCACCTCACATGCACCAGTGCCTATGCCGCCGTCCTGTGTCTTGCCTGCTGACAGTAGGAAGCTGCAAGCAGGGCCCCAAGCAGAATCTGGGGGGTCTCCTTGCCTACCCTGGGGTTCCAGGCACAAAACCCCATCAGACCACCCCCTGCAAGCTCTGGTCACTGCCTGCGAGAGCTGGCCTCAGCCCAGGTGATATATCTCCATGAGGTCCTGCTCTGCGTCTCAAGGGACTGAGGTCCCTGGGGTCTGAAAGAAGTCAAGCTCCCACATCAGGAAAGCCCCTCCAAAGTCCCCTTGCCACCTCTTCTGCACTGACACTACCCCAAGGGAAGGCACTCACACTACCCCTCATCACCACCTGCCTGGTAGACCTCATCCCTTGGAGAATAGGACAGGTCCTGGACATTCAGTGTAAACAGTCCTCTGTAACTCTGTGCACTGTGTTAGGTCATGCATATGTTTCCTCTTACTTCATACAATTTGTGGGGTAGATTTTGTTATTCCCATTTTGCAGTTGAGGAAATGTTGGCTCAGAGAAGCTGATGAATTTGTCCAAGATCACACAGCTACAAGAGGAAGTACCAACATTCAAACGCAAGTCTACCTTCCCCAAGACCTGTCCTCTTTACAGAAATCCTCCCAAATGCACTGACCAGACTCCCATTGGCCTGACTCTCCACGTGCCCTGAGAAATTGTTCTGGGCCATAGGGGCGGGGCTGCTGGGACCACTGGCCTCATCTGAGGTGCAATAGAAGAGACTCTTGATGTGGAATTAAAAGACCTGGGGCCCCCAAGTCCCAGTTGTGCTCCTACTAACAGTACAACCTTGGGCAAGTTGTTCAATCCTACTCGTGCCTCAGTTTTCTCAATTGAGAAATGGAAAGAATATTTTCTACTTCACAGAATTTTTAGGAGGGATCAAAAGAGATAGTACATGGGCTTCCCTGGTGGCGCAGTGGTTGGGAGTCTGCCTGCCGATGCAGGGGACACGGGTTCGTGCCCCGGTCCGGGAGGATCCCGCATGCCGCGGAGCGGCTGGGCCCGTGAGCCATGGCCACTGAGCCTGCGCATCTGGAGCCTGTGCTCCGCAACGGGAGAGGCCACAACAGTGAGAGGTCCACGTACCGCAAAAAAAAAAAAAAAAACAGAGAGATAGTACATAAGACCTAGAAAGCTGAAAATCATCATCATTCTTGGCCTTCAGAGACCATCCTGTGATGACCAGCCAACACCACGTATGTGGATAAAAGTGCAAATAGGCCCTCCATACATTTCTGTGCATATTAGTGATGTGTATAGGTACCCGTGCCTTCCTCTGTCCTGGTGCCTCCTTGCATGTATATGTATGTCTGTGACCCCTCCCATGTACAGATTTCCCAGGAATGGGGAATTCACTGACCAAGATTTCCATCCCATCCTGACTCCAGCAAATTTTTCCAGAGGCAAAATTATGATGTTGTCTTCAGTGGGGCCTCCCCACCTGCTCCTGCCCTCCCATGCTGCTCCGCAGATGCCACTGGTCCGTTACTCTGGCATACCCCCAGCCCACCCTCCCTGGTCGGTGGCCTTGCTCCAGACCTTTCCAATTCCCCTTCCAAGATGTACCTATGGTACTCTCCTCTCAGCTAATATATTTGCATTTTACGGGGTCTTTTAAGCTGTCTCAGACTCTCAAAGGTAGTATGTCTTTGGGAGAATGGGCCTGGAGCCCCTCAGAAACACTTTTTTTTTGGCCACGCCGCATGGCTTGCAGGATCTTATTCCCCGACCAGGGATTGAACCCGGGCCCCTGGCAGTGAAAGCGCTGAGTCCTAACCACTGAACCGCCAGGGAATTCCCAGAAGCACATTTTTTAATTCCCTCTGCTTGAGCAGACCTGTATCCAGACACAGTAGTCACAGACCAGCCCAGTGGTCTGTGAGCTCAGATTCATTGGTACAGTAAATTACATCATCTTAGAAATGACAGTGTCTGCTCCATGGTTCCTAGGTTTTGGAAAGGTACTGGCCATGGCCCTGGATTACATCAGCTGATAACTGAGTCTTGGACCATGACTGGGGCCTTGTCCCTGTCCAAGGTGCTGATATTTTTCTTGGTTGCTACAGTCCCTCCGTGGGAAAACAATGCCCCCTTGGTCAAGAAGACCCATTAACATGAACCTTCTCAGACAGTGGATAGAGGTGGGAAAGCCACAATCCATATTTTCTTGTTAGCTTCAGTATTTCCCTCTGTGAAATAGGGGTAAGAATAATGACTCACAAGACCCATTATGAGAATTGTATCTGATAACATATTGACGCACAGGGCAGACACTCCTTTCTTCTGGAAGATAACTGACCTATATCAACACCCTAGAAATCAATCTCTCAACTCTCTGTGGGAGCAATTCCACCTCCTCTGTGAAGCTTTTCCTGGCACCTGTCCCATCAGCAGGAAACTAATCAATAGCTTTCCCCTGGGATTCCCACAGTGCAATGCACACACCTCCCCTCCCAGCACTGACTCACTACATTGCATTATATTTATCCACGTGCTCTTGTGCTCATCTGCCTTCCCCTTTGAACTGGTCCCCAAGGGTGCCTTATTCCTTGGCATGCCCATGCTGCTAGGTACATGAACACATGAGTCCAGCCACGCAGAGGGCAGTGCTTTTTCTTTGTGTAGAATTTCTTGTCCATGCCCCCCATCTGCCCCACTCAGCTTGCCCTGCCCCTGCCTGCTCCAACCTGTCTGTGCTGAGCTCACTCATCTCCCATCCTCGGAGCCTCAGCCTATCCCACTTGCTCGCACTAAATTTCTCCAAGACACAGTTTCTTCCATCATAAGGTGCAATTGATAATAACCTTGGATAGAACCTCTTGGAGTTATCATTTTCAGTTCATAAATGGCATCCACCATACAGTAGGTGTCACCCCACCCTTTGCACTCTGTGCATTTCTCCTCGATCCTTTTCCTCTCCTAATGCCCCCAGTCCCCACTCCCTTGCCCTGGACATTATGCCTTCCCTGTTAGGATGGGCTGGATCCTCCTAGAAAAATTCCTGGTCAGGCCTCTGCCACCATCCCCTCCGCTTCCCCTGCAAACGGGGCAGAGTCTCCTGAGAAGGGGTGCCGAGGTTTACAGTGACTTCTGTGCAGGGAGTGGCGTGTGGAAGCTGGCTCCAGGGCAACCTGAGCCTCCTGGACTCTGGGATTGCCTGGCATCCCCTGACCTTCTCAGCAAGCCACCCACTCAGCCACGAAGTGCCCCCCTCCAGCCTCTCCCCCTCCGGCTCGGCTGCTTCTTGCCACTGCCATGGCCTCTCCTGCCCAAGAGAGCTGTTAACAGCTCCACCCTAGGCCCGGAGAGCCTCAGCTCTCTCTCAGCCTCTGGCCTCATCCCATCGTCTCCCCCTTTCTCTCCCCCTTTCTTCTCCCTGTCCCTCCTTCTTATGCAAAATCCCAGTCTTGCTCCTAATGCAGAAATGGAATTATCTACAAGGATTTGAAAGGACAAATGTACAGGGAGTCAAATGGCACCAGGCTTTCCTCTCCTTCCTTGCCTGATAAATTCCTTGCTTGATCCAGCAGTCTTTTTTTTTTTTTTGCGGTACGCGGGCCTCTCACTGTTGCGGCCTCTCCCGTTGCGGAGCACAGGCTCTGGACGCGCAGGCTCAGCGGCCACGGCTCACAGGCCCAGCCGCTCCGCGGCATGTGGGATCTTCCCGGACCGGGGCACTAACCTGTGTCCCCTGCATCGGCAGGCGGACTCCCAACCACTGCGCCACCACGGAAGCCCCGATCCAGCAGTCTTTAAATTAGGTGAATTAACTGTAAGGGAGAGTTCTGTGGGACGGGGGAGGAGCTGCTTGGGGGAGGCTCTAAGTTCTGCCAGAACAAGCTGATGGCTCCAAGGGGGCTGCCCTACCCCTCGGAGGCCAGAGTGCTTCCTTCAGTGCCAGCACCACATGGATCCCTTATTATGCCCAGCACTTTACAGTTTGCAGTCTCCTTTTCATCCTCATTCTCTCATTTGCTCTTAACAGGACACTACAAAGTATCTATCACAATCCCTATTTTATCAATAATAAAGGAAGCTTAGAAAGTAGTTGACCTAAAGTCACACAGCAGAGCTTGATCCTGGGCAGTCAGGGTGCTCCCATCATTCCCTGCCCTGTCCAGGCTCCCAGCTGCCCCATCACACAGGCCACAAAGTCCCCAGGGAGCTGGGAAGGCAGAGAGCCCAGAGCGGAGGCATCCCTGGATGTGCATAACTGAAACTTTGGGCAGGTAACTCCGTGACACTTGAGAAAACAAGACATCTTTTCTGTAGAATTCGAAGGCAGCAAGGCCCTAGACTCCACGGAGAGAGCATCCTTGGTTTTCCAGGTTCCAATACTAGAGGAGGGCCATAGCCAGCGAAGGATGGTACAGGAGATAAAGCTGCAGTAGGTGACATTGCTACGGAGGAGGGTGTCTCCATGAGCTCCACCTAGGTCTTTTCTGGTGAGACTTCTGCACAGAAAATGGTCCCTTGGAAGCAGATGGCTGACACAGAATAGATAACAATTCAGTACCTATGTGGAAACTGAGCCTCAGAGCTGGGAAGTGACTTGTCCAGGGTCAAATGATAAAACTATTAAAGACCTTGGAACAGGACCCAGGTCTCCCAACATCCAGTCCTGAATCCTTCCCACAGCATCTTACGTTGGGTCAAACTGCTGAGCTCTGTGGGAGGTGACTGAGCCGGGACCTAGGAGAGACTCTGGAAGATTGAGAAATCTTCTAAATGTGGATATTATTTGTTAAGTTCTTTTAAGTACTCTTTAATTATATAAAATAAAATATCTTCCAAAATTGCAAGGACCCTTTGTACTTAAATTTATTTGTTAATTATTAAGCATCTATTGCATGCAGGGTGCTATATAGCAGGTATTATGGGAGACAGGAGAAAAGAAAAAGACATTGTCTGGGCTTCCCTGGTGGCGCAGTGGTTGAGAGTCCTCCTGCCGATGCAGGAGACACGGGTTCATGCCCCGGTCTGGGAAGATCCCACATGCCGCAGAGTGGCTGGGCCCGTGAGTCATGGCCACTTAGCCTGCGCGTCTGGAGCCTGTGCTCAGCAACGGGAGAGGCCACAACAGTGAGAGGCCCGCGTACCGCAAAAAAAAAAAAAAAAAAAAAAAAAAAAGACATTGTCCAGTCCTCATGAAATATACTCTATCGATGCACATTTATTCATTCCATAAACATTCACTGAGATCCCACTAGGGATGTTAAGATGGTCAACATAGATAAGATCCCTGTCCTCTGGGAGCTTATATTCTGGTGGAGAATCATAGCTTATTAAGCATTTACTACATGCTGGAAACTCTTCTAAGTGCTTTACCTACAGTATCTTGTATAATTTGCACGAGCGGTCTGTGAATGCTCATTTTACAGATAATGAAATTTGAGATCCAGAAAAGTGAAGAAACGTGCCCAAGTTCAGTTACTTCTGAGTTTAAACTAGTTAGGATTTGAACCCTGGCAGTTTAACCTCAAAGAAAGACTGTACTTTTACCTGCTTTATTACTGCATTTTATTAGTGTGAAAAAGTTCCAAAGAACGTATACCCTCCCAAATGCAGCTGTGCAAACCACTTGCCCCCTAAGCTGACAATGTGCCTGGTCCTTAGTCTCTGGGGCCCTAACGAACATCATCACACCATCACTATAATTTATAGGCCTATCATGTTCAAATTTGGATTTGGTCCTCTGTGGTCCTGCTACACTTTACCTCAGTAATGATTTATTGTTTTAATTGAGACTTCACTTAAGTCGAACTCGCTGCCACAAGCACGAGGGGTTCCAAGCCCCCCAAGTCCAAGGCCAAGGTTGGCCCAAGCCAGCTCTCTCTCCCTGGCTCTTCTGACTATAGCCAGAGAGTAACAGAAAGCTGCAAGCCGTCCCCCGAGGCGGGGGGACCGTACCTCCAGCAAGACAAATGGCTTTGTATTCCGTGGAGACGGCTCTGATGCTCAGTGGCCTTTGGGTTAGTGAGTGAGCACAGCGCCCAGATAGGTCAGCGCTGTCAGGAGGGAGGGGGTGACAGCGTGTGCGTGGGGAGCCCAGGTGGGGAGAGGTGAACTCTGTCACTGCAGGGGAGCGAGCCTGTGACAGCAGTTTAGCAGATCTAATGAGCAGCCCAGCTCCCCTGCGTCAACCCTGACATCTCTGTTTCCCCAGGCAGCAGCACCTGTCCCTCTGCCAGGCTGGGCCCTACCCCCACCCGTCCCCCTCCCTGGTAGCCAGTGCCAAAGAAGTGGCTGTGTGACAGTGAGATGGAGAGCTAAGGAGAGCAAAATTGGGGGTTGAGCCAGCCCCCCACCTCAGAAGGGCACTTCTGCACAGTTACATGGGCCCTGGACATGGCAGAGGCCAGAGATGCAGAGTGGAGGTCCCCTTGATAAGCCAACATTACCAAGGACCTACTGTGTGCAGGCTCTGGCCAGTCTGTTTTGGGGATTTGAAAGTGAACAAGACTCAGTCCGGTCCTATAAGGGCTCCAGGCTGGTCAAAAGGCAGACCCTGATAGCTACAAACAAGCTACCGTGGGAGTACAGAGAGAGTCATCACTCCTAGCTCAGAGGCATTGGGAAGTCTTCATGGAGGAAGCAACTCTGAGATAACCGCTGAACAGTGGGTAGGGTTTTGACAGGAGAGAGAACCACTGGAGCCAAAGAAGAGATGCAGGAAAGCAAGGGGTTGTCTGGGGATTCCAGGAAATCAACTTGGCTAAACCACATAGGACACAGGAAGTATAACTAGAAAGGTAAGTTGGGACCTGGTGATGGGAAGTCTTGGATGCCAGGGGAAGTAATTGTTCTTTTTTAGAAGATAATGAGAATCTATTAAGTCATTTGATTTGGGTAATGACATGGTTAAACTGGGGGATTGACCAGGAGACTGCAAGAGAAAGGATTATTGGAGAGAGAGCTACTGGACTTTACTATTCCCTAGGCAGGGAGCAGAAAACAGAAAGAGGAGTATATCACCTAGGATTAGGTATGGCCGAATATAACAGAAACCCAAGATAAAGTGTTTGTCCCTAAAAGAAGTCTAGAGGAGGCCAGTCCAGGGTTGACATGGCAGCTCCAGATACACCGTGGACCCAGGTTCCTTCTGTTCCTGTTCTAACATCCTAGCATATGGCTTCCATTCCCAAGGTCACTTCATGAACCAAAATAGCTGCTGAAGATTCTGCCGTTGTTTCTACATTTTAGGCAACCAGAGGAGGGAAACGGGAGAAGGCAAAAATCTCCCTCTGAGCCAGCTCCCTTTAAAGAACCCTCACACTTTCTCTTACATGATTTCCTCTTACATCTCATTGACCAGAATGCAAAGGAGGATGGGAAATGGAGTCTTTTAGTTGGACCCGCTGCGCCCTGAATACATTCAGGATTTATCGCTAGGGAGAAAGGGGAGATGGCTATTGGAGGCCAAGCAGTAGTCTCTGGCACAGGGAATCTGGCACAGCAATACCTCTGAGACTGTTAGAGCAGGGGCCTGGGAAGATAATGAGCCCAGGGGCAAAATAGAGGAATCCAAAGAAAGAGGAGGTTTGGGAGTAAAGACGGAGCCTGGTTCTGATGCTAGGGGAAAGACATCTGCTGTGGGGTCCCTGCTCTACCAGCAGCCAGGGACTCCCACTGGCCTCCCACCTTTCTTGGGGTCAAGCCTTGGAGAAAACCCTCAGCGACAGAGGGTGAGTGGAGATGAGGGGATGGAAACGAAGGCTTGGGAGGATGAGAATCCCTTGTCCAGAGATGACAGGGGAGAAGCATAGACTCTGCCTCATCAAATGGGGGTGGGCACCTGGCACAGGCTGATAGCACGTGGCTCCAAGAGGAAACCAGGTAAAAAGGCCTCAGGACAGAGCCACGGATGGAGGCAAATACAGTGCACAGGCTGGGAGGCTAACTCCAGGAAGCCTTCCCTGGAGGTAACTGCCACACAGGGTGCTCCCCTGCCTGGCAATGACGCCACCAAGCAAGCTGAACAAATTCTCCTGTCTCAGGACACCAGGCCGGCCTGCCAGGGCTTGGCTTCTGGACTCAGCCATACCCCACATGACATCTCTGTGTGAGAGCTGGAGACATGGGGAAGGGGAGGCCTGGATAGCTGTTTTCAATCTCCTCTCCCCTCCCTCACTCCAGCAAAGCATGTGGGGCCCAGAGGTTGAATGCCTTCTAGCAAGCATGTGTCCTTTGTGTACAAATGAGTGCAATGAGCATTGCCCTTTCTTCCACTCCCATTAGGATCGGCTACTTCTTTTGCCAGATGAGCTCTCACCTTGAAATATTTCTGTTCACCCCAACAGTTTGTCTCACAACACAAATCTCGGGGTTTCCCAAAATGTCTAACATACGGATGAGAAAGATTTCTTTTCACCATCCAGTGCCAATAAATTCTTAGTCTCTACCTGAAATGCTGTGTTGAGAAGGACTCCGAGGACCCTTCTTGACTCTGTGGGAAAAAGTGCTATAATCTAGTTTGATGTCTGCCACGGGAAAGCGAGGAAGGATAGTGAAGCAAACTCCAGCTAACTGCCATCCTGGTGTAGCACTTAAGTGTTTAGTAAATTAATGCATGAGTTACAGTGGGTCAGTCAAAGGGATAGTCGTCCCTTCTCTCTCTAACTGCCTCCCCCAACCTGGGTCCGGAATGACCACCTATTGTGTCATCCCAAACCACAGTCAGGTGTCTAGGCAGAAGGACTTTTTTGGACTATTAAGTGCAGGGTTCTTGATAGGCGGCTCACCTTTGTCTCTCTGAGAGATTTTCTTCCTGCAACGAGGGCTCTGATACCATGGCCCAGAATTCCATGACAGTCTAGGGGAGTCCTGAGGCCAGAAATGGTTGTTACAGGAAGGGGCAGCCAGGCCTCTGTTCCCTGAGACTCTAAGTGGAGTCAGGCCGCTCTCAGGAGCCCAAATCTTGAGGGTTTACGAAGAAACCCCAACTAGGGTGATCCAATTCCCATGCCTAGATCCACGTGGCAGGGCTATTAGAAGGGGTCACCATTGTTTCCTCCCATCCTCCCCTAGCAGCTACCCAGACAGGCCTCTCAGCTGTCAGGGTGCTGTTCCCCAGCTTCACAGAGCTTCTCTGCACCCCCATCCCAATCACCCCACACTCCCCTACCCCTGTCCAGGCAGAGCACAGCCTCTCGCTCCAACAGGCAGGCTGGCGCGCTCTGCCTTAACTCTCCTGAGCCCTCCGACGTTAGCCAGCTAACGAGAACAGATCTGACAGAGCAGGATTACCCACTCGGAGGGAGCCGACTGATTGTGTTTACTCCCAAACCTGGCCCTATTTAGTGGTCTGTGTGCATCATTAATCTTCTTCCACAATCCGTTCCCCATCTGCTCCCACTTTTTAATGAACTGACACTTGTCGCACTCAATAAAATCAGCACTTTGCGCGAATTTCAGCAACGATGGATGGATGGGAGGGAAGGCAAGAAGCAGCCAGAGCAGGCGATGGGGAAGAATGAGGGAAAAACCAGGGGGAGCTGGGCAAGGAGGCGGCGATAGAGATATCCTCGCGGGTTCAGGAACAGTGTCCGATCTGCATGGGCAAATGAATCACAGCACGCCTGGTGCTCTGGGTAGCCTTGCCCCCAGGCAAGGCACTAATAACCACATCAGACCAGACCGGCAATTCTTACACTACACCATGTCAGGCTGGGTTTGATCGAAGCCAGCCTGCTTTACACAAATATTTTCCTGGTCGCGAATGCCACAGGAAGCATGGGGATGCAGTTTTCCAAATGTGGCTGCCAGCTCTGGGGATTCATCTGATACCAGGCTATTACCTCCTGATTACTTGACTTGGCAGTCAACCCACTCCGAGCCACGAATCAACAGCAGGAAGGGTGCATGGGGAAGCTGAGGCTGCAGGTTGCACTTTTTCAATCACATGTCAGAGGTGTGATGAGGGCTCCATCCAGGGCTCCTAGGATGGGGAGGGGCGGCGGGGAAGGGTGAAGATGGGGGTCCATGCTGTACTTGGGAATCTCAGGGCTAGAGAGGTCAACCACGGGGGCCATCTAGTTTGAGGCTCAAGAAGAAAACCAGGGCTAAAGAGGCGAAAGGACTTGCCCAAGGTCACTGCCTCAGACCCCTGCAGTTACTCTAACAAACTACCAAAAACAGGTGCCTGAGAAACAACAGACACTTATTTCTCACAGTTCTGGAGGCTGGGAATTCCAAGATCAAAGTTTCAGCAGATTTGGTGTCTGGTGAGGGCCTATTCCTGGTTCGTAGATGGCCATTTTTTCTTTGTGTCCTTGCATGGCTGAAGGAGCAAGGGAGCTCTCTGGGGTCTCTTTTATAAGGGCACTGATCCCATTCATGAGGGTTCCACCTTCATGACCTAGTCACTTCCCCCCCACCACCAAAGGCCACACCTTCTAATACCATCTCATGGGGCATTAGTATTTAACATGGTGAGCATTTAGAATTGGGGAGCAACCCAAATATTAAGTCTATGGCAGTCTCACAGTGACTGTCAGCATGTGGACCATTTGGGTAGGGCTGTAGCCCAGGGCTGACCTTCTCTCTCATGGGGAGTAAGGGCTGGGAGTCAGGCTCTGCCTTCTTGGGGACCCCTTCCCTCCAGATCAGAAGCCCTGATACCCTCTTCCCAAAGGCTCTAGTTTCTGGACAGATGCAGAGCAGGGCAGGAAAGGATTGGGATCTAGAAGCAGTCTTGGCCTCATAAGCCTCATGTGCCCACCGAGTCGATGGCTGCCGCTGTCTCAGTCTAGGCCAAGGAGCTCCTGCCTTAGGCTTTGGTCAGTCAGTGGGTCTGTGCACAAGTGTGAACACCTGTCATACTGCGAGGTGCTGACAAAAGGCCATATGTACGGCCTGCCTGCAGCTCAAGGGGCCTTCGGCCTACAGTTCAGGGGGTTTCCCACCAGGACTCTGGCCAGCCCCTCCCTGACAAATAGGATTCTGCTCCTGAGGCCCGCAAACAATGCACGGTTCTGCACCCCCCACCACTAGGGTGTCAGCTCCATCAGGCAGGGTCTTGAAGTGTCCTATTCATACATTATCCCCGGCATCCAAAACAGTGCCTACTAGGTGCCCAATAAATATTTACTGAATAAGCAGATGACTGGATGAATGAAATGAAGGTCCAGAACCACCTCACTTTGCATGTCATCTGTCTTTGGGGCCTTAGAGGCTCCTTCCTCCTCTCTCATCTCCTTGGTCTCTCTGAAGCTGCCCACATGACCCTCTCAATACTGAGTGCTGAGCTGGGGTGGGCCGGAGCCTAGCAGGTCCAGCCCTGAAGGTGCATCCTTCTCCTGAGCCCAGCCCTCCCCAGGAACATTTTCTCCCATGCCTCACCCACCAGTGCTCCCCAGGCCCCCCTCACTCAAGGCTGAGTCGCCAGGAGTGTGAAAGGAAGATGATCCTACTCACAGCATTTGCTCCGGTCCTCAGAGTCACCCTAGCCTGGCTGACTCTGCACAGCCCTGTTCCTGCTCCAACTGCCCCCCTTCTTCAACTTGGGCACTCTGGGCTCAGAAAGTGTGTCCACCCCCAGATTTTGCCCACTCCTGTGAAAGGAAGTACCACTTGAGGCAAAGAGTCCCTTGAAAATCACAACTGCAAGGGGATAGAAAGGAAAGTCAGAGTTCCAACTTCCCATTTGGGGAAATATAGTGAACAATCAGGGACCAATGGCTTCCTCCTCCAACCCCAACCCTGGGGACATTAGAGAAGCAAGAGGGAGGGCTTCCCTGGTGGTGCAGTGGTTGAGAGTCCGCCTGCCGATGCAGGGGACACGGGTTTGTGCCCCGGTCCGGGAGGATCCCACGTGCCGCGGAGTGGCTGGGCCTGTGAGCCATGGCCGCTGGGCCTGCATGTCCGGAGCCTGTGCTCCGCAACGGGAGAGGCCACAACAGTGAGAGGCCCGCGTAACGCAAAAAAAAAAAAAAAAAAAGAGGGAGAAACACAGGCAAGAAAGTAAGAGTGAACATGAGACGGGCGGAGAGAGCTCCACGTTGCCTTGGGAAGGAGACCTCTGCCCACCCTGTCATCACCATGGGGCAGAAAACAGCAGAGCAAGCCCGGGGTGGGCTGTCAGTAGAGTTTCATCCAGGTGGAGCTTGAGAGCCCCCCCACACGTACACACCATAAAGACTAGGATTAAAACTTAAGGCAGTTCTCTGGGGGTCAGGGTCACCTAACAGAGAAGGGGACGGTGGTGGTCCATGGGCAGTGATTGGACACTGGCTGTACTACCAGGGTTATGCATATTGATGTGCACTTATTCATCCTCCCACCTCATATACCCTAAACTCACCTGGAGAGGCACCAGGTGGGGCCTGGAATTCATCTGCTCCCCACTCAGTATGTGTAACAGCCAAGATGGCTGACACCCTTAGAGGATATCAGTTCACAGAGGAAAATAATAAAATATCTGAGGAATGCAACACTTATTTCTTTTTATTTTCTTCTTTTTTTTTTTTTACAGTACGCGGGCCTCTCACTGTTGTGGCCTCCCCCGTTGCGGAGCACAGGCCCCGGACGCACAGGCTCAGCGGCCATGGCTCATGGGCCCAACTGCTCCACGGCATGTGGGATCTTCCCAGACCAGGGCACAAACCCGTGTCCCCTGCATCGGCAGGTGGACTCCCAACCACTGCGCCACCAGGGAAGCCACAACCCTTATTTCTTTAAAAAATAAAATAAAAAAAAAAGACAAGAAACTATAGCAGACAAAAATGGAATTAAAAGACTAAACAGAACAAGAATTTAAAATAACTTTATAATAATGATTTTCTAAGAGATAGGGGAAGGTACTGGTGAATGAAGTAGGAACACAGAGTTTTAAAGAAGAGGCAATTGGAAATTCCAGTAGGAAAAACGTCATAGTTGAAATAAAGAAGTCAATATATGAGTTGAATGGCAGAATAGATTCAGCTAAAGAACTGGAAGATTAGATTGATGCTAAACAGCACCATAAAGGGATAAAGAGTTGTAAGCTATAAAAGAAAAGTAAAGAGATATGATGCACAGAAGTAGAAATGTCAATATATGTTTAATAGGAGTGCTCAAAAGAGAGAAAAATGAACAGAGGGGAGAAATATTTCAAGGAATAATGATTGAGAACTTCTCAGAATTAAAGAAAGTTGAAAGGCTTATATAATGCCTCATATAGGATGGATCTGGGGGGAAAATACTCTAGACATTTTATAGAGTAACTTAAGATCAAAAGTAAAGAGTAAAATTTTTAAACTATCCAAGAAGAAAAGAGCAGATAAACTACATATGAAAAATGATCAAATCAACGTCAGCTTTCTCAACAGTAATCCTAAATAAAAATTTTTTAAAAAGAGCAATACAGTAATATTTTCACTGTTGCAGAAAAAAAATCTTTAAACCTAGAATTTCATATCCAACTAACCCCTATTTAAAAATAAGATCAAAATAAAGGATAGTAACAGGCAGGTGAGACCTCAGAATATTCTCTTTGGAAAACTCTTGGAGGAGGTACTCTGGCAAAAAGGAAAAGAAATTAAGGAGTATGTTGGGAAATATACGGGTAAAAAAGAAAAAGGAAAGAACTGAAACAACAGTGCGCCCATCAGAATCTAGAAGTAAGATTTTAAGCAAACCTAACATGGTGGGACAAGGTGAGAATCATCATGAAAGTGAGAGATACATGTTGAGGACCATATTCAGGGGAAGAGAAAAACATGGATATACTTCAGAACTTAAGAAAAAAATGTCATCAGAAGTCTTAAAAGGGCAACCATCAGAAAAATTAAAAATAGAATGAATTACTTTTGACCAGTCAGCTTTTGCAAGCTTATGCTACAGTAACAAGCAACTCCATCTCAGTGGCTTGCAACAACATAGGTTTATTTCTCATTCAGGTGTTGGCTGCAGGCCAGCTACTGCAGGTGTGTTTGATATATCTTCCCAATTCAGAACCTGGCTGAAGGAACAGGTCTTATCTCAGCCTCATGGGAGAGAAAAAAGTACAGTAGGGGAACCATATGATGATACTTAAAGCTTCTGCTCAGAAATCATGGTCAGACCTTTTTGACTCATATTCCATTTGTCAAGCAAATCTCAAGCTATGCCTGGTGTTAATGGGATAGGAAAGTATAATCAGCTCACAGGGAAATGCTGCAAGTCACGTCACAAAAAGCAGGGATGTATAACCCGGCTGTGGGGAGGATGGTAACATCTTTGAAACCAGGAAAAGAAAATTCACTCTGATTAATGTAAGGCATAAACCGGGAGAGGGGATAGAAACTTACATAAGACATGACATAAGATAGCAGAAAGGAGTACTAAAATAAATAAAAATTATAACAAAGATAGGGAATCATATATGTGTCGAATTTTCTTAAAAAAGCAAAACCCAGTAATATATTACCTATAAGAGATGTATTTTTAAAACAAAATTTAGCTTTCCAGTCTGGATAAGATGGTGTAGATCCATCTCCCTGCTCCTCCCCCACAAAGTGCAACTATAAACCCTGGACTATAAACAATAATGTCAGAAGCAACCGAAGGAGAACTCTGAAATGTGGTAAGAAAGCACACTGGTTTGTGACCCTAGAACCAGAGGCACAACCAACAGCAAGGCATCTTGTGTCCCCATCCAACAGAAGAAGGCAACCAGACCCACCATTTCCTAAACCGCAACCTAGCGAGAGAAGGCAGCCCAGTAGGCTAGTTCATTCTCCCAAATTAAACAGAAGTTCGTCTGACAACATCAGGTAAGCCCAACACCACTGGAGAGGGTGATTGATGGGGAGCCAAACCAAAAAGCAGCCATGGAAAGTACTCTCCTGCCCTACTGGGCCTGAGACACCCTCCCCCACTGAGAGACCCCCTGGCCCAGCCTGGGTTTCCCCTGCTACCCCTCAGGCAGCACAAGCCTAGACAAGTGAAATCCTCAGTAGCATCAGATAAGCCAAGCAGACCAAACTAACACCAGAAAGGCTCTGAAAACCTTACTGTCGTTAGAATAACCACCTACAAATGTAGGTCAGGACCTGTGTGCTGAAAGGCTAAGACTTTACATAGGACCCTGAGACTCATAACATAATATATAAAATGTCCAGGAACCAATTTAAAAATCACCTGTCATACCAAGAATCAAGAAAAATCACAATTTGAATTTTAAAAGGCAATCAGCTACGCCAACACTGAGATGAATCAGATGTTGGATTTATCTGACAAGATAATTTTTTTAAAGAAGCTATCATAAAAATGCTTCAACAATCAATTACAAATTCTCTTGAAACAAAGAAAAAAATAGACAATCTTAAAAGATTGATTTTTCAAAAGAACCAATGGACAATACAGAATTTTAAAATACAATAACAGAAATGTTTTTTAAAGAAAACCTCACTGGCTGAGCTCAGTAGTTAGAGTGAAGATGACAGAGGGTAAAATCAGTGAACTTGAGGACAGATAAATAGATTTCACCCAGTCAGAACAATGGAGAGAAAATAGAAAAAAGAATGAGCACAGCCTCCAGGATGTGGGGGATAATAACAAAAGATCCAACGTTCGCATCATCAGAGTCCCAGAATAAAAGAGGAAGAGAGTGAGGCTGAAAGATTATCTAAAGAAATAGTGGCTGAAAACGCTTCAAATGTGGCCAAAGAAACAAACCTACAGACTCAAGAAGCTGAGCAAACAGAATAAACTCAAAGAAATCCATGCCAAGGAACATCATAATTAAACTTCTGAAAACCAAAGACAAATCAAATTTTTGAAAGCAGCCAGAGAGAAACGACGCATGACCGATAGGGGAACACCAATTCAAATCCACCAAATGATAGTGGATTTTCATCTGAAACCATGGAGGTCAGAAGGATGTGGCACAACATTTTTCAATTTCTCAAAGAAATGAACTATAACTACAAATTCTATGTCCAGTGAAAGTATCCTTCAGAAATGAAGGGATAATAAAGATATTCTCAGACAAAGGAAAACAAAAAGAATGTTTTGCTACCAGACCCCAGACCTATACTTAGAGATTGACAAACGAAATTTTTTCAAACAGAAAGGAAATTATTTTTTTAAAAAAGAAGTAGAATCTTGGAGCCTTAGGAAGGAAGAAAGAACAATGGAAAGAACAGAAATATTGGTGCAAATAAAAGTCTATCCTATTCCTCACATTTGATGACTGAAACAAAAATTACAACACCACCTGATACTCAAGCTCCTGAAATTTGGAGAATTCATCCAAAAATTTAAAGAGTAATTAACACCACTTTTACACAGCTCTACCAAAAACAGAAAAGGAGGAAAATTTCCCCAAATTTATGAGGCCAGTGTTACCCTGATAACAAAACTAGACAAAGAAAGTACAAAAAAGGAAAACTACAGACCAGTACCTCTCACAACTTAGATGGAAAAATCCTCAATAAAACGGCAAACTGAATCCAACAACATATAAAAAGAATTATACATATGACTGAGTGGGACTTACTCCAGGTATGCAAGGCTAGTTCCGTATTCAAAAATCAATCAGGGGCTTCCCTGGTGGTGCAGTGGTTGAGAGTCCGCCTGCCGATGCAGGGGACACGGGTTCGTGCCCCGGTTCGGGAAGATCCCACATGCCGCGGAGCGGCTGGTCCCGTGAGTCATGGCCGCTGAGCCTGCGCGTCCGGAGCCTGTGCTCCGCAACGGGAGAGGCCACAACAGTGAGAGGCCTGCGTACCACACACACACAAAAAAATCAATCAATGTAGCCCAGCATATCAATAAGCTGAAGAAAAATCATTTGATCATATCAATTGATGCCAAAAAAAAGCATTTGATGAGATTCAACACCCATTCATTATTTTTTTAAAAAAACTCTCATTAAATTAGGAATAGAGGGCAATTACCTCAACTTGATAATGAGCATTTACAAAGAACTTTCAGCTAGCATCATACTTAATGGAAAATGACTGAACACTATCTCTCTAAGAGAAGGAATGAGACAAAGATGTCTGCAATCATCACTCTTATTCAATGTAATGCTGCATGTTCTAGCCACTGCAATTAGGCAAGAGAAATAAAGAAACAAAGGGCATACAGATTTAAAAGAAAGAAATAAAATTTTTGTCTCTATTTACACATGACATGATTGTCTATGTAGAAAATCCCAAGGAATCTACAGAAGATTCCTAGAACTAATAATGAGTCCAGACAAGGTTTCAGGATAAAAGATAAAACACACAAAAATCAATCACATTTCTATATACTATCAATGAGCATACAGAAACAAATTTAAAAGCACAATACCATTTACAATCACTCCAAAGAAAATGAAAAATTTAGGTATAAGTTTAACAAAGTATGTGCAGGATCTATATCCTGAAAAATACAAAATACTGATGAAATAAATCAAAGAAGATCTAACTAACTGGAGAGACATACCAGGTTCATGGATTGGAAGATTTAACATAGTAAAGATGTCAATCCTCCTGAAATTGATCTATAGGTTTAATGCAATTCCTATCAATAAGGTTTTTTGTAAACACAGGACCAGTAAGATAAGAGAGAGAAAGAGAGAGACTGATTTATTATAAGGAATTGGCTCAGGTGATTATGGAGGATGATAAGTCCCAAGATCCACAGTGGGAAAGCTGGAGACTCAGGACAGCCAAGTGTATAATTCCTGTCTGAATCCAAGTCTGAAGACAGGGGAAAAGCTGTCTTCAAGCTGATGTCTCAGCTTGAAGACAGGCAGGCAGAGAGAGAGCAAGTTCTCTCTTACTCAGTCTTTTTGTTCTATTCAAGCCTTCCATGGTTTGGATGTGGCCAACCCAGGTTAGGGGAGAGCAATCTGCTTTACTCATTCTATGGATTCAAATGCTAATCTCATCTGAAACATCCACAGAGCCTCACAGACACACCCAGAATAGCTGTTAACCAAATACCAAGGCAAGCTGGCATATAAAATTAACCATCACACAAAAGAAACTTTAAAAAGAAAAAAAAAGCCAAAACTAAAATAAATTTTAAAAAATTAACCATCACAGTAGACAAGCTTATTCTAAAATTTATAGTTGGCCCTCCATATCCACAGATGTGGAACACACAGATAATGGAGGGCTGACTGTATTATGCCATTTGATATAAGAGACTTGAGCATCTGAGGATTTGGGTATCTGTTGGTGCAGGGTGGGGGACAGGCAGTGGCCTGGAACCAACACCCTGTAGATAATGAGGGATAACTGTACGCGAAAAGGCACAGGCTCTTGAATTGCTAAAACAATTTTGACAAAGAAGAATAAAGTGAGAGAAATCACTCTCCCTGATATTAAAATTTACTTTACAGCCATAGTAATCAGGACAATGTGGTACTGGCAAAGATACACATAGATCAATGGAACAGAAGACAGAATCCAGAAATAGACCTACATAAATATGCTTAACTGATACTTTAAAATTTATTTATTTATTTATTTGGTGGCACCGGGTCTTAGTTGCAGTAGGCGGGCTCCTTAGTTGCAGCCACGGGGTCCTTAGTTGAGGCATGCAAACTCTTAGTTGCGGCATGCATGTGGGATCTAGTTCGCTGACAAGGGATCAAACCCGGGCCCCTTGCATTGGGAGCACAGAGCCTTCACCACTGAGCCACCAGGGAAGTCCCTGCTTAACTGATTTTTGACAAAAATACAGAAGCAGTTCAATGGAGGAAGAATAGTGTTCTCAACAGATGATGCTGGAACAATTGGACATCCATAAGCAAAAAATGAACACCTATGGGGGCCTCCCTGGTGGCGCAGTGGTTGAGAGTCCACCTGCCGATGCAGGGGATACGGGTTCGTGCCCTGGTCCGGGAGGATCCCATATGCCGCGGAGCGGCTGGGCCCGTGAGCCATGGCCGCTGGGCCTGCGCATCCGGAGCCTGTGCTCCGCAATGGGAGAGGCCGCAGCAGTGAGAGGCCCGTGTACCACAAAAAAAAAAAAAAATGAACACCTAAACCTGACACCTTATACAAAATTTACTCAAAATGGATCACGAATTTAAGTGTATAGTGTAAAACTATAAAACTTTTAGGAAAAAATAAAAGTATGAGAAAAATCTTCTGGTTCTAGAGCTGGGTAAGGCATTCTTAGATTTGGTATCAAAAGCAAGATCTGTAAAAGGAAAACTTGATAAATTAAACTGCATAAACATTAAAAACTTTTGCTCCATGGAAGTCTCTATGACAAGTTACACAACGGAAAGAATATTTGCAAACCACATCTCCAATAAAGGACTAGTATTTAGAAAACATAAAGAACTCTCAAAACCGTAAAAAAAAAAAAAAAACAAAAACGCACACACAATTAGAAACAACTAACGCTGGAGCAATTGGAAGCCCATAAGCAAATATATGATTAGAAAATGAGCAAACGACGTGAACAAACATTTCACCAAAGAGGACAGATGGTAAATAGGCAGAGGAAAAGATGTTTAACATCATTAGCCATTACAGAAATGCAAATTAAAACCACAGTGAGATGTCACTATACACCTCTCATAATGACTAAAATAAAAAACAGGAACAACATCAAATGCTGGTGAAGATGTGGAAAAACTGGGTCACTCATACATTGCCTGTGGGAATGTAAAATGATACCGCTGCTCTGGAAAAGTTTCTTATAAAACTAAACATGCAATTACCATACAACCCAGAAATTCCACTCCTGGGCATTCATCTCAGAGAAAAAAAAATTTATGTTCACCAAAAAAAAAAAAAAAAAAAACTGTACACAAATGTTCATAGCAGCTTAGTTTGTAACAGCCAAACAATGGACATTTAAGATGTCCTTCAATAGATGAATGGTTAAACAAACTGCAGTGCAGACATACCATGGAACACTACTCAGCAGTTAAAAAGAATAAACTATTGATACACACAACTTGGATAAAACTCCAGAGAATTATGCCGAGTGAAAAAAGTCAAACTCAAAATGTTACATATTACATGATTCCATTTAAATAACATTTTTTTCAACAACAGATTAGTGGTTACCAGGGATTAGGGATAGTAGGGGAGAGAGGATGGAGGTGGATGTGGTTACAGAAGGGCAATAAGGATCCTTGTGGTAATGGAACTGTTCAGTATCTTGACTGCGGTGCTAGATACACAAACCTACACGTGTGATAAAACTGTAAAGAACTAAATGTGTACACACAAAGATCTAATCATCACACACACACACACAAATGAGTATAAGTAAAAGTGAGAACATCTGAATAAGGAATAAGATTGGTGGATTGTATCAATGTCAATATCTTGGTTGTGAAATTATACTACAGTTTTACATAATGTTACCATTACAGGAAACTGGTTAAAGTGTACGCAGAATGGATCTCTCCATATTTCTTATAATGCATGTGAATCTACACTTATCTCAAAAACTGCAATTAAAAAAACAAAATCGACAGAATAGTTGAAAAATAAAGATATGGTATGGCAGAGATGGATGATTGTCAATTATACTCATTCTTCCCTTCTTCTATATAATACAACACAATTTTCAACTGGACACAGGGCTTCCAGGAGTAAAGACTACATTTCCCAACTTCCCTTGCAACTAGGAGTGGCCTAAGACTAAATTCTAACCTTGGGATGTAAGCAGTAATGATATATTCAACTTCCAGGAAGTATTCTTAAAGAAAGGGGACATGCCCTTCTCCTTCCCCTTCTTCTTTCCTTCTTACTAAATCATGAGCACAAGGGACATAACCTAGGGATTGTGGAAGGACCCTGGGTCCCTAAGGACTTTATGTGGCTGCCATAACAGCTCTTGTCTGCCTATGTTTAATTAAGAAGAAATAAACTTCTATCATGTTTAAGCAACACTACCCTAGGCTTCTTCTGGCTTTTACGAAATAAACTTCTACCTTATTTGGGACACTGGTATTTTAGGTTTTCTCTGACTACAGTTGAATCTGGATCTAACTAATACAAATAAAAGATATTCCATGGAAAAATAAATCACAGTTTTATTTTCAGACCAGGTGGAATTCCAGGCCAACTGTAAGAGACAAAGAAGGACGTTAATTCCTTTTTCAGCCATTATAGGGGTTTTTAGTAAGGGGAGACCCATCTTTTTTGGAGAATTCCTTGTTAGTCTTTCCATGGGAGATGCGAGCCCCTAAATCATATCAATATGCCAAAATATGGTCATTAAACTGTGTTCTAAGGGGAAAAAAAAGAAGGAAGTTAAAAACTGTAAAAGAACAATAGATCAGGACAATATAAGGATCATGAATATATGTGTGTTTAATAATACAGTCTCAAAGACTGTAAAGCAACAGCTGACAAGTACTATGGGGGCAAAGAGACACATCAAAAACTGCAGTTAAGGAATTTAACATACTCCTCTCAGAAGCCAACAGATGAAGAAGACAAAAATGAGCAGATAGATTTGAATAATAGAATTGATAACCTTGAACTGAGATATAATGAAGAACTTTACACCCAAGACATGAGTGTATACTATTTTTTAGCTCACATAGAACATTCAAAAAAATACACCATGAACTAAGGCTACAAAGGATGATGATTCAACCATTTCCAAAGACCGTAATAAAAATAGGAATCGATACAAAAAGATAGTTTTTTATTAATCTCAAAGGTATAGAAACTGAAAACCCAAGCTACTTAATAATACTTGTATTAAATAGGAAATCATAGGGGAAATTACAAAATACTTAGAACTGAATGACAATAAAAACCCTACATGTCAAAATTTGTAAGATTAAAGTGAGACCTAAGGAAAATTAATGGCTTTAACTACAACAAAGATGGAAAAAATGAGCTAAGTATTTAACTCAGGAATTTAGAAAAAAAGATTACAGAATAAACTCAAAGAAGAAAATAATAAAAGAAAAAAGGGGTAGAAATCAATTAAAATGCTTTCAGTTAAAATATCACCTTATTGCAACTCCTAATGAATTAACTGATCTAGACATTGATCACCAATTGCTACTAAAACCGAAAAAAAGAGTCAACCAGACACTGTCACTATGTTCCTCTTGAAGGAAGAACATAACCTACTTATGAGGTAGTCATGTAAAAAATGCGTATATATGTAGATATCAGTATAGATAGACAGGTAAATATGATACAGATAGATTTAGATATAGATGTAGGTATAGATATATAGATCAAATTTGATCAACCCTCTAGATCCAACTGCAAATTCGCAGGAAATTTCATGAAAGTTCAATCAACTCTAAATCCAATGAAAGTTCAATCAAAATTCTAGTAGATTTTCTTAGACAGTTGACAAATTGACTCCAAAATTAATATATAGAAAAATGAAGGCTCAAAGTCCACAAATAGCTAAATCAGTTTTTTAAAAGAGCAAAGCATGGTGATTTGCTATATCAGATATTAGGACATAATACAGAGCTATATAATTTTATAAAAGTTTGGTTCTAACTCAAGAACAGACATATAAATCCAATGGAGCAGAAGAGAAAATACCTGTATGTATAGGAACTTGATATATGATAAAGGTAACACCACAAATAAGTGGGAAAAGGATGATTTATTTAGTTGATGGTTCAATAATACCTCTACCTCATACCATACACAAAGGTGAATTCCAGGAAGATTAAAGACCTCAAATTGAAAGGTAAAATAATAGATCTAATAGAATAAAAACAAATGAAACTCTTTTTGTGATCTTTGTCAGGGATGAACCTCATAATCAAAACCCAAATAGCAAAAACCATAAGGCAAAAATTGATGAACTTGACTATAACAAACTTAAAAATTTATATTAATTGAAAGGATGCTGTGTTTATTTCCTAGGGCTGCCATAACAAAGTACCACAAACTGAGCAGCTCAAAACAAAAATGTATTGTCTCATCATTCTAGACGCAATAAGTCTGAAGGCAAGGTGTCAGCCAGCCCTTGTTCCCTCTGAAACCCATAGGGGAGAATCCTTCCTTGGCTGTTCTAGCTTCCAGTTTTTGCCAGCAATCCTTGGCATTCCTTGGTTCATAGGTGTATCACTCCAATCTCTGCCTTTATCACCATATGGCTATCTTCTCCCTGTGTGGCTCTGTCTTCGCATGGTATTTTCCTCTTCTTATAAGGACAGCAGGCATACTGGATTAGTGTCCACCCTAGAGACTTCATTTTAACTTGATTACAATCACAAAGACCCTATTTCCAAATGAGGTCACATTCACAGATACTAGGGGTAATGAGTTCAACATGTCTTCTTGGGGAATACTATTCAACCCACTACAGTCTGCCCTATGCCCCCAACCCAAATTTACATCCTACCCACATGCAAAATACATTCACCCCATCTGAACATTCATAAAAGTTTTAACTCATTCCAGCAACAATTCTCAGTCTAAAATCCTATCTAAACATTATCAACTCACAAAGTCCCAAATCTCATCATCTAAATAAGGTATAGACAAGATCCTGGGTATGATCCATTTGGGGACAAAATTCCTCTCCATCTGTGGACCTGTACAACTAGAAAACAAGTAATCTGCTTCCAAAATACAGTGATGGGACAGACATAGAATAGACATTTCCATTCCAAAAGGGAGGAATTTAAAGGAATAAAAAGGTCACCATTTTCAAGCAAGTCTGAATCCCAGAAGGACAAATTCCTATGGATTTCAAGGCCTGAGAACAATCCTCTGTAGCTTGATGCTTTGTCCTCTGGGCCTGTAAGTGATAGCTGCTGGCTCTCTGGCCTCTGTCTCTGTATCTGTGGATCTGCCCTCGGAGTCATTCATCTTTTTCTTCAAGGGTAGTACATGTTTGTAGTTGAGTAGCTCTATCACCGACTTTCCTGCCTATAAAATCCCAGAAGTCTGACAGCTTTCCTTTTCTTAACCAGCCTCTGTCCAAGCTGGCAGTGTTTTAACTGGCATAACATTCTCAAAAACCTTGTGGGTTTCCTGTGTATGTCAAAGACATCTATGCCATTAGACAAATGTTCCCCACAGATACTTTCTGCATAACTCTGCCTCTGTTTCTGGCTTCTGCTGAGATTTGATTTGACCCATTGGTCACATACCTAAAATTCTTCAGCAAAATCTTGTCCAGCCACACCTTTGGTGCTCTCTCCAGAGTGTGCTTTCTCAACAGTGAATTTTCTAATTTTGGCAATCAGCATAAGCCAAGAAACTCCCAAACCATCAAGCTCTGGTTCCTTTATTTTTAACCATTTCTTCTTCAGTTGATCTCTTTCCTCTTGGGATTTGCTATAAGCAGTAAAGAGAAGCCAGGCCACACCTTCTACACTTTGCTTGGACATCTCCTCAGCTAAATATCCAAGCTGAGTTTTGATTTTTACCCAACAACAGAACATAAATCAGCCAAATTTTTAATTTCATTTTTAAATAAGAATTGCCTTTTTTCCAGTTTCCAATAACATGTTCCTCATTCCCTCCTGAGGCCTCACCAGAAGAGCCTCTAATGTTCATATTTCTAGCAGCATTCTGTTCATGATGGGTATTGTATTCTCTAAGATGATAGAAGCGTTCTCAACTGTGCTTCTCACTTCTATCTGAACCCTCACTAGAATAGCCTTCAATATTCATATTTCTGCCAACAATCTCTTCAGTTTAATATAGGATTATTTTATAATGAGCCTCAAAATTCTTCCAGCCTCTGCCCATTACCTAATTCTAAAGCCACCTCCACATTTTTAGGCTTTTGTTATAGCAATACCTCACTACCCAGTACCAAAATCTGCACTAGTTTCCTAGGGTTGTCATAACATAGTTCCATAAACCAGGTGACTTAAAGCAACAGATGTTTATCCTCTCATAGTTCTGGAGATCAGAAGTCTGAGGTCAAAGTGTCAGCAGGACCATGCTCTCTCTGAAGGTTCTAGAAAAGAATCCTTCCTTGCCTCTTTCAGCTTCTGAGGGCCCCAGGCATTCCTTGGCTTATGGCAGCATAACTCCAGTCTCTATCTCTGTCTTCACATGGCCTTCTTTACATGTCTTTCTGTGTCCTCTCCTCTTCTTATAAGGACACCAGTCATTAGATTTCATCTTGAGATCCTTAACTAGTTACATCTGCAAAGACCTTATTTCCAAATAAGGTCATATTCTGAGGTTCCTGGTGGACATGACTTCTTGGAAGACACAACTCAACCTACTACAGATGCTATGGACAAAATTAATAAACAAGTGACAATTGATAGAAAATATTTTAAAAGTCTAAAATCATTAGATTACTATCGCAAGAGAACTGTGAATCAACAAAATGGAAAGTCCTACAGAGGAAGAGGCAAAGGATATGAATAGGCAATCCACTGAGTCAGAAACTCAAATGAATAAAACTTTTACAAAGAGCTATTCAGTATCATTAATAATAGGAGAAATCCAAATTAAAACAAGGAAACTCTACTTTATGTCCATCATTTTGGGTAGAAAAATTAAGTTTGCTAATACCAAGTATTGGCAAGAATGTGGAGGAATGGGACCCTACATAATTTATATTGACTTTCCATCTTGCTCAGAGTAAAGTCCACAAAGCCCTGCATTTCCTGGTCCAGCTACTTCTCCAGCCTCATCTCCAACCACCCTCTGCCCCCCTCTCTCTGCTGCAGCCCACCAGCCTCCATTCTGTTTCAAGTGTGCCAAGCACACTTTGATGCCAGGGTCTTGGCACTTGTTTCATGTGCCTGGAATACACTTACCCCATTCACGGCATGATTCCTGATTTCCTTGAGGTTTCTGCTCACATGTCACTTTTGGGGGTAGGCTTCCTTGACCACTCTGGTAACAGAGGACACAGGCTCCCTCTTTGCTTGGTGTATTTCTCTCCATTACAGTTACAACTCTCTGACACACTTTATATTTTGCTTGTTTGTCTGTTTATTGTCTATCTCCCTCTACTAGAATGTTCACTCTGCTTTGCTCACTGCTGCATCCCCTGAGCCTAGAACAGTGCCTGGCATATTATAGGTGCTCAGTAAATGTGTTGAAAGAACAAGGAACTACCAATATTTATTGAGCGATTACTGGATATTGAATGCCTTCATTTAATCCTTACAACAACCATATTAGTCATTATTACTTCCATTTTACTGACTTGGAGACTGAGGCTTAGAGGGTTTAAGCAATCTATGGGAGGTCACACACACAGCAGATGATTGAGCTGGGACTTGAGCCCAGCCTGGTTGATTCCAAAACCCAGGCTCTTAAACACTTCACTATACTTCTGTCAATCACCCACAGGGTTCATAATTCTCACATGGTGGACATGAATGTTCATGGCTCAGTTCTCCTGCCATAGGGAACACAGCTGTCATTCCTCTAGATCCAAAACCACATTAGTGCCGAGGGCCTGCCTCCCCCAGGCTGCTCTCAGGCAATGACCAAGCACAACTGGTACTAGTGCTGCCCTCTTCTAATGGCAGCTTTGGCTGGGGACTCTCCATCAGCCTGGCCAATGCCTTTTTAGAGCTGTGCTAGGTCTCAGATTCTTCCTGTGCAATCTTCCTTCCTTCCCCCTCTCTTTTCACAGAGTCACACTGCCTACTCCCACTCCCTCCCCTTTGTCCTTCACAGGGTTTTCGCCAGTGAATCTCTTGCACCCCAGATCCCATCTTGGCTTCTGCTCTTTGGAGGTCCTGATCTAACATAAGCACAGTACTTACTATAGCTGGACATACACAACCCCCATGACCCAGCAATTCCCTTCCCATACATATACTCAAAAGAAATGCATACATACTGTCACCAAAAGACATGCACAATAATGTTCACAGCAGCTCTATTCATAATAGCTCAAAACTGGAAACTACCCAAATGCCTATCAACAGTCAAATGGGTAAATAAATCATGGTATATTCACACAATAGGACATTATACAGCAAGGAGAATGGATAATCTACAATTACTCACCGCACGGATGGATCTCACAAACAGAATATTGAGTAAAGGAAGCCAATGCAAAAGAGTACAGACTGTGAGATTCCATTTATATAAAGTACAAAACCAAGCAAAACTAACGCATGGTGTTATAAGTCAGGACAGTGCTTATCTCTGGGGGCTGGGGGGGAAGACTAGAAAGAGGAGTAACAGGGATTTCTGGGGTGCTGGGGATGTTTTGCTTCTTGATCTGCATAGTAGTTAAGTGGCTTGGTTTATTTTTTGGAAATTCCACACTTACAATATGTGCATTTTTCCCTAGGTACATTATACTGCAATTTTAAAATATTAACGAAAAATAGAAGATCAGGCCAATGTTGAACACTAACCAGAACGACAAAATCACAAGCCAACTGATAAGCTCTAACCCTGTCCCCTGTTCCTGTCAGGGTTCCACTATCCTCATGGTCACTTCAAGATTCGAAAATGTCCCTTTCTCTAACCCTTGATGGCCAGTCTGCCACCAAATCCTGCTGGTCATTTCTTCACAATATCTGTCGGCTTTGACCTCGTTTTTTTTGTATTCCTGCTGTCACTGCTCCATCAGATGGCTAGGCTCAGCAGAAGCTGGCTTCTAACTAGTCTCCCAGCCTGGTCAGGGACTAGTGAGGCCAGCAAGGCACCCAGGGGGCTAAAATTAAGGGAGGCATCATTCTCAGGGTGCTGCAAGCATGGAGTTGACAGCAGAAAGTGATGTTTCTTTAAATTCTGCACCCAGGCACCTAGCTTGCTTCACACTAGTCCCTGCTCTGTCATGCTGGGTTAATCTTGTTTTCATCATGTCCCTCCCCTGCCAAAAGATTTACCATTGTCCCCTCTGCCTACTAAATTAAGAATGATCCTGGATAGGTCATACCATCTCCTTTAGCCTCAGTTTCTTTATACATACAGTGAGGAGGCTGGACTTAGAGATGGCATATAGATTTCCTTTTTGACTACAGCAAATCTAATTGGCTATAACAGCTATCTGGAGCATTGGGTTAAGAAAGATTCTGAGGACAAGTACAGATTCACTTGGAGAAAGGTACTGTGATCAAATCCTGATATTTGGCATGAGCAAGAAAGAGTACAGCCTTGAAACACATATCAGGCGTTTGCCTTAAGTGACTAAGAACGAATTCTTTATCCTGGCATTCTAGAGACTCCATAATCTATCTAGTCTCATCATACAATGGTCCTATTTCCTAGACAATCAAGTGGAAAATGTTCAGCCTAGTTTCAAAATACAGTAAGGTGAAGTGCCCTGGGACAGTTGCACCGTGCTGAGTTGCAGCGTGGTTACCTGTGGTTGTAACATCACTCTCAGGTCCACTTGGGCAGAGCTCCCACTGGTCAATCCTTGGGCTCCCACTGGGCTCATCTCCATTTCCAGAACCTAATTCCAAAATACTGTTCTGAACTCCCTCCAGAGAGCTGATTTATGTCCTGGTTAAGAGAAAAGGAACCCAAAATATTGTGCCCATTTGTTTGAGCCATGGATGGTTAAACAGGGTCATCTCTCACCTGCCGACCAGCCTGGTCCTCTCGGCTCCTCTGGTACCTGCTGGATTTGACAGCTCAGCCCAGAAGACAAAGCCCAGCCGATGAGCCCAGAGAAATGCCAACACAGGGCCCCTTAGAGGTGCCCCCAGGGACTTGCTCATGGGGCTTTCTGAATCCAGGGCACACACACACACACACACACACACACACACACACACACAGCCCAAAGTGCATGTTTCACTGAATGGGGAAATCTCCCCAGTCCTAATTTTTCTTTTTTCCCCTCTTTCCCAACATCTTTCCACCCAAAATGGACATGGCTGGGCTCTGCCTGAGCTGGCACATCCAGGACTCTCTGGTCAGAGAGAACCCAGCCCCCCTCCAACCCCTCATCTCTTCTGAGTGGACACCTACATGCAGCTACCCAGAAGGCAGGTACATGTACATACATGTAATACAGCAAGATTTGTGCTCTGCTTAGGCCGAATACCAAGAAAATGCAAAGCAGTAGTGGTTAATTCTCCACAGTGGTGTATGGACGGTTTCTCAGAGGAGGTGACTGAGGTCTTACAGGATAAGTAATAGTTGGCCTAGAAGAGCAGAAAGGGAAGGGAAGGCTTGTGTCAAGGATGTAAGTAGGAATGAACTCAACATATTATCCAGCAGCTGTGGGAGCTCAAAACCCCAGGACAGGACCTGTATGTCTCCAGCCCAGGACCTCATTTCACCTGCTTGGGGGTCTCAGGGACATTCCTAACACCCCTATCCAGGATGGACCCATTAAGTACCGCACGATGGGTGAAACAGTAGGGAGATAACATTCTAGAGATCGGAGGTCCCAGAAGAGAATGAGCGGGGCACCTCTGCATCCCTTTCCCCTGGCAATGCCCAGCAAGTGGTCCTGTCCTGTTTCCTGCTGAGCTCATCACTGTCCATCCATTCATGGGCCGGCTCCTGTCTACTCATTGAGCCCAGGGGGTGGATGTGTGATGAAGTAAGCAATGGGGAGGAAGGGTGATCCCCTCCTGAGGTCATGAGACTGGTGGGTGGGGGCCCATCGCCATCCCAATGAGTGAATCAAGTAACCTGATTCTCAGGAAGGGATTTCAGTGAAGTCATCTGGAAGGAGAAGAACTCGGATACTGTGTGGCTGCAATATGTGAGCACAGAGAGCAAGAGGGGCAGCAGGGAGGGGTGAGGGAGGGGAAGAGGCAGAAAGTTCCTTTCCCGCCATCCAAGAGCTCTATCCACCGACTTCCCATCCCCAAGACACAACTACAGGCACCCTTCAAAGCCCTCCTCCTCCATGGAGCCTTCCCTGAGTGCCCCAGGCAGAAGGGCCAGAAGCACAACCAAGGTTGAGAACCACTCCCTCTAGACAGTTGTCTTAGGAAGCAGGACCCTGCAGTGGAATTAACAAGGGCTCAGGAGGCTCCATCTGGGTTTTATCTCCAATTCCGCCTCAACTAGATGGGTGACCTTGGGCAGCGTTCTCGTCCTTAACAAGGACAATTTTCTCATCTGCCAGTTGAGAAGTGACCATAATACGTACATCTCTCAATATTGAGAGGATTACATAAGATATCTGTAAAGCCCCAGAACTTAGTAGATGCTTGATAAATGTATTTCTCTTGTAACGTGCTTCGTTTTCAAGCACACACCTCATCTCCTCATCTAGACTGCAAGCTCCAGGAGGGAAGTTTTGTAACACACACACACACACACACACACACAGTGCCAGCACAATGCTTGGCACATGAACAGCTCAATATATGCCTTTCAGAAATAACAACTTATAGAGCAAGAGGGAGAGAAAGGAAGCAAGGAGGCAGAACCTTGAGAAGAGAGCTTTGCTCCCCACAAGGCTGGGCAGGAAGCTGAGTCCCATCCTTCTCATCTAGTTGTCAAGTGCCTGTGTTCATTATCTTAACAGTTATTTGTGATCAAATGATTTGATGTTAATGTGGGTCTAATGTATAAATCCATACGGGTCCCACAGTCATTCAGTATTAATTAAACAAGGCCATTTTAAGGCTGGGATTCCACTGGGCTTACTGCACTTAGCGTTTAAAGGCAGGAACCACTTGGTCACTCCGCTTTCTCTCTGCTCTTGCCTTGTCCCTTTTACCTCCAGAGGTCAGAGCTGGAGCAGAGTCACAGCTGCCCTGGGATGGACAGCGGTGCACAGGAGGACCCTGGCTGGGGTGCAGATAGATGATTGACAGAGAGTGGGGAGTTCACTAGAGGCGCAGCCTTGCCCTTGAGAAGCTGACATTTCATTAAGAAGAAATAAGGGCTGCATTGGCAGAGCGCTAGCCTGGGAGTCTGGAGAACGGGGTTTTAGTCCTGCTCTACTGCTGCTGACTGGCTGTGCAACCTCGTATAAGACACTCCCTCTCTGTTCTTCATCGGTTCATTAAGGAGTCTGGACAAGCCAAGTTCATTCCCTCTATCTGGAATGCACCTCCTTCAGTTTCCCCTGGCTGCTTCATTCCATCTTTCAGGTCTCAGCTCATATCAGCTCGTCCAGGAAGTCTCCTAACCACCTACTCCCCCCCACCCCATCATTCTGGAGCATATTCTCTCTGCTTTATTTTCTTCATGGGACCTGTCACTATCTAAATCATCTCGGCATTTGGACTCATTTGTTTGCCTGTGTATTATCTCTGTCTCCTCCCACTACAAACTCCACAAACCAAGGACTTCATCTGTCTTATTCAACACTTTAACGCCAATTCCCAGATCAGTACCTATTCTGTACATGGCACATGTATCTGGCACATGGCAGGGGCTCAAAAAATAATCAACCACTGAAAGAATCATTAGGTGATCACTGAAACCCCTTCAAGATGGGCATTCAATGGCCCTTGACATCTGGGCAGAATTGGGTGTAGACAGAGCTGGGTTAGCCAGGAAGACCAGTGGGGGAAGGAGGATGGGGACAAGTCCTCAGGGATGGAGCAAAGCCGGCCTGGAGGGGGGAGAAGATGGGTGCTGCCTTGAGCAGAAGTCAGACATGAGCCACAATGGTGGAGAGCTCCGAGTCTCAGCAGCTGCTACCCCTTTGGGCTTCCAGCCAAGACCATTTGGTGAAACTACATTAATAATCACAATACAAAAATCCCTTGTGGACAGGGACAGTTTCCCTTCCAAGGCACCACCATGCATATCACTTCACGTTATTCTCTTGCCATCCCCTTGATACAGGGGATGGGGAAATATCTTCTGTCATTATAACACTTATATAAAATTAATAACACTAAAATTATCCATTTGTATAGTACTTTCCAGTTTCCAGAACACACTTTCCTATACAAGAAGGCTAGTACATTCCCCATTTTGCAGAGGAGAAGACTCAGGGAGATGAAGTGGCTTGTCCAAAGTCACTCATGGAATAGGTAGCCTAAAAAACTCAAACACAAAACTCAAAAATTGTCTACAACCCCGTAGCCTGCTTTCCAGATGAGGAAACTGAGGCAGAGGGTACCTGGTGAGATTATGACAGTCCCCTCCACATATACCCAGGGGGACTAAACTCTACTTGCAGGGCCAGGGTGAGGCCTGATGAGAACAGGGGGAAGGGAACAATCTCCCTTTCAGACTGCAGCATGGAGATAGAGATTAGCCCAAATGAAATATTTCATTATTCTAGTTCAGGGAGACAGCATCAGAGAACCATGGTATTACAGACTCCTAGAATTTTTAAGCTGAAAAGGATGATGGAGATATCTCCTATCTCTTTATACTAAGATTATATATAGGGCTCAGTTCCCGGTTCTAAGCTCTTTGACTTATCATCATAATTTCTGAAATGAAAAGCAAGATGCCATGCACAAAGTAGGCCCAATGAATATCTGATGCAGGGTCGAGCACTGAAAGCAGACAAGTAAGGCAAATCAAGGGTAACAAGTCAAACTGTGGTCGCCACTCGGCCTCAGTGTTGGGGTCCAATAGGGAGTGGTGAGGACTGTGGCAAGTTGGAGAATATAAACCTGTCTGAGGGGGTTATTACTGCAGCCAATCGTTGCCATGGAGGCGTGCAGGCTCAGTGTTATACCAATTCTTAAAATTTCTGAAGAAAAGCCAGAGATGAAGATCTCTATTAGAAAGACTAGAATTTTAAATGTTGGCATGTAAACGTAAAGCACTGTGTGAGCCAAGCAAAATATGTCTAACAGCAAGTTTCCATCCATTGACACTTGTAGTTAAGTGGATAACTCAACTCTGTTCAACCCCTTCATTGGGCAGAGGGGGCAACTCCAAGAGTTAAGCTATGGTCCTGAGATCACAAGCAGTTAGGGGCAAAGACTAATTGCTCCAGATTTCTAATCCAATTCTTAAACTGTTGACCCAGAGATCAGGCATCTGAGAATCCAGTAGGTTTGGAGACACATCACTACATGGTTTGATGTCCTGCATCCACACATTCCATCCAGCCCAGACCCTGGCCCAGAAGTCAGGGTCCATCCTCCCACCTGGCCTGGAAGGCCTTGCCCATAGAAGATGGGCAAGGGATGGAGGTAGCACCTCCTGATCTCCTTCCATCCAACGCCTTGGGAGGTCCCCCCACCCTCTTCACAATGCCCCATTCTCAGGCCACTTAGAATGCAGCACCGTGGCACAAGCCAGCTGTCACTTAGGCACTTACAGGCATAATCGTGGAAAAACCAAAGCACTGTTATTACACTTAATAACCACTTTCCACATCATCAACTCATTGGAGTCTGAGAGGCGCTGTTAGGGTGTCAGCTCCCTCAGCCTAACAAGTCAGCACTAGAGGGGGGCACAGGTGGGGCTGGGCACCAGCCTCCAGGAGTTACTCTGTCCCCTTCCTGCCTCACGCAGAGGGCACTCACCCAAGGCCAGCCTGAGGCTCATTCCTGCCCTCTCCCCGACCCGACAGTGCTCAGAAGCTTAGCAGCTATACCAATGGCATCCAGGGTTTGGAGGAGGGCCAGAACCCCAGAGAAGGGGGGTCTGGGCCCTGACTAGTATCTGAACAGGAGGAAGCAAACTGGCTTGGCAGACTGGGGCCCAGGGGTCTGGAGGAAGAGTGTCCAGGACTAGGACCCCTGCAGTGGTATCCTGGCTCTGCTATGTGACCTCAAGTAAGTTATTTCATCTTTCTGAGTCCCCGTTTCCCCATTTGTATAAGGTGGTGCCTCAAAGTTTTCTTATAAGGGTTCATTGAAATGTATGCATAGAACCCAGGATGGCTTCCACACCCAATACATGGCAGGTATCGCCGAGCTCTTATTGAGCAGAAAGATGCAGAGGTTGGGGGCCCTGAGCCGGGGAACAAGGACAAGCACAGGGATTAACAGGAAATAAGACCACTAGGAAATGTTTCTGAATTGGCCTAATACACTGAGGAAAGGTCTTTTAGAGCTGCGATGAAAATAGTGAGCAATAATAAAACCTAACATTATTCTTATTGTCCCCCTTTTAGAGTGAAAGTTCAGAGAGATTGATTTACTTACCCAAGGTAATCCAGCAAGCAAGTGGTAGAACTGGGCTTGGAGGCCAGGCAGTGAGACTGCAACTGAGATTTTAGCCATCCTTGCCGTCCTCCCTCTCCTCTCCCCTCCCCTCCCCTCCCAGTCCAGATATCTACAAGGGAAGACCTGCTGTGATGTGGGGTTGGGGGAGGGAGCAGTTCCAGGATGCAGGCCAGGACAGAGGCCTCCAGAACGCAATGATTCTCCTGTCACTCTGGGTCAAGGCCACATAAGCCACACCTTCCATGAGGCCCAGTCAAAGCGCTGGTCCCCACTGAAAGCTGTCCCGCTCTGGCCTGAGGCAGTGCAGTGCTGCCATCTTTCGGCCCCACGCGGCACTGCAGCCCCACCCGCCCTCCGGGGCGAACCCAGCCGGAGCAGCTGCCCCCAGGGGCACCGGCCGCCAGCCTGTCCTGCAGAGCCTGTGCCTGGAGTCGGGGGGGGGGGGTCCTCCTCCGTGAGCCCTGGAAGGACGGCTTCTCAGCATCAGCCATGGCCCAAGACTCCAAACCAGCCCAGGCAGCCACAACGGGGCCCTCTGCCCTTGCAGAAAGACAGTGTGTTCAGGCCCCAAGCGGTACAGGGCTCCCTGAGGTTGCCTCCTGCCCCGCCCCATGCCTGGGCTTGCGCTGGGGCCTGGGACCGCAGAACAGGGAAAGGGAGGGGGTGAGTGTGAGAGAGAGCACCTCCGGAGACCTGGGGGGGAGATTCACTACCAGCTTCTGTGAGATTCCCAGAGAGCCAGGAGCCCTTATCTCTAGAGGAGGGATTGTGGGTAATTAGTGTGTATGTTTTTTGTTAGTTTGCCTTTTTATTTGTTTTGTTGTGTTTATTATTTTTTCTTTCTTTTTTTTCTTTATGCTTAATCGGAATTTTACATTTTTCTGCAATGACCAAGTAAGCCTCAAGAAATAACGTGATGTTTATAAACTTACCTGAAAGTAAATTTGCTTTTAAGTAAAGACACAATAATTTGAGAGCAAAAAGGGACCTTTTGCCAAACCGCTTTCTTTTACAGACGAGGAAAATGAGCTCCAAGATGGGTGACTTGCCCAAGGTCACACCACTAGTCAGTGGGGAGACGGACTGGAACTTCCCTCTCAGGACAGGATCTTTCCTCTTTGAGAGTGGGCTGGGCCTTCCCTGACCCTCCAGCCAGGGTATGATCCCCTATTAGTCCCACAGCACCCATTTTTCTGTTTACTGTCTGTCCCTCTCATGTAAGCTTTGTGGAGGCAAGAACCTCACCTGCATTGTTCACTAAGGTATTCCCAGTGTCCATGTTGAGTGAGTGAATGGAGTTAATCAGGGAAGGCTTCCAGGAGGAGGTGAGTATACATCCATTTTTGAAAAGGCAATGGTCGTAGATCAATAGAAGACAGGAAGCATCCCAGGAGGTGGAAGATGGCCTAGAGCTGGCACACAGTAACTATGTATTCCCAAATACTTGTGGGGGAGGGGAAAATGGCGGAATGGCATGGATTGTCCTCCCACACACATAGGTGAGCTAGGATGGTTTTGCTCATCCCGGGAATCTGGGACAGAAGCTAGAAAGAGCTCCTCTCTGGCACCAGGAAGGGCTCACTAAGAACCGAAGCCTCAGGGCAGCCTAGCTGTGTCTGTTGGGATCTGGCTGGGCCTGGTTGACTGTACTGGATGGGGTCTGACCAGGCCTGGGTGGGTGTGCTGGCTGAGCCTGGCCGAGCTGACAGCTTCCTCCTTGTTCCCGTATTTAGGAGCGCCTAGCACCGTCATCTCAGTCTAATCTCCCAGGGCTCTAGTTTAGAGACATATGGGGGGAAAGTCCAGAAACGTTGAGGCTAAGGGGAAAATGTGAGGGCGTCCAGATTTATGCAATGTCTTGTTTTTAGGGCCCTTCACAATAGCACTATTAGTTTAGGAACATAGATGCATTAAGATATAATGATCAAGTTGAAATATAGAGGCCATTTACTGTGTACAGATATGAAAGTCAGAGAAAAATGGAAAATTTTCAGCAGAAGGAAATGGACACTTCCTAAAGGAAAAAAAATTATTCTCTTAACATTTCTGGAAAAGTCCCTCAAGAGGTTCTTGGGGAAAAGCTTTATTGCCCCTAGAATGTTACATAACACCTATGTGACGAGGAGGCAGATGGCTCCACGCAAGTCCCTCCTCAGGAGACACACACGTACTGGGCACCTGCTGTGTGCCCGGCTCAGTGCCAGGCTCGTCCTGTGCACAGCCTGGTGTGACAAAAAGGCGACACCTGTAGATCACAGGCACATGCAGCAAACCTCAGCCAAGGGACAGCATTACCCGAACACAGGGGAGGCAGGGCCTGTCAGCCTCAGCCTCTGCTTAGGCCAGGTGAGGGGCGTAGGTGCACTGGTCTGGCCTGGGGCCTGGCATGAATGCACATGCTGCTGTGCACTCCCCTCTGCACCTGGGCCTGCTTTGGGCTTCTGACTTTACACTTCCTCCTGCAAAGCTTTTAACACCAAAACCTAAAGAGACGGGGTGCTGGTTAAGGGCACCTCCAGGGATGGGAGCAGGGATAACTCTTTATTGTTTCTGAGTCAAAACCGAACTCAGGGGAGAGAGCAAAGGCCAAATGATAGAGAGAGACTCCGAGAAAGATACCCAGAGAGGGATGGAAAGTGAGAGACAGGGAGAAAAAGAAAGATGGAGAAATAAAGAAGTAGGGAAAAAAGGAGAGAGACAAAGAGACAGAAACGAGGAGAGAGCTTACAAAGCAGGAGAGAAAGGGAAGCTTACAGGGCAGGGGAAAGGAAGGCAAGCTAAGGAGACAAAGGGATGAACCAACAGTAAAAGGACCAGGGAGGCGGGAGACACAATCTCTCCAGGCGGCCCCAACCCTCTTCCACCCTCCCCGCAGGCACAGCTAAGAAACGGGAGGCGGGAAGAGGAAGCAGAGCCCGGTGAAGTCGCTGGGTAACCTTGGAGACGAGAGCCAGGCAGCCGGGCATAGGGAGGGGCGCAGCGAGAAGGAGGGAGGGCAGCTCCGCAGAAGACCCGCAACAGGTCCAGCCGCCAGAGGAGGGGTGGGGGCGGGGCATAGAGGCCGAGGCGTGAGACTTGGGTGAGCTGGGGGAGGGGGGAACAAAAGATTCCAGAAACAAACCTAAGGAGGACTGAGGGGTCGAATAAAGAGAGAGATTTTACCGAGAACCAATTTAGGGAAGAAAGAGCAAGGAGTTCGGGAGCTGTGATAACAGGAAGGGGGGTGGGGGGCTGGGGCGGGGAACCGGGTGGAGACGAGGCCAGCAGGAGCCAGCCCAGATGACTGGGCTGGAGCACGGAGGGGCCAGGACATCGGGGCTGCGCAGAGGAGTGCAGGCAGAAAACAGTCACAGCTGACTGGCCAGGAGGGGCTCCGATTTCTGACCCCTTCCCTGAGACTCACTGAGGGCATCCCTGCAGCATCCACCCCCAGCTGGGGATGCAGGGTTTCTGAATCCCAGATGGTTGGCTGGGGGACCATTCCACTCACTGTGTCCTAAATTCTGGCTGAGCTCCCACTGTGTACCAGGTGTGTGCGGGGCACTCTGGGGACACAGGGACCATTAGACAAACATATGCCCTCAAGCCACTCATACGCTAATAGGGCGGAGAGCTCTCTTGGATCAGTTAATGCCAGCTTGGGGCACATCAGAGAAAGCCTCCCCCTGGTTGTTACTGAGCCATACTTCGAAGGCTGGGAAGGGCCAAGATGGAGGGGAAGGGCTTGTCAGGTGGAGGAGAGGCAAGAGGCCCAGCAGGAGGCAGAGAAGGAAAGCCTGATTCGAATCCACAGCTGCTGACTAGCTGTGTGTTCTTGAGCAAGTTACCTAACTTCTCTGAACCTCTCTTTCCCCCTCTTGAAGAACTGTTTAAGGATTACGGACAATATCTGTATAGTGCCTGACACATAGTAGGTGCTCTATAAATATCAGCCATTAGGGACTTCCCTGGTGGCACGGTGGTTAAGAATCCGCCTGCCAATGCAGGGGACACAGGTTCGATCCCTGGTCCGGGAAGATCCCACATGCCACAGAGCAACAAAGCCTGTGCACCACAACTACTGAGCCTGCGTGCCACAGCTACTGAAGCCCGTGCGCCTAAAGCCCATGCTCTGCAACAAGAGAAGCCACCAAAATGAGAAGCCCGCACACTGCAACTAGAGAAAGCCCATGTGCAGCAATGAAGACCCAACACAGCCAAAAAGAAATAAATAATTTTTAAATGTTTATAAAAAAAAGTCAGCCATTATTCTTATAAAGAATAAATAGAAAACACAGCACTAGAATAAAAGGAAATAGCTAGAGGTAGGCTGGAAAGGCAGATTTGAGCTGTAGCAGGGAGGCCTCGAATGCCAAGAATGAGGAGATCGGGTTGATGAGATGAGGCTGCAGACTCATCCGGCACTCAAAAGAAGCTGTGAGCAACAATGGGGGAGTTTTCCCCAAAAAGCAGTTTGGTGGAGCCCTGGTTGGTATCTGGTAAAAACTGGGTGGTTTATCTTTACCAGCAAAAAAGAGCAGTTGAGAGTGTGGTGGTTTTAAAATATGTCCACGATCTTTTATGACACTCCTCCTTTCTAAAAATGAAGTCCCCTCCACTCGTGTGGGGCCAGACTTAGTGACTTGCTTCTAACAACAAAAACATGGCAGAAGTGACAGTGTGACTTCGGATACTAGGCCATAAAGAACACTGCAGCTTCCTCCTTGCTCTCTCTTGGATCACTCACTCTGGCAGCAGCCATACTGTGAAGACACTCAAGCAGTCCTACCGAGAGGCCCACACAACAAGGAACCAAGGCGTGTGAGTGTGCCATCTTGGAAGTGGCTCCTCCGGCCACAGTCAGGCCTTCAGATGATGCAGCCCTGGCTTGAATGCCGATCTTGGCTGCAGCCTCATGAGAGACCTGGAACCAAAACCACCCTGCTAAGCCATTCCTGAGTTCCTGACCCACAGCAAGGGTGTGAGATAATAAACCTGTATTTTAAGATCCTGAAGTGTATGATAATGTGTTACAAGGCAACGGGGAGCTAATACAGGGGCTTGCAGTCGGGTCTAGAGCCACACCCCCAACAATGGCCCCTGGGGACCTGTGCTGTAAACTCAGCGCTCGCAGCAGGGAAGGTGAGGAGAAGACACAGAGGCGCCGAGGCAGGACGTCAAGAGGTACTGCAGCAGATAGAGTTCTGAATGACGCCCACAGCAGGCCTGGATATGGAGGGCATGGGCGGGGTCTGGGTTGTTCAGAATTCCCAGGAAAAGCAGGTCCCTATCATCCCCAGCTCTTCCCACATTGACACAGCTGTGTAGCTTGCCTAGGCTAGCGGGCAGGCCAGGGTAGAAGTGAGAACCAAATGACATTGGCCTCACCTGGCCTTAAACCTCAGTCTACCACTCACTACCTGGGTTATACTGCACAAGTGACCTTGATTCTGCCTCCGTTTCTCATCTGTAAAATGATGATGATAAGCCTGGCTTCCTTGGGTATTATTCTCATGGCATGGCAAAGAGTCTTATTACATGAGAATCAAATGAGAAATAAATATACAACATCAAGTTCAAAGTTGAAGTCTTGGAATACTCACCCCTTGAAGCCAGGAGAGCAGGTCTGGCTGGGGATTTCCCATTTTTTCTTTACCTTCTGACTCCCAAGTTGCCCATTTCCTTTAGGGCCTGAAATAATTTGCAGGGGGAGATTAAAAGGAAAGGTTATAAAAAAAAAAAAAAAAAAAAGGACACTGGTCATTCCTGCCCCATAACAATTCTAAGTAGTTGAGGGCTTGTTTACAGAGCAAATCTTGTCCTTGACCTCATTCATTCTCATCACAACCCTGGGTTACTCACTAGCCACCTTTGCTCTGCTAAGCTCTCTAAGCCTCAGTCTCCTCCTCTGTGAAATGGGGGTAATAACAGCATCAGATCCACAGTGTTGCTACAACAGTTAAATGAAATCACAGTGGAACAGGCCTGGTGAGTCCTCCTCAAGTGTGCGGGATGATTGAGACAATGGCACCTGTGATACCAAATAAGGCCATGTTCTTATAGCACAGAATTTAAACAGCTCAGGGAGCCCAGTTTCATTTACAGAGGAAGGTCCATTCTTCTGAGACCTTTTCCTCAAGTAACAATTGTTGGGAACCCCAAGAAATTCTGACATGGGGTGATAATCTGTCCTCCTCCTGTACACCTACGGCCCCCCAACCATCCAGCATTCATTCATCTCTGTAACCATGAGTATACCTCCCACCACAGTGCCTGCACAGAGTAGGATGAGGACATGTCAGATGGATGTGTGGGCAGGTAGACGGATGAATGGGTGGATGGATGGATGGATGAAAAATGGATGAATAGATGGGTGGATGAATGAGTAGGTGGATGGATGGATGGACAAACAGATAGATGTAAGGATGATCTGAGGGTGTCCTTCACTCTAGGCCTCATGCCAGACCTCACCCTAGTCCTTTCTTGGGGCTCAGTGTGGGCAGAGAGGATTCCTCTCCTTCAGGGAGAGAGAAGAGACAGAGGAATATCAAGCATCCCACAATTTGTTCTCAATCTTAATCAAACACAGTTTTGATGAGTTCATCAACTTCACCTAATTAGGCTGTCCTAGAGCCATCTCTGCCTTAAGGTGTGTTGAAGGCGTCTGGGCTTCTCCCTCAGAAGGGAGGGAGGAAGGACTCTAGTCAGATCTAGAAGCCTGTGCTCTTCACGGTCCAGGGGGCCCAGCAGCCTGAGGGGAAAGCCCAGGCAGCAAGGCGGGAGACTTCCACCACGTCCTCAATCTCCATGAGGTCTTAGGATTCTCTGGGGTGAAGGCAGGGAGAGAGGAAGGGGAGCAAAGACTCCTCACTGGATGCCCCCCGCCCAGAGACGCCCAGAAGTCTTTCAGAGAAGAGATGGGGTGGCTAGTGGCCTTTGGTGTCATGGAAAGAACCCGAACTTGAGTTGGAGGTCTTGGCCTGAAGACTCAACCATACATGTTCCGGCTGTGGGCAAGTCATAGGACCTCTCGGAGCCTCATTTTGGGGAGGAAGTTGGATTGGATGATCTCGTAAGATCCCTCCCATCTCTCAAGACTCATGAGACCAGAAGACAGACTTCAAGGTCATTCAGGAGCTCATGATCTGGACACCAGGATGGAGTCAGGAAAGTTCCACCCCCTGGCTGGCTGCTGGGGGGCCTCGATGACTCAGCCTTCTGAGTCCTTTCTCCAGATCTGTGACTGGTGTTGGGAAGGACACCCTAGCAGAGCCTGAGCCTCAGACCAGTGGGGAGGGGGAGGGGGTGGGGGTAGGCAAGGATGCTGTGACAGTGACTGGAGCCTCTGAGCATGCCACAGACCCTGTTTTCTCTGCAGAGGTGGCTGCCCTAGAGGGAGCAGGTACCCTCCCAGCCCCAAACCTTCTGGGAGATGGAGAGCCAGGCTACTGCCTAGTGCCAACAAGGAGCTCTGCGCACATCTTCCCCCACCGAGTCCTCAAGAGCCAGGCAGAAGCTCCAGCCACAGGGAGGGAGGGCCGAGCTGCCAATCTACCCCAGTCACCACCTTGAACTCTGAGCCCCATTCTCCCTGCTGTGAGTGCCACCTGGCCAGCCCAGACAGCCGTGGCAAGGACCTGGAGCCAGGCCAAGTCCCCAGCACGGAGAGCGACTCATGGTGCTCCAGCTCTACTAGGCCAGACTCCACCAATCAGGGGATGAGTCTCTCTGAACCTCGGCCTCAACAGCTCCAACACAGAGCCAGGGAGGTGGGAGGGGCAACACAAATGGCCAGCCCTCAGCTTCCACCAAGCCCAGGAAAGGACGAGAGGCGGCCAGCATCACCCAGGTACTTTCTGGGAAGCATGGAGATAGTATCTGTTAGGATACTTTGCCTCCTTCTGGGCTCCAACCGAGCCTTCCCACCCTGTGGCCACGAGCACCCCTTGCCGGCCCCACTCACAGCTCCCAAAGCCTGGTCATCGCACAGAGAAAGGGCTGAGCCCAGGGAGGAGCAATGGCTTTCCCAAGCAGCCACAGTGGGGAGCAGGGAGCTCTTCAGGGCCAACCTGGGGTGTGGCCCTCAGGTAGAGGGGCTGAGGTGCAGGCTGCAGGGCCTAGTATCAGGCTCGCCTTGGGTTTTGCTGATCCACATGGGAGGGTCCCTAGGCAGACAAGAGACGGTGGCTTGAGCTGTGTCTGGCTTGGAGACTGGCTCCACCTGTCCTCATGTCCCTGCCACAAACCTGCCACGTGATCTTCCGCAAGTGAACTAGCCCCCTGTGTCTAAGTTTCCTCATCTGTAAAACAGGCATAATTTCTGCCCCACATTCCCCTCAGCTCAGGGTTTCCTGGGAGATAAACACTCTGTGTCAGTCAGAGACTGCCAGAGCTGCAAACAAGCCAGGGGAACACCCGCCCCTCCTGGTTTTGCAGTTGTAGAAGAGGCTCAGATAATTTAGGTGACTTCTCCAAGGTCACACAGTTCATTGTGCTAGAATGTGGATCCAAACGCTCACCACTGTACAAATAACAGAAACAATGTTTCTATAACAGATATTTGCCTCAGTGGTCATCTGATGCAAGTTACAGACCCTTCCTCTGAAAAATACTCATATGCACTGACATGCGCACTGCTCATGTGACCTAAGGAGATTTGCTCCTGAAGCCCATTCATGGATTAGCTGGTGGTCGAGGATTCTAGCTCTGCCACTGTGTGACCTTGGGAAATTTACTTAACCTCTCTGTGCCTCATTTTTTCACTTTTCAATAATCAAAGGGAGACAGTAATCGTACATGCCTCATAGGTTGTTTTGAGGATTTAATGAGTCCTATACGTGTCAAGTACTTGGAATAATGCCTGGCTCATAATAAATGCTAACTGAGTGTTTGCTGTTATTACTCCCTGAATAGTCTCGGCTTCCCAGGAGCAGCCATCCCCCTGGGGGTCCTTCAAATGTCCAAGTGTAGCTGCTCAGGTCTGCCCCAACTCCCAGCCTCACGCAGGCAGGCTGGGTCAGTAAACTCTGTGGGATGAGGATCCCTCCACCACCAGGCAAGTGCCCCAACCCCTGCCAAGCCTTGACCATCCCCGGCTTGCCCAACGCCCACCTGGGCAGCTGCTGCCAGCAGTTCCAGGAACCCAGCCTTGTCCCTTCCCTGCCCTGCCCTGCCCTCCCTGCTGCCCAGGAATCAATGCAATCCCCTAAAAGCTCATAACTTGGAGGTAATTATAAGAAGCATCAATTACCCAGCAACGTGGATTTCATGAATTCAATTAATTTGCATGGCAATCGATAAGGGAGGGTTCGCTGGGGTCCCCAGGGGAAGTTAGGACACTGTTCTGGACACTATTGATTTTACAACGTAAAACAAAACCTCTCTCCTCAAATTCATAGATGCCCATTCATCCATATTAACTTTCAGATCATTTATTTTTGTATGTCTTTCAACTCTGTTTGTTGCTATCACACAAATGCAGAGTATTACGTTGTAGGGAATAATGGAATCAATACAGTCATGCCACGCCAGGCTTCCCTGACTTGAGGAAAGAGATGCTGGTCAGTGAGCTGCTCTTCCTCATATTCCTGCCCTCTGCTCTCCCCAGCCATCCCCTCACACCCGTCCCCCCACTAAACACTCCCTCTCCCAAGCAGGCCGCTCCCTGAACCCTAAGTCCCCCACTCCATCAGATTCCTGATAGACTTAGAGTACAGCTGGAGGGATGTGGTTAGACAACAGGCAGAACTTTTCAAACCCAAGAAGAGTTGGCAGGAATAGAACACTCCCCTTTTCCAAAGGATCTTCAGAACCAAAAACATGCAAGCACAATGGTGGCCTAAGTCAGGGGTATGGACCCAATGACCCCTCAGTGACCTGTGTCTCTGCTACTCAGAGGAAAGGCATTTATACCCTGGGCTGGGGGAAGAGTGTTTCTTCTCCTTCCCTAGAGGTAATGAGGTTGAGGAGACAGCATTTCCCAAAAGTTATCCCACCCCCATCCTGCGGAAGAGGCCAAGTTTAATAGGAGAAGTGGTAATCAAAAAAGTAAGGGGCCCACCAACCTTAGCCTCCCATTCTCCCCGACTCAGGGGTCCCCAACCCTGTTGTGTTGCTGATGTCCTGCCCATCCCTACCCAGTGGCCAGCTTCCCCCAGGCCTCCCTGAGAGAGGTCAGGCTCTGCTCTCAGCAGCATCTAGAAACTGGCACGAACACACAGGCGCACGCACGCACGCACACACACACACACACACACAGCAGTGCAGATACAAGGCTGGGACCCCCCCGACACAGCCACACCCCCGGGAGAGCATGAGCTGGGGCTACCCCACCTCCCTCCACAAAGCCCCAACTCAGCAAACGCCCTCAGCACCCCGTGTCTGGAGAAGGAGAGAAACCTTTTTTTTAAATTTGCCTCTACCCGCCCCCGCCCCTGGCAGGATATTAGACAGCTAAACAGCCTGGCGCCTGTTTCCTTCAGATAACCAGTTCCTGACGAACCCCCTAATTGTCCCCAGAATCTCAGCACCAGTGTATAGAGTAGGTCATTTAACCAACAGTACACACAACTAAATAAAAATCCATTTTCCAAGAGAAAATTCTATTCTTATCAGAGTTTTGCAAGAGGGTTGCAAGCAGCCCATGTTAATTGAAGCTTTGATGTTTGTAGGAGGAGGCCTCTAATCAACGCCACAAAGGAGGCTGATTCACTGCAGTGGGCCCCTCGGCCAGCTGAGGACCAGACTCCAGGGAGCCGGTGACAGAGGGCCCAGGCCAGTCACTGGACACCACAGGGTCCCAGCTATTGCCCCAGGCCCAGAACCAGCACAAAGACACCAGGAGGCAAGTGGCTGGGTCAGGAAGGTCAATGAAGCCGGAGGTGAGCTGGGGCCCGGGGTCAGGAGGCACCTCATGATTGCTCACTTGTGGCCTTGGGCAAGTCACTTGCCCTTTCTGAGCCCCAATTTCTCCTCTGGATGACCAGAACCCTCTTTACCTGCCCTGAAAACCCATTTGACGATGATCAAATAAAAATAAAATCCAGAAAGGGAAGTTTCATTTTTGAGGACGTCCTGTGAGCCAGCTAACCACCACTTTACAATCTATAGAGTACACAGTACACGCTATGCTCACTGCTGATTGCTCTGTATTTATTCCTTATCTCATTAAATCTTCAAGGTGGGGAATCTTACCCTATTTTGCAGATAAGGAAACTGAGGCTCGGAGCAGCTAAGTGTCTTGCCCAAAACCTCACAGTAGAAAGTGGCATAGTTGGGATTCAAACCTGCTGTCTTTGCCTCTAGAATCCAAGCAGCTTTCTCTTATGTGAGCTTGCTTCTCCTAAAATGAGGTGGGAGGGCCCATCCAGCCCTTCCTCCCTATCTCCCCCACCTGCCCTCCCCTAACCCCAGTAATGATTAACATCCACACATACACATGCATCATTACCCCTGTTCCTCACAGCAACCTCCAAAGCAGGCAGGAGGCACCTGGAAACAAGAAGATGAGTCTTGCAGAAATGTGTGTGGGTTGATGAGGTAATATTCATAAACAGTCAGCTTCATCTGGACCATGACAAGCTCTCAAGGACTGGCAGCCCCAGCACTGTGATGATGTAATGATGGTGGTGGTGATGCTGATGTTCATACCTGGTAACCAAGCACACACCGTACCTCCCACACAAGGCATAGTTAGCAGTAGTAGTTAAATCATCCTCATTTTCTACATGCAGAAACTGAGCTCACGGGATGTCAGTGAGTTTTCCAGGCCACACAGCCAGTGAGTGGCAGCACTGGGATGTCTTGGGCCTCAGACTTCAGTCACAAGCCCATGACCAGTCCACTGTGCCCCTGTTGTCCAGTGCTTTACAAGGCCACTGCTGATAAGGGCTGAGGTGGGAGGGAGGAGGGAGAAATCCAAACACGGAGCTGCCTGGGTGCTATGGACTGGATAGTGTCCCCCCAACCAAATTTATATGTTGAAGCCCTAGCACCCAGTGTGATGGTATTTGGAGGCGGGGCCTTCAGGAGGCCATTAGGTTCAGATGAGGTTGTGAGGGTGGGACTTTCTTGATGGAATTAGCGCCCTTATAAGGAACACCGAATCTGTGGGCACCTTGATCTTGGACTTCCGGTCTCCAAAACTGTGAGAAGCAAATGTCTGTTGTTTAAGCCACCCCATCTACGGTATTTTGTATGGCAGCCCAAGCTAAGACATGGGGCTGTCAACATCACAACTCATGCACTTGGGGTGTGACAGCTGGTCCTGAGGACCAGCTGAGGAGTCAGGGATATGGATGGGACAGAAGTGATGGCTGTCCTCATCCTCAGGGGCCTCAGGGGCTAGAGTAGGGCAGGAGGCACACCAGAGTCCTACAGCCATGCTCAGGCCCAAGACACAGAGGCAGTGGTCCCGGGGAGGAAAGAGGGTGAGAGAGATGGGAGTGGCAGTCTGGGGGGTAACAAGGTGGAAGTGTCTTCAGAAGAGGAAGGAGGAGGGGACTGGATGAATTTTCCAGGCCAGATTAGGTGAACAAGAGTTAACATTTATTTCTTCAACACTGTTTACCTAGGACCTGCCAGGGGCTGGGGGCTCAGAGATGCAAAGACATTGATGAGTAGCATCCACTCTAGTGGGAGCCATGTTTAAAGCCCTGAGAGTTTAGCAGAGGTCCCCCTGGGCCCTCAGGAAGAAGAGGTCATTCTCAGCTGCCGTTTCAGCGATGCGTATAGATGTGCCAGGCAGCGAACTGAGAGATGAGATGTTTACCAGGAACCTCCACACCCATGACCTTATTTGATGACTTTACCTGCTGGGATAAACCAACGATCAGAGAACCAAGGCCCAGAGAGCTCCGGTGACTTGTTCAAGATCACAGGGCTTGCAAGGAGCTGAATTAAGTCCCAAATCCATGTCTTTGGACCCTGTACCAAGGCCACTAGGTGCAGGGTGCAAAATGTAATGCGGCTAGCTCAAAATCAGGAGTTAAAACCAGGTGTCCAGAAACAGGTACTGGGCTCAGCCTTCCCCACAGCACCCTGGGACCCAAAATCTCCAGCAGGCAGACAGCTGTGTCTACAGAGTGTGGTGGCCCCCAAAGGGAAGGAACGGGGTGGGGTAGACCATCTCAGGGTGAGCTGAGTGATTCTTACAAGGGTAGAGGCCTCTAGCTTCTGGCTGTCCAATTGCTGGTGGGGTCTGTAGAAAGATGATGAAGGTTCAGTGGACCAACTGCACTGAGTCAAGGCCAAGGTGGGTGGTATGCCTCAGGACACACAAACCTCCTTATGTTAACCAACTCAGCCGATCCATTTGCCTTGGCAGCAGTGGGGCTCTTTGCTTATGTGCTGACATGCCGAGAGTTAAAGATCAGTAAGCATTTAGAAAAACCCTTATAAAAGCAGAGGAGGGCTCATGACCTGGGTCCCCTGATCATGAGATCAACTCCCAAGGAAGCTGAGTGACTCAAAGGCTGCTAACTGGTCTTCTGACCCTCTCCCTGTGTCCCCTTCATTCTGTTCTCTACTCTGAAGCCAGAGCAGAGAACTCTAGCCATGTCACTCCCCAGCTTAAAACCCATCAGTGCTTCCTCCTGCCCAGGAGATAACATCCCCAAGCTCTGCTGACAGATAAGACCCTTCCTCATCTTCTCCTTCAGGCCTTTCCAGGAGCCTCCAGTTTGCAAGCCCCTCCTCATATTCAATGCCCCTACCAGGCAGTTCCCCGTGTGCCAAGTCCGAGCCTGGGCATGCTCTTCCCTTACCCTGTAATATCGCACCACCGCCATCACCCTGCATCCACCCGTGTGTGACAGATTGTATTAACTGCCACCATTCTAAAGAGGTGGAGTATGATGTTACCCCACTAAAGAGGTAGAATATATTTCTTTTCCACTTGACCTTGGGTCCAGACATATGACTTGCTTTGGCCCATGAAATGTTAAGAGGAGTGACATGACTAAAGGTTTAAAAAGTGCTGTGTGATTGGGCTGACTCTTTTGTGCTTTTTCCATCATACCCAATCTAGCCTGCTGGTCTCAGGAGGAAGATAAGAGACTCATGGAGCAGTGTTGCCTGATCAGGCCCAGCCCAGATTAACTGACCCTCAGCCAATTCACAGAAGCATAAACTAAATAAACGGTAATTGTTATATGCCATTGAGATATTATAGATGCTTGTTACACAGCAGATGGTAGTAATAGCTAATCGATACATCATTTGAACCTGAATCATTTCTATCCATTCATCAGACCTTAGCTGAGGTAAATGCCATTTCTTCTCAGGAGTCTGACCTGAGCCCCTCACCTCTTCCACAGTTTAGGGTCAGGTGATCCCCCTCTGGGCTCCCCTGGCACCCTGCATTTACCCTTCTTCCAGCACTTTAGCACACACTGGATTACCATTTCTACTTCACTTTCCTGTCTCTTTTCCTGAAGACAGGGATTGCATGTTATTCACAATTTCTGACACAGAGGAATTCAATGACTATTTGTTAAAAAGAAAAAAATGGAGTTGGCCTTTTCCGAGTGGCAGAAGCAAAGAGCACTTCTCACTTTCCCACCCCAGCCCACCATCATCGTGGAAAGACTCATGTGAGTTCTCTACACCTCCTGACGGCCACTGGCATACATGCACATACATACTCGAACCCCACACGTACTCGGGCTACATGTTTCTACCCCTCCGCTTGCTTGGTGACGAAGCGCTTTTTGAACCACTTTGCTCCATCTTTCTGCAATATCCTCCAGCAAATCAAGCATCCCCTTCTTGGGATGTTTTCAATCTGTTTTATGTTGATTTTAATTAAAGAATCCGAAACTGAACAAACAGTTCCTAGCAGGTGGCCATACAAGTGTGAAATAAGCAAACTGTTTTATCTGCCACAAACTCTGCTAGTAAATTTCTTCAAATTAATCCAAGCCTCTGTGAGTCTGCTGATTCCAAGGAGAAAGCTAAGCAATCCCTGCGTCCAAATATTTGCTTCTGTTACAGCTCCTGGAGCCCACGACTAGTGGTGTCCACCTTTGCTCCACCCTCAACCACCTTGTCTCCTAGGCCCATCTCTGGCACTCCACTGGCCCAACCTCAGAGCCATAAATATCTAGACTGAAGAGGCATTCGCTATGTGCCAGGCACTATTCTATTACACACTTAATAGTACTAGAGTGATAACCTCCGTTTCTGCCCACTGTAATTGCAGGACCACCCCTAGACAACAGTAGTATTTCTGGCCATCCCCAAGAAATGTGTCACGTGTGCTCGAGTACAAAGTACAGGTCCAGTCGGCCACCCATGGGCCTCTGCCCAGCACCACCCCCTCTGCTAGGTGGCGCCAACCGTTCTCCTGGATACCTCCCCACTGGCCAGCCTTAGGGCCTGCACTGGTCCCCTCCACTCACTCCAGGCTCTCAAGCCTTGAGGTGCCACATCTGCATGCAGTTGGCCAGCAAGGGGAGAAAAATCTCTGTATTTGTTAGGCTGACATTAGCTGCTATACGAATAACTAAATCTCATGGACTGAACACAATAAAAGTTTATCTGTTGCTCACAGCACAGCCCGATGGGGTGTCGGCTCCACACAGTCATTCACAAACTCAGTCTCCTTCTATCTTGTGGCTCCACCCTCCTCTAGGAGCCCAGAGCCCTCTCTGTTTTACAGCAAATGGAAGAAGAGAGCAAGGATTACACAAGGGAGGTTCTAAGGGTCCATGTCTCAAAGTGCCCACATCATCCCTGATCATATACCATTGGCCAGGACTCAGTCACATGGCCACATCTAATCACAAGGGAGGCTGGGAAATGTAGTCCAGCCATGTGCAGCCCAGAAAGGAGTGGCCACGGACTCTGGTGAGCAATAGCAGCTTCTGCCTCTCCTCTGTCCCCACTTTCTAAGTGACCCTCTTGGGGGCATCCCAGCAATGCAGTCTCACACTCCAATGCCAGGTGGAGTTTCTCAGAAGCAGCTCCTTCCACCAGCCTCTTCAATTCCCTGGGACCCAGACACATGTCCCGCTGGGAAGGAGAGACCAAGGATGCAGCATAACACTGAGAACACAGTGGGCTCTCCAAACCACCTGTTGAGAATTGAATAAAATGTCCCCCTCAGTCCCCCCCGACCCAAATACTTAGAAACTGTAGGTCTCCAAGGACCACAAAATTGCCAGAAACAATGACTTTGCTTTAGACTTTCTCTGAGCCTTTCCTCCTCTCTTGGCTACAAAACCTTGTGCTCCCCTGGTTTTCCTTCTGCTCCTCTGACTTCACCTCCTCTGTCTCCTGTCAGGGCTCCTTTGCTTACTCCTGAAATGACAGTGTTTCCCAGGCAGCAACTTCTACCCTCTCTCCCTTCTTTGTCCTCTTTCCGCTCTCCTTCCCTGGTGGACTCACCTGCACCCCACCTCAGGCACTGCCTTTCACCAAGCCCTCATTTCTGGCCTGGATCTCTCTCCTAAAACCTGGACCTGTAACTGCCTGCTGGTCACCTGCTCCTCTGTGTTCCAACAGTGACCTGCCCAAAGGTGGGCTCACTGTCATCTTCCTGAAGTCTCCTGTCCTTCTTCTCTTGCTTAAGGAGTCCACCATGGACCCTGGCATCTGGGGAGAATCCTGGGAGCCCCCCAGAGTCCAGCTCTGTCTGGCCCCAGAGCCAGGTGGCAATGAGCCTGCCACGTCTGGCTCCAGCTGCCTCTGGGCACTGTTTCCTTCGGTACCTCTATCTCCAATCTGACCCAGAACACCCAAGAGGCTCTTGTCTGGTCTCCTCCCCACCAGTCTTCCCCCTCCAACCCACCTTCCTCAAAGAAGCCAAAGCACAGATTTCACCATGCCACTCCCTCCAAACACGCAAGACATGGGGACCTCCGGGAAAGGCCAAACTCTAGTTTGGTAGGAAACACGGTCACCATCTGGACGCCCTCCCCGCTTCGCACTCCACCCACCTCTGTCGGCTCCTCCCCCTCCTCTAACTGCATCCTCCACCACACCCTCTCCCAGGCTCACCATACCAAGACCTTTTTAGTCCTGAGCCTCACACCTCTGGGGGTCTGCATGTAAAATTGTCTCCTTTCCACCTGGAAAAATTCTATACAACTTCCCTGAGCAAACTCCCCCTCCAACACCCTAATAAACAAGGGCAAGTACTCCCAGCCCTGTGGTCCCCCAATACTGTTTTTTTCCTTGCAGTCACTGTCATCACATCTTGTTACACTTGACCATTTCTGGTCTAATTCTACTACTCGACAGCGAGTCCCTGGGGGCCTAGCACAGGGGCTGGCGCTTGAAAGGGCACATGAGGCTTTCGAAGGAAATTAGGTGCCGTCCTGAGGCCAGGGCACTGCTAAGAGCCATACACATAGTGGAAGGCTTTGGGCAGCCTGGATTTCTGCCTGGACCCTGTTCCCCAGCGGGGCCTGGTGAGGCCTAGCTAACACCCCTCTCTACTTCTCTGCCAAAGCCACCTTGGCCATAACCTTGAAGGCACAAAGCCAGCAAGGACCCTCTCTGCAGCAGCAGGCCCTGCATGTTGATGAGGCAGCCAAGGGGCAGGAGAGGCAGGCGACCTACACACTCCCCTCCTCCTCCTGGGAGGAGACAGCACGAGGGGATGGCAACAAACAAAAGAAATCCTTCCCTTCATCTCCTGCCCTCTCTCGGAACTGCTCATCGACATCTTGCAAAGATCACTGAGCCACCAATTTCCGGGACTATCGCTCCCGTGTATAGTGTGGCAGCCTGCACTCAGAAGCCAGACCCACCACCCACTGTGGGGTTGCCAGGCTGCATTCCCAGCCCAGGGGGTCCAGGACCTGCACTCAGCTGGGGGATGGAGAAGTAGAGGTACCCCTTTCCCAACCTGGGGGCAGGGAGGCTTAGGGATCCACCAGGGTGAAGCCACAGAGCCGAATAGGTGCACAACATCACACACACACACACACACACACACACACACACACATACACACTCCTCGTCCCAGATATGGGCACATACTGCCTCATGTATAGGCAACATGTCAGAGGCAGATACACACCCAGGAGGAACTGCCATCTGCCCACTCATCTAGAACAAAAGCCTTTCTGATCCTCAGTTTCTTTACCTAAAAAGTGGGGGTAATCATACCTCCCTTGACTCAGTAATGAAAGATATTTAGGAAATGAAAGTTAAGAAACTTCCTCTTCTCAGTTCCCCACCTAACTCTGGTCGCTGGCAGGGGTAAGTTAGGAGAGAGGGCAGGAACCCAGCGCAGGCACCTTGCCAAACATAATGGGTCCCTAGTGAAACAAGGGAGAAAGGTTAAAAAGGCCTAAGGTCATTGTGGAGACGAATAATGGCCCCACAGAGATGTCCACATCCTAATCTCCAAATATGTGAATATGTTACCTTACATGGCAAAAGGAACTTTGCACATTTAAGTTAAAGACCTTTAGATGGGGAGATCATTCTGGATTATTCAAGTGGGCCCAGATAATTATAATAAAAAGGATTTTTAAAAATAGAATAGGCAAATATGAAAATGGTAATAATAAAAGATCTTTATAAATAGAATAGGCAAATAAAAACAGAATGGAGAGTCCTCAAAAAATTAAGAATAAAACTATCATATGGGGGCTTCCCTGGTGGCGCAGTGGTTGAGAGTCCGCCTGCCGATGCAGGGGATACGGGTTCGTGCCCCGGTCTGGGAAGATCCCACATGCCACGGAGCGGCTGGGCCTGTGAGCCATGGCCGCTGAGCCTGTGCATCTGGAGCCTGTGCTCCACAACGGGAGAGGCCACAACAGTGAGAGGCCTGCGTACCACAAAAAAAAAAAAAAAAACAACTATCATATGATCCAGCTATTCCACTTCTGGGTATTTATCTGCAGAATACAAAAACACTAATTTGAAAAGATATCTGAACTTCTATGTTCATCACAGCACTATTTACAATAGCCAAGATATGGAAACACCTAAGTGTCCATCGATGGATGAATGGACAATGGACATTGTCCATGTGGTACAATACAATGGAATATGACTAGGCCATAAAAGGATGAAATCCTCCCATTTTCAGCAACATGGACAGACCTTGAGGGCACTGTGTCAAGTGAAACAAATCAGACAGAGAAAGACAATCACCATACGAATTCACTCATTTGTGGAATACAAAAATCAACAAAAAATAAACAAAAAAATGAACAAACCAAACCATACGAAAACAAACACAGAGATACAGAGAACAGAGTAGTGGTTACCTAACGGGAAGTGGTGGGGAGGGTGAAATGGATAAAGGGGATCAACTGTGTGGTGATGGATGGAAACTAAACTTTGGTATTGAGCACACTGTAGTGTACACAGAAGGTGAAATATAATGTACATATAAAACTAATACATTGTTCTAAGCCAATGTTACCTCAATAAATTTTTTAAAATTTTAATTCAAGTGGTATAATAGTATATAAGATAAAAACTAAAAGTCCCACACAAGACAAAAATGGAATAGGCAAACAAACAGAAGAAAAGGTCAGAGTGATGCAGTGTGAGAAGAACTCAACTTTCCTTTGCTGGCTTTGAAGACAGAGGAAAGGGCCACAAGACAAGGAATATGGGTGGCCTCTGGAAGCTGGAAAATGCAAGGAAACAGATCCTATCCAGAGCCAACAGAAGGGAATGCAGCCCTGCCAACACCTTGATTTTATCCAAAGAGACTTGTCAGATTTCTGATGTACAGAACTGTAAGATAATAAATTTGTTATGTGGGCTGCTGAGTTTGTAGTAATTTGTTACAGCAGCCACAGAAAACTAATACAGTCACTCAGTATATGGGGGAAGCAGGATCCAAACCCAAGTTGGAATGAGTTAACAAGAACTGCTGATGTATAGGATGAGTGGTGTGAGAAAAAGAAAGGATGACTTCAAGGGTTTTTCCTGGGAGCTACATTTAAGCAAAGAAGAAGACTGTGGGATGAGAAGGTTTGGGGGAGAAAATCAGAAGTTGAGTTTTGGACATGTCACATTTGCAATGCCTATTAAGTAACTAAGTGGAGATGTTGAGTAGGCAAGTAGATACAGGAACATGGAGATCAAAGGAGAGGTTCAGCTTGGAAATATAACATGGGAGTCATTGGCATGAAGAAGGTATTTAAAACCAGGAAATTGAATGAAATCACCCAGGAAGAAAAAGAAGTCCAAGGACTGAGTCCTAGAATTTGGGGAGATGAGGAAGAATCAGCAAAGGAGATGAAGAGGGGCACCAGAAGTCCGGAAGAGGTTCACTGGGGCCTGAAATCCCTCTTGGCAGCTCAGACAACAATCTCAAAATTTTAGAAGCTGAAAGCTGAAGGACAAGATAAGTGATGACTAACTTAGTGGGCCCAAGAGTGCTGAATCCCCAGCTAGCAACTCGGAAGATGAGAATCAATGTAATTTACACTACAAAGCCTCAGGAACCAAAAGGACCAGACATCTCTGGAACCAGAAGGTGGGGTTTGGGGGGAATACCTAGTATAAGAAAGATTAGATGAACACTGTTCTGAGAAGCACCTAGCTGTGAAGCCATGAGCACATTCACTTAAACCTCTCTGACACTTTGCTTCCTCTACTCCAAATCTCTAAAATGGGGACGACTACCTATCTCACAGGGTTGTTTTGAGAAGGAATATAATCAAATGGAAACAACTGTCCACACTCAAGCTCACCATTTGCTCTCCTACCATTCTCTCTAGAACTCATTCCAACCAGGCTCTTGTCCCCACGAGTCCAGGAGACATCTCTCATCAAGGTCACCAATGACATCTGCACTGCCAGGTCCAGTGGTTAGTTCTCTGTGCTCATCTTACTCATCAGACTATTTGACAGAAGTGATCACTCCCTCTTCCCTAAACCTCTTCTTCACTTGCTTCAGGGATACCACTCTCTCCTGGCTGTCCTTCAACTTCACTGGTCACTCCTTCTCAGAAGTCTCCTTTTCTGATTCTTCCCTCCCCCCCCCCCATGCTGCTGTGCTGCTGCTCCTCCCTCACCTGTGGCCAAAGACTGAAGGTTTATTCTCTAGAAAGGGGGTAAAAATAGAAGATTTCTGGACTAGGGGTCAACCAGCACAATTGAGGGGATGAGTACCAGACCATAAACAATGAAAATCACTTATTGTGTAATACGAAATATAGGGTCCTGAGACTTCCAGTCCTGATCATCCATGTGGTTCCAGAATGCTGGCAACCAAACCTTCATCCTTCAGGTAGCAGTTTGGTAGAGACTGTCTGGGGACCAGCCAGAGGACAGACTAAGACGCTGAAATTGTTCTCCAACAAACAATCCAATGAAGTTGACAAGCGATCCCCTCAAGCTCAAAGCTTCCAATCAGCTCTTTGATTTGCTACTGGAGCCTGAGCAGACAGTAAAGGATTATCAGATACTTGAGAGAGGAAAAAGCCTCTAATATGAAAGACAGAAGCCAAAGTAAAGAAACAGGAAAAGGTAACTTGGAGGAAACTACGCAAAGGAGGAAAAAAAAATGTTAAGCATTAATATCCTCAGAGAAGAGATTATACTGCATCCACGAAAGAAGAATAGAATGCTATAAGAAAGAATATTGAAAGGGAAAAAAAAAAGAGCTTTTGGAAATTTCTGATAGCAAAAATGAAAAATTCAACAGAAATATGGAAGATAAGTTTGAGGAAATATCCCAGAAAGTAGAGCAAAAAGGATGGAAAATAGGAAAAAAAAATTTTTTAATTAGAACACCGATTCAGGAGATTCAACATCAAATAAGAGAACAAGGAAAAAGAGAGAGAGAGAGAGAGAAATTATCAATAAAGTACTTCATGAAAATTTCCCCCAAAGAGCATGAATTTTCAGGTTGAAAGGGTGCACCATATGCTGAGCACAATTGATGAAAATAAATTCACACTAAGACACATCACTGAAATTTCAGAATACTAAGGAGGTTGAAGAGAAAATCCAAAAAGGAAAGAAAGGGGGGAGGTCACAATAAATGTATCAGGAATTAGAATGGTTTTAGACTTCAACAGCAATACTAAACTCAAGAAGGCAAAGGAGCAATGTGTTTAACATTCTAAAAGCAAACAATTTATAACTTAGAATTCTGCATCAGTTGGGATGGGCTTGGTTATGCTGTTGTAATAGAAAACTCCAAAATCTCAGATGCTGCATGTCCATCTCAGTTCAGCAGAACCTAGGCTGTTGTAGTCTCCCTACTTCCGCGGCAGAAAAGAAAACACGACAAATGGGTCACAGCTCTTTAAAAAATTCTGTCAGGAAGTGGTCCACATCACACTGCTCACATTTCCTTGGCCACAGTTAGTTACATGGATTTGCCTAATTTCAAAAAGAGTCAGAGAAGTGCAACCCTACTAAGTACCCAGAGAGAGAACTAGATATACATAATTACCAGTCTACTCTCTGGTCACTAAATATTTGGCTCATTCTCCTCACCAAGGAACATACACTGACCTTCTCCCCAAAGGGCAACAACCCAAAAGTTCCAGGTAGTCATAGCAACAAACACAAAGGTCAAGATCCCTGCGTGTTGTGTCATGGAGCATATAAGATATATACAAGATCCTCTTCTCTTAATCTGTAGGCCCATGAGCTAAAAATAAGTTTTATGCTCCACATACCCAATATACAGTGGTGGAACAGGGATAGGATAGCCAGTCCCTTTCAGAAAGGGGAAGAATGGAAATAGCCAGAAGACACTGGTCCATAAGCAATTCTGAAATCCTGCTGGGCAGATATTTTGAGGGCCTCATTCCTGGGAGCAGGGATGTTGCTGGATTAGGCTCCCACTATGCTCCCTGGGAGTAACTCCTTTGTCCATTATACTCCATTGTTCCTGGCTCTTTCCTCTAGGAAATTCTTTCTTTTCCATTATTTTCCTTGGCCATAGCTGAAGTGAATGTGGAAGAATATGGTCTCTTTGAGAGCTAAGCCTCTTTCTCAGATCACTTCCTACTGATAGGGTTATTTTAGGTTCTTAAATAGTCTTTCTCAGAAAGAAAATACTATATATCACTTATATGTGGAATCTAAAATACAATACAAATCAACATATCTATGAAACAAAACAGACTCACAGATGTAGAGAACAGACTTGTGGTTGCCAAGGGGGTGGGGGGATAGGGTAGGGAAGGAATGGTATTTTGGGATTAGCAGGGGCAAACTATTATACATAGGATAGATGGACAACAAGGTCCTACTGTATAGCACAGGGAACTGTATTCAATATCCTGTGATGAACCATGATGGAAAAGAATATGAAAATATAGATAGATACATATATATATGTAAAACTGAGTCACTTTGCTGTACAGAAGAAATTGACACAGCACTGTAAATCAACTATGTGTCAATAAAATTTTTTTTAAAATAGTCTTTCTCAGGCCACACTGGTGATTCTTTTGGCACTACAATTCTTTCAATATCTTGTCTTTTTATCTATTTGATTCTGTCAGCAATAGAATGCAGGAATGGTGCCCACATTTCTTTTAGAGACATAGTTCCCAGAGCTATATGTCTTTGATTTCTCATCTCCATATCTTCTCTCTTTTCCTAAAGATGAGTGTGCCTTGAGCCTATCAGGATTACATGGGAGATCTAAGGCTTCACTTTACCCTCTTTTCCTTGAGACATTTGTCCTGTTAAAGTAATAACTGGGTGGCACATCCTTGAAGGAGTTTTATCTTAAACATCTTAACCTACTCACTTGCTAACAGTGGGAGTGAGGACCATGCCCTTATTTTGGCCCTTTCCAAAACAATCAATTTTAAGCAGACTTTCTTATTCAAAACTTTTATCAATTTTATCTCCTACTATTTGGAGTCCAAAGTTAAGTGGCTTTTCCAAATATTTCAAGGCTCTGAATTTTTGGAAACTCTCTATTCACTTTTATTTCTGCTTGTATATTGGCCAGTTCTTTTCTGAGTATACACTTTCACACAACTTTGCCAAACACAGTCAATAATAAACAAACATATGCTAACATACTGTTTTCCCATATCTTCATCTTGAGTTTAAATTTCCCTAAGAATGTGACCTGACTCCCAGACAATTTTATTAAATATTTCCCACTGCATAATGTAAAGTGTCATCTTTATACCCTCTAATAAAGTTTTCTTATAGCTCACTGCACAGCCCCTAGGCCAGGTTACCTACTACATAGAGGCTTTTTGTTTTATAAGTACTCCACTTCTAAGAATCTATCTTGATCTCAGTCAAGATGAGCTAGATTATGATGTGGCAACAAACAACCCCTAAATCTCAATGGCTTAAAACAATGAAAGCTTTATTTCTTGCCCCACTATATGGTGGGGAGATATATATCCCAAGTCTTTCTTACTCAAGGACCGAGGCTGACAGCGCCTCCAGCATCTCAAATGTATCAGTCACAGTAGCAGAGACGAAACATAGTGAAGTACATACCATCTCTTAAAGTCTTCTGTCCAAAGACTACCTTCTACTTCTATTCACATTTTGTTATCAAAAGCAAATCACATTACAATGCCTAACTTCAAGAAGATGAGGGTATGCAATCCTGTCATGAGCCCAGAAAAGGAAGATCTAGAAGTATTGGCAAATGACATTAAAGGCTATTATAAATTCTATACCCGGCTAAGCTGTCATCTGATATGAAATAGAATAATTAGAATGTTCAATTTTGTAAAGTCTCAAAAAGTTTCTCTCTCTGCTATACTTTTTCATAACGCTACAGAGCAAAACAATAGAGTAAGCCAAAAAAGGGGAAGGCATAGACAAAGCAAAGGGAATCTCCTGGGTGAAGACAAAAAAGAGATCCTAGAATAACAAGTATTCACTACACATAGAGGATAACCAGTCCAGATTGGATCAGTATGAATCAAGAGATAGGAATGTCCTCACCATACCTTTGCATTTGCACCATCAATGTGATGTAATTACTGGAGGATGTACTTTATCAAAACAAAGAAGAAAAGCAAGACCGAAAAGACATGAGATTTGGAAACAATGAATCCAACCCAGGAAAGAGGCAAGTAAAACCAAGAATGGCAGCAAAAGAAACACCCAGGATGACTGGAGTGCAGCAAGCCTTGAGAGTCGTCAAACCAAGAAGAAGGAAAATAAAGGTCTTCAGAAGGGATGTTTCTAATTTTTTTAAATGGAAGTAGTAGATTGCCTGATGAGACTGGCTTTGTGGTAACCATACTGAGAGGGTAGAAGAATTAGCAATGAGTAAACATAAAACTAAGCAAATTAAAAATCAAGGCAACTTCAGGAGAAATGAAAAGAAAGGAAACAAAGTATACCACAATATATATTCAGTTGTGAATAGCTGCATAGGTATAACAATGTAAATATTAAACGTTGGTATATTTAAAATTGCAATATAGTGATATTGGGGAGTTAAGTAGACCCTTATCTATCATAAATAAAAGTCAATGGATATCTATATACACACACCATACACACACACGCACACACACACACACACACACTAGGAGAAAGAGGGGAAAGAGTTAAAATGGAGGTTGCCTCTGGGGAGGAAGACTGGAGAGAGTAGAGAGGGATTGGACAGGAAACCACTATATTTTATTATAAACCTTCTGGTATTATTTGACTTTGTAAACTATAGGCATATATTGCCTTCAAGAAAATTAAAATTAAAGCGAAAAAAGAATCCCACACCTCTAGGTAATTCTGATGCACAGGCAAATTTAGGAACCACTAGAGCAGCCTATGGTCCCATCGATTATTGAAAACTATGCAACATTCCCTGCTAAGTATTATAGTTGTCCAACTCCGATTTGAGTATCTCCACAATAAAAAACTCACTATATAAAATTGTACCTGTACTGCTTCACAGACCTAATTTTTATAATATATCAGTTATGGATATTGTATGGTAAAAATACAGAGATCCTACAAGACTGTACTGGCCCAGTCCACTTCCAGGGGTTAAAGTAGTTAGAAAAGTAACCAGTGTCTCTCAATTCTCCAGCAGTGAGTGATTATTCAAGAGGATGGGGATTTTCATTGTGCTAGGGCTCATTGCCTTGGCAATCACTGTGTAAGAGATCTGTCTCTCAGAATGCAGAGAAGGGTCCAGGAGTTCTAGGAATTTTACATTTAGGTCTCTTTCTCTGACTTTGATTGACGGCACAGTTTATGCTATCCTGAAGAGTCCCAGAAGCTGAGGTGGTGAGATGCCTGAGAAAAGAGGAAGCCGCAGGAAAGACCCTTATAAATTGTACAAGGATTTTGGATCTAGAAAGTAGTTACTTATCTCAAGATGTGAGACTTATTTTTAAGGCATTGTTTCCCACATCATATCCCCTACTCCATCCCCTGGAGCTCTGTTTGAAGGGTTTCATGAGAGAGGAGATAGTACAGTTATTTAAAGCAGTGGTTTTCAATAGTGCAGATTAAATGAATTATACTTTGTAAAACTCAATCCAAAAGAAGATAGGAAGGTAGTTAGGAAGGTAGTAACAAATAACAGATATGAAAAACAAAACAAATAGCAAGGAGGTAGATTTAAACCCAGCTGTGTTGATAATAACATTAAACGTAAATCATCTAAACACCCAAATTAAAATACAGAGATCATCAAGCTGGATTAAAAAGTAAAACCCAACACTTGAAACACAAAGACACAGCTAGATTAAAGTTAAAAAATGGAAAAAGGTATAGCATGTATACACTATTCAAAAGAAAGCTCAAGTGGCTCTATTAATATCAGACAGAGTCGTCTGTAGAGCAAGGACTATTACCAGGATACAGGGACATTTCATAACGATAAAGAAGTCAATTACTCAAGAGAACACAGCAATCCTAAATGTGTGGGCCCCTAATAATAGGACATCAAAATATATGAAACAAAAACTAATAGAGATCTATCAGTATAATTCACCATATTAATAAACCAACAACAAAAACAATACAGACAGTCCCCAACATATGATAATTCAACTTAAGATATTTCAAGTTCAGGATGGTATGTAAGTGATATGCATTCAGGAGAAACCATGCTTCAAATTTTTCAGTCTGATCTTTTCCTGGACTGGTGATATACAGTATGATACTCTCTTGTGATGCTGGGCAACAGCAGCAAGCCTCAGCTCCCAGTCAGCCATGCAATCATGAGGTAAACAACCAATACACTTACAACCATTCTGTACCCATACAACTAGTCTGTTTCTCACTTTCGGTACAGAATTCAATAAATTACAAGAAATATTCAACACTTTATCATAAAATAGGCTTTGTGTTAGACAGTGCCATGTTAGATTGATTGTGAGAGAGATTGTGAGAGAGAGTCTCAACACATATCTTATACCTTAAACAAAAGTTAACTTGAAATGAATCATGGACCTAAATGTAGACCTAAAAATATAAAGTTCTAGAAGAATATATTTATTACCTTGGGTTAGGCAAAGAGTTCTTAGGATACAAAATCTAACTCCTAGAGCTCGAGGACACGTTTAAAATTAGATCAAGGCATGTTTTAGGCAAATAAAAGAACTTCTTTATACAGGTGAATCCGACTACTTTCAGTCCCTCCATGCTGTCTCCTGTAATACCCTCTTCCATAATCCAAACTTTAGCATAACCAACTCTTACTTATTGTCCTGTCTCAGCTTCAGTGCCATTTCCTCCAGGAAGTCTTCCCTGACACCCTAAACTGGGTCGAGTACTCCTCCTTTGATTACCGTCACTTCCTGGACTTAGCACTTACCCCTCTCTATTGTATTGACCTGTATCACCCTCTAGATTGGAAGCCCCAAAAGGAACTCAAATGGTGTTTGTCTTGCTTACTTTCATTCTCAGTAGCTGAAAGATAGTAGATGCTCACTATATTTTATTGGATGAATTGTGTGATCGTATCCTTTTTTTTCAATGTTTTATTGTGATAAAATACACATAACCTAAAACTTACCATCTTAACCATTTTAAGTGTATAATTTAGTGATATTAAATACATTCATAATGTTGTGCAACCATCAGCACCATCCATCTCCAATATATACATGTGTGCATATATATATATATATATACACGCACACATATATATATATCTCACATTTTTCTTATCCATTCACCCATTGATAAACACTTACATTGTTTCTATATCTTGGTATTTCCAATAATCCTGCAATGAACATGGGAGTGCAGTTATTTCTTCAAGACTCTGCTTTCAATTCTTCTGGGTATACGCCCAGAAGTGGAAATGCTAGATCATACGGTAATTCTATTTTTAATTTGTTGAGGAACTTCTCTACTGTTTTCTATAGTAGCTGTACCAATTTACATTTCCACCAACAGTGCACAAGGATTCCCTTTACTCCATATCTTCGCCAACACTTGTTATATCTGGTCTTTTTGATGATACCTATTCTAACAGGTGCAAGGTGTTATCTCATTGTGGTTTTGATTTGCATTCCCTGATGATTGTTGAGCATCTTTTCATGCACCTATTGGCCATTTGTATATCTTCTTTGGAAAAATGTTTGTCCAGTTCCTCCATCCATTTTTTTAATTGGATTGTTTGTGCTTTTGCTATTGAGTTGTATCAGTTCTTTATATATTTTGGATATTAACCCTCTTATCTGATATATGATTTGCAAATATTCTCTCTCATTCCATAGATTGCCTTTTCATTTTGTTGACTGTTTATTTTGCTATGCAGAAACTTTTTAGTTTGATGCAGTCCCACTTATTAATTTTTGCTATTATTACTTGTGCCTTTGGTGTCATATCCAAAAAAATCATTGTCAAGACTAACGTCAAGGAGCTTTTTTCATTTTCTTATAGGAGTTTTATGATTTCAGGTCTTATGTTTAAGTCTTTAATCCATTTAGAGTTAATTTTTGTGAATGATGTAAGATAGGAGTCCAACTTTATTCTTCTGCATGTGGTTATCTAGTTTTGGCCCATGTTTCTAGCCTCCAAAGTTTCTTATGAGAAATCTGCTGATAATATTATTAAAGATCCCTTGTATGAAACAATTTGCTTCTCTCTTGCTGCTTTCTAGATTCCCTGTCTTTGGCTTTTTAAAGCTTGGCTTTTGATTATAATATGTCTCAGTGTTGGTCTTATTTGGGGTTTGTTGAGCTTCTTGGATGTTTATATTTATGTATTTTATCAAATTTGGGGACTTTTCAGCCATCATTTCTTCATTCTCTCTGTCCCTTTCCTTCTCTTTTCTCTTTCTGGGACTCCCACAGTGCTTACATTGGTCCACCTAATGATGTCCCACAGTTCCCTTAGGCTCTGTTCACTTTTCTTTACTCTTTTTTCTTTCTGTTTCTCAAATTTGTTAATTTCTATTGATCTCTCTTCAAGTTCACTGATTCCTTCTTCTTCCTGCTCAAATCTGCCTTTGAATTCCTCTAGTGAATTTTTCATTTCAATTATTGTACTTTTCAAATCAAGAATTTACTTTTGGTTTCTTCTTAAGTTTTTTACCTCTTTATTGGTATTTCCATTTTGTTCATACATTTTTTTCTCGACTTTCTCCACGTCTTCCTTTAGTTCCTTGAACATCTTTCAGACAGTTGTCTTAAACTCTTTGTCTAGTATATCTGCCATCAGGTCTTTTTCAGGGAAGCTTATTCTAATTTATTTTTTTCCTTTGGATGGGCCATACTTTCTTGTTTCTTTGTATGTCTTGTGAATTTTTTTGTTGTTAAAACACTGGACATTTAGATCTAATAATGTTGTAACTCTGGAAATCAGATTCTCCCCTTACCCCAGGGTTTGCTGCTTTTGTTATTGTTTTGTTTGATTGTTGTAGTTTGTCTCTATGTCAAGGATCACCTAAGATATAAACTTAAAGACTTCTCAGGTCTTCTCTGAGCCTTTACATAGGCAGGCACTATCACTTTCTAATTTTCCCCACATATGGAGTTATTTTTGAATGTTCTAGTTTTTAATATCCAGCTCCCAAAAGGGGAAAAAGAGTAAAATTAAAGGGAAAAAAAAGGTGGCAGCCCCTTAAATACCCTGTAAGTCACTTCAGCCAGAAGACTTGCAACAATAGGAGAGGTGCAACAAATATGGCCACCTGTCTTTTTGTCTGCACCTCTGTGATCACAAGCAGCAATCATAGCACAGATCCTCAGTATTTGGAGGACAGGGTCCTTCTTGCCCACCCTGGCTCCTGCAAGCCGTATGCAGGCTGCCCCAGGAATGTGTGCACAGCTGCCTGTCGAGCGGCTGAGAGAGGTGAGGTGACTCATCCAAGGCCACAAAGGCTATCCTGACTCCTCATCAGGTTCTTTCTCCTTGGTACATTGCACTACCTCTTGACTGTGGCACCCCAAGCTGCCCCCCCCTCAAGGTATATAAGGGTGCTGGGATGGACACCCAGCCTCTGTCACTCACTCTCTCACTTCTCACTCTCCTTGTCTCACTCACTCTGGGCTCCCTCTTCTTAACCAGAATGCCTGGTAGTCTGATAGGTAAGAATAGACATACGGGGTTTGATTCACAGTCATTGGCTATGTGACCTTGGGCAAGATACTTAATTTCCCTGAGCTTCAGTTTCCTCAACTCTCAGATGGGGATCAAATAGTATTTACCTCAGAGGGTTATTGTAAGGACTTAGCACAGTGCCTAGCACATATCTGCTCTGGTTATCTGCTTTTTACTGTTTCCCTAACACGTGGTATCTTCATGTCTTTCTTCCTTGGTGCCGTTCTTTCTTTTCCTCCCTCTGTTGGTCTGTCTGCCTGTCTTCCTATCTCCCAAACAAGCTGCAGTCCCCTTAAACATGCTGGGCCCAACCTGAGGGATACAGATGGGCATGGGACTGAGACTTCCTGGATCAAGAAGGGAACCTGTTCCAGGAAAGGAACCATGGTGAAACCACATACATGAACACCTTCTTCACCTGTGCCAGGCAAGGTCTTGGAAGAAAGGCCTGGGGAGGCTGTGTGGGGTGGAAAGGCTGAGGGGCTGGGGACATCCCTGAGAAGACCTGAGGTGAGGTGAGCTGGGGGTCCCAGTCCTGGGTGAAAAGAAACCAGGTGGGATGAGAGTGGCCAGCACCCAGGCATCAAGGGCACCACCTTTAGGGAGCAGCAGAGGGTAAAGGTAAGCCCCCTGGCCATTGCCCAAGGGTCAGCTCACCCAACAGCAGGCACTAATCGAGGGACCTCTGTGCTAGGCTGATATCAGGGTGGACAGCACAGGGGCTCTAGGCCTCCTGTAGGCGGAGGGTCGTCAGACCTCTGGAGAGGCGTCACGGCCTCAGCACCTTAGGGAGTAGGAAGAACTAGGACTGGTCTCAGAAGACCTAGGTGTGGGTGAATGCATGGCCACTTAGTAGTCACATGACCTAGAAATCATACAGTCACTCTCAGCCTCAGTTTCCTCATCTGTAAAATGTAATAACAATATATGCCGCCCCTGGATTGCCATGGAAATTAAATTTAAAGATAACAGGTAAGAAAGCACTTGGTAAACTACAAAGGGCCCTGTGATGTTAGGTGTTATTACTGGGACAGGCTGGGAAGCAGAGCTCCCACTGCTACCCCTCTGGATGGCCAGTCCACCCCTCACCTCCCTGCCCCACTGTCACAGAGGACCCATTCTCAATGGTGACACCAGGAAGACAGACACACTCCAACACAATGTGGCAACATAGTCCAGCTGAGCCCCTGATCAACATGCTACGTGACCTTGGGCTATTCCACCTCTGGGCCTCAGTTCCTTCTTCATACCAAGGGGGTTGGGCGATAATGTTAAATTTTCAGATTTGTGAGCCCATTTTGACTTCATTTTGGTAGCATGAAATCAGCCACAGTGGGAGTCTTTACACCACAGAAATTGACAAACACTTCAAATCAGGGTACCACTGTTCAGGCTGACATTCCAGAATCCCCTCCTTCCAGTGGCTGGCCACAAACGGAGCAGCTGGCTCAGACACCTTGCCCAGTGGTGTGCTCAGCATCTGGCTGCTTCCCAGGGACTCACCCCTGATAAATACGGATGCATACCGGGCAGCAGCAGGCTCACTCCCCACAGACCACATCCCCCCGCCCCACCCTCTGCCTGGTGGATTCCTGGGTGCAGACAGGGAGGGGAGGGAGGAAGGGAGGCAGCCCTGTGTTTGTCATTTGCAAGCTCTGGGCCCCGCCTGGCCTGAGTATTACACGAGGCCCTTTCTCCCCGCTACTCCTGATCTCCCCATCTCCCCAGCCAGTGTCAAGGTAGGAGGGGAGCTGGCTAAGCCTGCAGCATCCTGCCTGCTCTGTAACTGAAAGGTACCACAAAACAGACCCCTGTCCCCACCACCGCCACCCCGCTCAGGACCTCCACACTGGGTAAGAGCTGTGCTCAGGAAGCAGCTCCTGCATGGACTGCAGTGTGCCTGGTGGCCCCAGTGCTGCACCACATACACTTTGTCCCCCTTATATGTTGTCCCACACACCCATAACCTGGAAGGCAAACCAGCCCCAGGTGAAGCGGCAAAGGGAGGGAGCTGTGCAGAGGGCTGCCTGGGGGTGGAGGCTGAGCCTGGTCTCTGCCCCCTCTCTGTCCCCGTCCAGGGTTTTCGGGGTGTTGTTCTTGCTGCTATTTTCTGAATCAAGCCCTCGGGTACTTGCTCACTCCCTGTTATGTGTTGAACTGTGTCCCCTAAAAACGCTACATCGAAGTTCCAGCCCCCAGTACCTCAGAAGGTGACAGTATTTGGAGATAAGAGGTAAGTTAAAATGAGGTCATTAGGATGGGCCGTAACCCAATAGCACAGGTATCCATATAAAAAGGGGACATGGGACAGAGAGACAGACACACAGATTGAAGACGTTGTGAAGACAGGATGAGAGGGCATCGAAGCCAGTAGGCCTGGAACAGGTCCCCCCTACTCACAGCCCTCAGAGGAGCCAACCCCGCTGACACCTTGATATTGGACTACCAGCCTCCAGAACTGTGAGACAGCACATTTCTGTTGTTTAAGCCACCCGGTCTGTGTTCCCGCAGCCCTAGGAAACCAATACAGTCCCTTTCTCTGAAAGTGAAGTGAGAGAAACTGCATCTTGGTTTCACTCCTTCCAAGCGTGCTCGCTCTCATGTCTGTATCTAATCCTCCCATCACATGACTCCTTAGGCCCAACGGGTGCTACTCAGCCCATTTGACAGATGAGGAATCTGAGGCCCGGAGGCAGGGGGCTTACCAAAAAGCCCGCACAGAGTTAACCACCAAGCCAGGACTAGAACCCAGGCCTCCTCACTAACATCCAAAGGACTTGCCTACATCAAGCCAAATGTCTCTTTCTAAATTTGTACAGAATTCTGTGAGGCCATAGGGTTGGGGGGCTAGAGGCACCTTCTTCACCTGGTCCCCCCACCTGCATTCTCTGTGGCATCACCCAGGTAGCCTTTAATCACCCTGATGCCTGGGCCCCGCTCCAGACCAAGTGAATGAGAACCTCGGGGGTGGGGCTCAGGCAGTGGTAGCTTTTATAGCAAACTAATGTGATTCCCATGTGTGACTGGGGTGGAGAAGCACCAGCTAGAGGGTTCCAAGGTGGGTCCTTGACCAGGGACCACTGGCTTACAGAGCCAGCAACCAATTATGTGGCAAGGGGGCTGGGGGCCCAAGTGTCCACACTCCATCCCAGAGGGGGCCTGGGGGTGCCCAGCAGGCAATCACACCTCAGGAAATGTGAGATATAAATTAAGGTGCGAATCAGCACTCACTCATTCTGCACAAAGCCTAGAAATTGTCAGGGCTGGGAGAGGTTCTTCCAACTCTTTTACTTTACTGGGTAGTGGGGAGTTCTTTAAATATCAACGGAAAGAAAAATAGTGTTTTTGCTTTAAATTTGGGGCCTTTACTCTTCCATCTAAATCAAATGTAATTGCTTGTTATGAAAATGAAAGAGTTGAGCTTGCTTGAACACTTACTATATAATGAGCATGCACTAAGTGACCTTTGCAGTGTTTGTCTTTCCAATAATCCTACGAGGTAGGCACTATAATCCCCATTTTACAGAAGGCGTAACTGAGGCTTGGAGATGCTATTTAACCTGCCCAAGTTCACTCGGCAATTCGGTGGTGGAGCTGGGAGTCCCACCAGGAAGGCTAGCATCAAGGACCGTGCCATTGACCACCAGCTGCATGGTATTCTACAGTCTTTTAATGTTCATAACCCATTTTTGTAAAAGGTACTAAAATAAGTATCATATTAAAATATTTAAACAAAAGACCTTTTTCCCATTTCTTCAAAATTTCCAGAGATTTTTTTGTTCCCTAACTCAGCACTGGGGAGCTCAGGCAGTAGTAGGCCCTAACCCAGAGAGGCAGCAGAACAGGCGCCCTCATTCCCAGCACGAGGAACGCCAGCCTGGACACAAGCACTGGCACCCCGCCACCCCCAATTCCCATCCCTACCTGGGCCCTTAGCTTTCTGGAAAGAGGGAAACATGGGCTGGGACTTCCCTCTAGTGGATCTGAGACTAACTGCAACCAACACATCCACACTTTCCCAGGCCAGGTGCAGAGCCTTGAGCCCCAGTCAAAAGGGGAACCTGCAGGGCCTCCCTGGTGGTGCAGTGGTTGAGAGTCCGCCTGCCGATGCAGGGGATACGGGTTCGTGCCCCAGTCCGGGAGGATCCCATGTGCCGTGGAGCGGCTGGGCCTGTGAGCCATGGCCGCTGAGCCTGCGCATCCGGAGCCTGTGCTCAGCAACGGGAAATGCCACAGCAGTGAGAGGCCCGCGTACCGCAAAAAAAAAAAAGGGGAACCTGCACACCCAGTGTGGCAGAACTAGACCCCTGAGACTCTACCAGGTACTGAAGCTTGGAGGCCTAGACGATGCGGCCCCAAGAGGCCAAACCACATCAGACTCCCACTCACCCTCTTCAACTCACCTGCCACCCATCCCTCCCCAGCTGATGGGGGCATTAGAAGTCAGGAGGGGAGGATTCTGGCCCCGGGGCAATGACAGGGACCCACAGCACTCTCCCAAACAAGGCCTGTGCCCTCTCTCCAGTGCTCTCACCCACTCCTCTCCTTGCTCACCTAAATCCCACCCGTCCCAGCACTCCCCACTCCGGGAAGCCTGCTCTGAGCCCTCCCTCCCCCTACCCTCCCCTCCCCTTAGCTGCCAGTTACCCCCAGAGGGGGTACAAGGTACCTCTCAGCATCAGGCCCAGAATACTTATCGGGAAATCAGTCTTCCCTTCCCCCAGCCCTCCTCCACTAGACTGGGAGCCCCTGAGGGCAGACTTGAGCCATGTATGTCTCTGGTACAGAGACCCCTGGGCCACAGCCTGGGCACAGGAGCCTGCTCAGTCGGCTGCACCAAGCCCACGGGAGGACACAGCCGTGGGCACCCGCACGGGAGGCTCCACTCCCACCCGCTCCATGACCCAGTGCGCACTGAGGGGCTGGGCAGTGGCCCCAAAGGAGGCGAGGGGAGGGTCCCAGGAGTGCGCAGCGTGAGCTGGAGAAGCAGAGGGCACAGCAGAGGGCACAGCAGACACCTTCCGAGAGGGCACAGCAGAGGGCACAGCAGAGGGCACAGCAGACACCTTCCGAGAGGGCACAGCAGAGGGCACAGCAGACACCTTCCGAGAGGGTGAAGGGGAAGGGCTGGCCCTCAGGTCTCTGCTCCCTGCTGAGCCGGTGGAGGGCTGGGCCTTACAGCTCCCGGCAGCTGAGGGGAGGGTGCGCTGGGAGTCCCAGAGTCACCCCCAGCCCAGCAGGGACCCGCCCACCTCAGAAGCAGGCGGACTCCCCAGGTGCCAGCCCCCACCAGCCAGCCCGAGGGTACCTCCCACCCCACCCCAAGGCCTGAGTGCACCAGCGGCAATTCCAAAGGCCCCATTTAGATTCCCACGTAAAGGACTTGTTAAGATGGAGCCTGCCTCTAGGGAAATGGGAATGCTTGGGGTGAAAGATGACAAATCAGGGGCCCTGCGGCCAGGCTAAGAGCATACATTCACTTACATCTCATTCATCAGGGCTGCCCCTCCAGGCCTCCAGCCACTGGGCCTCAGCCACCTGCAGGGTGAGTCGGCCCTGAGGGGCCCCTTTGGGCTCCAAGAAGCCTTGGGATGAGAGGAGGTGGCTCAGCAGTCAGTCCTGCCTGCAGCCAGGGGCAGGTCCAGAAGCAGAGGGAAACGGGGGTGGGGGACAGGGTGGAGACCCACCCCCCGCAGCCCGACCACGCAGACATGGATGAGGCCCAAACCAGAACATTCCTCGGGACAAAACCCCTGCTCCTGGCTCCTGTGAGAGAACCAAAGAATGCCACCAGGTCCGTCTTGGGCCCAGCCCCTGCCTGGGGAAGGATGTCCAGTCAACTGGGCCTAAAGGGGGCCAGGATGGCTCCTGCTCAGGTCCCGGCCTGGAGGACGGGTCGGAGCTCTCCACACACACTCGCAGACACACACTCGCGCACACAGGCACACACCACAACCCAGACGCCAGGCAGGGCGCACGGCCGGGCGCTGCCGAGTTAGCAAGCTTGGCGCCAGGGCCCAGGCGGGCGGGGTTGCGGTGTGAGTAATGGCGGGTGCAGGATGCACCCGAATCCTGATAAGGGAGAATAATAACTTGTCAAAGATATATATGATATGTGCTTGCTTTCCCTACGGAATATCTATGGGGCTAATTCATCAAGCCGGCGGACTGGCTGGAGACCCACGGAGGGAAGAGAAGAGAAGCACGTGACCAGCAGGCCCCAAAGTGCCCGGTGGTGGGGAGGGGAAGTGGCCTGCCCCAGCTGGACTCCCGCCAGGGCCCTAAGAAGCACTGAAACTGGCCCGTCCATGGGTCCCCCGGGTCCCTAACGCTAACGCCCAGGTGCATTTTGGATCTGGAATCCAGAGCAGATGTCCCCCTACTTGGGAAGCCCACTGTTTCTCATGTGCTCCTTCTCTCCTCCCCTCCTTTCTTTCTCCCTGCTGTGCAGTCTGCAGAAAGCCCCTGGTTCGAGAAGTTGGAAGATGATCAGAAAACGTCTCCGCTTTTGGAGAGGAGACGACAAACAGAAACAGCTCTTGGGGAGAGCAAAGCTGAGAGGGCAGGCCCTACCTGGCTCTCCTTGCTTTCCTCACCGCTCTCCTCCAGCCGCTCCCGGCCCGACACCCCCCCACACCCCCCAACCTCCCTAAGCTCCCACAGAAGGAAGGAAAGGAAGCGGGGCCTGTTCCCCTTAGCCAGATCATTTCAAGGACGCCGATGCCAGAGAACCCCCCTGGAAACACGGTGCGCACCCCCGAGAGGCAGCTACGTCCTCACCAGAGAGAAGTCTGTCATCCATCGACACCTTCACGGTCCCCTGGCAGGTGGGGGGGTGGTGTTAGAGCTTCCTCTCTAATCCCCTCTCTTCCTTCCTCCTCTGTCTTTGTCATAATAATTTAAAAAAATGAATTAGCTTGCATCATCCCAGGCCTCCCCCAGGGCCTCTGGAGGGCTGCCCAGCCCCTGCCCTCACCCCTCCTCTGTCCTGCAGGCCCTCGTGGGGCATCTTCCCCCGCTGCCCCTCAGACTGTCACGGGGCGCCTGACTCACCGTCACCCAGGGCTGCGTTCTGCCACTTCCCGCTGAGGTCAGCTCCCTCCCCTGTCAGAGATTAGAGGAAACAGACCAAGAGGCTGTGGAGCTCATCATGTGAAAGTACTGAAACACCTCACTACCGACACCCTGCTCTTTCCCCTCCCCCGCCTCCCCAAGACCCAGCAACCAAAGGGTTAACTTCTGGCACAGCTCAGGGGCCTCCAGGACCCTGCCCAGCACCTGGCCCCGCATCCATCCTGGTTAGTAAGGGCTGGTGCCACACCGTTGTTGGTGCAACATTGTGATTCCCACCCCGGATGGTGCATCTGTAGCTCATCCTGTGGGAATTACATGAGTTTCTCTGTGCGAGAATCACCACTGGCCTCCTTCCTCCTCTCCCCACTCCTTCATTCCTTTCCTCCTTCCTTCCTTCTATTCCTTCCTTCCTCCCTGTTTGAGGTCTAAGGTCTCCCTCCCAGCACGCCCTCCTGGCCCTCAGCTCCGACACAGATCTGAGAGGCCACCCACCCGTGCTTATAGCCCCCCTCTCACTCTCCCTCCCAGGGCCACCCTGGCAGTGGCTGGCATCTCCCAGATCCCAAGGGCCAGGAAATATGGGGACCAGGCTCCAAGACTGCCCGCCCCGCCCCGTCTCCATTTCTCCCTAATGGACAGTGATAGCCCAGCCCCTTCTCTGCTCCTCTGCCGCTCTCCCCAACCCGCCCCACTGCCCTGTCCACAGAGGGCAGGCCCAGGGCTGGAGACCACTGGGGCATGTGGAAGGGGAGAAGAGAAGGGGGCCATGCCCCTGCCAGTGCAGCCTGAAGCTACAGAGCAATTAACTTGGCATTTTCAAACAAGGGCAGAGGAAGCGGGAGCCACAGGACTGAGTCAGCACATAAGAGAGGCTGGCTCAGCTCGTTAGCAGGACAGGGCTGAGCCAACAAGAAACAAGGTCAGGGAGGAGGGAGTGGGAGCCCCCAAATGGAGATGGGGTGGGGGGCAAGTGAGGAAGAGGGCTGCCGGCCCCTCCCCATCCCCTGGATAGGTCCTGGCTGCCAAGGCCATGGGACCAGCCCTCAGCTCTTTTTCCTCCAGGCAGCTCCTGCCCACCCTCCACAAGTCAGCAAACATTCTCCATGTATTGTAAGTGCTCCATGACTGGGAGTAAAGGTGACAAGACACTCCCCTCCCTCCTGCCCTAAAACATACAATAGAGTTGGCCTCCCAGATGACATCACCAAGGGCCTGGGGCCTAGGAGCAGCACAGGGCTAAAGACGATGTTTGGGGGGTGGCCTGGGAGACTTCATGGAGGAGGTGGACTTTTTAATAGCTACATTTAAAATAAGGTCGGCACATCCAGTCTTTTTCCAAAAAGGAAACAAAGCTTCTGAATCCAATCATCTGCTGAGTGCTTTGCCAGGTGCCAGGGGCGCTACCCACATCACCTATGATCCTTACATCCTCCTGCAAGATTCCTCTCACCTAGGAAGAACCAGAGGCCAGGGCTTACGTGACTCACCCAAGCTCATACAGAAAAGGGCAGAGCTGAGATGTGTACATGGATTCATCCACTGCAGAGACTGTGTTCTTTCTGACACAGTGCTTAAGCAGGTAGGACTCTGCTAAACTGAGAACAGGGGAAGGTACTGGAGCAAAGGCCCAGATGGAAGAGTGAATAAAGTGAGTTCTAGCAACTAGGCTGTCGGCCAGGTTGGAAGAGGGGCTGAGCATGCGTGATGGTTAATTTCATACATCAACTTGATGGGGCTAAGGGATGCCCAGATGGCAAAACATTGTTTCTGGTGTGTCTACTAGGGTGTCTCCGGAAGAGATTAGTGTTTGAATCAGTAGACTAAGTAAAGAAGGTCGCCCCCACCAATGTGGGTGGGCTTCAACCAATCTGTTGAGGGCCTGAACAGAACAAAGAGGTAGAGGAAGGGTGAAATTGCTCTCCTCTTGAGCTGGGACATCCACCAGAGCTCTTGGTTCTAGGGCTTTCAGACTCAGACTGGGATTTACACCATCAGCTTCCTAGTTCTCTGACCTCCTGACTTGGACTGAATTACAGCACTGGCCCTCCTGGTTCTCCAGCTTGCTTACAGCAGATCATGGGACTTCTTGGCCTCTATAACTGCACGAGCCAATAAATATAATAAATAAGTGGACAAATCTCCATATCCTATTGGTCTGTTTCTCTGGAAAACCCTGACTAATACAGCATCTCCAGGACGGGGTGTTGCTCTCAGGGTTACTGACAATGCCCAGTGGATGTGCCACAACTTGGGGGGATCTCCTAAGCCACTCAGCAAAGCATCCTTGTAGACAGGAACCAAGAATTTACCAGAACACCACACTGGACCATATCATCATAACTGCCAATTCTACTCGCCTTGATTAATCTTGATCCTTGAGAGAGGGGCTATTTCCAAGGGGCTGTGTGTGGTTCTTTCTGGTCCTGATGCTACTGCTCTTTTCGGGGCAAGGTAAGTTTAGGGGGAAGGCTCAGGAGCCATAGGCTGGGGGGAAGGCCAGTGATGGTCAAGAACTGGGTAAAATCTGGAGTCAGCCAGGCACAGCCATGTCAGCCATGAGATGCAGGGTCCCAGACAGCTGGAGCAGGAACGGGGAGGAGAGGGATCTGCTGCGCAGCTGAATTCCTGGCCTGAATTTCCCATCAGCATCAAGCTAGGAAACCCCCTCCCTCCAGACCTTCCAGTGGGGCTGGGCCACCTGCGATACCACTCCCCCCTTAGTCTCATGATGTGACCTGTCCCCACACCCCCATCTCTTCTGATCTAACCATGGACAGATGTTTCCCTTTTCTTCATAGTCTGCCCAGGTGAAGTTAGAACATTCTGAAAAAGACTAACTAGAAAGCACAAGGCAGATAAACACAAAATCATGCAATGGACAAATGCCCCAAACACGTTTGTTGAATGATAAAAGTATTCCACGGGATTTCACCAGAGTAAGTCCCTACGCTACTGCTGTATCCCTGGTGCCTAGAATCGTGCTCGGAACAACGTGGATGATTAGATGATTAGCGCACCTTCGCTGAGTAAATGAGTGCATGAAGGGATGAGCGGGCCAAGTGAACATCCTGCCTGATGCTAAGCATGCCTCTCCCCTTCACCCAAGCTTGTTTTTCTCACTCTCAGCTCCACACAGCGCTGACATGATGACCCCCCAGCTGCCCTCCACCTGACCGACAAACAAGCGTCGCCGAGAACACACCTGCCTTCCTGCCAGACTCCCCCCTCCGCCACTTCCACTCCGCACTGCACCCCTCTCACCCCAATGACCACACCGCACATGCCACCATCTACTGTGGACAGAGCAGTAACTGGCATTTGCTGAGCCCTCTACATGACTCATCTCATCTGATCCTCATGTGCTGTGCACAGGTACTAAAGGCACCCAGTTTGGAGATGAAGAAACTGAGGATTACAGAAGCCCAAGGTCAAACAGCAAGTAAATATAAGAGCCAGGACTCAGACCCTTAACTGTTTCCAAAACCCATGCTCTCTGCCACTAAGAGTAGTGATGATGGACCCCTGACACCACCAGGCTACCTCCTCCTATCTTCACCAATCATCCAATTCAAGAATTTCAGTGACACTGAATTTGCCCCAAAGACATTCGTTCAATAAATACTGAGCACCTACCACGTGTGCAGTGGATACATAAATGACGGGCATCAGACTCCCTCCCTAGGAGTTGTCATGGTCCACGCGGTGGACACCACCTTGCCTGGGGTGAGTGGTCCCTGAATGGGGACCTCCCATCTCCAACGCTGGATTCTCAGCAGCAAACAGTCAGGAGAAAACCCTCTTATTTGGTTTTCCTGGCCCCCACCTCCGGCGGCCTGCAGTTCCCAGCTTGCTCACAAAGCTCATCTGCCTACCAGGTGCTGTGCACCCAGAACAATCAAACACAAGTCACCTTGCTTCTCCAGGGAGCACTCCAATAAGGCATCCCCCAGGGAGAATGTGTTCTGGAGCCCTGACGCTATACTCTTGCAACATCAAAAACACTTTACTCACTTCAACAATGAAAGATACCATCTCCACCAAGACAAAGCAGCATGGTTTCCTGAAAATGATGCCCAGCTAGTGAGGGTCGGAGATGAGCAAGTCATTCCCCCCTGGAAGGGGCAAACTGTCCTACGTGGAAAGTTCCTGTGTGATTACTGGTCCCCTCCTCACTTTGGAGACAAGGACACCTCAGACCCGTCAGAGAAGGCTGGAGACTTGTCCCTCCGCCGAAGAGATGGAGCCAGGATGTGGAGCCAGCTTCTCTGGTCCCTAATCCAGGCCTCCTTCCCTTATTACCATGCACTCAAAATTACAGGGGGGCTTCCCTGGTGGCGCAGTGGTTGAGAGTCTGCCTGCCAATGCAGGGGACATGGGTTCGTGCCCCGGTCCGGGAAGATCCCACATGCCGCAGAGCGGCTGGGCCCGTGGGCCATGGCCGCTGAGCCTGCGCGTCCGGAGCCTGTGCTCCGCAATGGGAGAGGCCACAACAGTGAGAGGCCCGCGTACCACACACAAAAAAAAATTACAGGGAACAGGCCAGTGTGGGTGCTGGGCAGGGCAGGGTGAGGCCAACCTGATGGCTGTCCAAGACATCCTGGCCAGTGCTGTCCTGTCCCTGGGAACTTTCCAAAGAGTGTTGCTGCCACACACACCCATCCAGGCAGCTGGCTTGCATGAGGCTTGTCTGGATGTGTATGGGGTGTGGAGGCCTCATGAGCCCAGGGGCCAAAGGCTTTCATCTGAGGGAGGGGTCTTTTCTCACAGCCTGGCCAATGCAGAGGCCCGGGGGTGAGGGTGCCCAGATTGTCTCCAGGGGCCCACAGTCTTGAGCATCAGGGTCCTGGGGACCAAGTGGTCACCTGCACCCAGGACAGGGGGACTGGCAACAGCACTTGACCTTCCCTCTCCCTCTCCCCTACCCCTTCCCCCAGGTGGGCCAGTTGTCTTCCTCTCCAGCCCAATCAGGGGAGTTTCTCATTGTAAATACCATGCCACAGCCATCCTCCAAGTTCTGGCACTCCAGCCGCACAGGTCTGCGCTTTTCTCCAAGTACCTCTCCCCCTTGATAGCACTGAGCCTCCCCTTCCTCATTTCCTCCTTCCCTGTCTCAGCCACTTGAAATCTGGCCCATCATTTAAGACCCAATTCAAAACTCACCTCCTCCACTGCCGTCTCTCTCCCAGCTCTGTCCCCCCAGAGCCTCTCCCATCACCATCATCATCATCATCGCGGCCCTTCCAGTGCGCTCACCTCACTCCATCATGTGCTCCCGTGACATCTGTACGTGACTTTGTTTCCTAGCACAGTGCCCCACACAGAGAAAGCTCAAAACTAATTTTTACTTGAATAAGTCCAATGCATTCATCATTATGTTACAGACAAGGAAACTGCAGCTGGGAGAAGTTGAGAGGCTTCCTCGAGGTCACATACCGGCTGGTCAGTGCTAGAGGCAGCTCCACAGCCCATCCATAAAAGCGTGATTCCTACCCTGTCCTCCTCCCCTGACCCCATACTGCCTCTTGCCACCTGCTCGAATCAAGCCAGGGCCACAAGCTCAGCATGGGTGATTTGTTATTGCAGGCATCGCACATACAGAAGAGTATAAGTATGTATGTGCTGTGAAAAGAGTAACAATCACCTGAGCCTCCACTACCTGGGTTAAGACATACAGTGTTATTAGTGCCTTAGAAGCCCCCATTTCCCCAGCCCCCTCTCCTGTGAGCCTCCCCATTAACCACTGGCGTTAACCACTGTCTAACTCTCCTATTAATCATCCCCTAGCTTTGCGTTATGGCTGTGCCACTTTTACGCGTCTCCCTAACAATGCATTGCCCTTTGCTTACACAGCTAGGTTTGTGCTTGCTACTCAGTTTTTCAAAACTAAACAGGATCTGTGATCTCTTCAGTGCTGAACACTGTTATGCTCAAGTTCTCCCAATGCAGTGAACTCTGAGCAGATGCCTATTATAAAGTCAGGCCACAAAAGCATGTACAGAGTTCTCCTATCAGATAGCACCAGCTCTCTCCTAAAAGCCACTTTATTTTAGGCACTGAATTAATGGTATACAAACGACATGCATAGTAATGTGGAATTTTTTTTTTTTCAGGAAGGGATTTTGTATGTGTGTGAAAAAGTCAACTGCTCGGGCCCTTGTCTTACAGGGCTGTTTTGATCCCAGTTGTCTGACAGCAGGGACCTGTCCTTGTGTTTGGAGGCAGAAAAGAGGCTCCAAGAGGAGGTGAAGAGAAGCTGGCTCAGAGGGTCCCCCAGACCCCTCCTCACTTCCTCCCAGCCAGCCCTCACCACGGTGGCTTTGGCCCACAGCTGCCCTAGCCCAGGGACCTGGTGGCAGACAGAAACAGATCTACTTTGGTTTCCATGGCAACTGCACGCATTGGGAGACCAACCCGAGTGAGCCACAGCCAACGAGGCAGCTGGTTTGAAGGGTGTTGATCTCTCTGTGGACCAGCAAGGCAGAACCACAAGGGACCGGAGGCAGCAACCAAGCCAGGAGGAGCCACAGGAGCTGGGCATATGGAGTCTGTAGGAACCTGTTTGCAGAGCTACACATGAGCAGTGCACATGTGTCCACTCACCCACGACCCTCTCTCACCCACCCACTCAGGCAGAGGCATGTGCTGAGAAATGCACATCCACACTCCATTGTGAACACAGAGACCCATGCTCCCAAACTCAGACACTTGTTCACACCAAATACACCCAAGGTTTTACACCTTGCCCCATTTTCACACTCAAAAACACAGACCCCTGCATACAAATGCACATTCATCCATAATATATGATCTGTACCCCTAAAAAGATTCACAGTCATCCCAATACACATTCTCTATATACACCCACATGCACAGATGGTGCACACACTCACCTTAGACACACAGACCCAAATTTACAGGGAGAAACGCATGTCCATACTCACCTGTGTGCTGGCAGGGACACTCCCAGCACGTACACATGGACGGAGATCAGAGCCTCTGGATGCTAAGACTCAGAAGCTGAGGAGCCCCAACTGAAACAACTCAGAAATGGGATGTGGTTCACGGCTGCAGCAGCATCACAAAATCCCGGAAACAACTCTCCTGGCTTGCTGCCTCATAAACGGTGCCCCCCATAGAGGAAGGCCTTTAATCTTCTCTGTTTGTTTACTCAGCGTAATTCTTTTCTGCGTCCTCCAGAAACACCAAAAGGACAGAAATCCAACAATCCTCACGTCATGCAGACTTGAAATAAAATTTTTGATGACAGACTCAGAGATGCATGTTCCTCTTTAAGACACCTGTGTGTGTCTGACTCTATGAAGAGGCATGTCCCATCCTGGTTCACTGCCTTCTGGTCCCAAAAGGCAAGGAAAAGAGGCCTGCTGGTTCCGCTCCTAGGAAAAAGGGACAAATTCACAGCACGTTGAGTATCTTGCTAGGCCAGGGGTTAGCTCCTGACCTAGCAGGGAAACCTGACAACCACAGGCTGCATCCACCGAGGCCCTTGAGAGCCAGGGGTCACAGAAGCACTTGGCGGGGGGACATTTTTGTTGAGAATTTCTTGAAGCACATTTGAATATTTGTGACATTTATTTCAATATTGTCCTAATGATCATTTAATTAATGTGGAGAAACAGAAAGATTATGTACATGTGTATATATTCCTATTGCAATAATAATAATAGCTAATACCCACAGACACAAAAAGGTCACTAAATGTTAAGCTATTGAAGGGCTTCCCTGGTGGCGCAGCAGTTAAGAATCCGCCTGCCAATGCAGGGTACACGGGTTCGAGCCCTGGTCTGGGAAGATCCCACATGCCACGAAGCAACTAAGCCCGTGCACCACAACTACTGAGCCTGTGCTCTAGAGCCCGCACGCCACAGCTACTGAAGCCCGCTCATCTAGAGCACGTGCTCTGCAACAAGAGAAGCCACTGCAATGAGAAGCCTGCGCGCCACATGGAAGAGTAGCCCCCACTCACCGCAACTAGAGAGAAAGCCCGCGCACAGCAACGAAGACCCAATGCAGATATAAATAAATAAATAAATAAATTTTTAAAATGTTAAGCTATTGTTATTACTGTGATTTTAAATTGATAATGAAAATCATCTATAACTTAAAAATTGGGGGTTGTTGAGATGAACCTCCTTATTTCATAGGCTTTTAAACACTTTTCAGTTTTAGCAGCAGCAGGATTAGCACTGTGTGGTACTTTACAAAACAGTTTCACATACACCATCTCCTTTGTGTCCCTGAGCATCTTCTGTTGTCCAGGCATCAAGCTGGGGTGGGGGGTGTCATAAATTAATAAGACCCAGGCCCAGGCCTTGAGGAGCCCACAATCCAGCAGGTAAGGGGTGGGGGAGCCACGCTGGAACTGTGTACCATGCAGCCTCGTGTCATCACAAAGGCCAGTGCAAAGGGCGGGAAGCATAGGGAAAGGAATCATTTGTAGATGGGGAAGAATCAGGAAGGGGTGGAGAATGAAAGAGAGCTGCAGGGAGGAGGTCACACTTGAGCTGGGCCTGAACTCACCAGTAGGTTTTGACAAGCCAAGTTCCTGGCTGGAAAGGAGCATTGAGGTCCCAAGCACAGCTGTAGAACAGTGGGTGGTCCACCTGGGCAGCTAGACCCAGGGGTCCAGGAGGGTACAGGGAAGAATGGAGCCACAAAGGTAGACTGAGGCCAGATTCAGAAAGGCCTTGCACGGCAAACCAAGGAGTCTGGCCCAGCAAATCATCAGGTGTGAACCGGCCAGAACTGTGGTCCAGAAAAACACCTCAGGTACCTGGGTGTCTGACACTGGGTTGTGGGGTATGACTGGGAACCTCGGGGCCAAACCGGAGGGTTAAAATTGCACCCTCCATTAACAGAGCCAGAGCGCAGGTCAGCACCCCCGGCAGCCAGCTCACCCAGCTCGGCGCCTGACTCACACAAAGCTCTCCATAAATGTTTGCTGAACTGCACGGCGCAGCGGGTCACGCGAGGAAAATGGAATTAAGAGTCGAGTGACCTGGAGGGCTGGTTCAGGCCCACTACTGACTGGCTCCGGGACTCTGGACCGGCGATTTAACCTCTGGTTCTCGGTTTCCACGCTGGTACAGCGAATCCGATAATGCCCTGACCTCCCTGGCTTAGCTGCTCTGAGGCTCACACGCGGGAACCGGCTGAAGGCGCTGGAGGGCACAGAGCGCCGGCCCCGGCGGGGGACCAGGCGGACCGCTGCCGCCTCCCCGGGACCATATGCGGGGAGGGCTGGCTCAGCCGTCAACAATCACCTATCCCCCAAACTCACACCTGCGTTGCATTTCCGCTTAGGCAGATGGTGCGATTTGGCCGCGCGCCAGCGCGTAGGCCCCGCCCCGGACGCTCGCGCACGCGCCCTGCAACCCGCGGGACGCCGATGGGAGGTGGCTTTGCGGGCCTGGAGGGCACCGGGAAAGGAGCTGGCTCAGCGAGAGGGCGGGGTGCGTACGGAGCCCCTTCCCTTGCTGGAACAGCGCCCCTTTCCCAAGGCCAAGGCAGCAGCAAGGCCAGCTTCTCCCCAGTTCTCACACGGCCTCTGAAAGGTGAACAGGGAAGGAAGCTTTCAGAGTTTCCCATGTGGAGAAACTGAGGCTCAGAGAGATTAGGAGACTTTCAGCTGGACACACAGACATTAAAAGATGGAGCCAGATGGAAACCCAAGTCTGCCGAACTCCAAGCACACCGTTCTTTCGTTGGTTGGCACTACCCCGGCTCCTCAGACCACTTTGGCCAATATCTAGTGGGGGCAGGAATTCTTCCTTCACCCAAAGCTGGCTTTGCCTCCGTCCAGCGCAGCAGCCTTACGATTCCCGTACCACCCGGCCCACTCCTGAACCACCGTGCCACCTCGCATACCTGAAGATTAGTGGGGATCTGAGCCAAGCGTAAATCAGTAGAATTATATGATGAAATACACACAAAGAACTGTTTAAAATATATATATATACACCGCTTGGAAAGAACATTTAAAGAAATCTGGTCTAAATGCCAAGCCGGGGGCAGGCATATCTATTGGTACAGCATCACCACCAAGGGCTCGTCGCCTTAACCGGCACACCTCCCAGAATCCTGAGCTCATCGTTTCCTCTTTGCCCAACGCTGGTGTTAGAAAGTTCTTGCTTCTCTTTAGCTGAAATCCGTGAGTCTCCTTAAGGATCCAGTTGTCCCTCTTGGGGCCACATGGAACAAATCAAATCTCCCTTTCTTTTCACAATCCAGCCTACATTAGGAGGCCGCCTTCTCTCTTCCTGACTCAGTGGCCCCCAGTTCCTTCAACCATTCCTTAGAAGTCATGCTTTTGAGTTCCTTTCTCAGCCTCCAGACACACTCCTGACTGGTCCTATCCTTCAGAGCTCAGCACAAACATGTGTTCTCACCATGTGTCAGACACCGTGCTATAAGTGCCTTCCCTGAGTCATCTCATTTACTCCTGACGACAACCCCAGGAGGTGAATGCCATCATTATCCCCGTTTTGCAGATGAGGAAACGGGGAAGTGAAGGAACTTGCCAACAGTTACAGAGCAATTGACGGAGCAGTCTCTGCTGCCCTCTGCTGTCATTGCAGCTCCAGCAGAACAAGAGCACTGGGCTTGGGGTTGGGTGAGCTTTGCTTCCCACTTTCCCACTTATTATTGTGTGACCCGGGTAAGCCACACATCTGGTTCTCATGGTCTGTAAAATGGGGGTCGTTATAATGTCCACCTGCTAGGCTTTTTGGAGATTAAAACACATTTTGAGATGTGACCATAGGCCTGATACTCCCCACTAGCTTCCCCTCCCCCTCCAGGAGTCCTGTGCGAGGACTCACAGGGACTACAGCAAGTGACCAGATTCATGTCACATCCTATAGTGCTGGGGCCCTCTCCAGGAGGGAGCCAGGTTCAAATCTCCAGGTCTCCCACCCTTCCTGAAGTCACTCTCTAAAATGATTTGTCAAGTGACAAGCAAAAATATATTACCAATTTAAGAGTGTGATTTGCCTGGAACTTTTTAATCCTTGGGCTGTTGTTGAATAGATTAAAGTGTCTGCTTTGATCCATGCATTTAGATGGAAACATAAATATAGCCATCACTTATTCTCTCAGCCGCCAGGATGGGTGTCACGTTGCATCACTCCGGCTTCCCACCCAGCCAGGGTAATGCATGAGAATGACCTTTTTGCCATTCAAATCCCTCTTGACTTTTCTGCTCTGGCCGGAGCCCGACCTGCCGCTGCTGCCTAATGTGACCACAGCTCACGCTGGGAAACAGTCACTCGGGGGAAAGGGTGGAGCAGGGGACGCCCTATGCCGACAACTTCCCCCAGCTCGGCAGAGCCCAGCAAGAATAAATCTCCGGAGAAACAGATTTTGAAGAGGAATTTGGTACATAGATCTTCTGTCAGCGGAGCAGACTCCGGCTCAGCCGTTTTTCAGGCTCGCTGCTTATCCAGAAATACATCTATTTTTACATGGATATCTGGCGAGATTCCCTCTTCCCTCGTGGGGTGGGAAGCTGCGCTGGGATCCGGGCACGGGGTGGGGGGCGGATGGGGTGGGGGATGGGGGGCGGATGGGGTGGGGGGTGGATGGGGTGGGGGGTGGGGGGCGGGGCCTCGGGTCAGGGCAGGCCCAAGGTCTGGCTCCAGGACGCTGCGGCTTGGGAAGAGGGAAGCGGTGCCGAGCCCTGGGCCTTCCGAGCCTTCCTCCAGCCATCCGCCCGCATCCTGCCCCGGCCCTTCTCGGGACACGGCCCGGCCTCCCAGAGTCTCCATCACGGCCCCTGCCCCCCTGCGCCCTCTCCATCCAGCCAAAGCCCCGGCCACCTCCATGACCCCCTCAACCCTGAAGTCCGCTGAGGACTGAGTTGTGGACACCCCCAAGGCCCACAAGTCTGCACAGACGCGAGCGGACAGGCACACAACGAGGACCCCCATCGGGCGCCCACTAAGATGGGCTGCGCCCGCCCTTCGCTGCCAGTTTATTCCGGGCCTGCCTGTTGACACCCGGCCACCGCGAACAGTGGGAGCCGGTTCTGGGCAGCCCCGCGGACCAGCGGGTGGAATGGCTGACGGGGGCTCTGAGCAGTGTGCTGTGGCAGGCAGTTAGGCCTCAAACAATGGCCCGTGAAACGTCAGAAGTAGCGGGGAGGCTGGGATTGGCAGGGGCCTTGGGCATGTGGAGGGCCCTGGGGTTGACCACGCGCTGATGGAGCCAAGAGCCAGGGGGACAGTGCTCTCCTGATCCCATAGGACACTTTGGCAGGAGAGACACCATATGCCTCCTTTCCCCAAACCCCCTTGAATAAGTTAACTCGTTTCACCCCAGGAGCTTTTGTGCTGTGGAGAACCAGGCCCCCCAGGATAAGAAGATAGTTCCAAAAATAGGAATGACCCCACTGTGGCTATATCTGCTGCCCTACTTGGCCCTGGCCTCTGCCGCCTCCCCACAGTCCAGGCCTCTGCTCCCACATTCTGTTCTAAGAAGCCCACAGTCCATGCCCAGCCTGTCCTACCCAAAGGTCCTGCCTCTCCCCTCTCCAGGTCCTGGCTCTGGACTTCAGCCCCTGCTGCTTTGGGGACCTTGTTCGTGAATCATACCCCTCCCTCTCCTTCCAGCAGTGCCAGTCTCTTCCTCTGCTCTGTTTTCAGTCGGCCCTGGCCTTGCCCCATCCCTGCCCACATGCTGACACACAGTGCCTGTGGACCCTACTGAGCCTGGTGTGTGTCCCCACTCTCTCCCTCCACACCACCTCGTCTCTCCTCCTAGTCTCGCTCAGAAATGCCTGTCCCCCACAGAGAACAGACTTGTGGTTGCAAAGGCGGGGGGAGGGATGAATTGGGAGTTTGGGATTAGCAGATGCAAACTAGTATATATAGAATGGATAAACAACAGGGTCCTACTGTACAGCACAGAGAACTATATTCAGTGTCCTGTGATAAACCAGAATGGCAAAGAATGTATTCAATATATATGTACAACTGAATTACTTTGCTGTACAGTAGAAATTAACACAACATTGGAAATAAACTATACTTTGATAAAATAAATTTAAAAAAAGAAAAGAAGAAGACCTGTCCCCATCACCCACAGCCATCCCATCACCGACTCCTGGCCTTTGTCCCACTCTCCGGCCAGACCTCTGCCTTCCTAACCCTGAGCACCAGCGCTGCCTGGCCTCACAGATGGGACCTCTCCTAGCTTGCCTCCTTCCCTTCCAGCTGCCCAGCTGTGCCTGCTCTTTCACTCTCTCTAGCTCTTCTTCCTCCTCCTCCCACCTCTTCTTTGGTGGTCCCCCAGTGTTCTAGCCCAATTTCCTTTCTACCCTGTCTCCCTCCCTTGGACACGACGACGATCTACCCCCGCACCCCCCAAGCCTTCAATCATTGCTTTCATGTGAATAGGTCACAAATGAGTATCGCCTGGTCTGACATTTCTGATGAGTGTTCCCACCTGCTCATAGGACAGTTCCAGGTTGGCAGATGCTGTCACCCCTAAGTCACCCTGCCTGAAACAAATGCATCATCTGCCCTCCATAACCAGGACCTCCACCTAGAGTGACTGATGAGTTACCATCTTTCTCCTGTTTCCTAAGCTGGATCCAAGGATAACTTCTCCTTTCCCCTGCACTCCCTCCCGCCCACCCACACGCATGCAGCCAGTCATGGAGCAGCCTCTAGTGTCGCCCGCCCAGCCTTTCCATTCTCATTACACCCAGGTTCTAGCCCTCATTTCCATTCACCAGGACGATGTCAGGAATCACCTAATCTGTCTTGCCCCATGGGGTAGGTAGAATAATGCCTCTCCCAAAAAATGTCCATGCCCTGGTCCCTGGAACCTGGGAATATGTTACATTACATGACAAAAGGGACTTTGCAGATGCTTAAAATTAGCGTTTTGGACCTTAAAATAGAGATTATCCTGGATTATCTGGGTGAGCCTCATCTAGTCATATGATCCCTTAAAAGCAGTGAACTTTACCCAGCTGAGGTCAGAGAGATGCAACAAAAGAGAAAGTAGGAAAGTGGTGGAAGAGCTGCAGCAGAAGGGGAAGTCTGAGAGCTTCCAAGAACAGAAGGATTTGATACACTGTTGCTGACTCTGAAATACAGGGGCCCATGTGCAAGAACTGGGAGGGCTTCTAGGAGATAATGGTGGCCCCAACTTACAGACAGCAAGGGAATGGGGGCCTTCAGTCCTACAACCACAAAGAACAGGATTCTGCCCACCACCTGAATGATGCTAGAAATGGATTCTTCCCAGAGCCTCCCCACAGGAGCCCAGCCAGCCAACATCTTGATTTCTTGTACAACCCAGAGCAGAGAAACCATTCAAGCCAACCTGGACTTCTGGCCCGAAGAACTGTGAGATAATAAGTTTGTGTTATTTTAAGCTGCTAATTTTGTGGTATTTACTTTGTTACAGCAGCAATGTAAAACTAATACAACCCACCATTATCCATTTAGCAAACCACTGCTATAAGCTCACCCTCGCACTGCATTACCTTTCAGGACTCCCAACCAGATATCACACATGTCCCAAATCCTCAGCCTGATGTTCGACAGTCAGCCTCCAATTTTTATTTGTAGTTCATCTCCCCCACTAACTCCCACTAAAAATACACTAGCCACATTCACACCCTCCAAAGTTGCCTCAAGCATCCCTACCTCTGGGTCTCTGCTCACGGTATGCCCTCATCAGGAGTTCCCCCTCCTGTCCCCTCCCCTCTGTCATCCAAATCTGAGCCTCCCTCCTCTATGAAGTCTCCCGAACCTCCAGCCTGAGAAGCCTCACTACCCTGCTCTCTCTGCCTCACCCACTGGGCACTCAGTACACACTGCCTTGTGTTAGTGTCTGTCCCTCCTCGACACCCTTCCCAACCCGATGGCAAGACCCACACCTGTCTTTTCTCTAAGGGCCCCACTGTGCCTAGCACAGTTCTGGGTATAGAGTAGGGATCAACAGAAACCCATTGAGTTACAAATAAAATGGAAATATTTCCAGCTACTGCCCTATTGAGCACTAGATCCCAGACGTGAGGATCTGAGGGACTATCCAGCCTGGACCTAGCTGCCAGGGGCCAGGAGAGAGGGAAAGAAGCCCTCAGGCCAGGAGGCCACTCTGCTTGTGGTAAGGTGGTAAGGGGACAAAAACAATCGCAAACCACACAGAGCCAGGCCAGAAACGATCCTGTGTCAGGAGCAGATGAGCCAAGAAGAGGTCCCCAGGTCAGACCGGGGAGGTCCAGAGGGAAGCAGGAGGAAACATCCAATCTGAGCTCAGGGATCAGGAAAGATCAGCCAGGACCTGCAAGTTAGCCATTACCTACCTACCTGCCTGGCAGTGCAAGGGGACAGCATGGGCTGTCACCAAATGCCCGTCAGACACCCATGAAGACCAGCAAAAGGCTGAGGGAGGGAAAAGAGAAAAAAAGAGATTAAGAAGTCAGGGAGAGGGAGGGCTGGAGAGGGGAGTGGGAGAGAAGACAGAGAAAGGATGCAAGGAGGAGAAAGAGGGGAAGTGGGAGGAGAGACAAGGACTTCTCCCTCCATGGCCACTGTGGAAATACCACGGTCCCTAGAATACCCCGAGCCCACGGGGTTAAGATGAGGTGAGGAAATGGCAATACCCCACCCTCCTTGGTCACCACAACTAAGAAATTACGTAGAGTAATTAATCAAAAGCTAATGAGAAATGTGTTTTCTCTCCCAGCCTAGCCCCACATCATATTCTTATTAGCTGAGGTTATTACAATAGTAATCATGCATGCTCCAGGCACAAATTGGGTTTTTTGCTCCACTGCCACCAATTTAGAAAACCATTAGTGGCAAGATAAAGCCCGCATGGCTCACACCAGGCCGAGCCCGAGGAACCGGCTGCTGGTTCCTGCTCCCACTGCCACATACCCACTGTCCAGAGAGGGCACCCCCCTGCCAAGAGCAGCCATAGGAATCAGGAAGTCTGACCACAAGAAGGAGTCAAATACTGGTGGGGTGGGGCGGTGCTGTGCCTGGAGCGGGGGGACCTTGGACTTTCCACACATACACACACACACACACACACCCTCCAGTGCAATTGCTAGGGCAGGGACAGCCCTCACGAAACGAAACATAAAGGCGAGTTTGCCTCTGGGGTCCAAGTCATCCCAGTTCTCTCTTGAGCCCTTCGCCATTCAGAGCCTGTTCTCTAGAAAGGGTTGGCTACGTCAGTGGTTCTGAAACACAGGTATGCTGTCAGGTGCTGACTCTTGATGAGGTTTCCACTAGTAAAAAGAAGGGTAATGTTTTCATAAAGCTGAATGGACTCAATTTGAAAGATGTTCTTAATTCTGAAACTGTCCTTCCTATTTTCTTTGTGGTTTTACATACATACGTGTATGTGTGCCTGTGCCTGTGCGTGTGTGTGTGTGTAAAAGTTACATATATAACCTTACTTGGTAAATACGTTCAGTAGCAAGGGACGGATTTAAACTGATAGTGCACAAGTGGAGATGTACTGGCTGATGTAACTAGGAAGAACAGGGGTAAAACCAGACGTCAGATGGTATTGTTGGTCCCTCTCCCTTGCTCCATCTCTCTTTCATTGCTCTTGTGCTCTCTCACTAAATTTGAGCTTCTTCCCCAAGCTGAGATCGTGGGAGGGACGACTCCTGGGTTGGCATGGCCAAAGGCTGCTCTGGGCTTATGTTATCCATGCTTAGGGTCTCAGAGGAAAGAGACCTTGGTTCTCCCTCAGCACCGCCATGTGAAATCCAAGGCAGGACTCTTACTGTCCCGCCTTGGGCCCTCTATATGTATTCTTAGACCAATCACTATGGCCAGGGACACCAGGCCTGAGCTATGGGATTACTCCTGAGGCCCAGGTGACTGCAGCCTGCTGCCCCACTAGAAACAGGGCAAGAGTTGATGCCCTAAGGGAATATGGATAAGGTAACAGAAAAAGAAGGAAGAAGGGGTCCACACAGACAAAGACAATGGACACCACTATACCCGGCAAAATAAAGATAAGATGTCAGCCCTCCACCCCTATTGCAAAAGCTTCTTTATGAAAGTCTTGGGAACTGCTATGTCAGAATGAGTCACCAAAAAATGCCAAAGACCATTCTGCCATGTAAATCTCCCAAGATTTACACAGAAGAAAGTTACAGCAATGAGGTGTTAATGTAGACTCAGCAGCCTCACTGGTAAAGTAAACTGTTTAAGAATATCAGAGGGCCTGTATGTAACATCAGAACAGATGGTGGACTCCTCCAACCATTCCAGATATTCTGCACTGTAAGCCTAAAAGGTCCTCAGAGCCACATTGCTATGACGGTAAAGTCAGCAAGCAGAAATTTTTCTACAGAGGAAATTCCCCAGGGGCCCAAAGACCTCATGGAAACCCACTGAAGTCAGCCTGGACTCATTTCCAGAATGTCAGGCCCCTGAGCAAAATGGCTCTCCCTTAGCCCCCCAGTATCAGCACACCTATGGCTTGTCCAAGTAATGGATCAGAAGTATGGTCAAGACATTCTCCCGTAACTGGTGCTGGTTTGGCTATTTTTTATCATTTATTATTTAAATGTTTGAACCTGTTGTCTGCAGAAGTCCCCCAAAATAATAAACAGCCCTAAAACAGACCTGACTTTGAAGTCTATCTCTACTTCTCACTGGCTGTTTGGCTTTGAACAAAACTCTTTGACCTCTCTGATCCCCAGTTTCTTCATCTGTAACATGCACCTTCAAAGATATTCTTGCATCTTTTGGTGAACTTTGTCAAGCACTTACTAAGTGTCAGGAACTGTTGTGATGTGCTGTGGATGAAGGGGGTTTTCCTAAGAATGCTGGGGATAGAAGACACACACCCAACATGTGTTATCCAAAGGAGAATGGGACATGTGTCATAAGAGAAGTATGAACCAAGTACAGTGGGCATTGAGAGGAAGAAGGTACTACTTCCAACTAGGGTGAAGAGCAGATGTGGTGGAGGAGAAGATATCTGCTCTGGTTTGGAAGGACAGTTGGAACGTAGTGATGAAAAGGTAGGGCATTTCCTGCAGGGAGGATGGCCCAAGCAGAGGTCTGGACACAAGAATACTAAGAGTGAAAATAACACAATAGACCAGCTGGACTTAGCTGACAACTACAGGACATTACATCCCCCAACAACAGAATACACATTCTTTTCAAGTGCACATGGAATGTTCTCCAGGATAGATCACATACTAGGTCACAAAACAAGCCACAACAAATTTAAGAAGATAGAAAGAAATTATATCAAGCATTTTTTCCAACCACAACACTATGAAACTAGAATCAACTACAGAAAGAAAAATGGGAAAAGAACAAACACATGGAGACTAAACAATATGCTACTAAAAAACCAATGGGTCCCTGATGAAGTCAAAGAGGAAATCAGAAAATACCTTGAGAGAAATGAAAATGGAAATACAACTTTCCAAAATCTATAGGATGCAACAAAAGCAGTTCTAAGAGGGAAGTTCATAGCGATACAGGCCTTCCTCAAGAAATAAACAAACAAAAATCTCAAAAAACCTGACCTACCACCTAAAAGAATTAGAAAAAGAAGAAAAAATAAAACCCAAAGCCAGCAGAAGGAAGTAAATAAATAAGATCTGGGAGGAAATAAATAAAATAGAGATCAAAAAATAGGAAAGATCAGTGAAACAAAGAGGTGGTTTTTTGAAAAGATAAACAAAATTGATAAACCTTTAGCCAGGCTCACTGAGAAGAAAAGAGAGAGGACTCAAATAAACAAAATAAGAAATCAAAGAGCAATAACAAATGATACCACAGAGATACAAAAAATCATAAGAGAGTACTAAGAACAGTTATATGCCAACAAACTGGACAACCTAGAAGAAATGGACAAACTTCTAGAAACATACAGGCTGTCAAGACTAAGTCAAGAAGAAACAGACAATTTGAACAGACTGATCACTAAAAATGAAATTGAATTTGTAACAAAAAATCTCCCAGCAAACAAAAGTCCCAGGATTGGATAGCTTCACAAGGGAATTCCACCAAACATATAAAGAAGAACTAATACCTATCCTTCTCAGACTATTCCAAAAAATTGAAGAGGAGGGAACACACCCAAATTCACTCTATAAGTCCACCATTATCCTGATACCAAAACCAGACAAAGACACTACAAAAAAACAAAATTACAAGCCAGTATCTTTGATGAATATAGATGCAGAAATCCTGAACAAAATATTAGCAAACTGAATCCAACAATACATAAAAAGAATCATACACCATGTTCAAGCTAGATTTATTCCAGGGTTACAAGGATGGTTCAACATTCACAAATCAATCAATGTGATACACCACATTAACAAAAGGAAAGACAAAAATCAATGATTATCTCAATAGGTGCAGAAAAAGCATTTAACAAAATTCAACATCCATTCATGTTAAAAAAAAAAACTCTCATCAAAGTGAGTATAGAAGGAACATATCTCAACATAATAAGGGCCATTTATGACAAACCCACAGCCAACATAATACTCAATGGTGAAAAGCTGAAAGCCTTCCCGCTAAATTCAGGAACAAGAATGCCCACTCTCACCACTTCTATTTAACATAGTGTTGGAAGTCTTAGCCACAGAAATCAGACAAGAAAAAGAAATAAAATGTATCCAAGTTGGAAGGAAAGAGGTAAAACTGTCACTATTTGCAGATGACATGATAGTCTATATAGAGAACCTAAAAGTCTTCACACAAGAATTATTAGAACTAATCAATGAATTCATCAAGGTAGCAAGATACAAGATTAATATACAGAAATCTGTTGTGTTTCTTTACACTATTAAAGAAATATTAAAGAAAGAGAAAGTTAAAAAATCACATTTTGAATCACATCAAAAAGAATAAAATACCTAAGAATAAACTTCATCAAGGAGGTGAAAGACCTATATGCTGAAAACTATAAAACACTGACAAAGGAAACTGAAGATGATTCAAAGAAATGGAAAGATATTCTGTGCTCCTAGATTGGAAGAATTAATATTGTTTAAGTGGCCATATTACTCAAAGCAATCTACAGATTTAATGCAATCCCTATCAAAATACCCATGACATTTTTCATAGAACTAGAACAAGTAATCCTAAAATTTATATGGAACCACAAAAGACCCAGAATTGCAAAAGCAATCTGAGAAAATGAGAACAAAGCTGGAGGTATAACCCTCCCAGACTTCCGAATATGATACAAAGCTACAGTAATCAAAATAACATGGTATTGGCACAAAAACAGACACATAGATCAATGGAATAGAATAGACAGCCCAGAAATAAACCCATGCACCTATGGTCAATTAATCTATGACAAAGGAGGCAAGAATATGTAATGGAGAAAAGACAGTCTTGTCAACAAGTGGTGCTGAGAAAACTGGACAACCACATGTATAAAACAACGAAATTAGAACATTCCCTCACATCATATACAAAAATAAACTCAAATGGTTTAAAAACTTAAATGTAAACCCTAAAACCACAAAACTCCTAGACAAGAACATAGGCAAAACATTCTTTGACATAAATCACAGTAATATTTTCTTGCCTCAGTCTCCTTAGGCAAAAGAAATGAAAGCAAAAATAAACAAATGGGACCTAATTACACTTAAAAGCTTTTGCACAGCAAAGGAAACCATCAACAAAACAAAAAGACAACCTACAGAATGGGAGAAAATATTTGCAAATGATGAGACCAGCAAGGGGTTAATATCCAAACTATACAAACAGCTCATACAACTCAATTTCAAAAAAAAAAAAAAAAAACCCAATCAAAAACTGGGCAGAAGAACCGAATAGACATTTTTCCAAAGAAGACATACAGATGGCTAAAAGGCACATGAGAAGATGCTCAACATCCCTTATTATTAGAGAAATACAAATCAAAACCACAATGACGTATCACCTCACACCTGTCAGAATGGCTATCATCAAAAAGTTTACCAATAACAAATGTTGGAGAGGATGTGGAAAAAGGGAACCCTCCTACACTGCTGGTGGGAATGTAAATTGGTGCAGCCAGTGTGGAAAACAGTATGGAGCTTCCTTTAAAAACTAAAAATAGAGCTACCATATGATCCAGCAATTCCACTCCTGGGTATATATCCAGAAAAAAATAAAAACACTAATTCAAAAAGATACATGCACCCCAATGTTCACAGCAGCACTATTTCTATAGCCAAGACATGGAAGCAACCAAAGTACCCATCAACAGACAATTGGATTAAGAATATGTGGTATATATATATATATATATATATATATATATATACACACAACAGAGTATTACTCAGCCATAAAAAAGAACAAAATGCTGCCATTTGCAGCAACATGGATAGACCTATAGAATAGTATGCTTAGTGAAATAAGTCAGAGAAAGACAAATACTGTATGCTATCACTTTTATGTGGGATCTAAAAAGTAATACAAATGAATATATATGCAAAATAGAAATAGACTCACAGATATGGAAAACAAACTTGTGGTTACTGAAAGGAAGGGGGAAAAGGAAAGGGACAAATTAGGGGTATGGGATTAACACATACAAACTACTATATATAAAATAGATAAGCAACAAGGATATACTGTATAGCACAGGGAATTATACCCATTATTTTGTAATAACCTCTAATGGAGTATAATCTGCAAAATTACTGAATCACTATGCTGTACAAGTAAAACTAACACAATATTGTAAATCAACTGTAATTCAATTCTAAAAAATCCTAAAAGTGAGTAGTAGGCTTCCTGCCCTGAATCTGGAGAAGGTCACTGTTGGAAGGGTCTTCCCTTCTGGACCATCCTCTTTCTCTTCTACCATAGCTCTGCTCTCTCCACTGTGCATTCACAGGTGACATTGGCTGGACAGCCAAGGGTGGCATGGGAGAGGAGTTACCTCAGGACCAGTCCCTAAAGAATCTATGACACCCTCAGCAGAACCACCCGAGAACAGTCCCCACACACACGCATACCTCCCTTTATCTGCCTCTCCATCTTTGCCAAGGTTCAATGCTGCTAATTAGCATCAGTCAGCTCAGCTTTCCCCCAACTCCTGCCAGGGCTGGGGCACAGCTGATCACCAAGGCTTCCTTTCCCTCCTGCAGGGACAACACAGCTGAAGGCAGAGGCAGGGGGCAAAAGGGAGGGAGGAGTGGCTCCAGGGGTTGGGTGAGGTGGATAATAGGGAGGGATTGGAGGCATTTGGGACTAAACTTTGAATCATAGGCTCAATGAGCTGAAGGCCTCTCTAGCTCCTGCTTGGACTGAGCCTCTGTGATAATAAGAACTTCTACCAAGAAAGTGCTTCATAATACAAAGCCCTTTCCCACAGAGCCTCATTAGTTTAGTCTCCAAACAACCCTGGGAGACAGATATTTTTTTAATATCTTCCTTCTTTGGTCCACTCTAAGATCCACAAGGGAAGGGACCATGTCAGCCTTGTCATTGCTATGTATCCTCACTGCTACATACAGCACCCATTTTAGGGCTGGCATTCAATAAATGTTGCTGCCTGGATGGATGGATGGATGGATGGATGGATGGATGGATGGGATAATGGATGGGATAATGGATGGGATAATGGATGGATAGGTGGGTGGATGGATGGATGGATGGATGGATAGAAGGGATAATGGATGGACAAGCAGATGCATGGATGAATGGATGGATGGATGGATGGATGGATGGATGGACGAATTATCCCATTTACAGTTTAAGAAACTGAGGCCTTAGAGAGAACAAGTAACTTACCCAAGACCAACCACACAGCTAGCAGCAAACCAGCACCAAGCCCCAGTTCACCAGCTCCCCATCTGGCACACTTCCCAATACTCAGAACTGTCTCTCTTCTTCGGTTTCTTGAACATGCTCAGCCAAGAAATGCCATCCTTCTGAAGCTCTGATTTTAATCCTTCCTCTGGCAGTTTTTCAGAAACCAAGCTACTGCCAACTGGCCTCCCATAAAAAGAGCAGGATCCCCAAAACCCAGTGACCATGGACTAGAGACAGGGAGGCCCTCTGACCATCGTTCTGAAAACACCTGACTGCTGACTGTGGAGGAAGGTAGCAGTGACATCCAGAGCATGAGCCCCCATGGAAGAACTGAGTACAGATGGTATAGGGTGAACAGAGCAGGGCTTGGAGTCACATAGACTCAGCTTAAAATCCCAGCTCCTTCCCCTCCACAAGCATCTCCTCTCCATCTCAATGAACCTGGCTCCTAACCTCTCCAAGTCTGTCTCCCTGTCCATACTTATCACACATGTTTTTCTGAAGCATAAATCAGTGATGAGATGAAGTCATGGCTTTGTCTCAATTCCCTGGTTCTCTCTAGATTCCCAGCCTCCTCACTCCTCCAAATCCTAAAGTCCAGGCGTCAACAGACACCTTTCCAGGCCTTCCATGCCCCACTCTGCAGGCCTTCTCACCACAGCCTCACTGCTCTGCTTCAGGCCTCGCCCACTATCCCAAGGGCCGGGCATTCTTCCTTCATCTTGATTCCATCTCCGCCTCTGCCCCCAAGGGCCATGTCAGGGCCTTTTCTCCTTCAGCTCCTATGTTTCTGCTGCAGCAGCCTGCCCTCTGCTCCCACAGTCACTCCTTAGTCGCCAGATAAAACTTCTCTCTCTCCACAGTGAGTTCTGTCTCTTCCCAGGAGGCCACCTCAGATTCCCCACAGAGACCCTAGGCAGGCCATCTGACTCCCGCTGTCCCTGTTGTCCCCTCTGGTTTTCTAAAACCCCCAGATTTTTTTTGCCTAGACCAGACAGGGGTCCTTCACCAGGTCCAGGAGCCCCAAGAAGGCCCTCAATATATTTTTGGATTTATAGGAACACATTCACATTTTGTAGGAAAAGAGTCCATAGCTGCAGAGTTCCCTGATCCCAGAAAGCCTGAGATTCACTGTCTGGAGGCTCCAGATCCCCTTCCATCCCACCCATGACAGACAGCTCAGATTCAGTCCTTTGTAATTCAGTGTGAATTTTGCCCTTTCAAAGCCCAGTTGACAAGATTCCTCCTGCCTGGCCCGACATCTACATGAATTTCAGGGACACTACAGACTTTTGGTCCCTTCTCCCTAGACTTGGCCTCAGCACAAGGCATGGCCTCATTGCTCCACCAGGGGTTTAGTGCACAAGCCACAAGCAGCCACTAGCCTTCCCACCATATCTCCTCCAAAACAGAGCCTTCTGGTGTGTGGGTGCAAGGCCCTGGAGGGTCTCCTTGGTGAGGACAGGATTCTATACACAATGGATGCTGCATCAATGCTGTGACCATTAGAAGTTAAAGGGTCTTTGATTACAGCAGGTGGAACTGGGAAATCTGGCAAAAGTGGGGATCCCATAGATCCCTGGAGTAACATCTTAAAAGATACCAACAGACCATCTGATCCAGCCAATTATTCAAAAACCCACTTCAGTAGCACCTTCACTGTACCCAACACTGGAGATAGACAGACATGTGAGATATGGCCCACTGGGATGGTGTTAGTGTGATTCCCATTTCACAGAAAAGGCAACTAACACCCAAGGGGTTGATGGCTTGTCTAAGGCCAAACAGTTGGTAAGTAAAGGAGAGGAGCTAGGCAAGACCCAAGCACCCTGTCTTCTTAGGTTCAAGAGTTCACAGCACATAACCCCATCCAGCGGCCCCAAATGTGACCCCGCAGGCTAGCCTCTGCTTCCTGCTCTAGATGTGGGAATGATGGGAGGACTGCCTGAGAGTGGGCAGACACTGGAGTTACCAGGTCTCTCTTTTGCCTGAGACTCACAGAGGGCTCCTGGCAGAGGAGGGTGGGAGAGAAGCTGGGAAGCCACAGCCTGTGCACGCAAATAAGGCAGCTGCATAATTAATCAACATCAAACAGTTTCATTAAGAGATGGGGCTTTGCGGCTGTTTGTCTTGGAAAAAAAAAAAAACTGAAACAACAGGAAGGGGACAGGAGAAGGGAGGCTCAGATTGTTAAGCCTCTATTCAGAGGCTAATGTTTCTGCCCACTGGGGGCCAAGGGGTCTACAGATGGTGACAAGATCTGTTGGGAGAGGAGGCTAATGGCCCCCAGGACAGCTTTAGCCCCCAAATATTAGGCTTGGGCTCCCAAGAGGTCATTTTATCCCTCCTGGACAGGGATGGTGTCCCTCAGCTGTCAGCCCACTAAGAACCACACCAGCCACCTGAACCCAGGCCCCTTACAAGAGTAAAGGTTTGGGGGAGGAAGGTGGGCATTGCCAGACGGAGCTCAGAGACCCATCCCGGAACAGCAGACCCTCTAGAAACAGAGAGTCCCAGCTTCTGAGCAGGGGGTTCCCTAGGGAGGGAGCAGATGCCTTCATACACCCTGGGACTTGGTGCTCAAATTCCCCAAAATGATCGCAAAGCACTGTGGGACAGAGAAGAGCAAATTGCAGAAACCAAACCAGGGGACCTATTTATCCCTAAATCTCCAGTTGTCCCCTCACCCCATGCCCAGCACCTCTTCTTTTACTCTAAAATGAAAAGAGGAAAGCAGGGGAATGAGAGCTCCTTGCCAGGCCTTCTGGGAGCTAACGCCACAAGGCTGGAGTCTCCCTAGGCACCCAGCTGTGGGGTGTGGCCCCCAGCTGCCCTGGCTAAGTTCCCATGGGCCAGGGAGATCACCTCTCAGAAGAAATCCTTCCAACTCTTCATGACCTGGCTCTGATTCTCTTTCCAGCCACTTTCTCATCCCTCTGTTCGCTCTGTGTTCCATCCATATCAAAGCTCCATTCCCCCAGCAGCCATGGCCTCTCACATTCCATGCTATTCCTTCTGCAGGAATGGCCTTCCTATTCTCTGTGTTTCCTACCTAGCAAACTCTTCCTTATCTGTCAAGTCACAGTTCAAATACCCCTTCCTCTGTAGAGCCTTCCCTGAGTTCCATACCCTACAAGGTCAGGTACCTTCCTCACTGTGCTCAACGTAATTTGTGTTGTAATTATTTGTTGACGTGACAGACTCCGGCCATGAAACCACAAGCTCCTTGAGGACAGGGACCATATCTTTCTTCATCTTGTATCACTAAGACTTGGGTTGCACTCTGTAAGTTTATCAAATGAATAAATCTTTCGAACTGAAAAAGATCACAGATCCCTCATCCAGATGCCTGACTCTTGACGAATGTTTAAACCATTCAGAATGAGAAGTTTATTCTCTTCCTGAATAGATCTCAAATCCCTGAGATTGAGAAGAGGCGGAGGTGGGAGAAGTGACCCTCACTTAGCAGGTTGGGTCTCCAGGACTGAGCCCCCTGAGCTCTCTTCCTGAGCTGAGTGCTGCTGGGTGACATGGAGTGTCATCTGGGAATGCTGTGGGGCGGAAGTTGTTCCAGTGCCTCTGGAATCCCATGGCCACAGGGCCTGTCAGAGAGGCCTCTACCCATCAGGAGCCTCTCCTGCAGACCTGGAGCTCCAGAAAGAACCAGGGGGGACCAAACAGCCGCAGCTCTACATGCCCACCCAGGTCCTCTCACCCTCTCTTCTGCCCGCCCCCGTCCCCTTTCCTCCAAAATTGCTGACTCCTTGTGACTTAAGTCTTCCAGAGATGGCCAGAAGGGAGAGGATCCATTTTAAATTAACAAGGTTATTAGCAGTTAAATACCTGAGGTATCACTGTAATTGAAAAGAAAAAGAGAGGAGAGAGGCTCATAAACATTCCCAGGCGCCCGTTCTCTTCACTATCACTGAGGGGAGGATGAAGAGGGGAGGGGTGAACAGGGCCCTCTCCCCGACACGGGCCCTGCTCAAACCACTGGCTTTTCTTTCTCTCAGTGTTTCTGCACGTGCTCCCACCCATTTTCCAGAGATGTGTGGGTGTAGGGGAACCAGACGCAGGAAGAGTACGCTGCCTGCCCCACAGACACTTCAGAGAAATGCTCAGCAGAAGCTATAAAGATGAAGGGAGATTTATTTCATATTAGGGGTGTGGAAAGGAGGCACATATCTGAGGCCTCCAGTGAATATTTTTAGTGATTTTTATCTCAGATTGTCCTTAGTTATTCTACAATTAAGCATGGCTGGCATACGTCGGAATTATTGAACTTTGGTGCTGAATTCACTGCCACCAGAGATACCACTTATGGTCAGGGATCATCCCCCTCCTCCCCGACTGCTCCTGCCCCTGCCAGGGCTAAAGACCGCAGGGAGGGGTAGGGCCTGGAGAGGACACAGAAGGAGGCGCCCCTCCCTCAGGCTGGCCACCTAACCCCAGCTCCTGCTAATGAGATCCTGAGACGAGGATGCCACACCCCACAGCTTCTTAGCAGAGAGGCTTCTCCTGCAGAAGCTCACCAGAGGCCATCCAGTCCCTGACACCTCACAGAAGGAGCTGAGACCCGCAGTCTCCATCAATGCCTGCCTGTGGGAGATGCAACCATCACAACTGTCTCCCGTTCCCACCAAACTGTGCCCTGTTTAGGGTAAACCAGCAGGAACAGCTAACCTGAGAGAACCAAAACCCCCCCTACCAGTCCAAAAACTCTCCCGCAGAGGCAAGTGGCAGGTGCAAATGCCCGCACTCCCGGGCAAGGGCCCTGACACAGGCACTGCTGGGTCTCCTTCCTGTGAGGAGAGCAGGGGGTGGGTGCCGGCAGGATGGACAGGGGAGCCCAAGCGGGCTGTCCAACCACTTCAAGCCTCTGCTGCCCTGAGACGCCTGCCACAGCCCCCGGCCACCCTCCCTGTCCTCCTTCCTTCCCTCGCTACCCCCCACCCCAGCAATACCCAGGGTCCCCTGCCCTAGGCTAAGCCCCTTCGCCTCTGTACCTGACTCTCCTGAGCAGCATTCAGCCCCCTGAGGAGCCAGAGTGGTCAGGAGTAGACCCCTCACCACCCCCACCCAACCTTCTAGAGGCAACAACAAAGTGCAAAGCGGGGAAGGGCAGAGCACGTGGAAAGCCCACACAACCACATACATGTGCAAGTATGAGTGTAGGAAGTATAACAAACGTGCAGAAAAATGCACAGAGCATTAGTTTTCTTTTAATTGAGCATTTACTATGTGACAGGTAAGTGACATTACTAGCTGCATTTTATGAATGGAGAAGTTAGGGTTCAGAGATTCTAATATGTCCAAGGTGATGGAGGGAGATATGAACCCAGGCAGTCTGTCTCTAAACTGCCTAAACCCTAAATCCTCCATTACACACTTGGTAGGGGTGGGGTAGGGGGTGGATGGTTAGGGAGGCAAGGTGTATTAAAACGTTCCTCTCCCCACTCCACATGGGGAGGTTACTGCTCAACCGAGGACCAGAGTCCTTCTTCCCCACCCCAGGCAGGAGCAGGGGGGTCAGAGTCCTTGGTCAGGGGGAAACCAACCCACCCGCACAGACTCCCCCAGTCATGCCCTCAACCTCTGGCTCCCTGCCCTCCCTGCCCTTCCATCCACGCTCCTAAGGGCAGAGGGACCCAGCTGGGTCAGGGAGGAAAAGGCCCAGTCTGGTTCCCATTTCCCCACCTGCAGGGCTGCTCCATACACCCCTACCTCCCCGCCCCGCACTGAGTTTGCACTGTTCAAAGTCACCTTGTGAGTGCCTCCTGTGCCAGGGAAGGCAGCCAGTGGGAGAGAAGCAGATGGGCCGCTGACAGGGGCAGCATGGAAGGAGCATCTACAGCTAGCACGGGCGAGGGCACGGGGAGGCTGCTGCACAACCTGGAGCCTGGACTCGGGGCTCCCAGGGCTCGGGGCAGGCCCAGGGGTGAGCCCAGAACCCTAGGCTGACCCTGGAACCCGGTTCACCTGGACTGGCCTCTGAGTCTGGTGGGCCACTGACTGTAACATCTGGAACCGGAATGGGCTTGTGAAACTGGAGGGGGTGGATCTGACACCTGAGAGCCACGAAGCTCCCAGGAACCAGAGCTTCACTCCAAAGAAACCTTAAGCCCTGTCCTTTCTTTCCTGGGAACAGAGGAAGCAAAGTAGGGAGGGAAGGAAGCAGCCCAGGGCCTACCACTCCACCCTGCCCCCCTGCCCCATGCACCTCTGCCCACTGGGATTCACCTTCTCCCTGATCCTCTGAGGCTCCGGACAGGCAGGGGTGTAGTGGGAGCCCACAGAGCTGCCTTCAGATCTCTCCCTGCAACTTACTGACTCTGGGAAAAATCACTTCACTTCTCTGAGTAACAGTTTCTATAACATGGGGAAACCACCCACCTTGTGGCTTACTGCACAGACAAAATGCCTAAGACACAGCTGGCACTCAGTTAATGTTATATTCCACCCCCCTCCCTCCCCACCCCTTCCCACTGGAGAAGCTCTCTCCCCGCTGGTGGGCAGGCCTGGGGAGTGGAGGGACAGCAGAGACTCCTCGGGGCACCATCCCAAGCTAGCACTGGCACTTCGGGAATTGGCATCTACCAGAAATCCTGCAGGGACAGTGGGATGTTGGGGCCACGTGCTGGCGCATTCTTCAGAACATGGTGGAACCTTTGGGGGGGAACACCATGCACTCCCGGGCACAGGCTGAGATATCACGGGAGGCCCACTGTGGGGTGTCTGGAGCAACCTGGGCACACTGGGACCTTCCTGACGGTTACTAGAGTGCTCCTGGGATTCCCCACCCTGAGGGCTGGGGGCCTTACAGGGTCTCCACTGGAGAGATACCAGAGCACAGTAAGAATACAATAGGAGCTGCTGGGGACATACTGGAAGGCTACTGGGAAACTCTCTGGGGTGCCACTGGGAGCAGAAGCACACACCTGGGCATTCCAAGAGTACTCTGGGACGCAATGCCCACTGGGGCCCTTTGGGGACCACCAGGGGCTCCCTGCAGGGCACTCACGGCTTCCGCTAAGTGCTCACTCTCAGCTGCTCTTCTCTTGATGAGGAGCATGGGTGGCTGGGAGGGTAGCCTGCCTGGGAGCCAGACACAGGGCCGCATTGCCCCAGAAGAGGGAGTCAGCATCTGGACCTGGGACTGGGCAGCAACCACCAGTCTGTGCTTCCATGGTGTGGCGGCAGGCTCGGGGAATGTGCAGCCTGGTCTGGAAAACCGACCCTGAAGAGGGGGGCAGCTCTGCCTGACTGCTGGGAGCCCTGCCTGGCGTCAGTGCCCCCAAACTCGGGCCCTAGGCCCTACATCCACCCCCAGGTGAGAGAATACCCAGGGCTCCGGGAGGCAGGACCACTGGCTGCAAGGACCCTCTCAGGGCTGAAGCAGGGAGACCCAGTGGGGCTGGCAGGGGCCTCATCAACAACAAAGCTTCCTCTGTGTTCCCGGAGCTCGAGCACAGGGATCTAGAATGTACTCAGCAGAGAACAGCCTTCCTCCCCACAGTCGTGGCACTGGAGGGAGGCAACAACAACCCAAGCCATGCTCCAGGGTCATGTGTGGGTAGCTGCGATCTCACAGGAGCCTGCGGTGGAGGCGACGGGAATGCAGACACCACGGAGTGGCAGAGGGCTAACCTCACAGGGTCCTGCTACAGGCAGGCAGACAGTGCAGACACCCACCAACCAAAAAGCCGAAAGGGGAAGGTCGAGGTCAGTTTCCAGGAAAGGGCCCGGCTCCTTTTGAAGATCTAGATATGGTCAGAGGAAGAAAAAAAAGGCAAGACAGACAAAGCCGCAAACTTGAGCATGTTCACTATCAACTAGCAGGTATTCAACACCTCCTACGTCCCAAGTGACTCCATCAAGCGCGGTCCTCACCCCCAAGGTGTCCCCAGGCAACATCGCCATCTCTCCTTCTTCCCCATATGCCTCTTCCCCTCGGAGAACAGCACCCCCCCGCGCCAAAAACCTGGACCGCACTCTGCCCCTCACGGCCACTCAGGGGCCAGATCCTGCCTTTTCTGCCTCAAGACGTATCTCTCTCCTCCTCCTTGGGCCCCACACCGTGGCAGCACCTCTCAGGCAGATAGCCAGTGGGTTGGGACCCTGCCTCTGGCCTTGCCCATCTCCACGCAGCTGCGAGATGTTCTTTGTAAAACACCATTCCAGTCATCCCTACCTCCTGCACCAAGTCCTCTCTTGCCACCTCAGAGCCCATAAAGTGGTATCAGAATTCCAAGGAATAAAATGCCCTTCAGTCCCCAACACAATCTATCCTCCAGTCACCCTAAGCTCCTTGTCAATCTCTAAACTTTTATTCCTCTCGCTCCTCTGGGCCTCTGCGTGTGCTCTTCCCTCGTCTGTCTCCCATGAATCCTTGAGACTGCCTGCAGTTTTGTATCCCCAGCACGTGGAACATGGAAGTGATTGAATGAATGGGTGGATGCCCATGGGAAAGGATATATTAAAAATCTCATGAAAGGATAAATTAATCTCTCATGAGGTTGTAGTATTTTCCACATCATAACAACGAGGAAACAGATTCAGAGAAGTGAAGCAACTTGCCCGAGGTCACAAAGAGTCAGTACCTCATCAGAAGAGCCCTGGAAGGCCCAACACAAAAGAAAGAACAGAGTAAGAACCGAGGATGGGGTCAGGAGCGGCACAGGAGGAGTCAGGAGAGGTCAGGGAGAGGAGACGGGGAGCGAGGTTTGTAGAAGGTCGGGGCCTGCTGGTCATACAGCTCACGGTGAAGGAAGGAGGTTTCAGGCAGATATCACTGGGGTCCCAGGAGGAAAACGGTATCCTCCTCCAGGAATCAGAATGGGGCTAGAGTGAAGACAGGACACCAGGGTGGGGGACATTAGCTAGTGCTGGCCATGGTGACAAGGCTGTGTGCAGGTTACTAAGCCTGGGCTAGTGGTGGGAGTCTTGACATAGAAGTAACTCTTCCCCATTCCCAAAGCCCCATGGGGCGGGGTGGGGATATGTAGCCCAGTCTCAGGAAGAGAAATCTGGGGGCACACAGGCTGGACCTCTGGCCTGTGCAAAAGAAACCTCAGCTCCTTGGCCCTGGGTGGTAATGGCTGCTAGGGAATCTGGGACCCTTGGGGAAAGATAAAGACTTGGATAACCCTATTGTCCCTATTCCCCAACTCCTATCCTCTTTTCTGTGCCCTCCCCACCCTAGCCCTTCTTAGAAACGTTCCCTGTTTCCAGCATGCATTGCCCCTTCAAATAACAAGAGCTCCTCACCAGGCCCCTGACCTCCCGGCTTGTTCTGTGGTCTTCTCCGGACATGGAAGATCATCTCCCTAAGGGCCACGGTGACTGGGGGAGAGCAGTGGGACGGAACCGCCACCTGCCCTAGGCCTGGCCCCAGCCCCATCCACACCTGCTCAGGGCTCAGGGCTCCAGGGCCTGGTGGGAGGCGGCTGTGCTCCAGCTAGCAGGCATGTTTTGTTAAAGAGAATACAGCTGCCGCTCTACTTCAGTGGATGGGACCCAAGATAGCTGCATGCCCTGGAAAGCACCAGTGGTGCTGCTGGGCCAGAGGAGCTTGGCCACCTCTGCCCCCAGCCTTGGACAACCAAGGCAGCCCACACCAAAGCAGCTCCTATGCACGCCTGTCTGGGGAAGTATGGACTTGGAGAAGAGTGAGTCACTCGGCTCAGGACACTGACTTAGTTCCTCTACGCCCTGCCGCCCCAGCATCAAGGAACCTTGGATCCAAGGTACCCACGAGGCCCCAAGCAACATCATGCACCTGTCCACCCCCACTTGAACTTCCAGGACTGCTCTGCACGTCCGTTCACTAGGCCTGAGGACCTGCGTGGCTGAACCAGGATATGCCCACAAGTCCACCACCCAGAGGCCTCCTCTCCATCATCCCTGGCCTGGTGTGAGCTAGCAGCTGGTGTAGGCCAGTGGAAAGCAGCAGAGAAGCTGTCAGCACCCACCCCTTCAGGGTGCCTGGGCTGCCTCCCCACCCCCAGCCCCTGCTCGGCCCATTCCAGCCTGGCCACCGGACAATGAGGAGAAACAGGAGAGGGGCTGAGATCAGCACAGCCAGCCCCGGGCCTGGCCACCCACTCCTCCACTCCTGGCAGCACTGAGCCCCATCATCAGGCACTAATTAAATCCCCCTAATGAGGAAATAAGGATGCAGGAGGCAGCTCCACCATGGCCTCCCCGGCCCACCGCCCTCGCCTCTCCATTGGACTTATCGCTCGTCACAGGATGTTTACAATAATTTTTAATTTGTGCAATTATTAATCACTTTTCTATCTGCCTAATTTGCATAATAATTAGTCATCTCACTGTTTGGCATGCCTGTGAATGACAGTGTTTTAAATTGAATTAAGATTTTAATATTCTATTTTCCTGCTTTCTTCCCCCTCCACCCGCTAATCAAAGTCAGATTTGGCAGCCAGAGGGAGGGCGGGGAGGAGGCTGGCAGGCACTGGACTTGGCCCACTCTGTGCTCCTGAGAGCTGTCTCTCGGAGGAGGGCCTGTCTGGAGAAGGCAACAGCAACCACCCCTCACCCCAAACGCGGCACTTGAAGGGTTAACCCAGGCTTGCCTAACCAGCAGAGGTAATGAGTGAGGAGTGGGCAAAGGCACCGCAGAGGGAGGGGTCATACTGCCCCAGAGGCGCCAGAGATCAAAAAAGCACTTTCACTTTCTTTTTTTTCCCCCCCCCAGACAGGCTGCTTTTTGCAAGGGGACGTCAGGAAGCACATCACAGGCCAGTAATTGATCCCCGGTTACTAGTCTAGGTTACCTTTGATGGCTCAGGGTCCCCCAGGTAGAAAAGCAGGCTGCAGCAGTCTAAAGCCCATTGCCATTCTTCAGATGGACGGAGAAAACACAGCTCTGCAGCTGAGCTTGGTCCCCCCACTCCCCGCTAGGGCCACCGCTGCTCCACAAGCCGGCAGACCCTCTGCCCAGGCTCAGCAGGGCACTTTGCAGACTGTGCCAGGGAGTGTTGGGTTTTGACTGACCAGAGGCAACAAGCAGGGGCACACTGTCCTCTGTCAGGAGGCTTTGGGGGGTTTCTTTCTCTCCTTCTTACCCTCTAGCCCCTCTGACCACCCCAGGAATTCAGCTCCAACCCCGCCTCCCCACCACTATCTGCTTGTTGCCATGGTAATCCCGAGGCTGCCCTGGATACCCACTGCTGCTCCAGAATTCTCTGCTTAGGCAGGCAGCGCACCCCGCAGCCTGCTAAGAACACCTCCCCTTTGCCATCGCTGCAGACAAAGGGTGAGGAGCCGGGCATGATCACCTACACATGGTCTGCAAAGTCAGACCCTGGCCTCTCCCTCCAGATGGGTAGGGAGAGAAGACGGGGTGGGGCGGGGGACAAACTTCACACAGCAACTGAGGCCTCCCCCAGGCCAGAATAGGAGGAAGGGCCCCGTCCTACCACGGAAATCCCTTCCTCCCACAAGGAGCAGGGCCTCCCAACTCTGCCCTTAGGGGCCAAGGGAGGGAAGTCCCCTGGGTGGGAAAGAGGGAAGTGGGGTCTTGCTGCCAGATTTAGAGCTGGGTGAGAGCAGGGAGGGCTACCAGTTTCCAGGGGAGCCCTTCTCCTTCACAGGACTCCACGGCTGGTCTGCATTCCCCACCTGCAGGTCAGTCAGCACGGTCCGGCAGAGAAGTTCCAGGCATCCCTGGGGCCCCCTCTGGCACAGGGTATCTGTGGGCCCTCCAGTCAAGTGCTAATCCACCTACGAAGGCACCAGCCTCCGGGGCTGGTAGTACCAGGAACCACTTGCCTAGTCTTTGCCTGAAGGGGCAGGATAAAAGTTGCCAGGATTCAGGGGAGGTGCAGTCCAACCCAGGAATTACAGGGAGAAACCGGGCCTCAGGGCTTTGGGCCGTGTCCTCAACCCCAGCTAGAGGGTGCACACAGCCCCCTTAGCATGTTGTAAAGCAGGCTCTGACGAGCCAGACTTGACACTCTGCTCCACTGTCACTCAGGGGACCCCAGCCCTTACCACACCCAGCTTTACCCACCACAGCCAGTTCTCTGCTTCCCCACAGCCCCTGAACGGCCAAGGGAGCCCCGAAGACAGTGAGGTCCGCACATATAGCCAGTGCCACAGCAGCCTCTGCTGGCCACCCTCGCCTCCCACACCCGACCTCGGGATGAAAAGAAGGCAGCAGCCCCTGAGATCCAGGCCCACTGTGCGTTCCAGTCATGGACCTGGGAGAGACCTGGTTTACCCCTGCTGTCTCGGCATAATTATCAAGAGCACACACACCATTCACTCAAAAAGTGTCCTGGTTTGGAGGATAAACTAATCACAACCAACTTCGAGGTCCCAGAGAGCCCGGGGAGAAGGTGGGAAAACTCCAGGCACGGAGACAAGCAATCTTCTCTCCACCCCCACCCAGAGTTACTCTCTTCTAGGCAACATAGGAGGAAGCTCAGAGCCCCTGCCCTGGGCCAGAGCAGACGTGTCTTGACAGTCCTGCCCGGGGAGAGAGGGAAAGTAGCTCCTTCCCACTGGAGGAAATACTAGACAGGAACCCAAAGGAACCCAAAGAAGACAGAAGAAAACTCAGCAAAATGGTAGGAAGCCCGAGGGAGTAAAGTGCTATCTCTACACGTGTCCAGCAGGTGGCAACACAGAGCAAGCAGTCTGCATCCACCCATCCCCGTGGCAGCAGGGCAGCCCTATCCAGCTGGTTGCCTTGTCTGGCTCTGGGGTGCGGCCTCTGCCCTTCTGCAAAGCCTCTCTCTCCCCTTCACTAGACTCTACACCCGCTTTTCCCCAGCTGACTCCGTAGCCTGAACCGCAAAAATCAACAAATTAACACACTACGCGTGCACACACACACACACCCCATCCTTAACCTAAGAGAGGAAGAAGAGAATTCAGAGCCCATACTAGGGGCTGCGGGACTCCTGGATCCCTTCGTCTCGTGCTGCTGCCTGGTTGATGCAAGGCTCTTAAGGGACCCCTTCTACCAAATGGGTAGAGATACCTGAAAACAGAGGTATAGAGACCACTGTGTTTCTTTGTGGGATGGGAATGGAGTCATAGAAATCGGGGAATTTCTATACGTTCTGTCATTTGGAGAAGTTAATGCAAATTGGCTGCAAAGTAATACATAAATGCACAGGATCTACATCAGGAACCAACAGTGGTGGCATTATGGGGGCTCAGACAGCAGTAACTACTCCACAGAGCCTTGTGAGACTAGTGGGAAGAGAAACCGACTGGTGCACAGGGGTTTTCCTGCACTGCCTTCCCACTCCTGGGCAACCCCCACCATCCCCCGCCATGAAGCACATGGCCAGACCCTGGTGGAGGCAGAGGAAGGTGTGTCCTGCACTGAAGTGGCTCATGGTCTGGTTGGTTGGCCCTTGGGCCTCAGTCCCACACCTCCACCATTTTGCCTCCAGCCTAAGACTCTCCCAGCATGTAGCTGAGGCCAAACTGGGATTTTTATCCCCCTTGTCCCCATGCAGGAGAGGATTATTGTGAAAAGAAAAAATAAGAATCACAAAATCCTTACAAAGGTTTCAAAAAATGCCCTACCTCCACTTGCACATCGCTTGCTGAGTTCTGGAAGTTCACATTTGCCTGGGTCTTACCTGCAGTGGAACCTCAACCTAGCATTTAGTTGAATTCAGCAAATATTTACTGTGTCTCCTATAGGCCAGGCTTCGTGTTGGATGCTGGAGACTGTGGTCTCCGCCTTTAGTAAGCTCTAAGTCAGGCCAGGGGAGCAAAACCACATTCACTGTAACATAAAGAGATTTATACTACAGTCAGGTATGAACAAGTACTATGGGAGCGAGCCCAAAGAGGAGGCCTTTCATTCTGCCAACCTGACCGCAGCGAGGAAGCCAGGGAAAACTCCACAAAGGAAATGACATCTGAGCTGGGCCCTGAAGGTTCTGCTCTGCTAGGGGAAGGAAGAAGAGGGCAGAAGCAGCAGCTTGGAAAAGCAGAGAGGCCTGAACCAGTGGCGTCTGACCAGGGGGAGTGAGAAGTCCAGAGAGTACAGGGAAGGGGCCCACAGGTCAGGTCGCAAGGGACCTTGACAGAACGCTGAGGATACTGGACACATCCTGCAGGCAAGGGTTTCATCCTGTCGGCCTCCCACGTGGCCCTGGAGGACGTTCCTGTCCTCGGTCTCCCCTGCCGACACTGGGATAATCATGCTTCCCACACCCTGTTCCCACAAAAGCCGCGGACTCTCTGTCGCTGGGCCTGGGTTGGCTGGCAGAACCACTCCGTGAATATCTGACAGGATGTCCATGTGCTAATTAGGCATTTACCTCATGCTGCAGACATGACAATCAGTTAGCCCAGCCCAGAGCACCCACTGTGGCCCATTCTTACCCAGAGCAACCCCTCAAGACTCATTCATTCATTCATTCATTCATTTGGACAGAGAGCACAGGCTTTGGTAGCTCTGTGGTCTTTAGCCTTAGTTTCCTCATCTGCAAAATGGAAATATTAGCATCAAATTTGTTGGGTTTTTATGAGATTAATGTATGGAAAGGCCTGGCCCATAGTAGCCTAAATAAATGAAAGCTATTAGTTCTGAGGTGTAACGCCTCGGCCTACAAGCTGGAGATTTGAAAGTGAGTAAGAGACCTGAATAAGAAAATAATAAATAATAATCAGAAAATGAGTAAGAGTCCTGGCCATAGGAGCTTACAACCCACAAAACAGCATGATGAATGCTGCGTACAAAGTGCCATGGAAACTCAGAGAAAGGCTGAATAGGCGAGCGGACTCTACCCTGGGAGAAGTAGAACGAGTCTGCATTCTGAGTTCCGAAGCAGAACTGGGAAGACAGGCCCTTCCAGCCCTTGCCCCATAACCTGGGGGTCCCCCAGCACCTCGGGTGGTTGCTTGAGTTTGCCTTTGTCAACACTTTCTCTTTAGTCCACATCAAAAGACTCCCCAAAAGACTCAGAAGTTAACTCCTCTCCAGCATGAGGCCATGTTGGCTGGGCTAGTCTGAGTGTCAGGACAAGTAATGGGCCCCAATAACCCTCATTCCAGCCTCCTTTCCTGCACCAAGCAAAACCAGGACAAGGACCACCATCCTACCACTTTGCATGCTGAGAAAGCGTAGCAGAACAAGAAAGTGGGATTTCTCTTGGAGACTGAAGGTAATCACATTGAGTGCAAACAGCAACGGCATACGTGGAGATGGGAGCAACATGGCCCCATCCCCTCTCTCATAATAGGCGTAAAGGAGCTGTGGGAACTTCCGACCGTAGTGAGCTCAGTGGTAATCAATGGTGGGATGTGGTCACCGTGAAAGCTAATTCGGTCTTAAACACACTGATTGCAATGTAACCCTGATGGCATTGATTATCAAATAACATTGATTACAGTATAACCCGATCTATATGGAGGGAAGTGACAGTCCTACTGTACTCTGATCAGAATATCCTGAGCCTCAGGACTCACACCAGCTGCTGTACTTTAAAACAGATGGCAACAAACTGGAGTGAGTTCAGAGAAGAAAATATGGGACTCAAAATCATCCATTATAAGGATGGTTGAAGGAACTGGAAAAGAGTCAGACAGGCTCAGCAGCTTTCTTCTAATGTCAACATAACTGTGACATTACTTCCTAATCACACAGGAGGTGCCACATTAAGGGGGAAAGAGTCTTACTGTCAGCCACTCCAGCACGATGAATCCCAGAGATTGTTCCCTGGGTCCCTGCCTCACACTCATGTGGTACAGCCCAACCCACACAGTGCCTGCAGGACGACAGCGCTCAGGAATAGTTCCTCTAACCCATTCGGTTTCCCCTGATCTTTATTTATGACTCTGGGACCCACCTTGAGACCACCCTTCAAGGTTAACTTGAACAGGCCTCCAGACCCCTTCAGCTGACCCCCTTGATCCTCTCCTACAGTCCTTCTTCCTTTTCCTCCCACCTCTTCCTCTCCTGTCAGCCTCTAGCTGGGTTGTCATGCTTGGTTCTGCTGCTGGATTGGGTGTGGAGGGGAGGGAAGAGGCCCTATGTGAAGTATCTATAAACTCTCTATGTGTGAAGATTAATTTCCTGCTACCTGACTACACACAGACCGTCTTGCTTCCTTTCTTATACAAGTTTCAATACATAGCTCTCCCCCTATTACCTTAACCTTATGGCTCCTGGGAGGGAAGCAGGTAGGGCGTGGGAAGAAAAATGTGTCCCAACACATCTGACGTGCTGTCAGGTAGAGAAGGGGTTATCAGTCTGTTTTTGTAAGCCCCAAGATGAATAACTCAAATGGTGAAGCCACAGGAAACACAACTGAAAGGAGCTGGAGTTGCCCAAGAATGGAATACATTCTGTTCCAGGAGGTGGTGACAGGACAGAAAGTGTTTAAACATGGGTGTGAGTGGCTCTTCCCAGAGATACGATTTGCCTTTGAACTCCAGCACTGGAGTGGGTGTGAGGATTAGATTTCTTTATGACACGTTCTAACTCTGATTCTAGGATTAAGATAATTAGCACTGCATCTCCATGGGACCAGAAGTTGGGACAGCAGTTGAGCTAATAAGTTGATGGAAAATACTTTTAAATTAATTGGTGTGGGGAAAGTGTAGTGTAGAGAAGTCCTTTAAGGTATCTTCCAACTCTGAGATTCCTATTTTGTGATTACAGGTTTTGAAAGAGTGTCAGCCACTGGCACATCTATACAGCTGACAAGATGCCAGTCAACCTTCTGTCTCAAGATGACAGCTGGTATGTGGGTGGGTGTGTGTGTGCACGTGCACACTGGGTGGAGATGGGGGCAGGAAAGGACAGGCATCTAAAGGGCCAGAGCTTCGGCTCACACAGCTCACACACACAGCGGAGATCCAGAGCTGGACTTGAGGCTGGCAGCAGACACAAGGCCTGAGAAGGCCCATGCCTACCTCCTCCCAAGCTGCAGCCGCAGCATCTGTTGTTAGGGACACAGCGGCCTCTGCCTCCTCTAAGTCACAGCACTCTAAGCCATCAGAGCTCAGAACCAACGCCAATATGCCAAAGGACAGGCACTCAGGAGCGGGGGACAGAGGAGAGGGCTGGGCAGGGAAGCTAGTGCCAACGTGGCCCGGAAAGCCAATGCGCTGAAGTGCCCAACTGCAGCCTCTCTGTGGGCTCTGTGACTGTGGTTGAGTATCCAGTCACCCCTCTCCCACGACTGCCACCCACTCCCCTACCTGTCCTCAAAGCTCCTGCTCTCTGCTCTGTCCTCCAATGCAGGGTTGACAAGAAGAGGACACAGGACACTTCCTGTCTTGGGTACTACCCTGGCTCAGGGCTCACCCGGACCTCGATGGTTCGCGGGCAGTCCTCCCACAGAGTTCTCATTACCTGCTCCCTACTGTAACTGCAGCCTCTCAGCATCAACCAGAGGTTAAACGGCCCTTTGGCAGCTCTTTCCTCCATCCTAAGGACACCACGTGCCATACCCTGCCTTGTCCACCTTACACTGGCCGGTCAAAAATGTTCATTAGTCACCAGTCAAAAAGGTGCTTCTAAAAGGGCAGCAGCATCCCCTCTCCCAATCTACCACCCTTGAAACTCAAATGCTGCGTCTGTGTGGCCAATGCAGAGACCACCTTCCTCCTTCTCTCTGAGGAACTGGAGGAGCTTCCACAGGTCCTGAGGGGTGTGGCTTCATAAGTAGGGAGGGAACAAAATCCCCGACTCTAATCCCCCTGCGCTACTAGACAACTCTTTCCTCGGCCCCTTAGGAAACACAGACACCACAGCAACTGCGCCAAGCCCTGGAGCAGGGCAGCCGCCTATCTGGAGCTCCGCCCACCTTTCAGTGAGTCCACCACTACCCATCCTCCTTGTAAGCCACCCCTCGGCCAGCCAGCACTACTCTCAAAGCCAAAAAATACCCAAAGAACAAAAACAAAAGAGAGCTGAAATACTCATTGAGAAGAACTGCTTTTGAAATGCCATATGGCCTTACCTACAGAGAAAGCCCCCCACCAGTTCTGACTGATCCAACCACAAATAAACTAAACCTGGGTCCTGTCTGGACATACCATCAGCAGCAGTGGCCCACTTCTCCCCTTAGTCAGGTAATGGGTGAGGGAAGGCTTCCTGGAGGTAGATGGGGAAGAATCACTGGACTAGGCCAATCACGACTCCTCCTCCTGCTCTAGACACCCCCTCTCCTGGGGACAGAAGACCCCACCCACTTCAATACTCTTCTTCAAATGGCACAGCCCTCAATCCCACCCAGCAAGAGATGCTGGCTCACCAAACCCAGCCAAGGAAAAGCCATCCTGCTGTTCAGGTAAAGTCAACAGTGCAGTAAGAGTGGAGTCAACAGGGGCACATGCCACTGATGCAGCAGGCACCTCTCGAAATATCTTAATAATACCATTTTAAGAGAACATACTAATATTTTATTAAGCACCTACTACATGCCAGGCATTATGCTAGATACTTTATTTCAAATCCTCTCAAATAAGGAAATTATGGCTCAGAGAATTTAAGTAACTTGCTAGATGGTAGCACCTGCTTAGTTTGTTGACCTCTCTAGGAGGCTGGTTCCCACCAACTTCCACTATTAATGAGGGGAAGATAAGAAGGACCCCTCTGAGCAAAGAGGTGGAAGTGAACTTCCCGTGATGGGCAAGCAGCAGCAGGGGATTGCCTTGCAGGAGTCAGAAGCCCAGGAGACAGTAAATACCGCCTGGAGCCCCTTCCCAAGTCTCCTCTCCAGATACAACATCTAGGCTACTTCAGCCAGCCCAGCAAGTCTCCATGGATTCACTTCAGTACAACCTATGAAGAATGTTACAAGTCCTGGACTTACCAAGGAGAGAAACCCTCCCATTCAGGTGAGACTTAGCCTGGAGGGGTGCAGGGTAATAGGGGATAGAGGAGTGCCACTCTGCATAAAGCAGAAACTGACCCCTCTGTTCCCAACCTACCCAATTCCCCCTACCCAAGGGCACTCCTGTCCCCCAGGTGGATCCCAGGCTAGGGAACCACCAACCCAGGAGAATACAATTAAGCAGCAAGTGCCCCAGCCCTCTCCCTTCAAGAGCCTTGCAAGCAATATTTGGCTCCATGGTTAGCCAGGACCCCTCTGGGAGGGCACCACACCCACTACCCCATCCCAGCCTATGCTCCTCCTTCCTGTTTGGGCTGGACAAGCAGTCCAGGCTTTCAAAGCTCAGGTGATCCAAAAGGGGCTGGGAGGATTCTGCACTAATGACTCTCTATTTCTGGTCTTGGGGAGACAACTCTGAAGGTCAGAGGTGTAGAGGAGGCAATGCGGATATATTTGGGACCTGCTATTCCCGTTATAAAAGGCTCAGTCGAGTTGAGCCGGCTGCGCAGGAGGTCCAGCCTGCTGGGGTCCAGATACCCACCTTTAATCTCTTGCCTCTCCCACACAGAGGATGCACACTTTCTCACTCCCCTTAGGTGACTACTACATGACCACCACTCACCAGATTTCCTTCCAGAACCCTCCTCTTGGTCAGTCGATGTTCCCAGTTCACATTCAGGGCAGAAAAATTGCACTAATAATGCATCCAGACTACATGGAATATATCAACCAGTATCAGAGTGACTACCAAGCCCCAGGATGGAATCAAGTCCTCAAACTTGACCCAGACAAGAGCAGCCAGGGGATCAAGAGAGTAACTATGGGCAACCTACTGTAAGTTTGCTGTGGGGGGAGGGGCCAGAGGAGGGCTCTATTTCCCAAGACAAAGGTAATAACTTCAGAACTGTCCTCTGTCCAACTGAGAGACAATGCTGGAGAAGGCAATAGAGCAAAGGACTGTTTGACAATCTTGGATCTCCATCTAGTTCAGACTAACTTAGTCCTCTCACCTCACGTAAGTTTTGAGCAAGGACAAACTGCATGCTGTTCATAACGGGGGGTCAGCTCTTGCCCTACGCAACCTGGGAGACGTGAACTCTAACTGCAAGCCAGGAGGTAGAGTAGCCAGGCTTACCCAGTACCCATGAAACTATAGAGAATCAGACATCCCACTTGCCCAACCTTGTCTTAGCTTCTCCCCTATTTAAGCCTGCTTCCCTTGGGGCTCAGAATGGCCCTCTACATACCTCTGACTCATCCGTGAACGTTAGACGGCCCAGCTCCAACCCAAAGTCGGTAATATGTGCACAATGTTACACAAGTGTTACAGAAACAGCCATCCTATTCCAAGGTGGTAGAAGAAAAGATAATCTTCACCTCGAAGTGACCAGGAACACTAACCTAGCAATAGAACAGTTCCCCTCCCTGTCCCTCGGCAAACACACGTCCAAGCTCCCGTTTCCCAAGACCACATTTTCTAAGCTGTAGCCTCAAGCTGCCTAACAGGGTGATTTAGAAAGCTCTCTCAGTGGCAGGTGTCACATCCTCTCTGCCAGGTCTTAGTGTGATAACCGGGGAGTGTGAAAAGAAACAGAGATAAAATAAATTAAATTTTTGTTTTCAGAGAAGAAATAAATTTTCATTTGAAATTACCTGAAAATACACTGTACGGTTTAGGCAGGCACACCAATGACAGGCAAAGAAAGCATGCAGAGGCCTGGTGCCCTTCTATTTGGCATCCCTGGACTGGTTCATAGATGTGGATTCTGACCTACAGAAATACTTTTACCCCACGCAGCAACTATATCCAGACCGTGTGGAAGGTCACCACTCCTGGCTGGCAGACCACTACGCATCAACATCAGAAGCCAAGCTGGCCGAAGCAGGAGATGCCATCCTGGGCGGGAAGAGTGCTGCCAAGTCTGATAGAGACACAGTGACCAGGGTGAAGTGCCTGAGCTCTCTGTCAAAGGGGGTCACATAAAGATCCTAGCTACCCCTCATCCCAAGAGGGGGCGCAGAGAACAAGAAAGAGTTTACCCGGCCAGGATACCCCAATGCCACTTTTCTTGGGAAAACCAGAAATTTGGCCCTCCCAAATCTGCAGCCACTTACAGGCTCTGATCTCTCCCTGACCACAGAGGTGAGGTATGTATGCAGTTAACACATGCTTGACACGTGGTAAGTACTTAACAAAAGATAGCCATTAAAATCATCATTATTTTATTATTATTATTATTATTTCCCCAGACATGCATTCCTCTCTTCCCAGATGTCTTATCTACTACCTCCCCAATCCCTGGAAGAAAGGGTCAAGGCTAAGTACACCTCTAGTACATTCAGGGTCTTCACAGCCAAGCTCCAAGCTGAAACTGCCAGCAAGCAATTCTTCCAGGACTGTGGAACTCAGCCCCGAGTAGGCCGTGGAGACCCTCATCACATAGGCTATGAGAAGGCCCTGGTAAGAACTCCTTCCTGTGGGTAGGGGACCCCCTGGACTCTCCCTTCGCCTCTTACCTGGCTATTAGGGTGAGGATGGATGGGGGGAGAACTGCAGAGAGAGGAGTCTGATGTTTAAATCCTGGCTCTTTTCTCTTGCACAGAGCGATTCTGAGCAAGTTACCCTCTCTTGCCAAAAGAAAAAGAAAACAGGCCCTGCTTACTAAGCACTAGACATTGTTTTACCTGTGACTCCTTGTAATTCCTTAGCTGACAGAGGGTGCTGAACGTAACATGCAGGAAGAGGAAGACTGATTCCTTTTTCAGCTGACTGCTCTCTGCCCCCTCCCAAGGGTAAGGGTTCACAGGCACCAACTGAGAATCAAACTACCACCAGGACCTCCTACATGCCCTTGTTTTCTGAAAGGGTGAACCTGTGTAAGCCCAAGGTCAACAGCATCAAATGTGAGGCAAACACACTTTCTCTACTGAGCAGAGGAAAATATTCAGGTACAAAGGAGAGACTGAGTCATTACCAGATACAGTAATGTTGTCTGCATATGGCAAAAAAGGCCAGCATCCTGGGGGAGACATGACTCGGCTCCAGCCTGGCCCTATAATCTCTCTACCTACTTTTACAGGCCAGTCCAGCTGCCTGAAAGCCGGTTCCAGAAGTATTTATGCCAAAAACAGGACTCAAAACTAAAAAAAAAAAAAAAAACGAAACCGGAAGAAAGAAACTGCCCAAATAACCTATGCAAAAATGCACAGTTCAGGACACACATTTCTTAACAAACTCAAACTTAAAACTCAGGCCTCAAGATAGCTACCTCATAGCCTAGACTCTGCCTTCTCACTGGGATTCCCAGGCACACCCTAACCCTAGTCCAGCTCTTTGACTAGGGTGAGTAACCTCTTTAGAAAGGAATGACGCTCTCTGTGTCCTAGGTCAGTGTGTTCCAAGAAACCTGAGGAAAAAAGAGATCAGAGTATTGCCCTCTTGCTAATGAACCAATGGCAAAGCATTAAGGTTTCTCAAATCAGTAAAATTAATTAATTACATTCTATTTGAGCTACAGTGTCTGCTCACTGCTGTTTTTTGCCCTTTATATTTTTTGAGATATAATTCACATACCATAAAGTGTTCTCTTTTAAAGTGTACAATTCAGTAGTTTTTAGTATTGCTCACTGCTCCTTAAGTCTAAACTTCAGGCTGAAGAAGGCATAGGAAAGGAAGGAGAACAAGAGGGTCTGAATATGATTTAAAAATTAAAAAAAAAAAAAAAAGTCTTCCATGTAGAGAAAGGTTTCCAAAGCCCAAGTAAGGGAGATTCTGGTCAAAACCTAAATACTAGGTTTCTCTCTTGAAAATCTTTACCATATTGAAAATAGGATTATGTTTCTGGATCTAAGGTAGGGATAAGAAGTGGAAGAATATGCAACTGAATTTAGCCACCTATATATTTGAAAGATTCTAGGTCTTATTATTTTGAAAAATGTGCATGGACCCAGAGCCCTGCTTCCCCAGTCCAGAAAAGATGTATCACACTGCCCTCTAGTAGCCAGCCTAGGAAATGACAGTCAGCTTCCAGCTGAACAGGCTTGGAGGTTTCTGCCCTAAAGGTGTGCTGTGCTCATACATGTAAAGGCAGAGAAATCAGACAGAGGAGGAATTTATAAATTTTCACCATTGCCCACTAAACACAAAGCTTGCCCGGAATAGAATCTATCTGCTTCCCCTCCACCTCAAGTCTCTGCTTGAATACAGGTGATACATTCTTCTGTTAAGAAAAAAAAAATTGGTGGTTTAAGATTTTCAAAGTATCTGAGCCTCTTAGTCCATTCAGGCTGCTATAACAAAAATACTATAGACAGGATGGCTTAAATAACAAATATTTATTTATTATAGTTCTAGAAGCTAGGAAGTCCAAGATCAAGGTACCAACAGACTTGGTGTCTGGTGAGGGCCAGCTTCCTGGTTCACAGAGAGCCAGCTTCTGGCTGTGCTCTCACATGACCAAAAAAGCAAGAGATCTCTCTGGGTCTCTTTTGTAAGGGCACTAATCCCATTCATGAGGGCTCCACCTTCATGACCTAATCCTCTCCCAAAGGCCCCACCTCCTAATACCATCAACTTGGGAGCTAGTATTTCAACCAATAAATTTTGAGGGGATATAACATTCAGTCCATAACAGCCTCTTAAGGCGAGTTCTTCCTAAGAAACAGTGTAGGGCCCCACAAAAATGAAGTTAAAACCTGAACCCATGTGGAAATAAAAGCCAGCTGTGTACAAGAGATGTGACAATAGGCTAAAAGTTTCACGTACTCACCGCCACTCACAGGAAAGGGACTGGCTTTAACATAACTTACGAAAGTATAAACTCAAAAGTAGTAACTTAGAGTAGGATCCAGTGTCCAGAGCCTATATTCCCTGGGGATTTTTTTAAAAATAAGCTTTTTGGAAAAATTTTAGACTTACAGAAAGTTGTAAAGACAATACAGAGTCTCATTACTCTTCACCCAAATTTCTTGACTGTTAACTTACCTAACTACGTTCATTTTTCAAAACTGAGAGATTAACAATGGCATAATTCTATGAACTAAATTCCAGACTTTATTTGGATTTTACCAGTTTCACCACAACGTTCTAACCTTGGGCCTTTTAAAAATATGTTTGGGACTTCCCTGATGACTCACTGGTTAAGACTCCACGCTCCCAATGCAGGGGGCCCAGGTGCGATCCCTAGTCAGGGAACTCGATCACACATGCCGCAACTAAGAGTTCGCATGCCACAACTAAGGAGCTGGCAAGCTGCAACTAAGACCCGGCGCAACCAAATAAATAAATAAAATATTTTTTTTTTAAATGTTTACAGCAAGGCACCAAAGGACCGTATAGGCACTATAGAGCCCAGGAGAACACTGGGTTCTAGTCCCAACTCTGCCACATGTTAACTATAGAACCTTCAAGTTTATTTTGAGCTGTTTCCTCTCTAAAACTACCTTCCTCTCACAAATGCTGATTCTAGACACAATTTAAGTTTACCCTTCATCTCTCTGCCCAAGCTCTCTTCTGACAGCCACTGACCAATTAGGAAAGAGATATTCCTAACTTGGTAGTGACTTCAGCTGAGACTCTCCAGGTAGAGAATGGAGTCCCTCTGGGATTTTCAGATCTCAAAATTATTTTAAAATCCACAAAAGTCTCAAATGGCGGGGGGGGCAGACAGCCTTTCTTCAGGATTGCAGCAGAGAGGATTGCTGTCCCTACAACATCCACTTTTCCCCTCTTCCTGGGTATGCATCACATTTCTCAAGCTCCTTTGCGTTAAGGGGCAGCCATGCAACTAAGTTCTAGCTAACAGGATGTGAATGGCTGTGTGCCACTTCTAGAGCTGGCCCACAATATCTATCAAGCAACCCTCCAAGCTCTGCTTGGCTCACCAGAATGGCAATGCCCAAAGCAACCCTGGAAGCCATGTTAATGTTGGCATCAGCCTGGTCTCTAAATGACTGCATGGAGTAGAGAATCCTCCTCCCTCTCACCCAATGTGAAACTACCCTGGACATGAGTGAGGGAGGAAAAAAACTTCTATTGTGGTAAGCCAGTCCATTTGGAGACTGTCATAGAAGTTTAGCCTACCCCAACTAATACAGGTACTAAATGTCAATTCCATTTGAGTAAGACCTTGCTTCTGGATGTGTGCTTAGAGCCCCAGGCGCGAAGAATTGAGTGGATCACATGCCTGAGGTCAGGACACACTATCTCACTCATCCATGCAAGGCCCCTCTTGTTTCCCTTTCCCTCCTTCATTCCGCATTCTAGTCCCATTCTGTTCCCTCCCTCAGACACTATTCTAGTAAGTTAAGGTGTAAATTCTCCTTAAAAAATGCTTTGTGTTTGTGTTCAATTTACTTAGCTAATTTTTGCTATAAATGTCATTATGCCTTATTTTCCTCACCTGGAGTCTATCATGTCCTAACAGCTTGCATCTGACTTTTTTATAATATTCCATCATATGCATATACCACATTTTACTTATCAATTCCTTTAGAAACAGGCTTCTAAGCTGTTTTCAGATTCTCGCTACCCAAGATACATACAGATAAACATCCATATACGTAACTCCTTGTGGATCTGTGCAAGTTTCTCTGAAGGATAAAGCCAGGAGTGGAACTGCTTTGAGGTAGGGTATGTACAAACTTAATATATCAGTTATCTATTGCTGCATAACAAATTACTTAAAAACTTAGCAGCTTAGGGCTTCCCTGGTGGCGCAGTGGTTGAGAGTCCGCCTGCCGATGCAGGGGACACGGGTTCGTGTCCCGGTCTGGGAAGATCCCACGTGCCGCAGAGCGGCTGGGCCCATGAGCCATGGCCGCTGAGCCTGCGCGTCCAGAGCCTGCGCTCCGCAATGGGAGAGGCCACAGCAGTGAGAGGCCCGTGTACCTCAAAAAAAAAAAAAACCTTAGCAGCTTAAAACAATAACACCCACAGAATGAAAGGAAATACTTGCAAATCATATATCTGATAAGAGACTTGTGATCAGAATATATAAAGAATTCTACATAACAGTGTGTATGTGTGTATATGTGTGTATGTGTATGACAAATAACCCAACTGAAAAATCAAAGGATTTGAATAAACATTTCTCCAAAGAAGATAAATAAAGATATTCAACAACATTAGGCATTAGAGAAATGCAAATCAAAACCACAATGACATACCACTTCACACCACTAGGACAGCCATAATCAAGAAGACAGATAATAACAAGTATTAGCGGGAGTTCCCTGGTGGTCCAGTGGTTAGGACTCAGCGCTTTCACTGCCGTGGCCCGGGTTCACTCCCTGGTCGAGGAACCAAGATCCCACAAGCCACGTGGCACGGCCAAAAACAACAAAAACAAGTATCGGCAAGGATGTGGAGAAACTGGAACTCTCATACACTGCTTTGGAAGTTTGGTAGTTCCTCAAAAAGCAAAACATGGAGTTAACCATATGAGTCAGCAATTCTACTCCAAGAAAAATGAAAACGTAAGTCCATACAAAAACTTGTACATGAATGTTCATAGCAGCATTAGTCACAATAGCCAAAAAGTGGAAACAACTCAAATATCAACAGATGCATGGATAGATAAAATGTGGTATATCCATACAAGGGAATATTATTCAGCCATTAAAGAGAATGTGGTACTGATACATACTACAACACAGATCAACGCTGAAAACACTACACTAAGTGAAAAGAGCTAGATACAAAAAGCCATGTATTATATGATAGTCCCATTCACATATTATATGAAATGTCTAGAACAGACAAATCTATAGCAACAGAAGGATTAGCGGTTGCCTAGGGCTAGGGGAGCTGGGGACAAGTGAAGAGTGGCTGCTGATGGATACAAAGCTCCCCGTATCCAAAATGTTTTTAAATGAATTGTGGTGAAGGTTATACAACTCTGTGATACGCTAAAAACTACTGAACTGTACACGTTAAATGGGTAAACAGTATAGTATGTGAATTATATCTCAAGCTGTTAAAAAATAATAAACACCTCCTCTTATCTCAATTTCTTTGTGTCAAGAATTTGGAGCTGGGTGATTCTGGCTCAGGATCTCTCATGAGGTTGCAGCCATGTTGTTGATCAGGGCTGCACACATCTAAAGGCTTGAATGGAGCTAAAAGGATCCACTTCCAAGGTAGCTCACTCACAGGGCTGATAAATTGGTGTGTCTACCGGTGAGAGGCCTCAGTCCCTCTCCGCATGGGCCTCTCCAGAGGACCACTTGAGTGTCCTCATGACATAGTAGCGGGCTTCTTTCACAGCAAGTGATTCAAGAGAATACAAGGAAGATGCTTCAATGTCTTTTATGACTCAGCCTCAGAAGTCACACATTTCCAGTACATCCTACCCGTTACACAGGTCAGCTCTATTCACTGTAGGAGGGGACTACACGAGGGCTTAAATACCAGGAGTCAGGGATCATTGGGGCCATATTGGAAGCTGGCTATCAACACTTGATGATTAGGAAGACAATGATAACAACAGCTAATAATTTTGTGACATGTACTATGTGCCTGGCACTGTTCTAGGCTCACAATAAACCTATGAGGTGGGTAATATTATCTCCATTTCAAAAATGAAGAAACTAAAACACAGAGAAGTTAAGTGGCTTATCAAGGTCACACAGTAAAAGACATACCTGAGATTCAAACTCAGACAATATTCTCTCAAAAATTCTGCAATACTGCATCCCAGATATTACTTATTTTCAATTAAGTTTTGCCCATTCGTCCTCCAGAATGGATGCAATAGTTGAAACTTCCCATGAGTTTTCATTCCCTATGAGAATTCAGTCTCTTCCTTATTTTTGCTAATAGATACAAAGTAGAAACTCATTAATGTTTTGATCTCTATTTCTCTAATTACTAGTAGTAATAAACTTATTAGCCATTCTGGTTTTCCTTTAGATTTTACATATTCATATTCTTTGCCTGTTTTTATTTTGTGTTTTGTATTTCTTTCCAATTTGCAGTAGTTCCTTCTATATTCAATCTCTTATAAATGTAATCCTTTGTCAGTTTTAGACATTGGAAATATTTTCTCCTAGTCTATACCCATTTTTAACTTTGACTATGGGGTGCTTTGTTGACTAGAAATCTTTAATTATGATGTAGGCAAAGCTATCAAACCTTACGGATTGTGATTTGGAGATCTAATTTAACAAATTTATCCTCACCCCAAGGTCACAAAGACAGTCCCCATTTTTTCTTATTGGCTGTAGCATTTTACCTTTCATTTAGGTAAAATCACTTTGGGATTTGTCTTTGCTTTATGTGGTTTAAGGCAGGGATCCAACTTTATTTCTGTCCATATAATAAGCCAATTTTCCGAGCACCATTATCTATCTCTTCCCCACTAATTTGTGACACTACCTTTACCAGACACCATGTCTCCAAACTGCCATGTCTATTCCTAAGTCTAGTTTAGCAATAATTCTTATTTTCTAAGAGGAAGGAGCTATCACTGTGAAAGTTTTTACTCATCCTGCTTCCTAGATGAATGAAAAATCCAACTATCGCCCTCCAAGATCCCTGGGGGTTCAATATTAGCTTGTATTCTTCCCCAAAACAGAATATCCATTTAAGAAAATTATTTAAAAAAAATAAATGTGTGTTTATTAAAAAGGGAAAACCCTAACCAAGAACAAACCCTGGGACACAGAGAAGTCAACGCTTCCTCTGAAAGCCAGCAACAGGCAGTGTCGGCACACCTGAGAAGTACAGGTTCTTCAGTCCAAACATTACGTCTCAAATATTCTTCTGTAGTCAAAACTGGCATCCGACAAGTCGCTGGTCTGTGTGGGCCCTGATTATGAGCACAGATGACTGCTGCAGCTGGACGTCTGTCCACCCTGTGTCCACCACCACAACACACAGCCACCCCCAATGCCTCAGAAAAGTTACATATCCTCAACACTCCACTTGTAGGCAAGTTCCTCCACCGCCTTCTTGCTGGCAAGCCTGGCAAAGCGCTTCTGTTCAAATCCATTGGATCTGTAATCAAGAAATACTAATCAGCCAGAATCCTGAACTGAACATTTATTTTTGAAAAAAGAGTTCACAATCTAATGAGCAAAAAGGAAAGTAAAGGCAATCATGTGAAAATATTTAAGACATAAGCAACAGAATCAGAAAGACAGAATACATAATCCACCCTCTTATTAGTCCTTGTTCAGTTCTTTCTCAAACTCTTTTCACAACTGTTTCAAACATTTACCACTCTCTAAAGGCCCAACTCACTCTCAACTGATGTCTACGTATTATACTTTATCCATTCATTACACAAACAATTAGTGAATTCTTATTATATACTAGGCACTGTGTCATGAAAATGAGTATAACATAGCACCTATCCTGATAAACTCACAGACTAGTAGAGGAGATTGACATTTAAACAAATAATTAAAACAAAAAGCATAGATTATGGTAGAAATATGCATTGGGTATCCTGGAAGCAGAGTGGGGATCTTACTCAGCTTGGGAGGGGGATAGACAAGAATGGTCAGCAAAGGCTTCGTGAAGGGGGCCCCTATGCTAAGTCTGAAAAGAAAGAGTTAACCAGAGGGCCAGAAGGGTCAGGAGGGCATTTCAGCACAGAGCATAGCACAAGCAACAACAGCAAAGGCACAAAAGTAAGAAATAGTATGGCACATGCAGGTAACCAAAGGCAAACTGGTATGGCTGGAGCCTCAAATATGAAAAGAGAGTAGCACGAGGCAAAGTTAGAAAGGTAGGTAGAGGGCAAATCATAATGAGCTCTGTAAGCCATAGTATAAAGCTCAGATTTCACCTAGTAAGGATAAATTTATTTTTTTTAATTTTTATTGGAGTACAGTTGATTTACAATGTTGTGTTAGTTTCAGGTGTACAGAAAAGTGAATCAGTTATACATATATATATATATTCACTTGTTTTTTTTACATTCTTTTCCCATGTAGGCCATTACAGAGTATTGAGTAGAGTTCCTTGTGAAGGATAAATTTAAAGTGGGAGCATAAACTGCATTTCAAAGAGATCACTCTGGAGGAGACTGAAGGCAGGAAAGTTACTGCAATGGTCCAGGCAACAGATGATGAAAGTGATGATAAAGAAGAGGGACAGAAAGAGAGAAAACATAGTAGAACTTAGTGATTGATTAGTTATATAAGAGCAAAAGAGGAAGAGGTAAGTTTGACTCATGGGTTAATAATTTTAATGACTAGATGAATGAGGCTGCCATTAACCAGGACAGAACACAAGAGTAGGAGCACGCTTAGAGTAAGGAAAGCTGATGAGTTCAGTTTTGAATATGTTTGCATTTAAGATGCCTCAAGTACATATCAACAGAGAAACCCAATGCACAGCCAGATACTCCAGACTGAGGTGCAAATACAGATTTGGGAATCATGTACATACAGCTGGTAAGTGAAGGTGTACTAGACTAGATTCAGCCAAGAGAGCACATGGAGTGAGAACAGCTAAGGGTTACAGATGGAGCCCTGAGAAACATTAAAGCAGGGGGCACAGAGGAACAGAAGTTCATAAAGATGGCCGAGATGAAATGATAAGAGAAAATAACCAGAAGTAGGGTGTCATGGAAGTCACTACAGGGGTGAATTTCAAGGAGTGGCCCCCAACTCCCTTCTAATACCATGTACTTCGTCTTCTTATATAAACTTCTTGAAAGAGCCTGTACTCACTGTCTACTTCCTTATTTTTCATTCACTCCTTGACACATTAGACCCTGGCTTTGGTTTCACTATGCTATGGAGTTAATACTCTCTCAAGTCATTAATGACCTTCCTTATTGCCAAACCCAGTGCTTTCTCCCTCTCACCTAATCAGTCACTAGGTCCTGCCATCTTGTCACTTAACCAATTTCCCACTTCCTCCTCTCTCCATTCGTTACTACCACTGTCATGGTTCAGACCTCCATCATCTTTAGCCTAATCTACTGCAACAACCTTGTATCTTGTCTCTCTACTTCCAAATGTGTGCCTTGCAAATGCTTCGTACAACTGCTACAATGCATCACCTATATAGAATGGAGAGCTACAGTTAATCCACCAGTGGCTCCCCTCTGCCTCTAAGGTGAACACCAAGCTCCTCAGAAATGTTTCCAAGTCCTTCAGTGACCAGGCCCCTGCTTACCTTTCCAGCCCATCTCACACAACTCCATTTCACACTTACTGCTATCCAACATCAAACTGCTTATAACAGGCCCCCACCCCACCAAACACTAGGATGTTCCATATCCTTATGACCTTGCAATACAGGATGCTCTTCCTTAAATATCCTTCCTTTCCTTCTTATCTTGGTTAATGACATCCCTTAAGACTTAGCTCATGTATCACCTCCTCTAGGAAGCATGCATTCCCTGACCACAGTCTCCCAAGGCTGAATCTAGCTACTCCTCCTTTGTCCTCCCAAGGCACCTTGAAAATCCTCTATAGTAATATTTAGCAAGTAGCACTGAAATTATTTACTTGTCTGTCTTCTCCTCTAGATGGTAAGTGAGTTGCTGTGCTCAAGGACCGTCTCTCACTAATTGTGAGACCCTAGCACCTAGTACATAGCTGCTTAAAATTATAATACATATATGCTAAGTGCTACTGAACTGATTGGGATGACAGGCTTCCCTCTTTCCTAAGGCCTTCCCTAAGGGATCAGTTGGGTGAGTAGTGAAAGGGTGAGGAAGAAGGGAAGCTTATTATGAATGGCAACATCTCCAACCTTAGAAGCATGCATGGTGTTCTAGAGCACAAGGAAACTACTGCTTCTTGTCTTGGGGAATAAGTACTTAAGAGAATCAACACTAATATGATCAAACAGACAAAAAGTCCTATGAATAACAAACCAAACCCTAAACAGAATCAAAAAAACAAACTGCAAGAGAACACACAGTGGAAAGAGCTTCAGACCAAAGAATCAGATGCCCAAGGTCTAATTCCAGCTTTATCAGGTGAGCTGAAAGACTACAAGCTGTTAAATTTATCGGGGCCTCCGTTTCTCTTTTAAATAATGTAAGTTAGTTTAACTGACCTTATGGGTTTTTCTAACTGTAACATACTACAGATCTGTTTTAGAAATATTCACTTGCCAAAAACAGACAAAAGCAGAAAAGGCAATGAAAGAATAAATAATCAGAAATAAATAAATAATGAGAAAGGGAACTAAAAGGAAAAATCTAGGAAAAAATAAGAATGAGAAGTGTAGGAAAACTACTGGGAGAGATGCAGACAAATTATACCAGTTAAAAACCAGGTCAGAAGAGTTCTGTTTTGGGTCCAGAAATTTGAAAAAAAATAGAAAAAAGAAAAAAAGAATGAACTCAGTGTAGTAGGAGTATCTTTAGGGTTGTGGCTATAAAAAGATCTACTTCTGGCTATACAGCAAATTAGTATTCTGAAAAATCCTCCTGTTACCAAAAAGCCGATATACAGTGCGCTGCAAACGAAAGCAGGAAAGGAGCCTGAAACCACATCCACCCTGAGGATACCTGCCAGTATCAGGAACTAGAGCTCTGGATTTAGATGGCAGCTTAAAGGACAGAAGATAATGCCTTAGGCCCATATAAAGCAGAGTGGTAGATTCCAGTCATGGCAGAGAACTCGTGCAAACTAACCTACACAGAAAACAATTATAAAATCTGGACAAAATATAAAGATACAAGTATCTGAAAGTATTTGAAGGCATGAGAGAGTGACCAAAAGCAGACAAAACTTGGGTGGGAGTCTAGGTGTCAGAAGAGATTTGTGAGGCTTTTTGCCAGAGGGCACTTCCCAAACTGCACAGCTCATGGAGGCAGAAAGCCACAGGCTTACTGGCTTGAGGTGTCAGTGCAGAGTGAGCAGAGCAGCTGGAAAATCAGGGAAGAAATACTGAAAGGGAGGGAGCTTCAAAAGGGATGAACCCCAAAATCTACATACAAACTGCACCCAAATCTTTGGCTAACTGCTAAACTGTGCTTGTGCAGCGGAAACCCCCTTGGGCCCCATGAAAAAGCAGCAGCTAGAAACTGAAAAAACTGAGCAGAAATTTTAGCTGCTGCCCACTGCAAAGAAGTTAGAGCTTGGAGTTAAAATACAGCCAAGTTAACTGTCTGCTGGAATAAAAATCAACACACTTCAAGGACTTCCCTGATGGTGCAGTGGTTAAGAATCCACCTGCCGATGCAGGGGACACAGGTTTCAAACCCTGGTCCGGGAAGATCCCACATGGCGTGGAGCAACTGAGCCCATGTGCCACAACTACTAAGCCTGCGCTCTAGAGCCCGCAAGCCACAAGTACTGACCCTGTGTGCCACTATTGAAGCCCGCGCACCTAGAGCCTGTGCTCCGCAACGAGAGAAGCCACCACAATGAGAAGCCCGCGCACCACAACGAAGAGTAGTCCCGCTCACCGCAACTAGAGAAAGCCCATGCGAGGCAACGAAGACCCAGCACAGCCCCAAATAAATTAAATAAATAATTAAAATTAATTAATTAATTAATAACATTAAAAATAAGATGGTTACACCATCTTATTAAAAAAAATCAACACACTTCAAAGGAATATAAGAGAATTCAAAGTCTCTGCAATGTACCATTCATAATGTCCAGTATAACATTTTTAAGTGACCAGACATGTAAAGAAACAGTAAAATGTGATGAAACTCAAGAAAAAACTATGAATAGAAACCAATCCTGAGATAACCCAAATGTTGCAATGAGCAGACAGGACTTCAAAGCACCAATTATAAATATTCTCAAGGAAAAAAAAATGACGCATAATGAATGAATAGGTAGGAAATCTCAACAGAGAAATATGTCAAATGGAAATTCTAGAGTTGAAAAATATAATAAACTAACTGAGGGACTTCCTTGGTGGCACAGTGGTTATATTATAAAAATATAATAAACTAGCTGAGGGACTTCACTGATGGCACAGTGGTGCCTGCCAATGCAGGGGACACGGGTTCGAGCCCTGATCCAGGAGGATCCCATGTGCCGCAGAGCAACCAAGCCCATGTGCCACAACTACTGAGCTTGCACTCTAGAACCTGTGAGCCACAACTACTGAGCCCACGTGCCACAACTACTGAAGCCCACGTGCCTAGAGCCTGTGTTCCGCTACAAGAGAAGCCACTGCAATGAGAAGCCCATGCACTGCAATAAAGAGTAGCCCCTGCTCACCACAACTAGAGAAAGCCCACGTGCAGCAACAAAGACCCAATGCAGCTAAAAATAATAAATAAATTTAAACTAGCTGAAACAAAAAATTCAGTGTATGAGTCTAATAGGCTAGAGATGGCAGAAGAGTCAATGAACTTGAAATCAGATCAAAAGAAATTATCCCACCTTAAGAACAGAGAGAAAAATAATGATAGAAAAATGAACAGGACTTCAGAGGTCTGTGGGATAATATCAAGTAGTGGAAATAGTGTAACTGGAGAAGGAAAAGTGGTTTAAAAAAAAGAAGAGGAATTGAACAAAAAACAGCCAAATACCTCCCAAATGTGAAAAACATGAACTCATAAATCCAAAAAGCTCAACAAACTCAAAAAAGGATAAATACAAAGAAAACCACACCTAGGTACATCATAGTCAAACTGCTGAAAACCAAAGACCAGAAGGAAATCTTGAAAGCTGCCAGAGAATATATTATAATGTGTATATGTTGGGGTTAGGGGGTGAGACAACGAAACAAATGAAATCTGAGGGTTGACTTCTAATTGGAAACAATGGAGGCCAGAAAGTGATGAAAAGTCTTTAAAGGGCTGACAGAGCTGTCATAGAAGTCTGGTACTGTCAATCCTGAGTTCTCTGTGTTGGTTTGAAACCTCAGGAGTTCCCTGGGTAAAATCTGAAATTGGCCCTCATACATGGAGGACAACGAGAGACCAAAGAAAGAGGCAGATCACTCCAGATTGGCAGGTGGCAGGTTTAATAAGCAAGGGAACTTACATACAAGGTTTGTCTTGGGCGCAGCACAAGTGGTTCTCCACACCTGCCTGCCAGAACCTTAAAAGTTTATACAGAGGCCTTATATATAAGGGTTCAGTCACATATTCAGTCCAGATGGTCTCAACAACACCCTACTCTCTCAAGGCTATGTCGTTGAAATGGCTGCCAGTATGGGAAGAGTAGGCAGGATGTACATTCCAAGGACAGGGGAGAGGTAAGGGCCTCCAGTTGCCTGGGTCCAGCTCATAGGTCAACCAGTGGTCACATCCCCTCGATAATCTCCCCCAACACTATGCCAGTGAAACAATCCTTCAGAAATGAAGGTGAGAAAAAATTCTCTAATTTAATTAATAGAACTGTGCCAATGCCAATTCCTGACTCTGATAATGTACTATGGTTATATAAGATATTATCATTGGGGGAAGCTGGGTGAATGGTACACTAATACACTGTACTATTTTTTCAAGTTCTTGTGAGCCTAACATTACTTCAAAATTAAAGCTGTTAAGAAACAAAGGTGAAATAAAGACATTTTCATATCAACAAAAACTGAATTTTTTGCCAACAGACCTGCACTGAAGGAATATTAAAATTTCCTAATTTCTTTAGGAAAGAAGGAAGAATACCAGAAATTGTAACTATCTGAGTAAGTATTAACAACTATATATTTTTTTCTTTTGTTTTCTTAGTTTCTTAAAAAATATATATAACTGCAAAGTACAAATTTTAACACTGTATTGTGGGGTCTATACCATTTTTTATGTAATATTTATGAAAACAATAGCACTAAAAACAGAGGTTAAGTAGAACTGTAGTGTTGCAAGGTTCTTATATTTTATGTGAAATAGTACAATTATAACTCTCAGTAGGCTGTAATAAATTAAAGATACGTACTGTGATCCTTATAACAAACACTGAAAAAAAAACTGCAGAGAGGTATAACTAAAAAGAAAACAGAGCAATTAAAATTCACTACTAAATTCACACACCTAAAATCCAAAACACTGACAATACCAAATGCTGGCGAGGATATGGAACAAGAGAAATCCTCACTCTCTGTGGTAATGTAAAATGATACAGCCTCTTTGGAAGACAATTGGCAGTTTCTTATAAAATTAAACATAATCTCAACAATACAATATAGCAATCATTGGGTATTTACCCAAGTAAACTGAAAACTATATCCACATAAAAACCCATACACAAATGTTTATTTCAGCTTTATTCACAACTGCTAAAAACTGGGAGCAACCAAGATGTCCTTCAACTGGGGAATAAACAGACTGTGGTATACCCATCCAATGCAATACTACTCAGTGATAAACAAGGAATACAGTACTGATTCATGCAAGAACATGGATGAATCTTAAAATGCATTTTGCTAAGTGCAAAAGGTCAGACTCAAAAGGTTACACATGATTCCATTCATGTAACACTCTGGAAAAGACAAAACTATAGGGACAGAAAACAGCAGCAGTAATTACAAGGGGTTGGTGGAGGAGGTAAAAATGACTAAAGGGAGACTTACACAGGAAATTTTAGAATGATGGAACTATTCCATACAGTACTAGGGTGGTGAATGAATGACTCTACTCATTTGTTAAATCCCATAGAACTATATACCATAATGAGTAAACACTAATATAAGTAAACTATAAAATTAAAAAATTACCCAGGATGTTTGGGTGGGGGGGCGGTACAGGGGCTGAGTCTTTAAGTTATGTTGAAAAATGGTATTTTGATTAGAAATTATAAGGGTAAGAACAAAATGAACTGCACATAAATGCTACACTCTAGATGGTAAATTAGTTTCTCATTTCTGAATTTCTCAATTTTGAAACTGTTTTACATGTGTCCTGGGAATGAGCAAAATGGATGGTGGATGGTGGGTGCCAGGTTTCTTTATGTTGGGGAGGTAAGCAAAAAGGAAAGGTAATACTTGGTTAGAGTCAGTTACATCAACATGAACTCATATTTATATATATATGTAAATATATGTGTATATATAACATACTTGCAGGTGGATAGACACAGAAACAATTATAGATATGTGTGTATACACAGACTACTATACACGCATTAACTAGCTCTGTCTGCTGAGAGGGTCTAGAAACAATGACACCTCAGTAACAACAAGCACTCTAGCAGTCGGATCTTGGTTTCTAAATATCTTTCTCCATTAAAAGCAGCCAGGATTTCTTAGAGAAATGGCTATATTAGGGCCGGGGCAGAGAAAATACAATATGAGCCTGAAGCACCTTACAGTAACAGAAAGTCAAAGAATGCTCAAAAAATAAAAGGATGGGCATATAAAAGGGACACCTGAGAGAACTCCCAATGGCCAAAGAACAGAACAATTTAAGCAACAAAATAAATAACATATTATTAGATTACTATACAAAGTATAAAATATACATGAGTCCGTACTGATATAAACAAATGATTGAGCAAATAAATGGGGAGATGAAACAGATCTTCCTTACAGAAAAAGTCTAAATAATATATGTAGATATCCTTCTGTAGGTCTCCTTTTGAGTGTAAGCTGAACTCAGTCGACTCACTTCCAGAGAAGAGAGTATGAAAGAAGAAAAACAGTAATTTTAAAGCAGAGAAACCCGGCAAACACTCACTACCTCAACCCAGTGATCCAGGTTAACATTACTAGTGATGTCATGTGGATATCATGTAACCCCTAAAATGATGTGATGAGAAGGACACTCCACCACTGTGGAATTCTTTCCAAAAACCCATAACCTCAAGCTAATCATGAGAAAAACATCAAACAAACTCAATTTGAGGAACATTCAACAAAAATACCTGACCATACCCCCCCCAAAAGTATTAAGGTTACAAAGAACAAAGAAAGACTGAGAAACTGACACAGATCAGAAGAGACTGAGGAGACATGACAACTAAGTACAATGTGGTATCCTGAATTGCATCCCTAAACAGAAAAAGAACATTAATAGAAAACTGGTGAAAACCAAATAAAATCTGATGCATTAATAACATACTAATGTTGGTTTCTTAGATTTGATTAATGTACCATGATAATATAACAAATGGTAACAAAACTGGATAAGGAGTTTACAAGAATTCTTTATACTATCTCTGTAAATTTTCTATAAATCTAAAATTATTCCAAAACAAAAAAGTTTGCTTAAAAAAAGAATACAAAAAAAATTTTTCAAAACACTACCCCAAGCAACTGCAAAATAAACATTATCTTCAAGTGCAAAGGGTTACTCACCAAGGTAAACCATATACTGGGCCATAAAACATGCTTAATAAATTTCAAAAGATCAAAATATTACATAGTGTATTCTCTGACCTCAATGGAATTAAATTGGAAATCAATAACAATGAGATATCTAGAAAAGTCTAAATGTTTGGAATTCTAAAATACACTCATAAGTAAATCATGGATCAAAGAATGAACCAAAAGGAAAATTAGAAAATATTTTGAACAAAATCCAACATACATTCCTGAAAAAAGACATTCCTTAGCAAACTAGGAATAGAAATTTCTCAACTCAATAAAGGAAATCTAAAAAAAAAATTCTACAGTTTACAAGATATTTCATGGTGAAAAGGCTGAATGTTTTCCTCCTAAGGTTAGCAACAAGGTAAAATATGTCTGCTCTTACTGCTTCTACTCATCATTTGCACTGGAAGTTGTAGCTAGTGCAATAAGGCAAGAAAAAGAAACAAAAGGCATCTGGATTAGAAAGGAAGAAGTAACACTGTTTATATTCACAGAGGACATGATCCTCTAGGTTCAAAATCTGATGGATCCTACAAAAAAAGTCACTATACGAAGTGACCTTTACTTCAAGGAAAGTGGCTGATAATATTTGTGGCCAATGATAAAATAGGAGCTTTCAAGCATAAATTAGAATTTTGAAAAACTTGTACCCACTGCCATGAACTCCTTTAGCTTCTAGTTATTTAAAGATTTTTGTGATGAGATCAAAGTTAATATTAATATGTATATATCATTATCTGATATTATATATGAAAGATGTCAACATTTGGAAGGTCTGAAAAACTCAGCAAACCAATGAACAGTACATGATGTTATAAAATCATGCATGAGTAAAAGATCCATCCAAAATAGGAAAAAGACCAATGGATTTTGATCTAACAGTATGAAAAGCTTTTTGATATGGCTTCTGATTCCATATTACAAATAACCTTTAAGAAACTACCACTTATTGAGTTTTTGTGTAGTATTAAAAAAAAATCTAGGGCTTCCCTGGTGGCACAGTGGTTGAGAGTCTGCCTGCCGATGCAGGGGACATGGGTTCGTGCCCCAGTCTGGGAAGATTCCACATGCCGCAGAGCAGCTGGGCCCGTGAGCCATGGCCACTGAGCCTGCGCGTCTGGAGCCTGTGCTCCACAATGGGAGAGGCCACAACGGTGAGAGGCCCGCGTACTGCAAAAAAAAAAAAAAAAAAAAAATCTAATACACCTTCCTTTTCTAACTACCTATGTATAAGGTTGAATTTTCTTCCTATATTTCAGCTAAACATACTGCAACAGACTAAATCCTGATGTGTTCTTGTACACACTGCTATATTTAAAATGGATAACCAACAAGGGCCTACTGTATAGCACAGGGAACCCTGATCAATATTCTGTAACAACCTAATTGGGAAAAGAATTGGAAAAAGAATAGATACATGTATATTTATAACTGAATCACTTTGTTGTACACCTGAAACTAATACAACATTGTTAACTATATACCAATATAAAATAAAAAGTTAAAAAATAAAATACAAAAAAAAAAAGAGTCCTGATGTTTTCTATCAGCCCAGACATTAATGAGATTTGCAAGAATGTAAATCAAAGCTATCCTGAATCTCACTTTTTTTTTGTTTGAAAAATATAGTTATTTCTCTTTAAAAACAGTGTAACCATGTTAACATAATGGCTTTTTTTAAAGAATTAATAAATACTTTTAAAACTTCTTAGTTTAATTTCTAATATGGTAAATATTAACAGCTATAACCCACATAAACAAAACTTTTTAGAGTCCTCAATAATTATTAAGAGTGTAAAGGGGTCTTGAGAGGACAAATTTTGAGAGTCACTGTGCTAGATGATAGAACAATGTCCTTTAGCAGGCAAGAGATGGGATCTAACATGAAGTAGAGGGACTGACTTTGGATAGGGGCATATATAGTTCATCCATGATAGCAGAAAGGAATTTAGTGCATGTGGGTACAGATATGGGTAGGTGAAAAGACAAGGTGGTAGGGGCAGTGCAACATTACAAGTAACACACTCCTAAGGCAGTGAAGAAAAGATTCAAGGGCTACATTTTAAAGATACAACGTACAAAAGACTTCAGACTAGCACCTATCATTCATCCCCTCCAAACCTTAGAAAATATCATTAGAAGTGATCAGTGTCAAAAACAAAAGGTATCCTAGCTGGACCACCTGAGTTATTTGCCCAGAGCTATGAAAAGGAAAAAAGGAAGGAGTATTCTAAGCATGGGAAATGAGATTAGAGAAATAGAAGCAACCAAACTGCATATTATTAACCTTGTGATTAGAGCAGAAAATGAGGTAGAGTGTAGAATGATTTGAGAACAGTCAGGGAAGGTTCGGGTTAGATGGAAGAGAAAACAAAACTGTAGAAAATATTCAGGTTTACCTGTCTACTCCATCCCAGCGATATCCAGGCCAGATATTGAACCGGTTGGGAGGAGGTGCTGGGCCACTGTAGCGAGGTCTCACTAATGACGGGAGAGGGAGAAAAGTTAGTTACCTACATAATTCAAATCAAAGCTGGATGGCAGTGGGAAAAAATTTTTTTGTACAGAAGTCTCTTGAGTTAAATCTAAATTCCCCAATACAAGAAATCTGAAATTGTATGGGAAAGCCTTCTTTGCACATAGCTATGTATCATCACCCTACTGATTTTCTCTCTTCACGTAAGTCACCTCATTCTCTGAAGATTCCCAGAAGGCTCACCTTTCTTATTCTTGTCCTCCTTGGCCTTATTCTTCTTGATAAAGTTGGCCATGGGGTCCCCCTCTCTTTCTTTTTCTCTCAGCATCCGATCTAGATCTTCATCATCAATATAGCGGGCCAGAGGCTTTTGCATTTCCTTCATTGCATCCTCCACATTTTGTTGCTGCTGCCGGCTCTGTGCAAGCCTGGACAAAAAGAACCAGGAGTGTCTGCTATCCTGTTTAACATTTCCACTCTTACACTGAGATGTACTGCTACACTTGGAGAACCTCCTCTTTCCAGCAGCCTAGGCCAAATACTGAAAAAGGTAAAATTCTTGAATACCAACTGGAAGTGTGGAATATATCAGTATCTTAGGAAGGAGACTGAGCACACTCAATTTCCCATTCCTGAAAACAGCTTTGAAGGCAGAAGAATAGAGAAATGACTTCCTCCGGTCACTGTAGTCTTGTTTTCCTTTCAGTGGTTCTCTTACCCTTTTCCCCACTGAGCATACAGCTCATCTCTCTCCGAGTCCTTCTGCGCTTTTCTCCTCTGCTCTAAACGTTCCAGTTTCAAATTCCTCTTACGACCAGACTTATCTCGAAATACGGTTTCAGCATGCTGGGATTCAGCTGCAAAGGAAAATTATACTTTTAAAGATAAACACCAGGTATCAAAATCAGAAATAATATTCTAACAGCTGAAATCAACCACTTGGGGTTCTGATGCTAGATAAGAACTTTCACAGCCAGACTACTAGTAGTCCCTACCAACATCTAAGTGCATATTGGTAATGATCCTGAAAATTAACATTTTTCAAGAAGGAAAAGAACCACTTGGACCCAATGAGAAGTTAAAATAATGCACAAAACCAGAGCTGAAATTTGACAGCAATTAAAACTTTTAAATATCAGGTATAGTAAGCTACATTAAAAAAAAAAAAAGCTACAAGGGCCTCAACTGGTCTCTGCACTTTCACATTTTTACCTTCAAATGCCATGGTCTCTTGGTCCCGTCTCTTGAGCTCCTGCAGCTCTCGCTGTATGTCAGTTAACACCAACCCAGTTTTAGCCCCAGAATACATGTGTGCAGCCTATGCAATGGAAAAGGGAGCATCCAACATTAATAAGATAATGCAGCAATAGACTCCATGGGTATACACAGTTAGGTGTATTTTTGTCTGATAATCAGCAATAACCAAACCAAAAACTCTAGCTTTATATTATTACCAGCCACAGGATTCACAAAATAGAAAAGAAGAAATAAAACTGAATGTCATGGAAACTTAACAGTAGTATCAAGTTTAAGAGTAAACAGAAACACAAACCAACGATATGCTAAAGGGAAGGCTAAGCATCTGTATTTCTGACTTTTCAGCATATAAAATGCACACATGAAGACTCTCATGTCACCTGATCAGAAACCTCTATCAAGCTCTAAGTCCTCTGGTAGAGATCAACACTGATAAAATATTTCATTTAAATCACAAAGTCAAGCAAACCTAAGATCCTGAAATCGTGGCTATATTTCAGGATAATGACAAGATATAACCAAATCAAAACTTCTTACTAAACTCCACTCTGTATCAAGATAACAAACCAACCCACAATCAATGTATATACTTATATCCCGATATCCTTAAACAATGTGCTAAATTAAATTTGATTAATAGTAAATTGCCCACGGACTAAGCAGATACATAAAAATGTCAAGGAGTCCAGCTGAAACACAGACCTCACTCTGTTCCCCAAAAGAGAAGAACCCTACTTCCTGGGCTAGGGACAGGCTGGTCTACCCTACCAGGACCACATGGGCTACAGAGAAACTTACCTGAAAAGTCTGTGTTAGAGGAAACGTGCACACCACAGGCTCTATCATTCTCTTTCTTAACCAACTCACTGGAATAACACTTTTTTTTTTAAATTTATTTTTGGCTGCATTGAGTCTTTGTTGCTGTGTGCAGGCTTTCTCTAATTGCGGCAAGTGGGGGCTACTCTTTGTTGCGGTGCCCGGGCTTCTCATTGCAGTGGCTTCTCTTGTTGCGGAGCATGGGCTCTAGGCACACGGCCTTCAGTAATTGTAGCACGTGGGCTCAGGAGTTGTGGCACACAGGCTTAGTTGCTCCGCAGCATGTGGGATCCTCCCAGACCAGGGCCTGAACCCGTGTCCCCTGCATTGGCAGGCGGATTCTTAACCACTGCGCCACCAGGGAAGCTCTGGAATAACACTTCTTTACTAGTACTGGTGTTCTTTACAACACAATTACTCAGGGTTCATGCGGATTTGTTTTGCTAATTCAGGCTTCATCACAGATTTAAAATAATACAAAACACTTACTTCCCAGGCGATATGATTTCTAAAAGTCGTTTTATATTTTAAGTGACTCTCTTTAAGCTCTGGAGACCTACAGTCCAATTTATAATAGTAAACTGCTTACACTAAATGCTTACTTTGTCCCAGGCACTGTGCTAAGAGCTTTACTTACTGACTCATTTCATTCCCACAAGAACCTTATGAAGTACGTACTACTATTATCCATATTTTAAAGATGAAGAAGCTGAGGCTTAGAGATATTATGTATCTTGCTCAAATCTCACAGATAGTACATATAAGTACGATCCCAATATGTGATCTGTTTGACACAAGGTTCATGCTCAACTCCACTCTGTAAACTACATTCTCAGTTTATTCGTGAGAAAATAGGAAGTTTCTGTGGACCTATTAAAATGAGATTCATGGAACTGAGAGGATATAAAGGCAGAAGCTATTTAGGGAATCTGCTATTTGCAAGTTCACCTGGGCTGGGTTAGGCAGTCCTGACTTCAGAGAGAAGAAAAGAGCCCTAGAGGTCCTGTGAGCTAGATTTACTATGCTACTAAGAGTTACCTCTTCCTGCTTTGGCTTGGATCTCTGGGACTTGTACAGAGCTAGAAGACAGGAGTTATCTCTCTCTAAGAGAAGATATGGCTCCTGAAAATTCTTACCTTCTTTCCCAGAGGCTGACTCCTTCGAGGTGGAGACAGGTCAGAATCAGATGATTTGGCCCTCTGTTTCCTCCTTGGTGGAGAGAGGTCAGAATCAGAGTTCCAGTGCCTAGGTCTATTCCATGGAGGTGACAGATCTGAATCAGAATCCCGGGGCCCTGAACTTTGTTTATGCCGTGGAGGAGAAAGATCTGAGTCAGAGGCTTTCCTACTGTCACTTGGGTAGGAAGAAGCGTCCAACATGTGACTCTGATGTCTCCTGGGTGAAGAGCTCGTATGATATTTCCTATGGCTGGGGGAAGAGCCTGGAAATTAAACAGTAAAGTCTTTAATCCCCTTGGCAGAATCTAAAAAAAACAATCTGTCAGGCTAATGTTCAATATTCATTTAGTCCTCTTGTGAGGAACTGTCACTAACCTAAACACAATTACGAATGACATGGGAGAAGAGCAAAGTGAAAGACAACTTTTAAAACCAACAGGCAGGATGTGGGGTTCTATTCCCAAGTTACTAGTAACTGACTAGCATGTTGAGATCTCAACATACTCATCTGTGCCATATATATATATTTTTTTTAGGTTATTAATCTGTTTTGAGTTTATTTTTGTTTATGGTGTGAGGGAGTGTTCTAATTTCTTTCTTTTACATGTAGCTGTCCAGTTTTCCCAGCACCACTTATTGAAGACTTTTTCTCCATTGTGTATCCTTGCCTCCTTTGTCATAGATTAGCTGACCACAGGTGCGTGGGTTTATCTCTGGGCTTTTTATCCTGTTCCATTGATCTATATTTGTTTTTGTGCCAGTACCATATTGTCTTGATTACTGTAGCTTTGCAGTATAGTCTGAAGTCAGGGAGTCTGATTCTTCCAGCTCCGTTTTTTTCCCTCAAGATTGCTTTGGCTATTCAGGGTCTTTTGTGTCTCCATACAAATCTTAAGATTTTTTGTTCTAGTTCTGTAAAAACTGCCATTGGTAATTTGATAGGGATTGCACTGAATCTGTAGATTGCTTTGGGTAGTATAGTCATTTTCAAAATATTGATTCTACCAATCCAAGAACATGGTATATCTCTCCATCTGTTTGTGTCACCTTTGATTTCTTTCATTAGTGTCTTACAGTTTTCTGAGTACAGGTCTTTGACCTACTTAGATAGGTTTATTCCTAGGTATTTTATTCTTTTTGTTGCAATGGTGAATGGGACTGTATACGTAATTTCTCTTCCTGATCTTTCATTGCTAGTGTATAGGAATGCAAGAGATTTCTGTGCATTAATTTTGTATCCTGCAACTTTACCAAGTTCATTGATTAGCTCTAGTAGCTTTCTGGTGGCATGTTTAGGATTCTCTCTGTATAGTATCAAGTCATCTGCAAACAGTGACAGTTTTACCTCTGCTTTTCCAATTTGTATTCCTTTTATTTCTTTTTCTTCTCTGATTGCCATGGCTAGGACTTCCAAAACTATGTTGAATAATAGCAGCAAGAGTGGACATCCTTGTCTTCTTCCTGATCTTAGAGGAAATGCTTTCAGTTTTTGACCATTGAGAATGATGTTTGCTGTAGGTCTGTCGTATATGGCCTTTATTATGTTGAGGTAGGTTCCCTCTATGCCCACTTTCTGGAGAGTTTTTATCATAAATGGGTGTGGAATTTTGTCAAAAGCTTTTCCTTCATCTATTGAGATGATCATACGGTTTTTCTCCTTCAATTTGTTAATATGGTGTATCACATTGATTTATTTGCGTAAATTGAAGAATCTTGCATCCCTGGGATAAATCCCACTTGATTGTGGTGTATCTTCCTTTTAATGTGCTGCTGGATTCTGTCTGCTAGTATTCTGTTGAGGATTTTTGCATCTATGTTCATCAGTGATATTGGCCTGTAGTTTTCTTTTTTTTGTGACATCTTTGTCTGGTTTTGCTATCAAGGTGATGGTGGCCTCATAGAATGAGTTTGGGAGTGTTCCTTCTCTGCAATTTTTTGGAAGAGTTTGAGAAGGATGGGTGTTAGCTCTCTCTAAATGTTTGATAGAATTCACCTGTGAAGCCATCTGGTGCTGGACTTCTGTTGGAAGATTTTTAATCACAGTTTCAATTTCATTACTTGTGACTGGTCTGTTCATATTTTCTAATTCTTCCTGGTTAGGTATTAGAACAAATTCTAAGAATTTGTCCACTTCTTCCAGGTTATCCATTTTATTGGCATCCATTTTATTGGCATAGATTTGCTTGTAGTAGTCTCTTATGATGCTCTGAATTTCTGCGGTGTCCACTGTAACTTCTTTTTCATTTCTAATTATATTGATTTGAGTCCTCTCCCTCTTTTTCTTGATGAGTGTGGCTAAAGGTTTATCAATTTTATCTTCTCAAAGAACCAGCTTTTAGTTTTATTGATTTTTGCTATTGTTTTCTTTGTTTCTATTTCATTTATTTTTGCTCTGATCTTTATGATTTCTTTCCCTCTACTAACTTTGGGTTTTGCTTGTTCTTCTTTCTCTAGTTCCTTTAGGTGTAAGGTTAGATTGTTTATTTGAGATTTTTCTTGTTTCCTGAGGTAGGATTGTATTGCTATAAACTTCCCTCTTAGAACTGCTTTTGCTGCATCCCATAGGTTTTGATCGTCGTGTTTTTGTTGTCACTTGTCTCTAGGTATTTTTTGATTTCCTCTTTGACTTCTTCAGTGATCTATTGGTTATTTAGTAATGTATTGTTTAGCCTCCATGTGTTTGTGTTTTTTACATTTTTCCCCTGGAATTTATTGCTAATCTCATAGCATCGTGGTCGGAAAAATGCTTGATATGATTTCAATTTTCTTACATTTACTGAGGTTTGATTTGTGACCCAAGATGTGATCTATCCTGGAGACTGTTCCGTGTGCACTTGAGAAGAGAGTGTAATCTGCTGTTTTCAGATGGAATGTCCTATAAATATCAATTAAATCTCTCCGGTCTGTTGTGTTATTTAAAGCTTGTTATTTCCTTATTAATTTTCTCTCTGGATGATCTGTCCATTGGTGTAAGTGAGGTGTTAAAGTCCCCCACTATTACTGTGTTACGGTCGATTTCCTCTTTTATAACTGTTAGCGTTTGCCTATGTATTGAGGTGCTCCTATGCTGGCTGCATACATATTTATAATTGTTATATCTTTTTCTTGGATTGATCCCTTGATCATTATGTACTGTCCTTCCTTGTCTCTTGTAACATTCTTTATTTTAAAGTCTATTTTATCTGATATGAGTACTGCTACTCCAGCTTTCTTTTGATTTCCATTTGCATGGAGTATCTTTTTCCATCCCCTCACTTTCAGTCTGTATGTGTCCCTAGGTCTGAAGTGGGTCTCTTGTAGATGGCATATATATGGGTCTTGTTTTTGTATCTATTCAGTGAGCCTGTGTATTTTGGTGCAAGCATTTAGTCCATTCACATTTAAGGTAATTATCGATATGTATGTTCCTATTACCATTTTCTTAATTGTTTTGGGTTAGTTTTTGTAGGTCCTTTTCTTCTCTTGTGTTTCCCACTTACTGAATGAGATCCTTGCCAGGTAGAGTAATCTTCGTTGTAGGTTCTTCCCTTTCATCACTTCAAATATACTGTGCCACTCCCTTCTGGCTTGTAGAGTTTCTGCTGAGAAATCAGCTGTTAACCTTATGGGAGTTCCCTTGTATGTTATTTGTCGTTTTTCCCTTGTTGCTTTCAATAATTTTTCTTTGCCTTCAATTTTTGTTAATTTGATTATTCTGTGTCTCGGCATGTTTCTCCTTGGGTTTACCTTGCCTGGGACTCTCTGCACGTCCTGGACTTGGGTGGCTATTTCCTTTCCCATGTTAGGGAATTTTTCGACTATAATCTCTTCAAATATTTTCTCGGGTCCTTTCTCTCTTCTCCTTCTGTGACCCATATAATGCAAATGTTGTTGCCTTGAATGTTGTTCCAGAGGTCTCACAGGCTGTCTTCATTTCTTTTCATTCTTTTTTCTTTATTCTGTTCTGCGGCAGTGAATTCCACCATTCTGTCTTCCAGGACACTTATCCATTCTTCTGCCTCAGTTATTCTGCTATTGATTCCTTCTAGTGTATTTTTCATTTCAGTTATTGTATTGTTCATCTCTGTCTGTGTGTTCTGTAATTCTTCTAGGTGTTTGTTCCTTAATTCTTCTAGGTCTTTGTTAAACATTTCTTCCATCTCCTTGATCTTTGCCGCCATTCTTTTTCCAAGGTCCTGGATCATCTTCACTATCATTATTCTGAATTCTTTTTCTGGAAGGTTGCCTATCTCCATTTCACTTAGTTGTTTTTCTGGTGTTTTATCTTGTTGCTTCATCTGGTACATAGTCCTCTGCCTTTTCATTTTGTCTGTCTTTCTGTGAACGTGCTTTTCATTCCACAGGCTGCAGAACTGTAGTTCTTCTTGCTTCTGCTGTCTGCCCTCTGGTGGATGAGGCTATCATCTGTGTCATATTTATCCATACATAAAGTGGGCAAAAAACAAACTGCACTCAGGTCTCAGTGGTGTGGTGAAACTTAAAACTACCTGGATCAGGGGCTTCCCTGGTGGCGCAGTGGTTGAGAGTCCACTTGCCGATGCAGGGGACACAGGTTTGTGCCCCAGTCCGGGAAGATCCCACATTCCGTGGAGCGGCTGGGCCAGTGAGCCATGGCCGCTGAGCCTGCGTGTCCAGAGCCTGTACTCCGCAACGGGAGAGGCCACAACAGTGAGAGGCCCACATACCAAAAAAAAAAACTACCCGTATTATATTCTCATGTCCTCAGACTAAAGTATAAAAATGTATTTGAATTTAAAAATTAAAATAGTACCTAGGGACAAAAGATGGTGTAAACAAATTTCACCACACAGCTGTGAATCGTAGACATAAGCATCACAAATCACCTTCCCCAAAAGCAATCTGCAATACATATCAACAGTCCTAAAAGCACAGAACCCTCTGACCCAATAAATCCATTTCTATTGTACTTAGTTTCCTAGGAAACATATCTAGAAGTACTTCAATGCCCCAGAAATCTATCTAGAAGTAGATAAGGAAATAATTCAGAACAGGGTAACAGTTTATGTATAAGGATGTTCATTATAGAATTATAGAAGAAAAGGTTTAGAAATAACCTAAAATATGCAATATTAGGGAAATGGTTAAACACCAACAAAAATTATATTAACAAAGAGATGTTTTACGACATGGAGAAGATAATGTTAAGTGTAAAACAACAGGCAAGATTACACATGCAATATGTATTTACTGCCTAGACAAGTCTCAACTACAACAGAAATCAATAGAAAAAAAAAAAGACTAAAAGGACATTGGTTACAACACTAGCAGGGGCTGCCTCTGAATGACAGAATTTTGTATGACCTTTTTCTACATTTCTATGCATTCTATACATGCAACAAACATGTATATAATATCTTTATATGAGGTGGGGAGAATAAACAAAAGGATATATAAAAATTTCCTCCCTGGGGCTTCCCTGATGGCGCAGCAGTTGAGAGTCCGCCTGCCGATGCAGGGGACATGGGTTCGTGCCCCGGTCCGGGAGGATCCCACATGCCGCAGAGCGGCTGGGCCCGTGAGCCATGGCTGCTGAGCCTGTGTTCCGCAACAGGAGAGACCACAACAGTGAGAGGCCCGCGTACCGCAAAAAAAAAAAAAAAAAAAAAAAATTTCCTCCCTGCTTCTGTAAATTTTTAACTCTCCTCAGCCCAACCTGTCACCACTTCCCTCCAGTTTTTAAAACTTCTCCAAAGCTCCATTCTCATTTCTGAAGATCACAAATACCTAATAAAGCAACGAAAATGTCCAAAAGAAAGTGCCTCGGGAACAAGTCTCTCTCATGGACAATCAAATGCTCACCTTTAGAATCATGCTGCTTACTTCCAAAATGGGATTTTGCTTGCTTTTTCCGTGGAGGAGAGAGTTCCGAGTCATATTCATACTTGCTGTTCTTTGGGAGTGATAGATGAGAAGGTCCGGGTCCCTTCTGATGTGGAGAAGTTTTGCTAGAACTTTCTGGGGCTTTACTGCTTTTGGTTCTGGGCAGCGAATGAGGGACATTAGAAGCCAAGTCAGGGGAATTATGATGGGCCCTCCTGAGCTGTGGTGTGTCCACAGAGTCAAGAGTCCTTCTAGGCTGAGCTGTGTCAGGGGAGCTGTTATGGGCCCTTCTGTGAGGAGAGATATCTGAGGAATTGTGGTGGGCTCTCCTAGGTGGAGATGGATCTGGTGTGTCATGACGGGCCCTCCTAGGAGATACACCTGAAGAATGACGATAAGGCTTCCTGATGGGAAGAGGATCCGGTGAATCATGACAGGCCCTCCTTGGGGGAGATGGGTCTGAGTCATGATGGGCCCTCCTGGGGGGAGATGGATCTGGGGAATCATGACAGACCCTCCTAGGAGGAGATGAATCCGGGGTATCATGACGGACCCTCCTAGGAGATGAATCCGGGGTATCATGACGGACCCTCCTAGGACGCAATGAATCCAGGGTGTCATGACAGACTGTCCTAGAAGGAGATGAATCCAGGGGGTCATGACGGACCCTCCTGGGAGGAGATGAATCCAGGGTGTCATAACAGACCCTTCTAGGAGGAGATGAATCCAGGGTGTCATGACGGACCCTCCTAGGAGGAAATGAATCCAGGGTATCGTGACGGACCTGCCTAGGAGGAGATGAATCCGGGGTATCATGACGGGAATGTCTATGTGAGGGTAGATCTTCATTGTGGCCTAAACACAAATAGCAAAGAGTCAGATTCCTACAAATGCTCTGTTCACCCCTGTAACCAAAGTTTCAAAAGATGCCCCAGCAGGATATATCTCAAAACTACTCAGAAAGCCCAAAAGAAGGAAATGCACAACTCTTACTTAGGAGTAGTAAACCAGCACTCATGTATATCCTAAGAATAATCTCTCATGTTTGCCTAACAAGTCATAAATCTGCCAAGCATTTTAAATGTATTTTTCATGTTACATCTTGTTAGGTAAGCAGGGCAGGTATCCTTGCTTTACAGACATGAAAACACAGACTCCAAGGAACTAAGTGATTTCTTACCTAGGGGTCATAGCTACTAAGATGAAGAGATAGGCTAGAACTCTGGCCTTCTAACCCCCAATCCAGTGTTCTTCCCAAAACCTTATTTGTACAGAGTTCCCCATCAGAAGCTCCTACTGATATTTAGCCTAGATAATTCATAGTTTGTATCCACTCTTCTTTCAAAAGGCAAATTGACTAAATCTGTGCCACATCAAAATGAAATGCTGTTAACTATTTAATCCATGCCATCGTGCTCTTTATTAGAGTTGGGGAGAGCACGAGAAAGAAAGGATCAGCATTTACTGATCACCTACTGCATGCCCATTATTTATATAGATTATCTCATTTAATTCTCATAACAAGCCTAGGAGATAAACACTGTTATCCCTATTTTATAGATGAAGAAGTTGGTACTCAGCAAGATTAAGTAGTTTGCCAAAGTCATCCTGCTAGTAAGTGGTGGAATGAATATCCAAATCCAGATTTGTTTGACTCCAGAGTCCATGTGCAATCTTTGAAAAGGAAAGCATTTGAGACTTTCAGTATTCAAAGGTATAACAGAATGAAATGTTTATAGCAAATCAGGACAGTTCCAAAATCCAGTTTCTCTTCCCCCTCTATTTCTCATCACTGAGCTCCCTAAACAAATAAAATACAAACACAAATAAAAGTTGGGTAGGACCCAATGAATACTTGTTAAATGGATGAATGAAACGAAGTCAACTCCTTTACTTTGGAGAATAGGATCCTCTGACTGGAATCTACCCCTCAGAGAAAAGTACTGATATCTGTGGGGTACCTGACAGTAAATCTAATCCACGAGGTTGATAAATTCCATGATATTTATAAAAAGGAAGTAAGGGTCAGAGATCAGTCAGGATATTTCCAGTAACAAATGGGCCAGTGAGGGTGAGGCAAATGAAAAACAACTATGCACGTTTATGATTGTGTGTGTGTGTGTCTCTGTGTGTCACTTCCTAGACCTACAGATATGGAAATCAGAAGATTCTCTCTGAAAAAAAGATTGTGAAGAAGACTGGAAACACAACCACAGGATAAGGCAGAAAATAATAGATATGAGTGAACAGGATTCTGATGAAATAATACTGATAATAAAGTTTTCATTCATAAAACATAATAATAAGGTACTAAAAATTGAGGCAAAGGTGGTCATTAACCAATAGCCAACTGTCACTTTTGTTATGCATTTTTTTCTAATCAGAATTTTAGGATAATTAACCGAAAGCCACAAAGTATAACACACAAAGAATAAATCCTGTTTAGGAGTTAATTCTTCTACCCTCCATATGTGAAAGGGAACAAGCATCAAGGGTAAACAGGAGTTAACTATCAAGAAGCAAGATCCTTCCTTATGTGAGAATGGAACAGAGAGGGTAAAAATCAGCACTCTTCCACTGGCCACCCAGAGCCCAAATGACTGCTGGGACCAGGGCTGTGACTCACTGGGACCAAGTATTTCTTAGTCTGTGTCCCTTAGTAAGCAGACCTACCACCAAGTTTTTGGAAAAGGGGAAATGACTGCTAAGCCCCAAGTGATGATTTACCAAAGAGCAGTAGGCTGTAAGAATCAAATACCTATTAGAAATTCAAGAAATATGTCTTAATGGCAACTCTTTGTGCTGGGCAGAGGGAATACTAGGGCACATAAGACTAGGTCTCATTTCTGCTCAGACATAACAAATGTCCTTTATCAAACTCTCAAGAACTCAAAAAATGTTTTAAATAGAAAGTTAAATTACTAGCCTAGGGAGAGGGTGTAGAGTGGCAAATGGAGGATAATGTGCTGCAAAATACCAATAATTAAGGGAAGAACAAAGAAAGATTTATTAATACAAAAAAGAAGATAGAAAACATTGATCCTTGGCCCATACATGTGTCACTTCAACCTAATAGAGGACAGAGGTTGCTTCAGTCTCCAAATTCTGTTCCTCAGATTCTCATAAACTCCTCCAAATATACACTAAGTGCTCTCCTATTCTGGGCCAGAAAGGGGTGGGTGCTGAAAGACACCCAAATGAGTCACTTCCTGACCTCAGTAACCCTAACACCAAATATAAGAAAAAGTGGAATACCTGGTCTCTCAGTTCTCATATCTTACTACCTCTGAATAAGTTCCGAATTCTTTTTCACTATATTTTTCAGGATCAGTGACACACTAAAATAAACTATGCATTCCTCTAAAAAGAAAAGTGTAGGACAGGAAAAAAAGGCTTCCCTCAAATCCAACAATACATAAAAAGGATCATACACCATGATCAAGCATGATCAAGTTGGATGCAATACAAGGTCACAAAGGATGGTTCAACATACACAAATCAAATCAATCAGTGTGATACACCACATTAACAAAAGGAAAGACAAAAACACATGATCATTTCAGTAGACAAAGAAAACGCATTTGACAAAATCCAACACCCATTCATGACAAAAACTCTCACCAAAGTGGGTAGAGAGGGGACACATCTCAACATAATAAAAGCCATTTATGACAAACCCACAGCCAATTGTCACTTTTGTTATGCATTTTTTCCTAATCAGAATTTTAGGATAATTAACCTAAAGGCACAAAGTATAACACTTTTTTTTCCTACTATATATCACAGGGAACTATATTCAATATGCTGTAATAAACCATAATGGAAAAGAATATAAAAAAGAATGTATATATAACTGAATCACTCTGCTGTACAGCAGAAATTAACACAGCACTGTAAATCAACTATACTTCAATTAAAAAAAAAAAAGACACTTCTGAGTAAGAGATAAGTAACCCTCAGGAAAAACAATTCACAAGTTTTACACAGAGATAATACTTTAAGTAAGAATTATAAAAGTGTCTACAAAGGGCCCCCAGGCTATGTAGTTCAAATGTCAAAAGATCTAAAGCCATCTCCATTCAGTGGGCCTGATGTGTATGAAAAAGCAAATGTGCCGTTTTTATGTAAAGAAATAAACATATTATGTCTTGATGTGAACCAAGTAGCAATGCTATTTTGCAGTTCACATTTTCTAGCTCAGCAAATCATTTACACACAGGATTATATTCATATTGAAAAAAATCTTTTGTCTAGGTGATGTGATTACCTTTGATAACTGGTGCTTACTTCATGGCCAATGGAGCTATAATACTCAACAGTGAAAAACTGAAAGCTTTCCCCCTAAATTCAGGAATAAGACAAGAATGCTCACTCTCACCACTTCTATTCAACATAGTATTAGAAGTCCTAGCCACAGCAATCAGACAAGAAAAAGAAATAAAACCTATCCAAACTGGAAAGAGGTAAAACTGTCACTATTTGCAGATGACATGATACTCTACATAGACAACCCTAAAGCCACCACACAAAAATGATTAGAACTAATAAATGAATTCAGCAAGATAGGAGGATATAAGATTAATATACAGATATCTGTTGCATTTCTTTACACTAACAATGAAACATCAGAAAGAGAAGGTAAAAAAAAAATCCTGTTTAAAATAGCGTTAAAAAAAAATTACCTGGGAATAAACTTAACCAAGGAGGTGAAAGACCTATATGCTGAAAACTATAAAACACTGACAAAGGAAACTGAAGATGATTCAAAGAAATGGAAAGATATTCTGTGCTCTTAGATTGGAAGAATTAATATTGTTAAAATGGCCATACTACCCAAAGCAATCTACAGATTTAATGCAATCCCTATCAAAGTACCCATGACATTTTTTGTAGAACTAGAACAAATAATCTTAAAATTTATATCAAACCACAAAAGACCCAGAATTGTGAAAGCAATACTGAGAAAAGAATAACCAAGCTGGAGGTATAACCCTCCCAGACTTCAGACTATGCTACAAAGCTACAGTAATCAAAACAGCATGGTACTGGCACAAAAACAGATACACAGATCAATGGAACAGAATAGAGAGCTAGAAATAAACCCACACACCTATGGTCCATTAATCTATGACAAAGGAGGCAAGAATATATAATGGAGAAAAGACAGTCTCTTCAACAAGTGGTGCTGGGAAAACAAGACAGCCAAATGTAAAACAATGAAATTAGAACATTCCCTCACACCATATACAAAGATAAACTCAAATGGTTTAAAGACCTAAATGCAAGACCTAAAACCACAAAACTCCTAGAAGAGAACATAAGTGAAACATTCTTTGACTAAATTGTAGCAATATTTTCTCAGCTCAGTCTCCTTAGGCAAAAGAAATAAAAGCAAAAATAAACAAATGGGACCTAATTACACTTAAAAGGTTTTGCACAAGAAAGGAAACCATTAACAAAACGAAAAGACAACCTACGGAATGGGAGAAAATATTTGCAAATGATGCGACCAATAAGGCATTAATATCCAAAATACACAAACAGCTCATACAACTCAATATCAAAAAAACAACCCAATCAAAAAATGGGAAGACCTGAATAGACATTTTTCCAAAGAAGACATACAGATGGCTAAAAGGTACATGAAAAGATGCTCAACATCACTAATTATTAGAGAAATACAAACCAAAACCACAATGACGTATCACCTCACACCTGTCAGAATGGCTATCATCAAAAAGTCTACCAATAACAAATGTTAGAGAGCATGTGGATAAAAGGGAACCCTCCTCGACTGTTGGTGGGAATGTAAATTGGTACAGCCACTGTGGAAAACAGTATGGAGGCTCCTTAAAAAACTAAAAATCGGGTTTCCCTGGTGGCGCAGTGGTTGAGAGTCTGCCTGCCGAAGCAGGGGACACGGGTTCATGCCCCGGTCTGGGAAGATCCCACATGCCGCGGAGCAGCTGGGTCCGTGAGCCATGGCCGCTGAGCCTGTGCATCTGGAGCCTGTGCTCCGCAACGGGAGAGGCCACAACAGTGAGAGGCCCGCGTACCGCAAAAAAAAAAAAAAAAAACTAAAAATAGGACTACCATATGATCCAGCAATTCCACTCCTGGGTATATATCTGGAAACAATAAAAACACTAATTCAAAAAGATACATGCATCCCAATGTTCACAGCAGCACTATTTCTATAGCCAAGACATGGAAACAACCCAAGTGTCCATCAAGAGACTACTGGTTTAAGAAGCTGCAGAACACACACACACACACACACACAACTAAATATTACTCAGGCATAAAAAAGAATGAAATACTGCCACTTGTAGCAACATGGATGGACCTAGAGAATATCATACTAAGTAAGTCAGAAAAAGACAAATATTATATGATATAATTTATATGTGGAATCTAAAAAATAATACAAATGAATCTATATACAAAACAGAAACAGACTCACAGACATAGAAAACAAACTTATGGTTACCAAAGGGGAAGGGGGGAAGGGATAACTTAGGAGTATGGAATTAACAGATACAAACAACTGTACTAAAATAGATAAGCAACAAGGATTTAGTGCACAGCACAGGGAACTATATTCAATATCTTGGAATAACCTATAATGGAAAATAATCTGAAAAAAGGTATATATATATATCTGAATCACCTTGCTGTACACCTAGAACTAACACAATCTTGTAAACTATACTTCAATTAAAAAAGAAAAAAAGAAAAAGCCTTCTCCTATAAATGGGAAATTCAGACTTACCTATTGTTGGAACTCCCAGAAGCTTCCATTTGGCACTGGAACGAAAGGCTTCCATCTGCTTTACCTCTTCTGGCCGCTCGTCCACAAACTCAGCCACCTGTGGGAGTGAGAACAATACGTTAAGGAAATCCACAGGATCCAGCCAAGTAACAATGTTGCTGTCTCAAGAACCTGAAGCTATGACTATTCCATTCCTAATAATACACGGCACACGAAGACCCAAAACGGCCATGAAGAAGCAGGTACTGGTCCTCAGTTACATTTGCTCCATAAACATGTGATTGTCACTGGATAGTTTAATTATAGATCTTTCTCTGACTAATCAATTTCCCTCCAGAGGTTAATTTCTTTCATTACAAACCTTCTTATTAAGGTGCCAGGTATACAACTGCCACTTGTAAGCTAAAAGCTAAACTCCTTTTACCCTTTTACTTTTACATTCAGAGTGAAAACACAGGCAGGTTTCCTGTCATCCCTATCATTCATTAAGGGCTTTGGACTCCTTATGAAAACTTTCCTATTGTAGGTAGTCACAATGACAGTTTTTCTAGTATCCAACCAAAAGAAGTCACTAAAATGTACACAGACTCATAGAATCTTTAAGGGATAAGACCATATTTCATATCATCCAAATTCCCAAACAAATCTGGAATCTTCTCTACAGTATACTTGATAAATGATCACTCACATAGTCCCTCCCTGACAGGGAACTAATTCACTGACATGGAACTCATGTTACAAGGCAGTCCACTGCATTTTGGGGCTAGAAAGTTCTTAGTTTCATCGGACCCATATCTACCTTCCTATAACTTCTTTCCATCCACCCTAGTCCTACCTCTGATGCAACTGATTCCCTTTCCACATGACAGACCTTCAAAGATAGCTGGCATAATAAATTCTAATTACACAGTAGCAACTATGAGCAAGGCACTGTGTTTTGTGCTTTACTTATATTATCTCACTTTATCCTCATAAGAGCCCTGGAAAGAAAGGCTCCACACTACTAAGAGCAAACTATGGCTCAGAGAAGTTAAGTAACTTTCTCAACCTAGCAAGTGGCAGAACTGAAACTCAAACCCAGGTTTGAATTCCCCTCTACTTCTTCTCTTCTCCCAAGATCCTACCATCATTCTTCATATAACCTAGTTTTGAGATCTCTCACTGAGCATTAAAAACACAGGCTTTCAAACAAAATGGGGCTTCCCTGGTGGCGCAGTGGTTAAGAATCCGCCGGCCAATGCAGGAGACATGGGTTCGAGCCCTGGTCCGGGAACATCCCACATGCTGCGGAGCAACTAAGCCCGTGCGCCACAACTACTGAGCCTGCGCTCTAGAGACCACAAGCCACAACTACTGAGCCTGCATGCCACAACTACTGAAGCCCGTGCGCCTAGAGCCCCTGCTCCACAACAAGAGAAGCCACCGCAATGAGAAACCCGTGCACCACAACAAAGAGTAGCCCCCGCTCGCCACAACTAGAGAAAAGCCCGCGTGCAGCAATAAAGACCCAATGCAGCCCAAAATAAATAAATAAATTTATTTAAAAAAACAAGATGAATTGAGATCTAAATTCCCAGCTTTGCCCCTTAATATTTGTATAACCTTTGGCAAATTATTCTCTCTAAGCCTTAATTTCCTAATTTGTAAAAGCAGGATCAAAGGATTGCTATGAGGATTCAACAGATAATTCATGAAAGCTTAGCAGTGCTTGGTACATGGTAAATTACACCTATTAATCTTGTGCTGCCACTATTGCTGTGGTTGTCCTAATTATTGGTTGTGATAATCTTGGAGTAACAAAAATGAATTCAATAATCAAGGTCTGTTGTAACAAGCACAGAGTCTAGCAGTGGGGCTAAAGCTTCCCTTACTTAGGTTTTGGGACAATCATAAGAGCAAAAGACAACATTATGAAGGAAAATTAACAGACCTGACTACAAAAAATCAAAATTTTTAAATGTCAAAAACTATTATAAATGAAGAGGCAAATGACAAAATATACTTATGGCGTGTAAAACAGATAATATATTCCTATTATACAAATATCAAATAAATCAATTAAAAAAATTAAAACTCCAATTTTCTAAAAAAATGGACAAGTACATGAAATTCATTAAATACAAAAGCCCAATAAATGTATGAAAAATCATTCATTTTACTATTTTTCAAAGAATCTGGATACCACTGTTCACCTGCCAAATTGACATAGGTTTGCAGTTGCTTTGTTGATGTGAATAATACTCCAATATTGATGAAGAAATGGGGAAACTGACATTCCCATACACCTCTAGTGGGAGTGTAAATTCATACTACCTTTTGGAAATCAATATGGGAAACACCTCAAAATGACCATACTCTCTAACCTATTGATTTCATTTCATAGGAATAAAGAAATAAATGGATTCTTACAATGATTTATGTCCAAAATGTTTATTAAATCATTATGATATTTTAAAACAGGAAACAACCCATACAGCCAGTAATAAGACAGATTAAATTAATATGTATATTGAACTACTATGCAACCATTAAAAGTCACATTCTCAAAGAATATTTTTAAAGTCTTACTAAAGTATCGACAACATACTATTAAGTGAAAGAGCAGGCTCCAAAACCATATGTATAGTATAATCCCAATTATATTTGAAAAAATAAATAAAATACAAGTATTACAATCTATGAATTAAAGCATCTAAACCTTAGCAGTTGTTATCTCTGGATGGTCACAGTAAAAGTGATTATATATTCTTTTTAAAACTTAAATGTTATTACAATTCCAAAATATTCTATAATAAACATGTATTGCTTTCACAAAATAAAAAAACAGGGCTTCCTGGTGGCACAGTGGTTGAGAGTCCGCCTGCCAATGCAAGGGACACGGGTTTGAGCCCTGGTCCGAGAGGATCCCACATGCCGCGGAGCAACTGAGCCTGTGCGCCACAACTACTGAGCCTGTGCTCTAGAGCCCGTGAGCCACAACTACTGAAGCCCGCGCGCCTAGAGCCCATGCTCTGCAACAAGAGAAGCCACCGCCATGAGAAGCCTGCACACCGCAATGAAGAGTAGCCCCCGCTCGCCTCAACTAGAGAAAGCCTGTGCGCAGCAACGAAAACCCAACAAGGCCAAAAAAAAAAAAGAATAAATAAAATAAATAAATTAATTAAAAATAAATAAATAAAAATTTAAAATAACAACAAATGTTATAAACATTAACTAGGTTTCAGTAATTCATTCTGACTGAAACTAAATTGGCTCCTTATGATCACTATTTCCCTTCTAATTATTAACAAACCTTCTTTTAAATAATCTATCAATATTATAGAATATGCTGGGGATTAACATTAAACACACTCATCTAGAATTCACCTTTACAACCTTTTAGTATAACACAGCCTATCAACAGCTCTCCTTTTCACCTTGTTTCTCAGCAATTCTGAGCAAGGTTCCATGACCATACCAATGCTAACTTATTTGCCTATGCTTTTACCCACCTGGCTCTTACTCATCCTTTAAAATTCAATTCAGATATTTCCATCCTTCATGGAATTTCCCAGTGGGATAAAAAGTATGCTATCTCCCTTGTGTTCTAATGGCACTTGGTACATATGTGAACTCTATCTCCAACATTCATATTGTCATTTGAAATTCAGTCTCCCATTGTAGAGTATGACCTGTAAAGTACAGACACTAAGTTCTCTTAATCTACATATCACCTGTACTTAGGCAAGAGCATATAATTTAAAGCTTAGTTGAATCAGGGAATAAAATGAGCAATTAAAAAGGTTCCTATGATTGAACCTGAACGTTATTTTTAAGGTAGGTTCCAACAAATTGAACCATGGCGAATTCTAATCATGGCTCTATCACTGACACTGAGGAACCCTGCCTCTGTGTGATCAGTTCCCGTTTCCAGGCAGACGGAGCCCTCCATATACAAAGACAGTGTATAGGCATCAGCAAAGAACACTACTTTAAAATAGCTCCTGGAAAGTGTCACCTCTTCTCTGCCCTCAACTTTCCCCCTTATTAATCTACCCTGCACTGGGAGTCGAGATTGAAAGGCTTGCATTTCAAAGTCCTCACAGCCTCAAAAGATACACACCACAGGCAAATCTCCATCATCTTCCTCTTCCTCCTTTTCTGTTTTAGTGGTTGACATAGATGTCCAGCTCACGTCATCATCCACAATCCGCATTCTAAATGTGAAAAATTAAAAGATCAAAAGAGAAGAAACATTTTTGGATAACAGCCTACAAACACTTATCTTTGGTTTTAGGCTAAAACTCAAAACCCTACAAGATCTATGGTCCATTCTTTGCCAATACGGCGAACTTCATCTTGTACCACTGTCTCTTCAGTTCACTACTCACTAGTCATCTTCTGGTGCCTAGAATGAGCCAAATTCCTTTCCATATCAGTTTCACGTCTCGGTTCCTTCCCTCTACCTGACCTACTCTTCTCATTCTTTACTGGGAAACTCTTACGTATTCTTAAAATCCTAGCATATATATAACTTCCTTCACAGACCTTCCAATACTATTTCACTTACCTCCCCCAACTAAGAACCCCCGTTACTCATTCTTGGAATACTTTATCACAAAGGAAGTAAATCAACCAGTTGTGTAATTAGTTGTTTAAAGGCTGTATCCCCATTAAACTATAAGCTCCATCAGAGTAGGGACTATGCCTCTCTCACTCACAGTGATATCCTCAACACCCTGCAGAAATTGGCATAGGAAGTACTCAATAAATGTTTGTTACATGGATAAACTATGGATGAGTCCAAATAATAACAATGCCATTATATAAACAGTTATTATTAAGTTATTATTTGAAAAGGCAAGATCACTTATCACAACAACCATTTAATATAAGTGATATTCAGTATTACTCTCATTTTTAAAGATGAAAAAACTGAGGCTTAGACAGATGAAATATCTTGCCCAAGGCCACACAGCCCATAAAGTGGCACAGCTAGGACTCAAAGCCTAATCAGTGTTACTCCAAAGCTCAAGTTAATTTCACTACATGGCACTGCCTCCGAGGAATCCACACAAGTCAAAGGCGACAGAAAGCAAGAATAACACAACAACCAAACCAGGAGAGGAAATGGATTAGTTCTTCGGAACTACTTGACCTTATTGGGTATATTAGTTTCCTAGGGCTGCCTAACAAAGTACCACAAACTGGGTGGCTTAAAACTAACAGAAATGTATTCTCTCACAGTTCTGGAGGCTTCAAGTCTGGAATCAGGTGTCTGCAAGGCAATGCCCGCCAGTAAGGCTCTAGGGAAAGATCTTTCCTTGACTCTTCGCACTTCTGGTAGCCCCTACTGTCAGCATAAATCCAGTCCAGTCTCAGCCTCCATCTTCACGTGGCAGTTTTCCCTCTAAGTCTGTTTCTGTATCCAAATTCCCCTTTTCTTAAAAGGACACCAGTCATGTTGGATTTAGCGTCCATCCTAACCCACTATGACTTCATCTTAACTAATTACAACAGCAAAGACCCTATTTCTAAACAATGTCACATTCTGAGGTTCTGGGTGGACATGCCTTGGAGGGAAGGGGCACTACTCAACCCAGTACCCTGGGCCACATAAGTTTTCTCGTTTGAAAAGTGGGGGTAACAAAAATATCTACTTCATGGTACTGTTATGAAGCTTAAATAAATTCGTTTAGGTCTAAAGTACTTAGAACGGTGCCTGGCACATGACAAGAACAGTATAAGCGTTAGTTGTTATTGTTAGTAGTAGTAGGAAGAGTAACAGGAAGTGAGCATAGGTCTCCGACTCAGGACCGGAGTCCTTGGCATTGGAGAATCCCCACCGACATGTTCCGGGCCCTTAATATCCACGCACAGAACCTCTGAATTTGCTTCACCACTTTAGTCTCAGGACACAATATTCATTCTCTGCGGACGGAATTCTACAAAGGCGGGAAAAGAGTAATGAAAGTTACAGCCGGGCCTGAATACGTCGAAGATACTGCCCAGGGGCGCGAGGAGCGGTCTGAGAGGACTCTGCGCTCAGGCAGCGCCGGGCGAGCAGTCAAGGGCGCTGGGCCCCTCGGTGCCGCCGGCGAGGAGCCCAGGAAGACCCGGGCCGAGGGCGGAGCTGGGAAGGTGAGAGGCGGCAAGCCGCGCGGACCCCGCCCCGCCAGGGCCAACTCACCCCTTGCCGCCAGCCCCGCCAGTCTTCGGCCGCTTTTTGCGACGCTTGCGGCCGGACTCAGGGCCTCCGTCGACGCCGGCATCTGCCCCAGACAAGTAACGCTTCAGGTATTCAGCCTTGGAGAGCGGCGGAGCTGCCGCCATGGCAGCGGCGAAGGCGGGGAGACGGATCGACGCTGCGGACAAAATTCTTGAACGCGAAACGGACAGCGCGGATTCTGGGAGGCGGGGCCAGGACCGGACGTGACGGAGGGTGTTTGGAATCGCCAGGGTGTTTCTTGTGAGCTTTTGTGGGCTTACGAGTGACACGCGCACCCTCTGACGGGGCAATTGTGTTTCTTATCTTTGTCCATTCTGTCATTCAACAGACCGTGCAGCAAGCGCTGTTGTAGCCGCGAGGCTACAGCCACGACCCCAACAAGATCTCTGCCCCCAGCAGCTTCAGAAGCACCGGAGAGCAGAAGTTAGGAACGTGGGCTCTGGAGCTGCAGTGCATCTAAGTTTGAGTTCTGCTTCCATAACTTCCTAACTGTACGACCTTGGGCAACGTACTTAACAAAATGGGGATAATAATGACACCGAACCCAATGGTTGCAAGGACTAGGATAATACTACTGTGTAAAGTGCTTTGAACAGCATCTGGCATAGTGTGTCAGTTATTTTTATTAGTATGTTTAGGTGGAGAAAAATCTGCTTTAATAGGCTTTCAAGAACTATGCAACAGAGGAAGTCAGGAATTCCAAACCCAATATAATTACTATGAAAAATATGGAGTTTTCTAACCTATGTATCTTACCCACATTTTATATTGGCTGCCCCTAGCTATCTCTTGCGTATATTTCCAATGAAAATGACCTGGATCTATTTTCAGCATGGCAAGAGAGAAGCTAGAGAGATTGAATTTTTTTTTTATTTTTGTCATTCAGTCTTTTATTTTTTAAAACTCAGGTAATTTATTTTTTGGCCAGGTGGCATGCGGGATTTAGTTCACTGACCAGAGATGGAACCCGTGCCCCTGCAGTGGAAGCGGAGTCTTAACCACTGGACCGCCAGGGAAGTCCCTAGAGAGACTGAATTCTAATACTCAAGTTTAGGGAGAAGACTTTTCTTCTTGTGGGCATTAAGAGCTTTACTTGAATTATCTCATTTAACCCTCACATTTCTCAGATGCTTTTATTATCCTTACCTTACAGATGAGAAAACTAAAGCTTGGAGAGGTTAAGTTGCCCAACTTCACACAGCCAGAACATATGACCCTTGGGAGCAGAGGCTAACAAAGTGGGGTGCAAGAGGTAATCCAAATTTCTTGAAAAAGAATTAGATTGCGTATTTTACTTATCTCACCATGTTAAATTTTTGTCACGTTTTAAGGTTTATTAGTCAATAAAGTATTTATACTTTATAAATAAATATGCATATCTTGGAACACATGTTCAGAAAATATATATAACTGAACAGGTTTGGAGGTCACTGCCCTGAAGCGTGAACTTTTAACCACTGGGCTACACTGAGTGGTCACAGCACAGGCCCAGGAAGAAGAGCAGGCTGGGTCTCTCAGGGCCTATGAGAAGGGAGCACTGGACTGATAGGGCTTCACTAGCTGCAGGGCCCCACAGGTCTCCCATCCACAACCCTGCCTTGGCTTCTAGTCCACTTTAGTGTATCTCAAGCTGAACTCCAAAGCCCTGCCTCCACCCTGGTGTCAGCAGACATCGGGAAAGTCTCATATTTCCACTCCAGTGAACATTACCAGTATAGTCCTCTCCACCCCATCACCTCCTGCCCATTTCTGTCTTCAGTTCCACCTCTACCCATTCTACTCAGTACCAAACCTTAGCCTGACAAGACTAAGCTCAGGTCTTAACCCTGCCTCACAGGGCAGTTAAGCAGGATCAGATGCATTCACGACCAGTGGCATGGTCTACGTTTTGCCCTGTCTCTGCAGTTCCATCTAATAAAGCTAATGCCCCCACCTTCCCAGGCACTACCCAGACCCCTTCCCTGCTTGACATTCCTCCATAACATGGTGACTAATCTGACACTGTTCTACTTGTTGGTTTCTTGTCAACCCCCCACCCGCTCTGTTTGCCAATTTTCCCCGCTACACTTGAAGCTCCATGAAAGCAGAGCTTTATTTTGTTCAGTTCTATGATGTGCCGGGCACAAAGCAAGCACTCAAACATCTATTGAAGGAATGATTGAAATGCCAGCTCCAGCCCCCAAATTACAGTAGCCACACTGGAGAAAATGTTCTTCAGGAGGTTGAATTCTACCAGCATAACAAACAAGGACAGAGTGCAAAAAATAAAAATAAAAATAAAATAATAATAAATAATAATAATAATTTAAAAAAAACAAGGACAGAGTGATTTCAGAGGCCAGTGCTGTTTGAAAGCCACCATTTTAATGAGAACTTCTTCACCTGTCCTAGACTCCCTCCCCTCAGAAGACTCTCTTCCTGTTGAAAGTCAGTATTTTATATACCCAAACCAACTTCCAAACTCCAGACGTAGCTGTCTTCCACCTTCTCCAGCTCTTCAGAGTTCCAACTCGACATGAGAGAGCATTGTGTGGAGGGAGGGTAAAGACTTGATAGGAAAAAAGTGACAATGACATGCCCAATGGTTCATTTCTGGGTTTCTTCCCAGGCCAATTCAAATCCTCCAAAACAAGGTCAAGTAACCCAAGAGGCTTGCACTTCCGTCACAAACTGTTCAGAAAGTGTGCTCAGATCTCCGACTCAGACCAGGTGTCCTCCCCACATGGGCAAGGCCTGGTGGGGAGGCCACTCCAGCCTTTTCCAATAGCAATAAATAACCCCGCGGTCTGAGCAGCGCTGGAGGCTGGCCGGGAACCGCCCACTGCTACCGCTCAGAAGCCAGACCTGTCTCATAGCCCTCCGTCTTCATGTCATTGAGCCCCAGTTCCTCGTTTTGGTCAAATGTGCGCTTATAGTGCTCCACCTTCATCTCAGGATCGTCTTCAGGTGCATACACGTTCTGCAAGGCCAAGGACAGACCATCAGTGCCTGTGCCATCCTGCCACACCCCCTCCCCCAGACAGCTTCCAATTCCCACTTTCCCAAGACCTTAATGAGGTGTTTATTCCTTTTTGTTTTGTTTTGTTTTGGGCCACACGCCATGCGGGATCTTAATTCCCTGACCGGGGATTGAACGTGCACCCCCTGCAGTGGAAGCACAGAGTCCTGACCACTGGACCACCAGGGAAGTCCCTTTATTCTCTTTTTAAGGGCCTCCAACACCCCACAGCTAGGCTCAACTCGTGGGCAGCAACAGAACCCACATGGGCTAGAAGTGCGACTGCAGGGAGAAAAACTTTCTATCTGCACCTTCTTACGAAGAGAGTAGCATAGTCTTAACAGTGGAGAGACCTTAGAACAGTTTTGCCTGACCCATAATAACTGCTCAATAAATGTTAAAGTTACTGTTAATCACCAGAGTATCTCCCTAGTCAGCTTAAAGCCTTTTCCCATCTTGGCCTCTGAACAAGGCACCGTTTCTCCTCAATCCACGGTCAGATTTGCAAAATGAAAACGCCATTGCTGGACTTAGAGCTGGGACTCGAGCTAGACTAGAGGAAGAAGGAACCTGGGAGTCTCCTTTTTCCCCCTCTTGACACACACTTACAGTCCCATACACCTTCCCCCTTCCTCTCTTATGTTCCAATTTCTGCTAAAAGGTTCCTTGATAAAAAGAAGTTCATTTAGAATTAAGTCTCTCAGTTTCTGGAGAAATGATACATATTTAAGGAAGGTCAGAAAAGATATCTCTGTGAAATACCAGGGAAGGTCTACAGTACCTGCAAGTAGCTGTTTCCTGCTGGATCATCCATAACAAAGTGGGCCTTCATGTTACCCTCAAGGATCTAAAGGAGACAGAATACAGCATGAGCATGTAAATCTTACATAGCTGCTGGCAGGAAGGGACTATGTCTGCCACACAGAAACCAACCCGATTTACACTGCAGAATCCCCCAAAGTTTTAAGAATTGGTGAAATGAAGGTACCTCTAGAGGTGGAGTGGAGAGAATCTAAAATAAAGACTGCTGGACAGCTATTTAAGAAGCAATCTGGCATCCCTAATCTCCTCTCCCATTCCAAACAGACCAACGATTGCCCTTCCCCCCACCCCAATAAAAGAGAATTCTGTGGAGAAGTTACCACAGCACACTATGGACAGGGGGACACTCGCCCAGTTGAGGGTAGAGGGAAAGAAATCAAGAACAGAAGTGAATGTACCCTTATTGGAAACAGACATACACACACCCCAGCCCTCTTCCCACACTCAGCTCTCAGAACACTGCCGGCCAAGCCTTCACCCTCAAGACAGGAAACAGAACACCCACTGATGGGAATCTGACCAGCCCAAGAGGAAATACCTAACAACTCTGGCACTGGGAGTTACCTCAACAAAATGGCTAAGCTAAATCCCCCTCCAACGAGCCCAACGTCAACAAGACTCACCCCACTCAGGTGTTTTAGTCCTCTACTTTTAAATAGACAACCAATGATTACCAGACATCTGAGCAAAGCCCCTAACATTGAAAGACAGAAATCAAATGGGAAAAAAAAACTTAAGAGGAAATGGAAACTATGCGAGGAAAATAAAACGTCAAAAAAAAAACCCAACATTAATATTCTCAAAGAGAAGAAAATACTACATCCTTGAAACAACAGGATGCTATTTTTTTTAAAGGAGGAGAAGGTATTGAAAGACCAAAAACCACTTGGAAAATAAAAATGTCGGTGGAAATGAAAAACTCAATTGAAGGGTTGGAAAATTAAGATCATCTCCAAGAGTAGAGCAAACACAAAGAAACTGAAAACAGGACAAAAAAATAAGTAAATTACAGAAGACCAGACAAGTCAGTCTAACATCCAAAACATAGGGACTTCAGAAAGAGAGAACAGAGGGGAAGCAATAGAATACTTTTTAAAAGCTTCCTAGAACTGAGCCACATGAGTTTCCAGATTCAAAGAACCCACCAAGTGCTTAGCAACAATGGCTGAAAATTGACCCACATACACCAAGTCACATCCTGAAATTTTACATCACAGCGGACACAGAAGTATCACAAGAATAGGTCACAAACAAAAGACAGGGAATCAGAATGCCTTCAAACTTCTCAACAGCCAAACTGGGAAACTGAAAGACATTAGTGGGAAACTGGAAGACCTTAGAAATTCTGATAAAAAATTATTTCCATCCTAGAATTCTATTCCCAGCCATTAATCTAATATAAGAGTAGAATAAGGACTTCCCTGGTGGTGCACTGGATAAGAATCCGCCTGCCAATGCAAGGGACACAGGTTCGAGCCCTGGTCCGGGAAGATCCCACATGCCGCGGAGCAACTAAGCCCGTGTGCCACAACTACTGAGTCTGCACTCTAGAGCCCGTGAACCACAACTACTGAGCCCACGTGCCACAACTACTGAAGCCCGTGCGCCTGGACCCCATGTTCCACAAGAGAAGCCACCACAATGAGAAGCCCGCGCACCACAAGGAAGAGTAGCCCCCGCTCGCCGCAGCTAGAGAAAGCCCGTGTGCGGCAACGAAGCCTCAGTGCAGCCAAAATTAAAATATTAATTAATTAATTAATTTTTTTAAGTGGAATAAAAAAATTTTCAGACATGCAAAGTCCCAGAAATTTTACTTCCCATGCATTTTCTTAAGAAGCTACTGGAGAATATGCTCCAACAAAAAAAAGGGAGAAAACCAAGAAAGGAGGTGGCATGGGATATCAGAAACCAAGAGAATCCCCAACATGTCGGTTAGATGTTTACATGTGGCAAGAAAGGGTATGCAGCTTCTTGTTCACTGGAGCCCCAGGACCACAAGCACTGACCGGCCAGAGTCCTCTCACCTGGTCCAACTTCTGGCTAAACTCCTGCAGTTTCTCTGTCTGGCCAGGACTGGAACTGTCGCCCAGTGTGAAAGGGTTCTTGGTCACCTGCAATAAATGGCATCCAAATTGCTAGAATACTGGCTCCATGTTTGATAGGCTTAACCATAAACCTGGTGCGGGGTGACAGGGGTGCCTGTCAGGGAAGCTTGGTCTCCATTTATGGCGCACCGCCTTTCTGACCTAGGCGGCCACCCCTAAAACCGTGTGAATTAATCTGCCAAGATGATAACGGGCAACGTGAAACAAAAACTATAGAAATGTTCTTAAATATGATCTCTAGTCCTCATTGGAAGAAGTGCAAAATAAAGTATAATTTACAAAGACAAAATGCCCGACGACTGATTATCAGTTAAGCAAAATGATTCATTAAGAGGATAAACATATGGGTTAAGTCAATACACACATATATATGTATGTATGTTCGGGACTTTTTTAGGTGCTGGAAGGACCCTCATGACCCCATTTTACAGTGAAATAAATGACTTATCCAAAACCGCAAAATATCTACATCAGCCCAGAATTAGGCCTGAGAATTTCCATTCTGAATTTCCAACAAACTTATCATCACAATCCAAAATAATATTTAAGCCTCTCAAATCAGCTTTAAAGCAAAGAAACCTCAGTTATCAGCTCCAAAAACTGGGACCTTTGCAGCCTTCTAGCCCTCTCCCCACAGCTGCACTGCGGAAGATGCCATGCGCTATACTCAGGGGACTCACCAGTTCCCGGATGTCTTTCAGTATCCCCTCCAGTGTGGTGAACTTGCCCCCGAGGATAGCCATTCCCAGTTCAAATTCCAGCTCTGGGATTTCCATACTACATGTCTCGGACTGTGAGATGAAAGATCAAATTAGGCTTTAAATCAGGAGCTGCTAGAGAAAGCTAACCAGAGTCCTCCTGCCAAATTAGTACCACCAGTGATAATCTGGGGACAAAGTCAGCTGTCCCAGTTTTCTCTGAATCTCCAATTAAAGCTAGACTCACTCCTGGAACCAACCTTAAAAGGGGTCACTCTTGAGTCATGGCTCCAAGCTGGCAGGCATCCTGTCATTAGAGATCAGAAACAAGGGCCCTCACAGACACTAGAGGCAAAAGGCTGCCAAGTCATCAGAAAGAGCTTAGGGGTCGCCTTCTGAATCTGCACTTCCTACCATGGATTAACTCTGCTCAGGGATCCTCAAACCCAAGGAAGTAAGGAGGTACCTCACAACGCCAGGACATGGTTGAGAAAAGACAAATTCCCCCTCGACAGAGACAGCCATGTGCAGAGGAGAGTCACTTCCCCAAGCAGGTTGTTACCTTGAGCAGGTCTCTAGTCATATCTGAGGGATCAGTGATGTAGAAGGTGATCCTGGTGCCCAAGGGCTCTACTGCTCCTCCAGATTTCACCTGCAACAGACAGCAGTGCCAGGAGCAGCAGCAGAGGAGACACCCCTCCTCACCTGGTGCGGGGAGACCCGGGCGGGCTGGGGGAGTAGGCTCGGACCTCCAATCAGGCCCACTAATGGCTACCAAGGACAGTGCCTTCTTAACCAACAGTGGCAGCAGTCACCCAAACCAAAATCACTGAAAGCTGGCCAGGAGGAGAGTGCCCAGCACCGGCAGCCTGCCAGAGATGTACCCCAGGTTGCCAAGAAACTGAATTCACGGTTAAAAAAATGACTCTTGGGGCTGAAAGGGACTTCCAACTGCAACTAGTGTGTAGATTCCCTTTATAATTTTCTGGTTTAAGAATTGAAACAGCTTATGCTTGAATACACTCAGGGAAAGGGAATTTACAACCCTCCAAGGCAGCCCACTCTATATTCAGATAGACCTAGAACGTTTTTTATTATTGAGTAAAATCTGCCTCCCTGCTCTTCCATCCCTCTGAGCTGTAGGTCAAAAAGTGGGTCTCTCTCTTCCATATAACCAACTTTGAATGTCTTCAACAAGTTATGCTATCTCTAACTTTTCTTCTCTAAGCTAATTTCTAGTTCAAGAGCTCCTGATCCTAAGCAGCTTCAGAAAGGATGAAAGCTACTCTTCCCAAACCAGGAAGCCCACCCACCTCATTGGTCCGATGGCCGCAGTTCTCGCAGTTGGTAGCCATGATGATAACCTCCTTAAAGTGGGGAATTTCTGGAAGATGGAATTAAGGAAATCTGCTTCCAGGACAGTAAGACCACCCTCTGGGGAAGAACAAATCCGAACCCCACAAACACACAGTTGCTGGTCCCAGGACTGCAGGAAACAGATCACAAGAAGCAGCCTAACTCAGACAGCCCCCCAGAAGAGGGCAAGGTCACCACCCATGGCGATCGCTGTTCATCAGTGTTTGATGACATGGCTCAGGCCACACGCAGGAGCCTAGAGACCATGGCCTAATTCTCTCTTTGAACCCAAAAGCCAAGGTGCACAGTCTCATCAAGGGCAACATCCCTCTCATCACTCGGAATAAAGCCTTGTGCTCTCCCTGAAGGGAGTACTCTCCAGCTTGAATATAATCTTCATGCCTGAGTCAGACGAAGAGCAACCCAACTGCCCGACAAAAGATACGAACTAGCTTCATGTTGGTCTGGGCCGGAGCATTGCATTCTGGGCAGTTGGTGTTGAACTGGAGCACCTGGAACACAACAGGGAGACGTAGAGTGAGCCCTCCCAAGCGGGTGAAACCTGCTCAGGCTGAAGACATTCAGCTGGTACACTGGCGGCCGCCCGTGAACAGCGTCAGTCTCAGCCCACCACTCTGCTCCTTCCTCCACAGTTGCCAAAGTGACTCACTTCGTTTCTGAGATCTTCCTCTTCTGGTTTCTCTTCTGGTTCCTCTGCCTAAAGTAGCAGAGATGCAAATCATATGTTGGCACACAGACCTCAGCCTCCCCAACACCCTGCCCCAGAGTGAGAGAAAATGTTCTGGCTTGCTTACGTCAGCTGCCACCTCGTGGGTTTAACAGAGAAGTTGGAAAGAAAAGTCCCAGGTAAGGGAAGAACAGAGCTTAGGATAGGATCACAGCCACTGCTGTCCTGTGTTGTAAAGTTTACCCAAAGTCCTTAAGTGAGCTAGAGGGGAGGCACACACATGCTGAGATAGTGTACACAGGGCAGCAGCAGCAAAATAAGGTCCCACTGACTCCAAGCAATCGGAGTGCAAGATAATTCCAGAGCATTACTTCTGGCTCCTTCAGTGCACTTACCTGGAGCCCCAGCATCTCTTCCTGCTGTAGAGTCCGATTATAGTGTGTGATCACCAGGGCATCATCTTTCCGGGGAGCATGTGGGTTTTCCACAAAGCTGTTCCCTGAGGGATCATCAATGATCTAACAGATGGGTAAAGAGAGAGCAGTTATAACAAGAAATCATGTAAGATCCTCCACCTACCATCAGACCACTGAGGCACCACAGAAAAATCTCAGACTGTCTTAATGGTCTCGCCTACCCTAAATCTAGGGCACCTGGAGTCCCTCAGTACTCACCAGGGTGAAAGGAGAGGCCACTTGCTTTAGCTCCTTCAGTTTGACAATGAACTCACCAATTCTTTCAGCCATGCCTTCTTCATTCGCCTGACAGGAACAAAGAGTAAAAGATCAGCCCTGGTGACAGAACTTATGCCCCCATCACTTCCAACAGAAGTCACCACCTGTCTTAGTGTGACTGGGAACAGAGACTCAGGCTTCACAATAAGAGGTAGCAAATAAGTTTGAAGTTTATGGGTGGTGCCAGGTGAGCCTCATTTTCTCACTCATTCAGCCATTTAGTCCAGGCACTTGTGCCAGGTTATAGATAACAGTAAATAAACCAGAGCCCTCTCATGGGGCTCCACAGCCAGTTAAGAAGACAGGTGACTAAATTTGCAATTATATTATTTTATACATATATATATATATGTATATATGAAACGTCATAATAAACATAAGATACAATGGAACACTCAGGAAGCACAGATAAGCCCAAGAGTATCAGGAAAGGCTCTTCGGAGGTAATGTTGCAGTGTCTGTCTGAGAAAAGGCCTCAATGTAACATCCAGGCAGCTATAACATCACTGTGTGCTTCCCTGCAAAGTTCTCCAACATTCAATCAGAGACAGTTCAGCCACGTGGGAAGGTGAACAAGTGTACATAAATAATTTTTCCTTGAGCTGCTGCCATCAGAAAACCCCAGCTCACCCTTCGTGTGGGCTGATCCTGCTCCAGGCCAGAGACAGCACGGCTGATCAATCCTTCAACAGTAGTCAGAGCTGGTGAGTAAGAACAAAAGACTAGTCAGTCTTCACTTTGCTATCAAGTGCCTGTATGCCCCTGGGCAGTTCACTTGAACTCTCTGGGCCTTGATTTCACCTGTAAAATAAGGAGGCAGGGAAGAAGGTTCCATTCACCTCCAATTCATTCTGGTTTTTCTGTAAGATGTTGTGGAAAAACCCGTACGAAGCTTTTGGCCAACCCAATACTATCTTAAGCTGCTTTACCTAAGCTTTCTGCTTATGTTAAACCAATGAAGATCACAATGATGTGGCCAAACCCACACATAAGCCACTAGACCTGGCACCAGGTGTTTTGCAAGAAAGTAAGATTTGAGCTAGGCATGAACCGTGCAAACACTCTGACCTTAAACTTACCTCCTTTCTGGCTGAAGGCAGGAATTTCAAAATCCAGCTCTGGGATCCTTGTGGTGGCAGAGTCAGTCTTCACTACTTCTCTGTTCATGTCCTGGGCAGAAAGAAAAACCTTCAGTCCACAGAGGTCTCAACAATACAGGTTCTTCGCAGGAAATAACAGAGTGCCCCACCACCACCACCACCATCAGAGGCCCCAGCCCAGCTGTCTCTTCCTCTCTCCACTAGGGGGAGTCCGGACTACTCCTGCGGAATAGTACTTTGATGTGAAAACCAGCTACCCAAACAATGAGAGTCCTATTCATAACAACTACTGCTCATTTGTTACTTTTTGACAAAGTTTCCAAAGCGCTTTCACAAGTCTTACCTCACCGGAGAAGATGACAGCACCTACGCCATTTTACAAAGGAGGAAACTGAGGCTTGAACACTTAAGTGGATTTATTTGAGGTCCGACCACGTGGACCAGAGCTCTGACTCCAGTCCCCAAGCTTTCTCTAGGACACTAGGGTAACTGTTCTGGGCTCTTCTCACCTCCTGGGCCCTGACGGTCAAAGTATAGCGCACTCCCTGGTCCTGTATCCTGCCTGCCGACTGGATCTCCGTGTTGTTCCAGCCACAGTGCTCGCAGGAAAAGGAGCTCACGATTATTTCTCTAAAGAAGGGGATCTCGGTGAGCAGGAGGCGCGTCATGCCCTAGGGAAGCAGAAGACGGTTAGGGAAAGAACCAATGAAACCGCCATTCCCCATCTGCTGACCCCCCCGGGCGTGCCTCTCCTCCGGGTCCCCAAATGGACCAGCCTGGCCAGGTCGCCGACCCCCGCTCCTCCCCTCCTCAGCCCAACCCTCCAGCCGCCCGCGGCCGCGCCCCCGCCTCACATTGCGGTAGCAGTTCATGCACAGCGACTCGATCTCGGTAGGCTGCTGCTCCTCATCATCAGCGCTAATAGGCCGGAACAAGTGCCCCGTCCCGGGCTGTCGGGCCTGGACGGGCGAGGGGGCGGCAGCAGCCCCCGGGAGCCCGGGATCCACTGCCCCACTGGCCAACATCACCACGCGCTGCTCAGGCCCCAACTTCGGTCTTCTGCGCCTCTCTTGGCCCCACCCCTTCCTCCGGCACTTCCGCCAGCTACCGCCCCGCCCATCCTTAAAGAGGCCGAGGACTCTCCTCGGGGAACAGTACCTGACACGGTTTCCCGGTTGCCGGGATTATTCGGTCCAGACTTCCAAAGCCAGCCGGATCCAGGCTTTGCCTCCACCTCAATTCAGGCGTCACTGCCCCCAGGGCGTCCTCCCAGACCCAGGGCAGTTTTTTGCTCCTTTGCAATAGGTCCGCCGTACTGGGTTCTAACTATTAGTCCACAAGTCTAACTACGAGAGGCTTGACGTCAAGGGGCCGGGCCGTCCATCGGTATCCCCGAGGAGGTGCGCTCCTCCCTGGGTTTGCTTGGATCCGCCGTTGGGCCAGATGCTGCCTAGGCTCTAGATCACCCTCCCTTAGTCCCTCGATCTCTCTCCCTTTCTGTTCTTCTCACTCCCTATTTCTGTCCTCATAAACACCTGCCCAAATTCCAGCCTCAAATACACGGCCCTCACTTTTACCCCTATTGGCTCATCCCCACCACATCCAACCCCAGCTGACTCACCCCTCCTGATCTCCTAACCACCACCAACAAAAACACCTCTTTGGGGGGTAAACTTTCCTTTCCAGCATCTCCTCTCCCTGGGCACCTTTCTCCCACTTCTGGTGCTAAATCTAGGGTGTCATGGAAGAGATCCAATCTGCAGGCATGATGAGGCCAGATTCAGATGGGGTCTGTGCTATGAGGGAGTGTGGCAGTGAGGACTCTGTGCAGGGTGGGCTGAGCCGGGAGGAAAGGGTGCTGCCCTGGACGTTCTAAGGGTACTGGACTGGGTGTGTCCACCCTTTCCTCTCTCCTCTTCCCTCCACTTCAGCCACCCCCAATTTCAGACTTCCCAGGGAGCTATGAGGAGCTTGGTTGCCCCCAAGTGAATCTGTACATGGGAAATGGGGGTGGGGGTATGAGTTTGAGGGTCCAAGAAGAGGGTCAGTCTTAAAAAGAGGGACAGTCAAAAAAGAGGCCATTCAAAATCTGGAACAGGGCTTCCCTGGTGGCGCAGTGGTTGAGAGTCCGCCTGCCGATGCAGGGGACACGGGTTCGTGCCCCGGTCCGGGAGGATCCCACATGCCGCAGAGCGGCTGGGCCCGTGAGCCATGGCCGCTGAGCCTGCGTGTCCGGAGCCTGTGCTCCTCAATGGGAGAGGCCACAACAGTGAGAGGCCCGCGTACCACACACACACACACAAAAATCTGGAACAGCCAGGACTAAGAAGACAGGCCACCTCAGGGGCCTATACCTCATGCACACCGTCCTGTGGTAAGCAGGCTGGTGAACAGTGCAGGTGCAGAGGAAGGGTCTCTAACCCAGGCACACCACAGGTGTGACAAACAGCTCAGCCCAGCCAGAGCAACACCCCTCCGATACAACTGGATTAGGAAGAGGTCCATGAGAAAGAGTAGCGAGGGATTGAAGGCGGGTGATGGGATGGATGTGCTTTGGGGATAGTGGTGAGGCCACTGCTTTCAGACATAGTCCAAATGAGAGTCACACCAGGCAAACAAGCTTCCATCATAAGCATCTATTTCATTTGTGTCAGAAATCTAGACTTCCGCCTGCGAGTCGGGAGGGAGGGGCCAGAGATGGGGAGGGCACACAGTAGGCTCCCCAGAGCGTTTAAGTAGCCCTCACAGACTGGAGGGCTCAGTCAGCTGTTTAGATGTAGTGTTATGTAAGGACATCCAGGCTCTGCTCCTGCCCATCACGACCCACACCATTTGTCCCCACCAGCATCAGCCAGCAGGGATATATACACACACACCATCACATGTTCTCGTCATCATATTTTCTGCTCTTTCTCCCTTCTCTTCCCCCAACAGAAGCTGTCATGGTAGCCCTGGGGAGAAAAGAGCTCCTCTCTGTGGACCAGCTCTAGCAGTGGCCACCAGGTGGCCAGAAGTGATCAGAGCCTGGCCCTGGGAAGAAGAGGCACAGGCTTCCAGCACCATGGCAACAGGCTTGCACATAATGACCCTGCACATACAGTGCATCCTTCCCGCCCTCTCCCGCCACCCCAGAATGGAGCAACTCAGGAGGATTCCCAAATGAGCACGGGAAGACGGGTTTGCAAAGCCTGGTGAATGTAATGCATCCGGACGGGGGAATTGCAGGCGGCTGGATGGCCTAGGACAACAGCCCTTTGGGTGACCTCAGCCATCCTGTGCAGGGCCCTCCACCCTCTGATCAACAGGCCACTGTCAAGGACATAGCTATGTTAGAGGCTCAGATCATGGGCTACCCAGACAAGAATCTGGGACGTGGACAAGTAGACCCTCATGGCTCCCCCAGATGGCCAGGACTATGGTCGCGAAGGCTGTAGTTGATGTCTTCCCACAGGTCGTCGAGGCGGGCCTGCAGCTCGCTCCGGGCCTTGCCTCGGTCCCCTTGTAGGAATTCTGGAGAGAAGGTGCTGTGGCCTGGCGGTGGCGGCGCCAGCTGCTGCTGGACCTGCTTGGTCTCTTGGTCAATGGCGCGGGTGAAGGCGGCGATCTGCAGGAAGGTGTCGTGGCGGAAAGCCTGGAGTCGTTGGCGCACCTCCTGAGACAGCACCTGGGGGTCCGGCTGGGCCTCTTCCTCCGCACCGTCAGCACCGGCGCCAACAAAGGCGCTGAGCTCTTCGCGCAGCTGGTCGAGGTTCTGCTGGATGCGCGTGTGCAGGGCCTTGGCCTTGAGCGTGAGCTTGTGCGAGAGCACCTGCACGCAGCGGCTGAGGCGCGCCGGGCTGGCGGCCGCGTGCGGCGCCACGCTGCGGTGCAGCTCCTGCATGTGGTGCCCGATGCCGGTCACCAGGCGCTCCGCGTACGGGTGGAAGAGCGCCTTGACGCGGCCAGTGTGGTGTGCCACGCGGTCCTGCAGCTCCTGCAGCAGGCTCCGTGCCTCTTCCACGCCCCCCAGCAGCTGGGCCTTGGTGCCCTCTCCGACCACGCGCAGCTGCTCCTGCAGCTCCTGCACGCGCAGGGCCACCTGCTCCATCAGCTCCACCGTGTAGGGCTGCAGCTGCCGCCGCAACCCCTCCAGGTTCCAGCCCACGCGCTCGTGCACCTCCGCCATGTAGGGCTCCAGACGCTCCCTCACTTCCTCCAGCTCCTCCTGCAGCTGCTGCCGCATGCCCACCGGGTCGCCTGGGAGCCGGGGAGGCTCCCTCCCCTGCCCGGTCAGAGGACCCAGCTTTTCCAGGAAGTTGTCCATATTGCTGAGGTCTGGCTCAAGTCTGTCTTTCAGGCTCCTGGGGAAGGAGACAGACAATCAGGCCATCAGACTGCTAGCGCCCTCATCTCCTTTGCCCCAAAGACGTCATTCACTGATCCTATGGAGAAACCAAGGAGGCAGGGCGGTGGCCCCAGAGGCGGGTCTCCAGTACTAACCCAAGCCAACCATGACTCCTCCCACAGGAAGCACAAACACATGGCACACGCATATCCAGGTCAACACTTCCCAATTCCTTGTGCACGGAGGCACCCGGACTCTCACATAATCCTTTTGTTCTGGAGGCTACAATGGGGGGTCTTCTCCCCCGCTCCCTGGTCCCACGCCTCAGCGGGCATGGAGGCAGCAGCTAAAGACAGATCAAAGGCGGAGGCTGCCGGCAGAGGTTGCTGAACAGCCCAGGAAGACCAGGATAGACGGCAGAGCTAGCACCGCTCTGTTCTCTTCCCAGGGAGGACCACAGGTTGAGGAATCAGGCAGTGCATCATCCCACCCTCTGGGTGTCTTCTCCCTTTGCCTGCACCCCTTGCCCTAGCCACTCACGCGGGCTCCCGTGCCAGCTTCTGCTGCTGGATCTGCTCCACCCTGCCTTTCTCCCTGCTGCTCTGGCTGAAGTAGTCCCAGAAGTCTTTCCGTGCCTGGCTGGTTGAAAGCACTGTGGAGAGGGAGCGGGTGAACAGGGGCTGGGTCTCCTCCCCCAGGGTGGACGGACCCCTCAGTCCAGCCTCCACCCACACCTCCACAGTGAAGTCAGGGTTGGAGACCCACCTGAGAGGAGGGCCAGAGCCCAGGTCAGAACTGCAGCCACACTTGCCATGATGTTCTCTGAGAAGAAAGGTGAATGGAGGCCTGGTGAGAGTGAAGAAGCAAAGAAGGGACACCTCCCATGGGACTTGCCCCAGGGGACCCTGCCTCAAATCTGTTAACCCTCCCCTGGGTGTAGGGAGCACAGAGCTATCAGGGCTTAAGAGGACTGACCTAGTTGAATGTGGCTGGGGGGGAGAGGGTGTCTTCCTGGGATGAGTTGGGGGGCTCCTTTTTCACCTCATCACATCATATGGAGTTTGTGGAGCTCAAACTGCTTTGTAAAGGTTCCCCCCCACCCCACCCCGCCCAGGAGACCCCAGGAGCAGCTCCCTAGGCCACTTCTGCCACCACTCCCCTGCTCACCTATTCCTGCCCCCATTTCATGGCTGGGAAAACTGAGGTATCCCGGGGGTGGGGGAAGAAGCTACTCTGCCAAAGTGCTCCAAGAGGAGGTCCTTAATTCTTAGTTCCCACCCACAGCTCTCCGCTCATTCCCCTCCCTTAGGACTCCAACCCACATCCCTCTGCCCTGGCTGCTCACCTGCTCGGTTCTGGGCACAGAGAGCAGACATTCCGCTTTATAGTCCAGGGCCTGGGCCTCTGGCAACAATTGCTCTGAGTAAATACCACGTGGAGGTTCAAAGAAGGGTGACCTCAGCTGCCTTCCAGTGCTTACCTCCTGCCCTTTCCTGGTACCCAGGGGGTTAATGAGTACCCTAGTATCTGGATGCTGCCCCAGTAGAAAAGTGCTTCCTGGAAAGTTTTACAAGGAGTGGGCCTGAACTCCTCACCCAGTTCCCCCAAACCCCTTGGCTTCCAACCTTCCTGTGGACCTACTGGCTGACCCACCAATAGAGACAAGCCTGTTTGTCTGCTGAGGGCTCCGCTCTTACTCAGCTGCCCAGAAGCACTGTGCCCCAGCCAGACAGGGACAGTGTCCAGCTGCCTGAACCTGAGCAGCCCTTGACACCTCCACCACGGGCTACTCAGGCAGCCTGGGAAGAGCCAGCATTTATAGGGTTGAAGACCCACCCACCTTCCACTTTATGAAATAATCCTGGAACAAGCTGGGGAAGTTTGATGGGGTGAAGATGACATCATGAGAGGCATCTGGGCCAGGGACATTGGACCCAAAGAATGGGAGCAAGAGGAGGATTCTCCCCATGGGGAAAGGCTGAACTCCACCCACAAGGCCTCTGAGGAGGAGAAGCCAAAAAGCCCAGACTTCCTCTGATGATATGCCCACTCCATATACTTAAACACACACATTCATAGACTCCTGATTTTTGCTTCTAAATGTACCTTGAATCGATCTCCTCCCCCTCCATTTCCACCACTGGTCATTTCACCACACCACTGTCTCTCACCTTGATCACATTTGTAGCCCCCAGCAGGTCTCCCTGCCATGGTCCTCCCTATTCAGTCCGTGCTCTGCTGTGGCTATCCCAACCCGCTTCTGGCCTCATCTCCTGCCACACAAACCCCTGGCATTCCCTGAGCATACCGCCTCTTTCAGGACCCTAAGCCTTTGTACCTGCCATTCCCTCTGTTTGAAATATTCCTTGGTGAACTTATATTCATTTTTTTCAGACTTAGTTTGTATTAGTTAAGATTCAGCTTAGCTGCAAATGATGAAAAAAAAGGAGAAAGAGAATAGCTTAAACAAAATGGAATTCTGTATCTCTCTTATGTAAACATAGGTCAATCAAGGCTCCTTCTGTCTTGTTGCACTGTCAACCTCAGCAAAAGGCTCATGTCCAAGTTTCAGCTGCTTCAGCTCCAGCCATCAATTCTACCTCCCAGCCAGCAGAAAGAAGGACATGTACACTTCCTTTAAAGACACATCCCAGAAATGGTTCTTACCACTTTTACTGACGTCCCATTGGTCAGAACATAGTCACATGGCTACACTTAGCTGAAAAGGAGAACGGGAAATGTAGTCTTTATTCTGGATGGCTGTATTCCCAGCTGGGAAAGAGCTATATTACTCAGGAAGAAGAGAAGAATGGATTCGGGAGGACATGAGTAGGCTCTGCTGCACAACTCCAATATCACTCTAAATGCCCTCTTCTGCCCTCACACTTCTCTGGAGACAGACGATTCCATATTAACCATGGAACATTTTGTATACTCCTGGAGTATCGCACTTATTATCCTGCAGTGCAATGATTCATTGACGTATGTGAGAGCTCTCTGAGTGCAGGGACTTTGTCTCATTCATCTCCATGTCCCCCTATTATGTTTGGCACAGCACATATTAAATGACTTGTCCATCATTACACAGTAAGAGGTGCAGCCAGAATTGGAACCCAGGTAGCTAAGGCCAGCATGGGATGGGGCAGAAAGGGTAAAGAGACCACAACCAGGTCATGAAGAGCCTTGTGCAAGCAGTCACTGAAGGGTATATGATGGAAAGGTCACTCTGGAGGGCAGCAAGACAGAAGGTGAGGAGGCTGCTTAGAGGCTGTTTGAGTAACCTGAGAGAGGATGAAGACTCTGAACTAAGGCATAACAGTGAGGATTGGTAGGAGATAATATATTTGAAGGATACTGAAGTGGTGAACTGATAGTACCTGCTGACTGGTTGGATGAAGGAGGTGAAGGAGAGGAAGGAAACTAGATGTTTCCCAGGTTCCTGGGCAAGTATGTAGATGATTGCATAACTTGTGTCCATCAACAGATGAATGGATAAACAAAATATGGTATACACATATATACAATAGAATATTTTTTAGTCTTAAAATGAATCGGGACTTCCCTGGTGGCACAGTGGATAAGACTCTGTGCTCTCATCGCAGGGGGCCCAGGTTCGATCCCTGGTCAGGGAACTAGATCCCACATGCATGCTGCAACTAAGAGTTCACATGCCACAACTAAGGAGCCCTCCTGCTGCAGCTAAGACCCAGCGCAACCAAATAAATAAATAGATATTTTTTAAAAAGGAATGAATTCTGATACATACTACAAAAATGGGTGAATCTTGATGACATTATGCTAAGTGAAATAAGCCAGACACAAAAGGACATATCTTGTATGATTCCACTTACATGTGGTACCTAGAATAGCCAAATTCAGAGACAGAAAGTAGATTAGAGGTTACCAGGGGCTGGGGGAGGGAGGGATGAAGAGATAAATTGTTTAATAATACAGAGTATCTGTCTGGGAAGAAGAAAAAGGTCTAGAGATGGATAGAGGTGATGGCTGTATAACAATGTGAAAGTATTTAATGCCACTGAACAGTGCACTTAAAAATGATAATTTTATGTTATGCATATTTTACCACAATATTTTTTTTTTTGAGCTACGCGGGCTTCTCACTGCTGTGGCCTCTCCCGTTGCAGAGCACAGGCTCCGGACGCACAGGCTCAGTGGCCATGGCTCACGGGCCCAGCCGCTCCGCGGCATGTAGGATCTTCCCAGACCGGGGCACGAACCCATGTCCCCTGCATCGGCAGGCGGACTCTCAACCACTGCCCCACCAGGGAAGCCCTACCACAATATTTTTAAATAGCATTTCTGGTACCCTAATGGTTTTCTGCTGAGGCTATGCTATAAAATATAGCTGCACTGGATTTTCTGTGAATCATCATCATCACCACTCCTTCTAACGTCTTTTCTGGGATGCAGAGGAGACACCTGTGACCATATTTCCCAGAATCCCCTTCTCTCTATGGGCCTAGGTTAGAGTCACCAGGGTGAGATGGAAGAGGAGAGACCATTATTCTTCATTGGTTGTTGCCGGCATATGCATAGCCTGACTTGGGGTTTAAAGCAGCTTCTGGGTGACTTTCTTAAGAATCACACTCATTGGTTTTGCAAACTAAGATAATTAGGTGAGCTTCCCATTTGTAGCCACTTACAAGTGAACTTTTGAGAATCACTCCTTCAATTGCAAGCTGAGATGGTCATTCCTCAAGCCCTTCCAACAGTTTACAAAACCGTAATTTTCTACATTACAACTTTTCACACTTGAAAAATATAGAGTGGCTTCTGTTTTTCTGACTGAACTTAGATTAATACAATAGGCCGATGCAATACACACTCATTCTTCCCTATTTGATGATACAGTTTTAGTTTTTAAAATGTTTGGGTTGGTTGGAGGTATTTGTATATGTGTATGTGTTAAGTGCTTTGTGTGTGGAATCATTTTAAATCATTGTAGGCAGAGTGACACTTCACCCTAAATACTTCAACATACATCTCCTAAGAATAAGAACACTTTGACATAAACAGAATACCACTATCACACCTATGAATATTAACATAATTGTTTACTATCATCTAATATATACCATATATTCAAATTTTCCCAATTCTCCCAAAATGCCTTTAATAGCTGTTTTCTCTCTCTTTTTTCCTTTTTAAATTCAGGATCCAACACATTTCATGGGGTTGTTATGCCTCTGTTGTCTCTTTACATTTAGAACAGTATTCCCCAACCCTTGACATTGACTTTTTTTGAAGAGTCCAGATAAGATGTATTGGAAAGTGATCTGAATTGGACTAGTCGTTTCCTCACCATTAGATTCAGGTTAAACATTTTTGTTCAAGTCTTTGGATTCAAAAACCAGTCCCCTGAAAGCTATTACTTACAGAAGAAATCAGCTAATACATGTAAATGGAATGATGTAATTTTTAAAAATCACTATTTTGCAACCCTCAGGGAATATTTGATTCAGGCAAGGTTCATCAATGAATGCTAAAACCATTAAATGAAAAATTATTGAGGAAAGGGATGCTCGCATGCCTTCAAACTATCTCCCCACAAATTACTTATCAAATCACTAAACTTTACTTTTGCAATGGAGAAATCTGGTGGTTCATTTTAACCAAGTGATCAAACTTAACATCACCAAACAGTGGAACAACCTGATATTTTGTACTTCCAGATACAATGCAATAAGAAGTGTCACATCTGAAGTGTCTTGAACCAGATTATTTCCACAGAACTTGTTTAAGCTTCCCTGTCTTCACTGTCTCCCTGTTGTGTAGAATCATGGTATTCACAGACAGCTAAATTTTTAGAAGAGAGTTAACCATCTGTTTTTTGTTTTTGTTGTTGTTTTTTCATCCAAGAATGACCAACATAATCTGACTGTAGAGTAAAAAGAATTTTAAAATGTATATTTATAAAGATTAAAAGGTACCTTGCTCTTTAATGCTCTGTAGCAGCAGTTTTACTGTAAACACATGAATTAAACAAGTATACGGATCTCAAATAAAAACTCAGTGTGAACCAAATGGGAAGACCTCCTAGACAGTCTTTCTCTTGTGACCTGTTCTTCAGAGGAACAATAGTGTCTCCTCATTGTATGTAGTGTATAAAATGTGCTGCAGGTTGCCCTCCTTCAGTGTACTCTGCCAAGATCTCAACTGTAAGCTGTGATGCAGCAGTCTCTGCTCAGTGTGGCACCAGCTCCTGGATTCCCTTTCAGAACACACCAGGGACATAGAATATAACCATAATATAATAACTGCTCTTTATGGATCCATTCTACATTGCTTATATTTCTATCACCAAGTCTTAATGGAAGTCCATTTCTTAAAAAAAATTTACATCTCAAATACAATTCATAAAGAAAGGTATTTATGCTTAACACAGCATTAAAATAGCCAGACAAGTTAAGCACTGACCTGTGCGATCGTTTTTTCGTTTGTCTTGAACGACAATCTATTTGTATTATTCTTCAAAAAGAAAAAGAATTAACTAGGACATCTAGAAGTGAAATATATTGTCATTAAATTTTTTTAAAAATCAGCTACAATTGGAAAGAGAATTAGTAAACTGGAAGGTTGATCTGAGAAAATCACCCAGAAAGAATCATAGAAATAAAGAGAAAGAAAATATGAAATGGAAGTTAACAGACACGAACAGAATAGGAAAGTCCAATATATTCCTACCAGGATTTCTGCAAAGAGAATAGAGACACTTCAGGCAATATTCAAAAGATGTTGGCTGAGAAATTTTGAAAACTGAATAAAGATGTGACATGAATTGTCAGTTATAGGAAGCATCCTGAGTCTTGAGTAGGATTAAAATTAAATTAAAATAAATGCAAATCAAGACACATTATAGTGAATCTGCAGAACATTGAAGACAGAGTATCTTAAAATCAACCAAAGAGAAAAGACTAATGATCTACAAATAAAAATTATTAAACTGACACCTGGCTTATCAGCAATATATCTTCAAAAGACTGAAGGTAAATTAATGGCCAACCAAGAATCATACTCAGGTTAACTATTATTCAAGAGTAACAAGTTAATTTCAGAGAAGGACTGAGAGAGTTTATCACTTACAGATCCTCATTGAAAGACTACTAAGGATCTGAAATGGAAACAAACCCAGAGAGGAGTGGGATACAAATAACATGGAAGCAACAAACAATGAAATTAGTAAATGTTTAGGTAAATTAAAACAGCAGGGACTTCCCTGGGGGCGCAGTGGTTGAGAATCCACCTGCCAGTGCGGGGGACATATGTTTGATCCCTGGTCCGGGAAGATCTCACATGTGGCGGAGCAACTGGGCCCGTGCACCACAACTACTGAGCCTGCGCTCTAGAGCCCACGAGCCACAACTACTGAGCCCACTCACCACAACTACTGAAGCCCACGCGCCTAGAGCTCGTGCTCCAAAACAAGAGAAACCACCACAATGAGAAGCCTACACACCACAAAGAAGAGTATCCCCTGCTCACTGCAGCTAGAGAAAGCCCGTGCACAGCAACAAAGACCCAATGCAGCCAAAAAAAAGCATTGGTGATTTTACATGTATTTATGTAAATGTGTGTATATATATTTAAATATACATATATTTAACCCATATGAGATTAGTTTTTTATAACTAAAATGGGTCAAATATTGGCAATTTCATATAGTTCAACCTAAAATGAAACATTTTTACATGTAGTTTAGTCTGTCTTAGTCACTGCTGTATTTCCGACACTCAGAATGCTGCTTGTCACATGGCAGGGGCCTCAGGGAATATTACTGATGAAGGGATTGCTTTAGAGAAGGTGTAAACAACGAGGAAGGAAAATATTATTGACTAGACCAAAATCACGTGGAGAATGGGAAAGGAGAGGTCAAAGTGAAAGCATGCTGCAGTCTTTGCATTACTCAGGAATAAGATAAGAATATTGATTATCTTTAGACTTTAAGTCAAGTGGGAGGATTAAAATTTCAGGGGTAACCCATTAAAGATACAAAGAATACATAACTTTCAAACCAGCAAATGGGAAAAAGAGACTAAAGAACATCAGATTGACTTCTAGTAAAGGCTGGTGGATTGACTGTGTGCATTAGCCTCTGCTCTTTTCTGAAATCCCAATAAAATGACATTAAAGTGCACTTTAAAAAAATGCATAAACCCACAATGAGAATAGGAGACAAAAGAAATTTTGGAAGCTGGAAAGCTTCTAGATAGTCAAACAATAGTAACTAAACACACCTGAGAAGATGAATTTTGAAGCAGCAGTGGAGAAAGGCAAGAAACACCCTAATTGATATTACTGAACTCCCGAAACCTCAGACATTAGCAGCAACAGATTCTTCTGGAAACATGGGTGGCAGTGGGGCTGAAAATGTGGCAAATGGTTGAGAGTCTGTTTGAGAAGCAGATTCCTCTCCAGTTCCACTCTGCTGGGTTTCTGTCCTTCCCCCAAAGCAGCAGGAAGCCAGAGGTTTATTCTCTGGAGAGAGTAAAAGAACAGATCTCTGGCCTGGGAAAAACAAGATATTGTTGGGGCCAGGGTTCCTGTACTCAGAAATACAGGATTTAAGTAAAATTTTATATATTAAGTTATGAGACTCCTCTTTCCACACACCATCCTTCCTTTTGGCCAAAATGTTGGCCTGTTTGACTTTACCCTCCAGAAAGGAGACTGGAATATTCTCCCTGTGAAATTAGACTAAGCCAAGAAAATAGACCTAAAGAAACACTTTTGGGAGTTTTTGTGGTCAAGATGGTCCATTGTAAAGTGACCCATGGACTCAAGGCTTCACATCAGCTTCGTTTTTTCTTCTAATTTGCTATGAAATTTTCAAACATACAGAAAAGTTGAAGGAACAGTACAATGGTCACCCTAATACTCACCATCTAGGTTCAGTAATTGTTAATATTTTGCCATGTTTGCTTTCTCTATATATATATATGGATTTTATACGTGTGCCTAACCATTTGAAGTTGCAGAGAGCATGCACTTTTCCTCTAACAACTTTAGCTTGTATGTTCTAAAACATAAGGACACTCTTCCACAAAAACACAGTACTCTTATCATACTTAGGAAAATTAATAAGAATTCCATAATATCATTGGATATACAGTCCATGCTCAAATTTCCCCATTCATCATTTAACAAACTTTTTATTAGTGCTTTATTATTTTCTCAATCAAGATCCAATCAAGGTGGGGGGAGGGATAAATTAGGTGTCTGAGATAAACATATATACACTACTATATATGCAATAGATAATCAACAAGGACCTACCGTATAGCACAGGGAACTGTACTCAATATTCTGTAATAACCTATAAGGGAAAAGAATCTGAAAAACAATGGATATATGTATATGTATAACTGAATCAGTTTGTTGTACACCTGAAACTAACACAACATTGTAATAAGTCAACTATACTCTAATATAAAATAAAAATTAAATTTAAGAAAAAGGTCCAGTCAACATTTATGCATTGTCCCTTGTTGTTACTAAAGTACTCTTTAGTCTTTACTAAGTTGTTCCTACTTTTTTTAAAATGACGCTATTTGAAAAGACCAAGCCAATTGTCTTGTAGAATGTGCCATATCCTTAATTTGTCTGATTGTTTCTTTGTAATGTCATTAACCTTGTTTCTCTATCGTCTGTATTTCCCATAAACTGGAATCTAAGTCTAAAGGCTCAGTTATGTTCAGGCTATGTTCCTTTAAAGAGGAAGCAGGAACTTCATATTACATCACATCAGGAGAAATGCAGTGTCCAGTTGTCCTGCTGTTAATGATCCTAAGTTTCATCAGTCGGCAAGGCAGAGACAAGGAGATCTCTTAGTTGTAAAGACATGCTATTTCCCTTTGTAATTAGCAGGTGATCCCTTGGCTCTCTGTCCTTGGGAACCTGATGAATTTACCACACATTCAAGAACTTTGCCTGAAATTATTATTTCATTGGAGATTTTCTAATTCTATCATTCCTTCTACATGGTTTAGCTGACATTATTCTGCAAAGAAAAGCTCTCCCTTATCAATGGGGATGAACTACAGTTCTTCCTGAAGCAGCAGCAGGGTAAATGCTTAATTCTTTTCTTTGACCAATTTACAGAAGAAGGAGGTGGTAAAATATTCTCCTCAATGGTGGCAAATTAAATTTTATATTTTTCTTTTGGTTGTCACTATGGACTCGGGGAATTACTCTTTTTCAATTTTTATGATAATGCACAGTTATTACAATGCAATATAGCCATGTTTGATGCTCAGACTCTTCCTAATTTGGCCAGTGGGAGCTCCTTCGAGCTGCTCCTGTGTGTTGTTTTGTTTTTTAAGATTTTAAATTTTATTTATATTTTTTGCCTGCGTTGGGTTTTCATTGCTGTGCGTGGGCTTTTCTCTAGTTGCGGCAAGCAGGGACAACTCTTCGTTGCGGTGCACGGGCTTCTCCTTGTGGTGGCTTCTCTTATTGCAGAGCACAGGCTCTACGTGTGGGCTCCAGGAGTTGTGGCACGAGGGCTCAGAAGTTGTGACATGCGGACTCTAGAGCACAGGCTCAGTAGTTGTGGCACATGGGCTTAGTCGCTCCGTGGCATGTGGGGTCTTCCGGGACCAGGGCTCAAACCTGTGTCCCCTGCATTGGCAGGCGGATTCTTAACCACTGGGCCACTAGGGAAGTCCCTCCTATGTTCTTTTAACACATCCCACTTATGAATCAGGGTTCTTTAGAGAAACAGGACCAATAGGATATATATAGATATATAAAGAGATTTATTATGAAGGAGACTCACACAATTATGGAGACTGAGAAGTCCCACAACCTGCCACCTGCAAGCTGGAAGCCCAGGAAAGCTGGTTCTAGTTCAAATGCCTGAAAACCAGGGGAGTCAATGGTGTAAGTCTCAGTACAAACCCAAGAGCTCAAGTATTGGGGGCTGATAGTGTTAACTCCCAGTCAGAGTCCAAAGGCCTGAGAACAAGAGCTCCAACATACAAGAGCTGGAGAAGATGAATGTTGCAGCTCAAGTAGAGAGACCAAATTTGCCCTTCCTCTGCCTTTTTGTTTTATTCATGCCCTCAAATGATTGGATGATGCCCACCCACATTGGGGAGGGCAATCTTCTTTACTCAATCCACTGCTAATCTCTTCCAGAGACACTCTCACAGACACACCCAGAAATAATATTTACCAGTTATCTGGGCATTCCTTAGCCATCAAGTTGACACTTTGAGTGCTTCCTTGATTTCTGATACAACTAGATTTCCCAAGCTCACCTTGTACTTTGTTTGCCCCAGACCTGGATCTCCAAGGGGCCCTGGTTTGTTTTAGTGGAGAATGGTATTACCAAACCAGGTTCCAGGGCTTGGCATTGCTGTTGGGTTGTCTTTGCTTGTAGGCCCCTGCAGTTAACTAAAGGTATGAAATATATGGGGAAAAAAACATGATTTCATATAGATATTTCTAATTCAAATTTTAAACTGCAGGATTTTTCTTTAAAAATTTTTTTTATTCCTTTTCTCTTATGTATTAATTTGCTTTAACCTACAATACACATAAAATAGTTTCTTTTAGTCTATCATTTGTCTTTTGACTTTGCTCAGAGTGATTTGATCTTTTGCCTGCAAAATATTTTTATTTTTGTATAGTCAAATTATAAAGTAATTCACCTATTTTTTCTTAAGTACATGTATGGTTTCATCTTTTCATTTAGATCTCTCATGCATTTGGAGTTTATTCGTCTCTCATTTATCTCTTGTGCATTTGGAGTGTACGGCATGAGGTATGAATCCAACTTTATCTTTTCCCAAATAGCTATTCAGTTGTTTCAATACTATCTCCCCATTATTCAAGATCTGCTGCTTCTCACATACTAAATTTCCATTTGTTCTTTGGCCTATTTCTGGACTCATCATTCTGTTCTATCGGTTTGTCTCTTCATATGCCACTACCACACTGTTTTACTTTAGAACTTTATAGTACGTGTATCAGCTCCCTAAGGGTTTCCCCCTTATAAACATAAGCAGACAATCAAGACTCATAGCATAACCAAGGGGGGAAAGTGGTGGGGTAGGGGTGGTGATATGATGAATTGGGAGATTGGGATTGACATATATACACTAATATGAATAAAATGGATAACTATAAGAACCTGCTGTATAAAAAAATAAATAAAATTAAATTAAAAAATTAAAAAAAAAGAATCATAGCATATCTAAGGAGAGTCTCTCATATGAAAAAATGTGGGCCAAAATAAAAAATAGAAAACAGCAATGTAGAGAAAGAGTCTTTGCAGGGAGAAGAAAAGAAAAAAAGAAAAATACAGAGAGATGTAAGAAAAGATATTTTAGGACTTCCCTGGTGGTCCAGTGGTTAAGACTCTGTGCTTCCAGTGCAGGGAGTATGGGTTCCATCCCTGGTTGGGGAAGTTCCACATGCCATACAGTGTGGTAAAAAAAAAAAAAAAAAGAAGAAGAAGAAGATATTTTAACCATAAAACAACAATAGGATTTTTCTTTAAATGTCAATATGGATGACCAGAAAAAAAGCTCTTGGAAATTAAAAAATATAACAGAAATGAAACTAATCAAAATAAACAAACCAAAACTCAATAGAAGGGTTACAAGATAAAGAAAGTTGGTAAAGAGAAGAGAAAATTTAGAAAGTGAGAGAAACAATCCAGGAGGTCTAACATTCAGACAATAAGAGTTCCACCAAAAGACAGAATAAGGGAAACCATCAAAGAAATTGTTCAGGAAATGAATTTCCAGATTGAAAGGGCCTATCAAGTACTCTCATGCCTAAGGAAGTGGTTGCAAATAGACCCACACAAAAGCACTTCATCGTGACTTTTCATGACCACAAATGAAACCGTGTACCTCAGATTGGGACTTGAACCCACATGCTGGGACTCAAACCCAGCCAAAACCCGCAGTCTTCCAACTGAGATCAAACACCTGGTTTCAGGATTTAATGAAACTCAGATTCTTGATGTCTCATCACAGAAAGAATTCAGTGAGAGAAAAAGCGATAGGTAACAAGTGGATTTATTTAGAGAGAAACACACTCCACACACAGAGTGTGGGCCATCTCAGAAGGTGAGAAAGACACCAGGGTATGGGGTTGTCAGTTTTTATAGAAGGGGTTAATTTCATAGGCTAATGAGTGGGAGGAGTATTCCAGCTATTTTAGGAAGGGGTTGGGATTTCCAGGAACTGGGTCACTGCCCACTTTTTGATCCTTATGGTCAGTCTTGGAACTGTCATGGCACCTGTGGGCGTGTCATTTAGCTTGCTGATGTGAGCCTATACTGAGGCTCAAGATCTAGTGGAAGTCGACTTGTCCACCATCTTGGACCCATTTGGTTTTAATCACTTTATGTCATGTCCTTGGGTTATGTCATTCTTTCAAAAGTTGTGCCCTGCCTCCTTCCCTCCTGTTTCACAAAGAGAAAAAGAAGACATTATGGAACGCAAGTTCGTGTGCCTGACATACAGGGAGTCCAAACAAACAGAAACATCGGAGTTTGGAGCAGAGAAAGGTTTATTGCAAGGGCCAAGCAAGGAGAATGTGTAGCTCATGCTCAGAAACCTTGAAATCCCCAATGGTTTGAGGGTACAAGTTTTTAAAGGCAAAATTTGGGGTGAGGGATTCAGGGTGTATGACTTTCTTCTGATTGGTTGGTTGTGGGGTAACAAGGCTGTGTTCCAGGAATCTTGTGCTCAGCCTGAAGTTACCATCTTCCACCTGGGTGGGAACCCCATTTCTGCAGAAGAACTGAACGATATGTATGTATATGTATATTGCTTGAGGACAACCAGGACACTGCTTTATCACTGCACCATTGTTTCTTGTCTGATCCTCCTTTGTTTCAGCAATACCTCCCCTCCCTAATTAGTAACTGTTTAAGTCTAAACTTTGGAACTCAGGGAAGGTCTAGGAGGCTGAAGCCTTTTTCCTTCAAACAAGAAATGGGGGACACGGAAAGGATTTGAAGCCAGGAGAGCCCCAGAGGGTCCTGCTTCGTTTCAGAAAGACAGGGGATAGAATGTATATGTGTGTGTGTGTGTGTGTGTGTGTGTTATGTGTACAAATTGTGTATATGTGGAAGAGAACCCAATTTTCATTGACCATTAGTGGATAATCATAAGCCTGAAGGTAAGATAAAGCTAAAATTGAAACATCAGAGTAATAAGATTTTCTAAGAGCCAAAAGTTGTTTTTGCAGAGTGGAAAATGGGGATGAGCTTGAGGGACTTCTGTTTTTTTATACTAACTTGTAGACTTGTTGGACTTTTAAAGCTGTGTGCTTTGATGAAATAAAAGCAGAATTTAAAAGTACAAAAAACTATTTTTTAAAAGAATACAATAAAACAAATAGAAGTACAAGCAGGAAGATAAAAGAAGCAAAGAAATACCATGGTAAATAGAAAATATAAAATAATATGATAGAGATAAATCAACAATCACAATAAAAGGAAACAGATTAAACCAGCCCATGGTGCATCAAATCTGGAGCTAGACTGCCTGGGTTAAAAGGCTAACATGGATTAGCTCTTTGACCTTGGTCAAGTTATTTAACTTCTCTGTGCATCAGTTTCCTTATTAGTAAAATGGAGAGAATTATAGCATATAGTATGGTCTAATTCATAGGTTCTTTGGGAAATAAATGATTTAATATATTTAAAAATAAAATAAAAACACTCAGAGCAATGCTTGGCACATAGTAAGTGCTGTGTAAGAAGTTATTATTGTTATTATTATTATTTTCACATCAGACTTTACAAAAATTCCAGACATTTCTGTTTAAAGAGGCACACCTGTAATATAATGTCAGAGAAAGTAACCTTTAACAAAGTGTCGGGGGAGAGTGGAAGGCTTTAAAAAGACATACCAGACAAAAATTAATCAAAAGAAAGCAGGTATGACAATATAATATCAGAACACATAAGCTTTGGGGCAAAAAGGATTAATAGAAAGAAAAATTCACCAGGAAAAGATAAAACCTAACAGTAGGGACTTCCCAGGTGGGGAAGGGACTTCCCAGGTGGCGCAATGGTTAAGAATCCGCCTGCCAATGCAGGGGACATGGGTTCGGGCCCTGGTCCAGGAAGATCCCACATACCGCAGAGCAACTAAGCCCCTGCACCACAACTACTGAGCCTGCACTCTAGAGCCCATGAGCCACAACTACTGAAGCCCATGGACCTAGAGCCTGTGCTCTGCAACAAGAGAAGCCCGTGCACTACAACGAAGAGCAGCCCCCGCTCTCCTCAACTAGAGAAAGCCCATGTGCAGCAACAAAGACCCAACGCAGCCAAAAAAATAAATAAATAAATAGCTTTATTAAAAAAAAAAAAAACCTGGGCTTCCCTGGTGGCGCAGTGGTTGAGAGTCCACCTGCCGATGCAGGGGACACGGGTTCGTGCCCCGGTCTGGGAAGATCCCACATGCTGCGGAGCGGCTGGGCCCGTGAGCCATGGCTGCTGGGCCTGCGCGTCCGGAGCCTGTGCTCCGCAATGGGAGAGGCCACAACGGTGAGAGGCCCGCGTACCGCAAAAAAAAAAAAAAACAAAAAACAAACAACAACAAAAAAAAACCTAACCATATAGTCTCAAAAGACATAAACAAAAAACTGCTGAGTCTCAAAGAGAACTTGACAAATTTGATAGGTGATTTTAGTGCCATCTTCTCAAAACTGATAGAATCACAGAAAAAAGATGCGAATAATAGTCAACAAACTTGATATATAAAGAACTCTGTACACCCCAGGAAGCAGAGAATCTTTACCATCACAAGTACATACCTCAAGGGAAATCCAAACTTTATTTGTAATAGCAAAAAAAGAAAAAGAAAGAAAGAAAGGAAGCAAGGAAGGAAAGAAAAAGAAAGGGAAACAACCTAAATGTCATAAGTAGATGGACAAATAAATGATGGTAAATTCACAGAATGGAGTATTAACATTAGCTGGTAAAAATAAACATGTTTGATATGTATGTATTAACATGGATATGTCTCCCAAACATAATGTAAAGTGGAAGAAAGCAATGTGCAGGAGGATACAAACAATTTTATATTAATCACTTAAAATTTTATAGCATGTGAAACAATACTGCATATCATTTTGGCTACATAGATATATATAAAAGAATAAACCATGGATGGAAAGGAGACTCACCAACTTCAGGCTAGTGATAGACTTTGGGGAGAGAAAGGAAATGGGGAGGGACTTTCACTATATCTGTCAGATTCTATTCCTTTAAAAAAAGATTCTAAGACATGAACATTAATATTTGTTGAATCTTGGAAAGGAGTACATGGATGTTAATAACTCTGTCACATGTACTTGTATGTATGTTTGAAATATTTCAGTGTAAAATTTTAAAAATAAAAAGGAAGAGATTAAATTGATGGAGAGATAAAGGAAATAAAGGCTGAAGAGTATCGCTGGTTTTGTACACAAGAGGCTCCTGGTTAGCCCAATAGAGGCAGATGCAGTGGCTCCATGGATGTAGAAGCCAGATAGAGGGAAGTGAGGAGAAATGAAGGAAGGAAGGGGCTTGAATGGACCTTTGGTGTAGCTGCTTTGGGGGAACACTAAAAGCTGGAGGTTTGAATTTACAGTGGTATAAATCATAGCACAGTCTTCTCTAACAGGGTTCCGTAAGGTGAAGTTGAAAAAGCAGAAGCCAGCTTTTTTTTTAATATATATAAATGTATTTATTTTATGTATTTTTATTTTTGGCTGCGTTGGGTCTTCTTTGTTGTGTGCGGGCTTTCTCTAGTTGCGGCGAGCAGGGGCTATTCTTTGTTGCAGTGCACGGGCTTCTCATTGCAGTGGCTTCTCTTATTGTAGAGCACAGGCTATAGGCGTGTGGGCTTCAGTAGTTGCGGCACACGGGCTCAGTAGTTGTGGCACACAGGCTTAGTTGCTCCGTGGCATGTGGGATCTTCCCAGGCCAGGGCTCGAACCCATGTCTCCTGCATTAGCAGGTGGATTCTCAACCACTGCGCCAGGGAAGCCCAGAAGCCAGCTTTTTGTGAGGAAAATGAAAGAGAAAGACAAGGGGACAAAGGGTCCAGGGAATTGCAAAAGAGTTGTTGAAGTAATGCACTGGATGGGAATGATGGAAGCAGGAGCCGTGAATATGAGAGAGAGAATGAGAGATCAGAAGGATGGGCACTGTGGCTGAAATGAAACAGAGGAAAAGGATGCTGAAATTGAGGAGGTCAAGGAGTTGAGAGGGAAGGTGTTTGGATGGGTTTTCCACATACATGATGCCACAGGCAGGAAGGTAAGCTCTGAGGAGAAGAGATAGATGGTCAACTAAGAGCCAGATGCTGAAGTCTGTAGTGAATGTGGAGGTCAAGAATGAGGACCAGTGAGGGAGCATGGCCAGGTGGAGCCAGCCTCCAGGAGTCAGTGGCCTGGAAACAGCAACCGGGCTGCAAATCGTCTGCCTCTGTGAAGGAGGGTTGCAGGAGAAACCAGGGAGCAGGCATCCTGCACGAAGGCCAAGTTCCCACAAAGGCCAGGAAGTAGAGAGAGTTCTAGGCAAGGCTGAAGATGCAGAGGCATCTGATCCATGGGGCAGTGGGAAAATTGGGAGGGAAAAGAACTTTGGGGTGTTGGGTAGAGAGAATAAACAAAGAAGGATGCAGGAGAGAGTAGGAGTGCTCATCTTGCCAGAGAGCCTTACTTTGGGGGCTGTGACCAGGAATGAAAGGGATGCGAGGCACAGTGGGTTTAGAAGAGAGGCTAATGTTGCATCCAACATGTCCAAAGCCTTGATGAAGGCAGCCGTTGACACTGAGACCGACATGGTTGGGACCTCAAGGGTGGGACCACTTACTGTGTTCCAGACACCCCGCCGGGTCTGGAGGTGAACTTGGTACCAAGTAACACCCAACTAGATTACACTGTGAGCCCAGGGATGTTCCAAGTGCTACACAGCAAAGGACGAGTTCTCCATGTGATGAAGAGAAGAAGCAGGATGCCCAGCAAGAGAAAAGACATGGAGGCCAGAAGCTATGCAATCCATAGTATGGATGAAGGGCTCAGTATGGCTAGAGTGTGGTGGTAGGAAGGTAGCCTGAGCACATCTGCACATCCCTCTGCCTCTCAGAGTCTGGCCCAGTAGGATTTGAAAATACTTGATAACTATAACCCCTCTACTGAGCAACTCCCATGTGCCTGGTATTTACCCTTTATCATCTGTAATGCTCAAATCAATACTCCGAGGTAGGTATTGTTATCCTCATTTTACTTACTGAGAAACTGAGGCTCAGAGGGATTCGGGAACTTGCTCAGGGTCTTGCCCTGGGCCAATCCCGGGTCTGTCTAACTCTGAAGTCCATGCTTAGTACGCCAACTCATGCTCAGGATGAGAGAGAACCCTGCTCGTGGGGCTGGTACCACACAAAACATCTACACACCTTACTGGGGGACCCAGGGACCCACGTGCTCAGTAGAAAGCCAGGTGCCAGGAATTAATGATTCAGTAGAAAGAGGGCTGTTGAAACACAGGGGAGCCAGGGTCCATGTGTAAGCTGATCTGGGGACAGGAACAATAGCTCAGGGCCAGCCAGGGAAAGGACAGCCAAGCTCGGGACAGCTGCCAAGTCATCACAGGGAGTGGAGTCCACCCCTCCTTCCTTGTCCCATCCCATACTTAAATATGCCCCCCTCAGTGCCCCTTCTCTCCTGTCCCCTATGGAGGTAGAAGCAGCTCTAGTTATAGCCAGAACACCAGGTCCTTAGGTCTTTAGCCTTGTCAACCGTGGCCTCCACAGGTCATGATCCATTGTGCCTCAGAGCTGCCCCCAACGAGATGTTTGTGTCAGAAACACCTACTGGTGGTGCAATAGCTAGATGGGACCTAGCTATTGACATGGACTCTGACACCACAAAATGTACTGAGCACATTCTGAGTCAACACAGTGATGGGGGCCAACAAAGATAAGGATTTTAGTTGTTTGGGTTTTGCTTATGTAAACCCTCCTTCATCACCAAAGGTTCGAGGCTCCTGACAGTGAAAACTGAAATGATGATTATGGTTATGATGATGATGATGGTGATGGTGGTGATGATGATGATGATGATGAGAGAGAGAAAGAGAGAAGACCCTCGGGACCAGTGAAAATAAAAATTGTAGAAGAAAATCATGACCTGAGAAAGCACAAGACCTGAAGAACACAAGCACAAGCAATAACGGATGACAAAGTTGCAATAGTTGACTTTCGCATTGGTTTTGGGTTTCCTGGAAATCCATGAGGAGAGAAATTCAGTTAGTTACATAATTGTCGTAAGCAGAAGAAAGAAACAGACCAGAATCAAAAAGAAAATAAAGCTTTTCCAAACATGAGTTGCAAAATAAACATCTCGATGGGACTTTGTATACAAGGACTTTTGAATCGTATTAAAAGTCACTGAGAGATGGCAATAAGATCAAGGTGAGGAAGCCCAAATATCTACGTTTCTGGTGATAAGATCTGTGGATAGGATTAAGAGTGCCTGATATTTTTTAGTAGGAAGTCCTGTCTATTAAAATATTAACTAACATTAATAAACAGCTTTTTATTTCATTAATACTTAAAAGAATACAATATAGAAAAAGCATACATTGCAGATAAGCAAAATATATATGTAATCACCTATATTCCCACCATCAGCACTTGCATATTCTCCAATTTTTTTTTAATCTAGGCATATGTTTAGATTTTTTTTTACAAATTTATTTTTATGCACTCAGACTGTTTAGTAGCCTGATTTATTGTTTAGAATATGCCATACTTACAATCCATGTCAATTAATGTTCATTCACAATATAATTTTTAATAGAAATTAATGCAGACATATCAAAATTTAACAATCCCCTCTTGTACATTGTGTTTTCTTAATTTTAAAAATTATAAACAGCAATGTAATGAACACTTTCATAGCTAAATGCATGCATTCTGTGGTTATTCCCTTACCATTAATTTTTAAATGGAAGAACATTTTCTAAACAGGTATATCCCTATTCACAAACCCTTTGCAGTAATACTGAGACTCCCCAGTGTTAGGACCAGTTAACCTCCCAGGTGGGAACCAGTGGCTTAGACTCTAAAGGAAAGGTGCACCACAAAGCCTTCAGGCATTTTCTGTCTCTGTTACTTTCATGGATTTTCAGATACAAATTGAGTGCATGTATCTAATTTCACTTTTCTCTGAAACCTCCCTCAAAATATAGTGAAGAGGGCTTCCCTGGTGGTGCAGTGGTTGAGAGTCCGCCTGCCAATGCAGGGGACACGGGTTCATGCCCCAGTCTGGGAAGATCCCACATGCCGTGGAGCGGCTGGGCCCGTGAGCCATGGCCGCTGAGCCTGCCCGTCCGGAGCCTGTGCTCCGCAACAGGAGAGGCCACAACAGTGAGAGGCCCGTGTACTGCAAAAAAAAAAAAAAAAAAAAAAAAAAAAAAAATATATATATATATATATATATATATATATAGTGAAGAAATTGGTTTTTTTAGAAAAGATGTAGACCCATAGAGACAAAAAGAATGGAAAAAAAAGACCACAGCAAAATTTTGAAAGCTAGAAAGCAGACAGACCAGTTGCAACTAATTTAGCAGGCCTGAGCAAACAGATCTGAAGTTGGCAGTGGGGAAAGATGAGTGCCAACCTGATTTATTGCACTGAATTCTCAAAATGTTAAGGAATTGTAGTAAATCTTCTGCTAGCCAATGTTACACCCGTGTATGAATTAGTAATACCCTCCCTTTTCTCAAGACACTCTACTGCCATCTACCAGAAGTTTGTCATAATAAATATACAATTCCATGATGTCTACAGTGCGGGAAAGGTGCACTCGGAATTGTGCCCTGCACAGCTTGCACAGCCATACATACCAGCCCTGACCTGGAGCACCAGGAACCACTGAAAATAGACGTGAATGAAGAAGCTGTTGTAAAATATGAAAGATTGGTTAAAACTATTTAAAAAGCTGGAAAAGCTTTAGCTTTTCTCTCTCACCTTAGCGAAAGATTGGAGGTTTATTCTCTGAAAAGGGGAAGACCGACTATCTGTGGAAAGAGAATGCCTGGCAGAGTTGAGGACAGGCAGAGAATGCCTGGCAGAGTTCTGAGTACCAGAAATAGAGGGATTAAATCAAAGTGTGCCCTCTGAATGCTGAGTCCCATCCTGCTTCTTCCACTTGGCCCCAGGAGCACTGGTATCCAGGCCTTTACCCTCCAGGCAGGAGAGTAGGAGAAACTTCCTAGGGAAACATGACCTGCTCAAAGGAAAATATCTAACTATTTTTACTTTGGGGGTTCCCGAACTAAACTTTCCAGTGGATCACCCAACAGTGAAGCTCATAGTCAACAATACTATGTACTCATGTACATGGAGCTTCTAATCAGCTTTAAAATCCCCACTCTGCAGTTTAAGCAGATAAGCAAAGTTTACCAGGCATTTGAGGAAAGATCTCAACATGAAAGATAGAGACCAAAGCAAACAGACATTTAAAAAGGAACTTGAAGAAAACTGAGACTATGCAGACAGAAGAACACTTAAAAATACCATTAATATCATCAGAGGGTTAAAAGAATATATTACAATGATGAAACAAGAACAGGATACTACAAAAGAACATTCACAGAATTTTTTTTTAAAAAGCCCTTGCAAATTAAAAACACAATTGTAGAAACAGAAAACTGAATAAAGTGTGAGGAAATCTCCCAGAAAGGAGAGCATGCAGAGATGGAAAAAATGAGTGAAAAGAAAATTAGAAGACTTGTCCAGGAAGGTCTTATTATTGGAAGCGACTGAGAAAAAGTGGTACAATCATCTTAGAAAACAATTTAGCATTACCTGGTAAAGATGAACATACATATACTGTACCACTGGGCAAGAGAATAAAGATTTATTAAATTCATTCATTTATCCAATAAATATTTATTGAGCACCTGCTAAGTCATTGTGCTGGGCATTGACTATACAAGAATAATAAACAAGAAAGACAAGACCTCTGCCCTCACAGAAACCAACCAAAATTCTTCATCCCAAGGCAGCTGTGAAGTATGGCACATTTCAGGCTCAATTTTGTCCACAAGGTTTGGGTTTTTGTGCAAGGAGTCTCTGGATAGATTTCCTGTGGGCAGAACATGTGTATGAAGGAATTGTAATTATTCTGTGGCTCAAAAGAGGAGTAAAAATTAGAACAAAGCTGGATTGAGAAAGAACCAATTTAATTTTTAAAATTTTGATAATCTTGAACAGAGTTGTCCAAAGATAGAATCAATTGTTTGGGGTGGTGGTAAGTTGGCTGTCAGTGGAGGTGTTCAATACTAAGCAGGATTCATTCACTGAGTGATTGCATGATGGCCATGTGCTGGGCACTGGGCTAGGCACTGTGTATTAGTTAGCCATTGCTGCATTGCAAATCACCCCCAAATTTAATGTCTTATGATCTCTCACAGTTTCTGTGGGTCAGTGGCTTGGCTGTGTGGTTCTGGTTCGGGATCTGTCATGAGATTGCAAGTAGGACGCTGCCTGGGTCTACACTCATCTGAAGGCTTGACCAAGGCTGGAGGATCTGTTTCCAAGGTGGCTCACTCGTATGGCTGGCAAGTCGGTGTTGGCTGTTGAGGAGGGGCTGTAGTTCCTTCCTATGTGGACCCCTCCACGGGGCTGCCTGAGTGTCATCACAACAGCACAACATGGTGGCTGTCTTCCCTCAGAGTCAACAGTCTAAGAGAAAGCAGGATGGAAGCCACAATGGCCATTATGCCCTAGCTTTGGGAGTCATATACCATGCCTTTCACAAAGCCTATTGATCACCTAGGTCAGCCCTCTTCAATGTGAGAGGGGCCACACAGGTCGTGAGTACCAGAGAGATGAGGCTCAATCTCAGAGGCTGACTACCACACTGTGAATGCAATGATGAACAAACGAGTGGGGTGCCTGACCTCAAGAGTCTGTGAGTGTAGAGTTAGGATATTTATTAGAGATGATGTCAGAGGAACTGGACTGAGACACAAGACAGATCCCTCCAATCCTAACGTCCTGTGATTTTGTTCTTCTAGGTCTTAGTTCTTTACTCACCGTACCACTAAGCCACCATCTCAGAACCAGCAACTCACATCCTCGTTCTTCTGCCAACGGGCAATTCTGAGGTCTCCATTATTAGCTGCTTGTCATCACACAGCGACATAACATGGTCCCACTCTTGGTGCTTTCAGATACAGAAGTCCCTGGATAACCCCACGCTTGTTGTTTCTTGCCCCAGGGTGCACCACTGCCTGTGCTCCTCTTCCTGGGAGCGCAAGGTGTCCTATGATAATGCCAAGAGAACACTGTGTCCCCATGCGGGAGCTGCTTTTGATCCAGCTGGGCAATCCCTCAACAGCAGAAATGCCCTGTGGGTTCAAGAGGAGAGTGGGCCCCGCCTCCCTTTACCCTGTTGTTCTCTTCTCTCCCTAATCAGGGCCATGCCAACCACCAGACACTTCAGGGGCCGTGACCCCTCGGACGTTCTCAGATGACTTTTTACCTTCAAGCTTTGTGGAAGGGTGCAGGTGTATGGCTAATGTCTTAGCCTGGCCCACACTCGTGCCGGTCGACCCTCGGTTTGGTGCACTAACCCATGCGCACGGAGGAGTCTGTTATCTCCAGTTCACCCGAAGAGCCAGAGGTAGCTGGGGGAGCTTCAGGCCTGAACTTGTGCTGGGCTCTGGGAGGACCATTGGGAGATACTGATGTGGGCTGCACCGGAGTCCAGAAAACGCCCTCCCCTGCCTCTCGCAAGGGACTCTTAGGGCTCAGTTCTCCCGTGTGTAAGTGCTTCAGTCTTGCCAGGTGGTAAAAACAGGATCCTGGCAAAACTCTGGTGAATATTTGCTTGTTTGTTTGTTTCTAGTTTTTAAAGTAATACTATTAGGATGCCTATTTTTAAATATAACAACAGAAAATAACAAGTGTTGGAGAAGACGAGAGAAAACAAACCCTTGTGCGCTGTTGGTGGGGACGTAAAATTGTGTAGCTGCTGTAAAACACAATATGGAGTTTCCTCAAAAAATTAAACAGAATTACCGTGTGATCCAGCAATTCCACTTCTGAGTATATTCACAGAAAAATTGAAAGTAGGGACTTGAAGAGGTATTTCTATACCCATATGCATAGCTGCATTCTTCACAACAGCCAAAAGGTGGAAGCAACACAAGTGTGCACAGACAAATGAATGGATAAATAGAATGTGATCTATACATGCAATGGAATAGTATCCAGCGGTCAAAAGGAATGAAATTCTGATATATGCTATGACACGAGTGAATCCTGAAAACATTATGCTAAGTGGAAGAAGCCAGACACAAAAGTAAAATTATTGTATGATTCCACTTACATGAACTATCTAGAATAGGCAAACTCTAAGAGACAGAAAGCAGACAAGCAATTACCAGGGGGTGGAATGGGGGAGTGGTAATGGGGAATTACTTAATGGATACAGAGTTTCTGTTTGGCGATGAAGAAATTTTGGAGACAGAGGTGATGGTTGTACAACATTGTGAATGTAATTAATGCCACTAAACTGTACACTTAAAATGGTTAAAATGGAAAATTTTATGTTATATATATTTTACCACAATAAAAAATTAATACTAAAACATTATTTTAAAGTCCCAACACTACATAAATCTATAAAGTAGAAAGAAAAATCCCATTCTCCAGAGAGGAGACCTGATGAATTTACCATCTAGGTTTAGAGAGTTCTTTCTTCTGTGTAGTGGGCATCCTTGTGTAGTGGGCATCCCCTCTTCTCTATGGGATTCTTGGTGGCGCTTACACTTCCCACCGTGCTGGGCCTACCCTGGAGGCGCCACAGCCTGGTAGTTAAAAGTAACGTTCTCTAGCTGGATGGCCTGGGTTCCAATCTCAATTCCACCACTTGCTAGATAACGTTACTTCAGCACCCTGTACTGTCTTTTTCTCACCGACTGCATCTTTGATGTCACTGTCTGTTGTAAGGAGTATATGAGTCGATGTGGTACGTATACCATGGTTTTTTAAAGCATCTAGCACTAACGAGTAGAGTGTCAGCTTTAGTGTCATCTCTGTATTTAAAACTTCTAGAAGCTTCTGCCACTGGTCGTTCCTTATTGGCCATGATCTTGGGGTGTGGGGCAGGGGGTAGCTTCCTCTTTTACTCCCTCTTGTCCCTTGGTGTCTTTCCCTTGAAAGCCCTGTATTCCCATTCTGGGAAGGAAAGGGGTGCCGGGCTAGACTTGGAGACCTGGGGTCAGAGCTAACAGCTGGGAGGTCAAGTCATTTGGGACAAAGACTTGAACTGGCCCTTCTCTGGGGCTCCCTCCTGGGGAGGGTCTGTGAGCCTCTGAGGGTGGGGGGATACCCCACCTCCGAGGCTGCAGCAGCTGTCCACAGCTGGCTGTGCTGATGAGACTGCTCAGGGCCCGACTCCTCTCTTCCCCTGCCCCCTGCCCCAGCACTTGGCAACCCGGGCCCCAGACCGACAGGCCCCTTTGCAGGAGGCTCCAGGGCAGAGCTCACTAGGGCCCCATGGGCACCTGCTCCTCCCCACCTCCCAGGACTCTGCCAGGTCTCTAGGCCGCATTCCTCAACTCTGGAGACCATGGGTTTAGCAGTCAAGAAATTTCTGAAATAAGCATGAATCGATATAATGGAAGTGTGACAGGATGGAGTAGAATAAATCAAAATTCACATAAATGTCAGGTGAAAGGCACAAAAGAGCTTATGCCAGGAGGGACAGTCTCTCCCACTGTGCCGTGAGCTCTCCAAAGCCAAAGACCATGTCCTGACTACCTCGGTGGCCCTCTCAGTGTGAAGCACATTGTCAGACCGATGCTCCCCAAAAGCTATTTTGCCCATTGTCTGGTGTCTATCATTCCACATACAAGAAATATCTAGAGTAGGCAAACTCACTGAGACAGAAAGTAGTGGTTGCCGAGGACCTGGGGAAAGTTACTGTTTAATGGGCATGGAGTTTCAGTTGGGAAGATGAAAAAGTTCTGGAGATGGATGGTAGTGATGGTTGCACAACGAGGTGAATGTACTTAATTGAAGACACTTGTTGGCTAAGTGAATAGAAATGGGTTGCATATTTCATCTTTGGATAACACGTGACATCTTTAGCCACCTCCCCCTTAGAGCTATCCCCACACCTCTCTCAGCCCACCCTGCCCTCCCCCTCCCCCTCCCCCCTCCCCCGTCGCACCCCCCAGCCCTCCGTGTCCCTCTAAGCAACCCCTGGCAGCCCCTGCTAAGCTTTGCCAAGCTCTCACCTCAGGCCCTGCAACACCAAGGATTCACATTGTAACCAGACTGGGCTAGCTTCTCAGCAGCTTTATTGAGTAGCGAGAGGTAGTGTCACCTTCCACTGGACAGGTATCCACGGGTTTGTACCAGAACTGCTTTGGGACAGACAGACAGACAGGGGGCAGGGCAGGGCAGGTGTCAGTGGTGGGGCAGCTCAGCCCTCCAAAGGGGCCGGCGTCTGCTCCTGGGCGGTGAGGGCGGGGGCCTGGATCTCTTCCTCCTTGAGGGTTGAGGTGAGGGCGGGGCCCTGGATCTCTTCCTGCTTGAGGGTGTTGAAGAAGGTGCTGACTTTGTCCCGCAGGTCCTTCTCCAGGAAGCTCAGGTGGTGCTCCACGTCCCCCGACAGGGGGCCCAGCTTCTGCCTGAGCCCCTCCACCTGCTGCACCATAGCTTTGTTGAAGGTCTCGCCGTAGGACCCCACGGTGTGGCGGAATTTCTCCACCTGCTGGTCCAGGTGGCTGCTCAGCTCGGCCAGCGACTTCTGCAGCTCCGGGGCGTTGCCCTTCAGATTGCCGCGCATGCTCTCGGCCACGGGCGCCAGCTTCTGCCGCAGGTCCTCCGCGCTGCCCGAGATCTTGGCCTTCAGCTCCTCGGCGTGCTTCTTCATCTGGAAGGACAGGCCCTCGAGCTGGTGGCTGAGCTTCCCCTGGACATCCTGCGCGTAAGGGGCCAGGCTGCGGCGCAGCTCCTCCACGTTCTGGTCGATCTTGGCCTTGAGCTCGTCGGCGTAGGGCGTGAGGCGCGCCTTGAGCTCCTCCACGTTCTTGTCGATCTTGGCCTTGAGCTCGTCGGCGTAGGGCGTCAGCGAGGCCTGCAGGTTGTCCATGTTCTGCCTCAGCACCGCCTCCATGCGCTGGGCGTAGGGCGTCAACTGGCGCTGCAGCTGCTGGGTCTGGGCGTTGACCTGCGCGCGCAGCTCCTCCGCGTAGGGCTCCAGGCGCTGTTGCAGCTGGCGCATGTTGGCCCCGATCTGCTGGCTCACCTCGCTGGCGTGGGGCAGCAGCCGGGCCCGCAGCTCCTCCAGCTCTTTCCGGATCTCCTCCTTCAGCTTCTCTGAGTCCTCGGTCAGGCGTTCGTGCAGCTCCATGGCAAAGGGCACCAGCTTCTTCTGCAGGTCATCCGTGTAGGTGTTCACTTCCCCAAGTTTGTCTTGGAAGAGGGTGCTGGGGCGGAAGGACACAAGGGGGGCACCGTTATGCTTGGCACTCCATGCCAGGACCATTCCAGGACCTTGACTCCTTACATAGCACTCACCTTACACACACCTGCTTAGGACAGGTGAGTGTGCAGGGTACTGAGTTCACCCATCTTCTCCCTGTGGCCTTCCCTATGGTGGATCATGATTTGAGCAAATGGATGTAATAGACTAAGGTATTAACATTGAACTTGTATCTCTGAATCTCCCCCTGAGCTTGAGTCACAGTATCTACCTATCATGTGACCTGGAGCAGCTTGCTCTCCTCTGCTTACCTGTAAAGTAAAAAGTGTGGACTCTGAGGTCCTTCCCAGCCCAGGTGTGCTGTGACAAGAGATCACATTCTCTAGCAGAATGTTATGTTCTGGACCTCTTCCAGCATCTTCTAGCTACACCAGGTGCTGCTTCCCTGCCATGTGCCCACCCTCAGAAGCTTGCCAAATATCCCCACCTCCCTTCCCATGATTTCACAGAAGCTTGTTCTTCTGGAATGTATTAGAAGCCAGCTCACATGACATTTCTTTCCCTTCCTTTCTTCTGCAAGCCTCAATACTAAGATGTGGCCATTCGTCATGCTCTAGAAAGTTAAAGCAGGGATTATTCAGCCCAACTTTTCTGTTTGTATATGTGGATCCCAGGTCTGGAGACCTTGGGTCAGCAATGAGTTGGTGGCAGGGCAGTGGGTCTCCTAAGCTCAGGTCTCCTGCCTCCGATCTCAGCCCTTGCCCGCTCATTGCATGGCCTTTAAGAAGCTCCACCTTGCAAGTTCTGCCCCTCTTACTTGAGCTGCTGGGTGAGCTCAGACTTCTGGAGATGTTCCACAGCCTTCTTGGCATTGTTGCTCAGCTGGCTGAAGTAGTCCCAAATCACAGTGGCCACCTGGTCGGCATTGACCTCCGCCTGGGCACCTGGGTGGAAAACAGAGCAATTCATGAGGACCTGTCTCCTTCCCTGCCCCTCTGCACCAACCTTGAGCTGCAGACCGGATCATGGGGGGAGCCCAGCCCCTGATTTCCTTCTCTACGCTTGGCTAGTTGGAAGCCACGGGGGTATGTAAAACGGGTATAGCACCAATGCCAGGGGGCCTACCACTGTGAATGGACTAGCTCTTGTGAGCCGGGTGGCAACCGGGCAGCCGCCTGCATCCAGCTGTGGGCTGACAGGCACTCGGAACTGTCCTCTTACCTTGGCCCCAGACTCTCCACCCTTCCCTGGCTGATGCAACGGATGGGTCCTGCCTGAAAGTCCCATCCAAAGGCAGCTCCTACTCACCGGTGACAGCCACCAGGGCCAGGCTCAGGACCACAGCCTTCAGGAACATCCTGGGCTCCTTGCTGGGCTGGAAAAGTCTCTTACTGCACTGGATCCTTCCTGGATTCAGAGGGGGCCAAAGGAGAGGTTCTCAGGCAGCTCACCTATGCTGCTGTTCGAACTGATTGAAGCTCAGAGCCAGCCAGACATTTAAATCCCCACCGGGCTGCACTCCCCGCCTTCCTCCCCATTGTGACTCCACGCTGGAAGGTGACACATTCCCAGGAGGCCTCTTGGACTTTTGTGACCCTAAGGCAACGTGGAAGCTGACGGCAGACTGGAGCCCGGGCAGCAGTCAGAAGCAGCTGCTCTGTGCCCGTGCCCCACCCAGCATTGAAGGGAGGATGGGTGGGGGGCATGAGCTGGGGAAGAAACGAGGCCTAGGGAACACCTGAGCCTGGGACTGATAACCCAGAGGCCCTGTGGCAGCTCTGAGTCTGTGCCAGGCTTGGTGGGGGTGATGGGGAGGCAAAGTTCACAGCTCCTCTGTCTGCTCCAGTGAGGAGTGGCCCCCCCACTCCTACATCCCCAGACCCGGACTCCATCTCAGAGCACCAGACTCTGGATTGGGACATCCAGGGCCACAGGTGCGGACGGCGAGCTGAGATCCAGGGCTCTGGTCAAGGTGCACCCAGGAGCAGGGGACCCCTGCAAGCCTTTGGGAAGGTGGGTGGAGTTGGGGGCTGTCCCGTGTTGAAGGTGTTAACTATAAGTGTGCTTCATGTCCCATCACTGCCAAGTGTGTCACCTTGGTCTAGTGATTCAACTTGGCCTAGCCCTGAGCCTCAGTTTCTCCTTTGAAAAATGGGGTTGTTGGGTATATTAAATGAGATATTGCTGGTGAAGTGAGTAGTATAGTGCCTGACAGAGCAAGCACTAAAAATTCGTTGTTATTGTTGTTAATAATAATATTACTATTTTCCTGATTTGGATCGAAGCAGGGAATACAGTAGAGTGCTGGCTGCTCCATTGAGAGTGGCAGAGTTAGACCCAGCCCTCCGGGGGTCATCAGGTAGGCATGATGCAGGGTGAGGGGCGGGCTGGCCCGAGGCCTGATGTCTGCCCACCTCTCCAGCCACACCCCCTGGGTGGGAGTGGTCAGCTTGTGTTGAATCACAGGACCTGGGGCTCTCAGGGGGCCTCTCACCAGGGGATGATGGGAATGGTGGTGGTGTCCAGGAGATCTTCTACTTGGGCTTCCAAGGTTCTCTCCAAATGAGATCACACACAGGAAGATATCCACCAAGAAGGCGACACAGCCTGGTCAGCTTGGGCCCCTCTGCTGGCCCACACACGTCACCGTGAGAGACTATGAGATGAGATCCATCGTATCGCGCTGTTGGCTGTCCCCTGTGACCGCAGTGCCCGGCACGTAGATGGGTTTCCAGTAGTCTGCCATTGGAATAGACCACAGTTGTGCTAACCCTGACTTCCATGTCTCCATTTTTTCATATACCAGAAGTGGCTTGATGTATCGTGGGATGGAAGGCAGCTAGAAGGCTTTCTGATGCTTGCACCCCTTCTGCAGAGTCCCCACTACCCAGCAGTGGCCCACACCACCCAGGGTCACTTCCAGCATCAGGGAGCTCCTCCTTTCTGGAGAAGCCCGTGCCGTCTCGCAGTAGTTATTAAGGGTTCCGGTGCTGGAGTCGGACGCCCTGGGTTTGCGTGTGGGCTCCCCACGTACTGACTGTGTGATCTTGGGTGAGTCTCTTAACCTCTCTGAGCCCCGTCTGCCTCAGCAGGGCGTAGAATAGTACCCGCCTCCTGGGGAGTCAGGGAGATAATAATCTGAGTAATGCGGGGAATGGTGCCTGGAGCAGAGTGAGTGCTCATCAAGCATGAGCCATGTTTTACCCCTGAAAGCTTAACTCCGTGCAACACTCCCAAATCAGGCACAGTCCAGCCTGGGCTGGATGCAAAGGTCAGTGCCCCATCCCTTCCCCCCTCCAGGCCAGAGGTGAGGAGGGCAATGAGTCACCAGGGACACTCAGTTGAGTTTGGCCTCCTGGACTGACAGTCTGAGCAGTGGGCTTCTGGCTGGCAGGGCTGAATCAGCACTGCCCAGTCCAGCCTTGTGGAAGGGGCATGGGTCACAGAGGCTCATGTGCTAAGCCTCACTCGGACACAAGTGGAAGCAGAGTCAATCCAACCCCAGAGGAGCATCTCCCCCCCACCCCTCCTCCTCCCACCACCAGTTATAGTCTGGGGGCCAAGCCTGGAGCAGTCTCCTCATTCCAGGGGAGCCATGGTCGGGGGGAGGGAGAGAAGAAGGCGGGGAGAGGTGGCTTAGTCTGGGCCACCGATAAGACCCTTACTGAGATAGCCCTACTGAGACCCAGCTAGAGCTGCTGGGAGGGGGGATACAGGCACAAAAAGGCGCCAAGCCCTTTGAAAGAGTTAAGGTCCCAGGCCCCATGGCATGTCACAACCCAGCTGCATGGGCCCGCACACCCAGGTTCTCTACCCAGCTCGGCACCTCACCACTGGGTCTCTCTGCCAGCGTCTTCTGACCTCCCAGGGATCAGTGGCCCATTGCCGAGCAGGAGAGAGAACACAGCCTCCTCCAGACCCTCCACACGCATGGAAAGAGAGTTGGAGGAAACAGGTCCAAGGGCTCCAGCCAGCCCATTCTAGCCTGCCCCAGCCCAGCCTGGAACCTGGACTCCCACGGTGGCCCTCACTCCGGGACCAAGGAACAGGCCAGAACAGAAGAGGGAAGTGGAAACAGTTGCCCTCCACCTTCCCCAATGTCCAAAGCCTTCCATGAACTCCTAATCACCTTCCTTTCCTCCCCACCCATCACCAAAATCTGTACTCAGGATCTGAAACGGATTGACTCTGATGAGTGAGTGACACAAATCTCCAAGGGTCTCATCTCTCCAAGCGGTTTGGTACCAGTGTAGCTATTTGAAGACCTGGATTCTGGTTCCCAGCTCTGCCACTGATGGGCTATGGGTACTTGGGTATGCCTCTGGCCCTGCCTTAGGTTTCTTACCTGTAAAATGGGGTTAATAATGTCTACTTCACAGGAATCTATTTGTATTTTAGCGGATAACAAGGTCTAAGTCAAAGGAATGAATCTGTATGGAGAAACTTCAAGTCTCAGCCACAGATAAAGAATTCT